>NC_092714.1:173425568-174025568 GCF_047496885.1 Scyliorhinus torazame | reverse complement strand
ACACAGGGATACAGATCACAGCGATACAGGAATACAGATCACAGCGACACTGGAATACAGATCACAGCGACACTGGGATACAGACCAAAGGGACACAGGGATACAGATCACAGCGACACTGGGATACAGATCACAGGGACACTAGGATACAGATCACAGCGACACTGGGAGACAGGTCACAGCGACACTGGGATACAGATCACAGCGACACTGGGATACAGATCAAAGCGACACTGGGATACAGATCACAGTGACACTGGGATACAGATCACAGGGACACTGGGATACAGATCACAGTGACACTGGGATACAGATCACAGCGACACAGGGATACAGATCACAGCGACACTGGGATACAGATCACAGTGACACTGGGATACAGATCACAGCGACACAGGGATACAGATCACAGGGACACTCGGATACAGATCACAGCGACACTGGGATACAGATCACAGCGCCACTGGGATACAGATCACAGCGACACTGGGATACAGATCACAGCGACACTGGGACACAGATCACAAGGACACTGGGATACAGATCACAGGAACACTGCGATACTGATCACAGCGACACTGGGATACAGATAAAAGGGACACTGGAATGCAGATCAGAGGGACACTGGGATACAGATGACAGCGACTCTGGGATACAGATGACAGGAATACTGGGATTCAGGTCACAGTGACACTGGGATACAGATCTCAGGGACACTGGGATACAAATCACAAGGACACTGGTGTACAGCTCACAGCGACACTGGGATACAGTTCACAGGGACACTGGGATACAGATCACAGCGACACTGGAATACAGATCACAGCGACACTGGGATACAGATCACAGGGAGTCTGGGATACAGCTCACAGGGACACTGGGATACAGATCACAGCGACACTGGAATACAGATCACACCGACACTGGGATACAGATCACACGGACACTGGGATACAGCTCACAGGGACACTGGGATACAGATCACAGCGTCACTGGGATACAGCTCACAGCGACACTGGGATACAGATCACAGGGAAACAGATCACAGCGTCACTGGAATACAGATCACAGGCACACTGGGATACAGATCACAGGGACACTGGGATACAAATCACTGCTACACAGGGATACAGATCACAGCGATACAGGAATACAGATCACAGCGACACTGGAATACAGATCACAGCGACACTGGGATACAGACCACAGGGACACAGGGATACAGATCACAGCAACACTGGGATACAGATCACAGCGACACTGGGATACAAATCACACGGACACTGGGTTACAGATCACAGGGACACTGGGATACATATCACAGGTACACTGCGATACAGATCACAGCGACTCTGGGATACAGATCACAGCAAAACTGTGATACAGATCACAGCGACACTGGGATACAGATCACAGGGAGACTGGGATACAGCTCAGAGCGAAACTGGTATACAGCTCACAGCGACACTGGGTTACAGATCACAGTGACACTGGGATACAGCTCACAGCGACACTGGGTTACAGATCACAGCGACACTGGGATACAGATCACAGCGACACTGGGTTACAGATCACAGCGACACTGGGATACAGATCACAGCGACACTGGGATACAGATCACAGAGACACTGGGATACAGATCACAGCGACACTGGGTTACAGATCACAGTGACACTGGGATACAGATCACAGCGACACTGGGTTACAGATCACAGCGACACTGGGTTACAGATCACAGCGACACTGGGCTACAGATCACAGCGACACTGGGTTACAGATCACAGCGACACTGGGTTACAGATCACAGTGACACTGGGATACAGATCACAGCGTCACTGGGTTACAGATCACAGTGACACTGGGATACAGATCACAGCGTCACTGGGATACAGATCACAGGGAAACTGGGATACAGATCACAGCATCACTGGAATACAGATCACAGGCACACTGGGATACAGATCACAGGGACACTGGGATACAGATCACAGCGACACTGGGATACAGATCACAGGGAAACTGGGATACAGATCACAGCATCACTGGAATACAGATCACAGGCACACTGGGATACAGATCACAGGGACACTGGGATACAAATCACTGCTACACAGGGATACAGATCACAGCGATACAGGAATACAGATCACAGCGACACTGGAATACAGATCACAGCGACACTGGGATACAGACCAAAGGGACACAGGGATACAGATCACAGCGACACTGGGATACAGATCACAGGGACACTAGGATACAGATCACAGCGAAACTGGGATACAGATCACAGCATCACTGGAATACAGATCACAGGGACACTGGGATACAGATCACAGCGACACTGGGATACAGATCAAAGCGACACTGGGATACAGATCACAGTGACACTGGGATACAGATCACAGCGACACAGGGATAGAGATCACAGGGACACTCGGATACAGATCACAGCGACACTGGGATACAGATCACAGCGCCACTGGGATACAGATCACAGCGACACTGGGATACAGATCACAGGGACACTGGGACACAGATCACAAGGACACTGGGATACAGATCACAGGAACACTGCGATACTGATCACAGCGACACTGGGATACAGATAAAAGGGACACTGGAATGCAGATCAGAGGGACACTGGGATACAGATGACAGCGACTCTGGGATACAGATGACAGGAATACTGGGATTCAGGTCACAGTGACACTGGGATACAGATCTCAGGGACACTGGGATACAAATCACAAGGACACTGGTGTACAGCTCACAGCGACACTGGGATACAGTTCACAGGGACACTGGGATACAGATCACAGCGACACTGGAATACAGATCACAGCGACACTGGGATACAGATCACAGGGAGTCTGGGATACAGCTCACAGGGACACTGGGATACAGATCACAGCGACACTGGAATACAGATCACACCGACACTGGGATACAGATCACACGGACACTGGGATACAGATCACAGGGACAGTGGGATACATATCACAGGTACACTGCGATACAGATCACAGCGACTCTGGGATACAGATCACAGGGACACTGCAATACAGCTCCGAGCGACACTGGTATACAGCTCACAGCGACCCTGGTATACAGATCACAGAGACACTGGTATACAGATCACAGCGATACTGGGATACAGATCACAGCAAAACTGCGATACAGATCACAGCGACACTGGGATACAGATCACAGGGACACTGGGATACAACTCAGAGCGACACTGGTATACAGCTCACAGCGTCCCTGGGATACAGATCACAGAGACACTGGGATACAGATCACAGCGATACTGGGATACAGATCACAGCGACACTGGGATACAGATCACAGGGACACTGGGATACAGCTCACAGCGACACTGGTATACAGATCACAGCGACACTGGGATACAGATCACAGGGACACTGGGATACAGCTCACAGCGACACTGGGATGCAGATCACAGGGACACTGGGATACAGATCACAGCGACACTGGAATACAGATCACAGCGACACTGGGATACAGATCACAGGGACACTGGGATACAGCTCACAGCGACACTGGGATGCAGATCACAGGGACACTGGAAAACAGATCACAGCGACACTGTGATACAGATCACAGGGACACTGGGATACAGATCACAGCGACATTGGGATACAGATCACAGGGACACTGGGATACAGATCACAGCGACACTGGGATACAGATCACACGGACACTGGGATACAGATCACAGGGACACTGGGATACATATCACAGTTACACTGCGATACAGATCACAGCGACTCTGGGATACAGATCACATCGAAACAGGGTTACAGATCACAGCGACACTGGGATACAGATCGCAGGGCCACTGGGATACAGCTCAGAGCGAAACTGGTATACAGCTCACAGCGACCCTGGGATACAGATCACAGCGACACTGGGTTACAGATCACAGCGACATTGGGATACAGATCACAGCGTCACTGGGATACAGCTCACAGCGACACTGGGATACAGATCACAGGGAAACTGGGATAGAGATCACAGCGACACTGGGAAACAGATCACAGGGACACTGGGATACAGATCACAGGGACACTGGGATACAGGTCACAGCTACACTGGAATACAGATCACAGGCACACTGGGATACAGATCACAGGAACAGTGGGATACAGATCACAGCCGAACTCGGAAACAGATCACAGCGATACTGGAATACAGAACACAGGGAGACTGGGATACAGGTCACAGCGAAACTGGGATACAGATTACAGCGACACTGGGATACAGCTCACAGGGACACTGGGATACAGATCAGAGGGACACTGGGATACAGATCACAGCGACACTGGGATACAGATCACAGCGACACTGGGATAGAGATCACGGACACTGGGATACAGATAACAGGGACACTGGGATACAGATCACAGCGACACTGGGATACAGATCACAGCGACACTGTGATACAGATCACAGCAACACTGGGTACAGCTCACAGGGACACTGGGATGCAGATCACAGGGACACTGGGTTACAGATCACAGCGACACTGGGATACCGATCACAGCGTCACTGGGATACAGCTCACAGCGACACTGGGATACAGATCACAGGGAAACTGGGATACTGATCACAGCGACACTGGGAAACAGATCACAGCGATACAGGTATACAGATCACAGGGACACTGGGATACAGGTCACAGCTACACTGGAATACAGATCACAGTCACACTGGGATACAGATCACAGGGACACTGGGATACAGATCACTGCTACGCAGGGATACAGATCACAGCGACACTGGAATACAGATCACAGCGACACTGGTATACAGATCACAGCGACACTGGGATACAGACCACAGGGACACACGGATACAGATCACAGCAACACTGGGATACAGTTCACAGGGACACTGGGATACAGATCACAGCGACACTGGGATACAGATCACAGCGACCCTGGAATACAGATCACAGCGACACTGGGATACAGATCTCAGGGACACTGGGATACAAATCACAAGGACACTGGGATACAGCTCACAGCGACACTGGGATACAGTTCACAGGGACACTGGGATACAGATCACAGCGACACTGGGATACAGATCACAGGGACACTGGGATACATATCACAGGTACACTGCGATACAGATCACAGCGACTCTGGGATACAGATCACAGCGAAACTGGGATACAGACCACAGCGACACTGGGATACAGATCACAGGGACACTGGGATACAGCTCAGAGCGACACTGGTATACAGCTCACAGCGACCCTGGGATACAGATCACAGAGACACTGGGATACAGATCACAGCGATACTGGGATACAGATCACAGGGACACTGGGATACAGATCTCAGGGACACTGGGATACAAATCACAAGGACACTGGGACACAGCTCACAGCGACACTGGGATACAGTTCACAGGGACACTGGATACAGTTCACAGCGACACTGGAATACAGATCACAGCGACACTGGGATACAGATCACAGGGGCACTGTGATGCAGCTCACAGCGACACTTCGATGCAGATCACAGGGACACTGGGATACAGATCACAGCGACACTGGGATACAGATCACAGGGACACTGGGATACAGATCACAGCGACACTGGGATACAGATCTAACGGACACTGGGATACAGATCACAGGGACACTGGGATACATATCACAGGTACACTGCGATACAGATCACAGCGACTCTGGGATACAGCTCAGAGCGACACTGGTATACAGCTCACAGCGACCCTGGGATACAGATCACAGAGACACTGTGATACAGATCACAGGGACACTGGGATGCAGATCACAGGGACACTGGTTTACAGATCACAGGGACACTGGGATACATATCAAGAGGAAACTGGGATACTGATCACAGCGACACTGGGAAACAGATCACAGCGATACTGGTATACAGATCACAGGGACACTGGGATACAGGTCACAGCTACACTGGAATACAGATCATAGTCACACTGGGATACAGATCACAGGGACACTGGGATACAGATCACTGCTACACAGAGATACAGATCACAGCGACACTGGAATACAGATCACAGCGACACTGGGATACAGACCACAGGGACACTGGGATACAGATCACTGCTACACAGAGATACAGATCACAGCGACACCGGGATACAGATCACAGCGACACTGGGATACAGATCACAGCGACACTGGGTTACAGATCACAGCGACACTGGTATACAGATCACAGCGACACTGGGATACAGACCACAGGGACACAGGAATAAAGATCACAGCAACACTGGGATAAAGATCACAGGGACACTGGGATACAGATCACAGTGACACTGGGATGCAGATCACAGGGACACTGGGATACAGATCACAGCGACACTGGGATACAGACCACAGGGACACTGGGATGCAGATCACAGGGACACTGGCTTACAGATCACAGCGACACTGGGATACCGATCACAGCGTCATTGGGATACAGATCACAGTGACACTGGGATGCAGATCACAGGGACACTGGGATACAGATCACAGCGACACTGGGATACAGATCACAGCGACCCTGGAATACAGATCACAGCGACACTGGGATACAGATCACAGCGACACTGGGCGACAGATCACAGCGACACTGGGCTACAGATCACAGCGACACTGGGATACAGATCACAGGGACACTGGGATACAGATCACAGCGACACTGGGATACAGATCACAGCGACACTGGGGTACAGATCACAGCGACACTGGGATACAGATCACAGGGACACTGGGATACAGATCACAGCGACACTGGGATACAGATCACACGGACACTGGGATACAGATCACAGGGACACTGGGATACATATCACAGGTACACTGCGATACAGATCACAGCGACTCTGGGATACAGATCACAGCGAAACTGGGATACAGATCACAGCGACACTGGGATACAGATCACAGGGACACTTGGATACAGCTCAGAGCGACACTGGTATACATCTCACAGCGACCCTGGGATACAGATCACAGACACACTGGGATACAGATCACAGCGACACTGGGATACAGATCACAGGGAAACTGGGATACAGATCACAGCGACACTGGGAAACAGATCACAGCGATACTGGTGTACAGATCACAGGGACACTGGGATACAGGTCACAGCTACACTGGAATACAGATCACAGGCACACTGGGATACAGATCACAGGGACAGTGGGGTACAGATCACAGCCGAACTCGGAAACAGATCACAGCGATACTGGAATACAGAACACAGGGAGACTGGGATACAGATCACAGCGAAACTGCGATCCAGATCACAGCGACACTGGGATGCAGCTCACAGGGACACTGGGATACAGATCACAGGGACACTGGGATACAGATCACAGCGAAACTGGGATACAGATCACTGCGACACTGGGATAGAGATCATGGACACTGGGATACAGATAATAGGGACATTGGGATATAGATCACAGCGACACTGTGATACAGATCACAGCGACACTGTGATACAGATCACAGCGACACTGGGATACAGCTCACAGGGACACTGGGATGCAGATCACAGGGACACTGGGTTACAGATCACAGCGACACTGTGATACCGATCACAGCGTCACTGGGATACAGCACACAGCGACACTGGGATACAGATCACAGGGAAACTGGGATACTGATCACAGCGACACTGGGAAACAGATCACAGTGAAACTGGGATACAGATCACAGCGACACAGGGATACAGATCACAGGGACACTGGGATACAGATCACAGCGACACTGGGATACAGATCACAGCGACACTGGGATACAGATCACAGCGACACTGGGATACAGATCACAGGGACACTGGGACACAGATCACAAGGACACTGGGATACAGATCACAGGAACACTGCGATACTGATCACCGCGACACTGGGATACAGGTAAAAGGGACACTGGAATACAGATCACAGGGACACTGGGATACAGATCTCAGGGACACTGGGATACAAATCACAAGGACACTGGGATACAGCTCACAGCGACACGGGGATACAGTTCACAGGGACACTGGGATACAGATCACAGCGACACAGGAATACAGATCACAGCGACACTGGGATACAGATCATAGGGACACTGGGATACAGCTCACAGCGACACTGGAATGCAGATCACAGGGACACTGGGATACAGATCACAGGGACACTGGGATACAGATCACAGCGACACTGGGATACAAATCACACGGACACTGGGATACAGATCACAGGGACACTGGGATTCATATCACAGGTACACTGCGATACAGATCACAGCGACTCTGGGATACAGATCACAGCTACACTGGAATACAGATCACAGTCACACTGGGATACAGATCACAGGGACACTGGGATACAGATCACTGCTACGCAGGGATACAGATCACAGCGACACTGGAATACAGATCACAGCGACACTGGTATACAGATCACAGCGACACTGGGATACAGACCACAGGGACACACGGATACAGATCACAGCAACACTGGGATACAGTTCACAGGGACACTGGGATACAGATCACAGCGACACTGGGATACAGATCACAGCGACCCTGGAATACAGATCACAGCGACACTGGGATACAGATCTCAGGGACACTGGGATACAAATCACAAGGACACTGGGATACAGCTCACAGCGACACTGGGATACAGTTCACAGGGACACTGGGATACAGATCACAGCGACACTGGGATACAGATCACAGGGACACTGGGATACATATCACAGGTACACTGCGATACAGATCACAGCGACTCTGGGATACAGATCACAGCGAAACTGGGATACAGACCACAGCGACACTGGGATACAGATCACAGGGACACTGGGATACAGCTCAGAGCGACACTGGTATACAGCTCACAGCGACCCTGGGATACAGATCACAGAGACACTGGGATACAGATCACAGCGATACTGGGATACAGATCACAGGGACACTGGGATACAGATCTCAGGGACACTGGGATACAAATCACAAGGACACTGGGACACAGCTCACAGCGACACTGGGATACAGTTCACAGGGACACTGGATACAGTTCACAGCGACACTGGAATACAGATCACAGCGACACTGGGATACAGATCACAGGGGCACTGTGATGCAGCTCACAGCGACACTTCGATGCAGATCACAGGGACACTGGGATACAGATCACAGCGACACTGGGATACAGATCACAGGGACACTGGGATACAGATCACAGCGACACTGGGATACAGATCTAACGGACACTGGGATACAGATCACAGGGACACTGGGATACATATCACAGGTACACTGCGATACAGATCACAGCGACTCTGGGATACAGCTCAGAGCGACACTGGTATACAGCTCACAGCGACCCTGGGATACAGATCACAGAGACACTGTGATACAGATCACAGGGACACTGGGATGCAGATCACAGGGACACTGGTTTACAGATCACAGGAACACTGGGATACATATCAAGAGGAAACTGGGATACTGATCACAGCGACACTGGGAAACAGATCACAGCGATACTGGTATACAGATCACAGGGACACTGGGATACAGGTCACAGCTACACTGGAATACAGATCATAGTCACACTGGGATACAGATCACAGGGACACTGGGATACAGATCACTGCTACACAGAGATACAGATCACAGCGACACTGGAATACAGATCACAGCGACACTGGGATACAGACCACAGGGACACTGGGATACAGATCACTGCTACACAGAGATACAGATCACAGCGACACCGGGATACAGATCACAGCGACACTGGGATACAGATCACAGCGACACTGGGTTACAGATCACAGCGACACTGGTATACAGATCACAGCGACACTGGGATACAGACCACAGGGACACAGGAATAAAGATCACAGCAACACTGGGATAAAGATCACAGGGACACTGGGATACAGATCACAGTGACACTGGGATGCAGATCACAGGGACACTGGGATACAGATCACAGCGACACTGGGATACAGATCACAGGGACACTGGGATGCAGATCACAGGGACACTGGCTTACAGATCACAGCGACACTGGGATACCGATCACAGCGTCATTGGGATACAGATCACAGTGACACTGGGATGCAGATCACAGGGACACTGGGATACAGATCACAGCGACACTGGGATACAGATCACAGCGACCCTGGAATACAGATCACAGCGACACTGGGATACAGATCACAGCGACACTGGGCGACAGATCACAGCGACACTGGGCTACAGATCACAGCGACACTGGGATACAGATCACAGGGACACTGGGATACAGATCACAGCGACACTGGGATACAGATCACAGCGACACTGGGATACCTATCACAGGGACACTGGGACACAGATCACAAGGACACTGGGATACAGATCACAGGAAAACTGCGATACTGATCACCGCGACACTGGGATACAGATAAAAGGGACACTGGAATACAGATCACAGGGACACTGGGATACAGATCTCAGGGACACTGGGATACAAATCACAAGGACAATGGGATACAGCTCACAGCGACACTGGGATACAGTTCACAGGGACACTGGGATACAGATCACAGCGACACTGGAATACAGATCACAGCGACACTGGGATACAGATCACAGTGACACTGGGATACAGCTCACAGCGACACTGGGATACAGATAACAGGGACACTGGGGTACAGATCACAGCGACACTGGGATACAGATCACAGGGACACTGGGATACAGATCACAGCGACACTGGGATACAGATCACACGGACACTGGGATACAGATCACAGGGACACTGGGATACATATCACAGGTACACTGCGATACAGATCACAGCGACTCTGGGATACAGATCACAGCGAAACTGGGATACAGATCACAGCGACACTGGGATACAGATCACAGGGACACTTGGATACAGCTCAGAGCGACACTGGTATACATCTCACAGCGACCCTGGGATACAGATCACAGACACACTGGGATACAGATCACAGCGACACTGGGATACAGATCACAGGGAAACTGGGATACAGATCACAGCGACACTGGGAAACAGATCACAGCGATACTGGTGTACAGATCACAGGGACACTGGGATACAGGTCACAGCTACACTGGAATACAGATCACAGGCACACTGGGATACAGATCACAGGGACAGTGGGGTACAGATCACAGCCGAACTCGGAAACAGATCACAGCGATACTGGAATACAGAACACAGGGAGACTGGGATACAGATCACAGCGAAACTGCGATCCAGATCACAGCGACACTGGGATGCAGCTCACAGGGACACTGGGATACAGATCACAGGGACACTGGGATACAGATCACAGCGAAACTGGGATACAGATCACTGCGACACTGGGATAGAGATCATGGACACTGGGATACAGATAATAGGGACATTGGGATATAGATCACAGCGACACTGTGATACAGATCACAGCGACACTGTGATACAGATCACAGCGACACTGGGATACAGCTCACAGGGACACTGGGATGCAGATCACAGGGACACTGGGTTACAGATCACAGCGACACTGTGATACCGATCACAGCGTCACTGGGATACAGCACACAGCGACACTGGGATACAGATCACAGGGAAACTGGGATACTGATCACAGCGACACTGGGAAACAGATCACAGTGAAACTGGGATACAGATCACAGCGACACAGGGATACAGATCACAGGGACACTGGGATACAGATCACAGCGACACTGGGATACAGATCACAGCGACACTGGGATACAGATCACAGCGACACTGGGATACAGATCACAGGGACACTGGGACACAGATCACAAGGACACTGGGATACAGATCACAGGAACACTGCGATACTGATCACCGCGACACTGGGATACAGGTAAAAGGGACACTGGAATACAGATCACAGGGACACTGGGATACAGATCTCAGGGACACTGGGATACAAATCACAAGGACACTGGGATACAGCTCACAGCGACACGGGGATACAGTTCACAGGGACACTGGGATACAGATCACAGCGACACAGGAATACAGATCACAGCGACACTGGGATACAGATCATAGGGACACTGGGATACAGCTCACAGCGACACTGGAATGCAGATCACAGGGACACTGGGATACAGATCACAGGGACACTGGGATACAGATCACAGCGACACTGGGATACAAATCACACGGACACTGGGATACAGATCACAGGGACACTGGGATTCATATCACAGGTACACTGCGATACAGATCACAGCGACTCTGGGATACAGATCACAGCGAAACTGTGATACAGATCACAGCGGCACTGGGATACAGATCACAGGGAGACTGGGATACAGCTCACAGCGACCCTGGGATACAGATCACAGAGACACTGGGATACAGATCACAGCGATACTGGGATACAGATCACAGCGACACTGGGTTACAGATCACAGTGACACTGGAATACAGATCACAGCGTCACTGGGATACAGCTCACAGCGACACTGGGATACAGATCACAGGGAAACTGGGATACAGATCACAGCGTCACTGGAATACAGATCACAGGCACACTGGGATACAGATCACAGGGACACTGGGATACAAATCACTGCTACAAAGGGATACAGATCACAGCGATACAGGAATACAGATCACAGCGACACTGGAATACAGATCACAGCGACACTGGGATACAGACCACAGGGACACAGGGATACAGATCACAGCGACACAGGGATACAGATCACAGCGACACTGGGATACAAATCACACGGACACTGGGATACAGATCACAGGGACACTGGGATACATATCACAGCGACTCTGGGATACAGATCACAGCAAAACTGTGATACAGATCACAGCGGCACTGGGATACAGATCACAGGGAGACTGGGATACAGATCACAGCGACACTGGGATACAGATCACAGCGATACTGGGATACAGATCACAGCGACACAGGGATACAGATCACAGGGAGACTGGGATACAGCTCACAGAGACCCTGGGATACAGATCACAGCGACCCTGGGATACAGATCACAGAGACACTGGTATACAGATCACAGCGACCCTGGGATACAGATCACAGCGACACTGGGTTACAGATCACAGCGATACTGGGATACAGATCACAGCGACACTGGGATACAGATCACAGTGACACTGGGATACAGATCACAGCGACACTGGGTTACAGATCACAGCGATACTGGGATACAGATCACAGCGACACTGGGATACAGATCACAGTGACACTGGGATACAGATCACAGCGTCACTGGGATACAGCTCACAGCGACACTGGGATACAGATCACAGGGAAACTGGGATACAGATCACAGCGTCACTGGAATACAGATCACAGGCACACTGGGATACAGATCACAGGGACACTGGGATACAAATCACTGCTACACAGGGATACAGATCACAGCGATACAGGAATACAGATCACAGCGACACTGGAATACAGATCACAGCGACACTGGGATACAGACCACAGGGACACAGGGATACAGATCACAGCGACACTGGGATACAGATCACAGGGACACTAGGATACAGATCACAGCGACACTGGGAGACAGGTCACAGCGACACTGGGCTACAGATCACAGCGACACTGTGCGACAGATCACAGCGACACTGGGATACAGATCACAGTGACACTGGGTTACAGATCACAGCGACACTGGGTTACAGATCACAGCGACACTGGAATACAGATCACAGCGACACTGGGCTACAGATCACAGCGACACTGTGCGACAGAATACAGCGACACTGGGATACAGATCACAGCGACACTGGGATACAGATCAAAGCGACACTGGGATACAGATCACAGCGACACTGGGATTCAGATCACAGGGACACTGGGATACAGATCACAGCGACACTGGGATACAGATCACAGCGACACTGTGAGACAGATCACAGCGACACTGGGATACAGATCACAGCGACACTGGGATACAGATCAAAGCGACACTGGGATACAGATCACAGCGACACTGGGTTACAGATCACAGCGACACTGGGATACAGATCACAGTGACACTGGGATACAGATCACAGCGACACAGGGATAGAGATCACAGGGACACTCGGATACAGATCACAGCGACACTGGGATACAGATCACAGCGACACTGGGATACAGATCAAAGCGACACTGGGATACAGATCACAGCGACACTGGGTTACAGATCACAGCGACACTGGGATACAGATCACAGTGACACTGGGATACAGATCACAGCGACACTGGGATAGAGATCACAGGGACACTCGGATACAGATCACAGCGACACTGGGATACAGATCACAGCGCCACTGGGATACAGATCACAGCGACACTGGGATACAGATCACAGGGACACTGGGACACAGATCACAAGGACACTGGAATACAGATCACAGGAACACTGCGATACTGATCACAGCGACACTGGGATACAGATAAAAGGGACACTGGAATGCAGATCAGAGGGACACTGGGATACAGATGACAGCGACTCTGGGATACAGATGACAGGAATACTGGGATTCAGGTCACAGTGACACTGGGATACAGATCTCAGGGACACTGGGATACAAATCACAAGGACACTGGTCTACAGCTCACAGCGACACTGGGATACAGTTCACAGGGACACTGGGATACAGATCACAGCGACACTGGAATACAGATCACAGCGACACTGGGATACAGATCACAGGGAGTCTGGGATACAGCTCACAGGGACACTGGGATACAGATCACAGCGACACTGGAATACAGATCACACCGACACTGGGATACAGATCACACGGACACTGGGATACAGATCACAGGGACAGTGGGATACATATCACAGGTACACTGGAATACAGATCACACCGACACTGGGATACAGATCACAGGGAGTCTGGGATACAGCTCACAGGGACACTGGGATACAGATCACAGCGACACTGGAATACAGATCACACCGACACTGGGATACAGATCACACGGACACTGCGATACAGATCACAGCGACTCTGGGATACAGATCACAGGGACACTGCGATACAGCTCCGAGCGACACTGGTATACAGCTCACAGCGACCCTGGTATACAGATCACAGAGACACTGGTATACAGATCACAGCGATACTGGGATACAGATCACAGCGACACTGGGATACAGATCACAGGGACACTGGGATACAACTCAGAGCGACACTGGTATACAGCTCACAGCGTCCCTGGGATACAGATCACAGAGACACTGGGATACAGATCACAGCGATACTGGGATACAGATCACAGCGACACTGGGATACAGATCACAGGGACACTGGGATACAACTCAGAGCGACACTGGTATACAGCTCACAGCGTCCCTGGGATACAGATCACAGAGACACTGGGATACAGATCACAGCGATACTGGGATACAGATCACAGCGACACTGGGATACAGATCACAGCGACACTGGTATACAGCTCACAGCGTCCCTGGGATACAGATCACAGGGACACTGGGATACAGATCACAGGGACACTGGGATACAGCTCACAGCGACACTGGGATACAGCTCACAGCGTCCCTGGGTTACAGATCACAGGGACACTGGGATACAGTTCACAGAGATACTGGGATACAGATCACAGCGATACTGGAATACAGATCACAGGGACACTGGGATACAGATCACAGCGACACAGGGATACAGATCACAGGGACACTGGGATACAGCTCACAGCGACACTGGGATGCAGATCACAGGGACACTGGGATACAGTTCACAGGGACACTGGGATACA
Organism: Scyliorhinus torazame; assembly: GCF_047496885.1. Lineage (NCBI taxonomy): Eukaryota > Metazoa > Chordata > Chondrichthyes > Carcharhiniformes > Scyliorhinidae > Scyliorhinus > Scyliorhinus torazame. Next base: position 174,009,748 of record NC_092714.1, on the reverse strand, counting down.
GCTCACAGCGACACTGGGATGCAGATCACAGGGACACTGGGATACAGATCACAGCGACATTGGGATACAGATCACAGGGACACTGGGATACAGATCACAGCGACACTGGGATACAGATCACACGGACACTGGGATACAGATCACAGGGACACTGGGATACATATCACAGTTACACTGCGATACAGATCACAGCGACTCTGGGATACAGATCACATCGAAACAGGGTTACAGATTACAGCGACACTGGGATACAGATCACAGGGACACTGCGATACAGATCACAGCGACTCTGGGATACAGATCACATCGAAACAGGGTTACAGATTACAGCGACACTGGGATACAGATCGCAGGGACACTGGGATACAGCTCAGAGCGAAACTGGTATACAGCTCACAGCGACCCTGGGATACAGATCACAGCGACACTGGGTTACAGATCACAGCGACACTGGGATACAGATCACCGCGTCACTGGGATACAGCTCACAGCGACACTGGGATACAGATCACAGGGAAACTGGGATAGAGATCACAGCGACACTGGGAAACAGATCGCAGCGATACTGGTATACAGATCACAGGGACACTGGGATACAGGTCACAGCTACACTGGAATACAGATCACAGGCACACTGGGATACAGATCACAGGAACAGTGGGATACAGATCACAGCCGAACTCGGAAACAGATCACAGCGATACTGGAATACAGAACACAGGGAGACTGGGATACAGGTCACAGCGAAACTGGGATACAGATTACAGCGACACTGGGATACAGCTCACAGGGACACTGGGATACAGATCACAGGGACACTGGGATACAGATCACAGCGACACTGGGATACAGATCACAGCGACACTGGGATAGAGATCACGGACACTGGGATACAGATAACAGGGACACTGGGATACAGATCACAGCGACACTGGGATACAGATCACAGCGACACTGTGATACAGATCACAGCAACACTGGGTACAGCTCACAGGGACACTGGGATGCAGATCACAGGGACACTGGGTTACAGATCACAGCGACACTGGGATACCGATCACAGCGTCACTGGGATACAGCTCACAGCGACACTGGGATACAGATCACAGGGAAACTGGGATACAGGTCACAGCTACACTGGAATACAGATCACAGTCACACTGGGATACAGATCACAGGGACACTGGGATACAGATCACTGCCACGCAGGGATACAGATCACAGCGACACTGGAATACAGATCACAGCGACACTGGTATACAGATCACAGCGACACTGGGATACAGACCACAGGGACACAGGGATACAGATCACAGCAACACTGGGATACAGTTCACAGGGACACTGGGATACAGATCATAGGGACACTGGGATACAGATCACAGCGACACTATGATACAGATCACAGCGACCCTGGAATACAGATCACAGCGACACTGGGATACAGATCTCAGGGACACTGGGATACAAATCACAAGGACACTGGGATACAGCTCACAGCGACACTGGGATACAGTTCACAGGGACACTGGGATACAGATCACAGCGACACTGGGATACAGATCACAGGGACACTGGGATACATATCACAGGTACACTGCGATACAGATCACAGCGACTCTGGGATACAGATCACAGCGAAACTGGGATACAGACCACAGCGACACTGGGATACAGATCACAGGGACACTGGGATACAGCTCAGAGCGACACTGGTATACAGCTCACAGCGACCCTGGGATACAGATCACAGAGACACTGGGATACAGATCACAGCGATACTGGGATACAGATCACAGCGACACTGGGTTACAGATCACAGTGACACTGGGATTCAGGTCACAGGGACACTGGGATACAGATCTCAGGGACACTGGGATACAAATCACTAGGACACTGGCATACAGCTCACAGCGACACTGGGATACAGTTCACAGCGACACTGGAATACAGATCACAGCGACACTGGGATGCCGATCACAGGGACACCGGGATACAGATCACAGGGACACTGGGATACAGATCACAGCGACACTGGGATACAGATCACAAGGACACTGGTGTACAGATCACAAGGACACTGGGATACATATCACAGGAAAACTGCGATACTGATCACCGCGACACTGGGATACAGATAAAAAGGACACTGGGATACAACTCACAGCGACACTGGGATGCAGATCACAGGGACACTGGGATACAGATCACAGCGACACTGGGATACAGATCACAGGGACACTGGGATTCAGATCACAGCGACTCTGGGATACAGATCACACGGACACTGGGATACAGATCACAGGGACATTGGGATACATATCACAGGTACACTGCAATTCAGATCACAGCGAATCTGGGATACAGATCACAGCGAAACTGGGATACAGATCACAGGGACACTGGGATACAGCTCACAGCGACACTGGGATACATGTCACAGGGACACTGGGGTACAGATCACAAGGACACTGGGATACAGATCACAGGAACACTGCGATACTGATCACCGCGACCATGGGATACAGATAAAAGGGACACTTGAATACAGATCTCAGGGACACTGGGATACAGATCACAGCGTCCCTGGGATACAGATGACAGGAAAACTGGGATTCAGGTCACAGGGACACTGGGATACAGATCTCAGGGACACTGGGATACAAATCACAAGGACACTGGGATACAGCTCAGAGCGACACTGGGATACAGTTCACAGGGATACTGGGATACAGATCACAGGGAAACTGGAATACAGATCACAGCGACACTGGGATACAGATCACAGGGACACTGGGATACAGCTCACAGAGACACTGGGATGCAGATCACAGGGACACTGGGATACAGATCACAGCGACACTGGGATACAGATCACAGGGACACTGGGATACAGCTCACAGCGACACTGGGATGCAGATCACAGGGACACTGGGATACAGATCACAGCGACATTGGGATACATATCACAGGTACACTGCGATACAGATCACAGCGAATCTGGGATACAGATCACAGCGAAACTGGGATACAGATCACAGCGACACTGGGATACAGATCACAGGGACACTGGGATACAGCTCAGAGCGACACTGGGATACAGATCACAGACACTGGGATACAGATCTCAGGGACACTGGGATACAAATCACAAGGACACTGGGATACAGCTCACAGCGACACTGGGATACAGTTCACAGGGACACTGGGATACAGATCACAGCGACACTGGGATACAGTTCACAGGGACACTGGGATACATATCACAGGTACACTGCGATACAGATCACAGCGACTCTGGGATACAGATCACAGCGAAACTGGGATACAGACCACAGCGACACTGGGATACAGATCACAGGGACACTGGGATACAGCTCAGAGCGACACTGGTATACAGCTCACAGCGACCCTGGAATACAGATCACAGAGACACTGGGATACAGATCACAGCGATACTGGGATACAGATCACAGCGACACTGGGTTACAGATCACAGTGACACTGGGATTCAGGTCACAGGGACACTGGGATACAGATCTCAGGGACACTGGGATACAAATCACTAGGACACTGGCATACAGCTCACAGCGACACTGGGATACAGTTCACAGCGACACTGGAATACAGATCACAGCGACACTGGGATGCCGATCACAGGGACACTGGGATACAGATCACAGGGACACTGGGATACAGATCACAGCGACACTGGGATACAGATCACAAGGACACTGGTGTACAGATCACAAGGACACTGGGATACATATCACAGGAAAACTGCGATACTGATCACCGCGACACTGGGATACAGATAAAAAGTACACTGGGATACAACTCACAGCGACACTGGGATGCAGATCACAGGGACACTGGGATACAGATCACAGCGACACTGGGATACAGATCACAGGGACACTGGGATTCAGATCACAGCGACTCTGGGATACAGGTCACACGGACACTGGGATACAGATCACAGGGACATTGGGATACATATCACAGGTACACTGCAATTCAGATCACAGCGAATCTGGGATACAGATCACAGCGAAACTGGGATACAGATCACAGCGACCCTGGGATACAGATCACAGTGGCACTGGGATACATGTCACAGGGACACTGGGGTACAGATCACAAGGACACTGGGATACAGATCACAGGAACACTGCGATACTGATCACCGCGACACTGGGATACAGATAAAAGGGACACTTGAATACAGATCTCAGGGACACTGGGATACAGATCACAGCGTCCCTGGGATACAGATGACAGGAAAACTGGGATTCAGGTCACAGGGACACTGGGATACAGATCTCAGGGACACTGGGATACAAATCACAAGGACACTGGGATACAGCTCAGAGCGACACTGGGATACAGTTCACAGGGATACTGGGATACAGATCACAGGGAAACTGGAATACAGATCACAGCGACACTGGGATACAGATCACAGGGACACTGGGATACAGCTCACAGAGACACTGGGATGCAGATCACAGGGACACTGGGATACAGATCACAGCGACACTGGGATACAGATCACAGGGACACTGGGATACAGCTCACAGCGACACTGGGATGCAGATCACAGGGACACTGGGATACAGATCACAGCGACATTGGGATACATATCACAGGTACACTGCGATACAGATCACAGCGAATCTGGGATACAGATCACAGGGACACTGGGATACAGCTCAGAGCGACACTGGTATACAGCTCACATCGACCCTGGGATACAGATCACAGACACTGGGATACAGATCACAGCGATACTGGGATACAGATCACAGCGACACTGGGATACAGATCACAGCGTCACTGGGATACAGCTCACAGCGACACTGGGATACAGATCACAGGGAAACCGGGATACAGATCACAGCGACACTGGGAAACAGATCACAGCGATACTGGTATACAGATCACAGGGACACTGGAATACAGGTCACAGCTACACTGGAATACAGATCACAGGCACACTGGGACACAGATCACAGTGACACTGGGATACAGATCACTGCTAAACAGGGATACAGGTCACAGCGACACTGGAATACAGATCACAGCGACACTGGAATACAGATCACAGCGACACTGGGATACAGACCACAGGGACACAGGGATACAGATCACAGCGACACTGGGATACAGATCACAGGGACACTGGGATACAGATCACAGTGACATTGGGATGCAGATCACAGGGACACTGGGATACAGATCACAGCGACACTGGGATACAGATCACAGCGACCCTGGAATACAGATCACAGCGACACTTGGATACAAGTCACAGCGACACTGGGCTACAGATCACATCGACACTGGGCTACAGATCACAGCGACACTGGGATACAGATCAAAGCGACACTGGGACACAGATCACAGCGACACTGGGATACAGATCACAGCGACACTGGGATACGGATCACAGCGACACTGGGATACAGATAAAAGGGACACTTGAATACAGATCTCAGGGACACTGGGATACAGATCACAGCGACCCTGGGATACAGATGACAGGAACACTGGGATTCAGGTCACAGGGATACTGGGATACAGATCACATCGACACTGGGATACAGATCACAGGGACACAGGTGCACAGATCACAAGGACACTGAGATACAGATCACAGGAACAGTGCGATACTAATCACCGCGACACTGGGATACAGATCACAGGGAAACCGGGATACAGATCACAGCGACACTGGGAAACAGATCACAGCGATACTGGTATACAGATCACAGGGAGACTGGGATACAGGTCACAGCTACACTTGAATACAGATCACAGGCACACTGGGATACAGATCACTGGGACACTGGGATACAGATCACTGCTACACAGGAATACAGGTCACAGCGACACTGGAATACAGATCACAGCGACACTGGAATACAGATCACAGCGACACTGGGATACAGACCACAGGGACACTGGGATACAGCTCACCGCGACACTGGGGTGCAGATCACAGGGACACTGGGATACAAATCACAGCGACACTGGGATACAGATCACAGGGACACTGGGATACAGATCACAGCGACACTGGGATACAGATCACAGCGACCCTGGAATACAGATCACAGCGACACTGGGATACAGGTCACAGCGACACTGGGCTACAGATCACAGCGACACTGGGCTACAGATCACAGCGACACTGGGATACAGATCAAAGCGACACTGGGATACAGATCTCAGGGACACTGGGATACAGATCACAGCGACACTGGGATACAGATCACAGCGACACAGGGATACAGATCACAGGGACACTGGGATACAGATCACAGCGACACTGGGATACAGATCACAGCGACACTGGGATACAGATCACAGCGACACTGGGATACAGATCACATCGACACTGGGATACAGATCACAGGGACACTGGGACACAGATCACAAGGACACTGGGATACAGATCACAGGAACACTGCGATACTAATCACCGCGACACTGGGATACAGATCACAGCGTCACTGGGATACACCTCACAGCGACAGTGGGATACAGATCACAGGGAAACCGGGATACAGATCACAGCGACACTGGGAAACAGATCACAGCGATACTGGTATACAGATCACAGGGACACTGGGATACAGGTCACAGCTACACTGGAATACAGATCACAGGCACACTGGGATACAGATCACAGGGACACTGGGATACAGATCACTGCTACACAGGGATACAGGTCACAGCGACACTGGAATACAGATCACAGCGACACTGGAATACAGATCACAGCGACACTGGGATACAGACCACAGGGACACAGGGATACAGATCACAGCATTACTGGGATACAGATCACAGGGACACTGGGATACAGATCACAGTGACACTGGGATGCAGATCACAGGGACATTGGGATACAGAGCACAGCGACCCTGGAATACAGATCACAGCGACACTGGGATACAGGTCACAGCGACACTGGGCTACAGATCACAGCGACACTGGGCTACAGATCACAGCGACACTGGGATACAGATCAAAACAACACTGGGATACAGATCACAGCGACACTGGGATACAGATCACAGCGACACTGGGATACAGATCAGAGGGACACTGCAATTCAGATCACAGCGAATCTGGGATACAGATCACAGCGAAACTGGGATACAGATCACAGCGACCCTGGGATACAGATCACAGTGGCACTGGGATACATGTCACAGGGACACTGGGGTACAGATCACAGGAACACTGCGATACTGATCACCGCGACACTGGGATACAGATAAAAGGGACACTTGAATACAGATCTCAGGGACACTGGGATACAGATCACAGCGTCCCTGGGATACAGATGACAGGAAAACTGGGATTCAGGTCACAGGGACACTGGGATACAGATCTCAGGGACACTGGGATACAAATCACAAGGACACTGGGATACAGCTCATAGCGACACTGGGATACAGTTCACAGGGATACTGGGATACAGATCACAGGGAAACTGGAATACAGATCACAGCGACACTGGGATACAGATCACAGGGACACTGGGATACAGCTCACAGAGACACTGGGATGCAGATCACAGGGACACTGGGATACAGATCACAGCGACACTGGGATACAGATCACAGGGACACTGGGATACAGCTCACAGCGACACTGGGATGCAGATCACAGGGACACTGGGATACAGATCACAGCGACATTGGGATACATATCACAGGTACACTGCGATACAGATCACAGCGAATCTGGGATACAGATCACAGCGAAACTGGGATACAGATCACAGCGACACTGGGATACAGATCACAGGGACACTGGGATACATCTCAGAGCGACACTGGGATACAGATCACAGACACTGGGATACAGATCACAGACACTGGGATACTGTAGAGGGTGCCATCTCTGCTACTCCACTACTGGGCCGATATCTGGGGTTTGAGTATCTGTGCGTGTCTCTCTCCAGCTGGCACTGAAACTTCAGAGGCCAGGGGATGCCGCACTGGGACACCTCCACGGAAGAGAGCACTGAATCAAGCCTGCCGTTTATCCCTAACCGGAAGCCTGAGGCTTATATCACACAGATATCCAGACCCCTACCAATGCCCAGGTGATTCTCTCTCTTGCCGGTGGTGCAACACCCACCCGGTTCCTACTTCGCTGGAGTAGCTTTCCCACGAGAGAGAATAGGACACTGCTGTTTATTACCTAACCAGCGGCCTGTCCTGAGTGAATCGCTCAAGATGACCCTAGATTCTTGAACCCGGAATTAAGGTGAGGAATATTTTAACAATGACTTGGTCAGAGATCGCTGGTGAGAGATTGAAGAATTTAAACGACTCCAATTATCAGCAAATCAAGGTTTATTGCAAAACCCAGGTCAAAATCATCAAACAGAAGAAATTATAATAAAATCTTAAACTCTAACACAAACTAAGTCTATTCAGAAAGTACTATAACGGACACAACGAAAAATCTTATTGTTACACAGGTTTAGCAATGACACAGAACACAAATCAAGTCCCCTTCCCCAAAGCCTCAACCACTATCAAGGTCAAGGGAGTTTCGCAAGCTGCTGCAGGGTACTTACAGTCACAGGCTGCAGAGGTCAAGTCAAAGGTGGAGAGGTCGAGCCAAGAGCCCCTCAATCCAAACACAGCCCCTTTTATATCCGTTTTACCTGGCCTTTTCCTGTGTTCGGCCAGCCCCTTTTGCATTGAATTGGTAAGGTTTAAAGTTCCCGCTTGTCCCGCCCCCTTTGAGCCGGTCAGAGCTGTCGACTTCCGGGTTTTCCTCCTCCTTTGCGTTGTATCAGTCCAAGTTTAAAGTTCCCGCTGGTCCCGCCCCCTTTGAGCCGGTCAGAGCTGTTCGCTTCCGGGTTTTCCTCGCAGGTCCGCTCCTTCCAGCCAGGCAGACCTGCCGCGATTTGAATTTGGCGCCGACTCCGCCCCCTCCTCCCAGTGAGTTCCTGCCGGTGGCTTCTGTCAAGATTGGAGTACCTCCCCCAGGTCCGCCTCCAACTTGTTTTTTTCTACCGTTTATCTTCAAGGGGCTTTTCCAGCGCAATATACTGAGCCCAGACAGTCTGCTTTTTAGGATAACAAGGTTAAGCTCTCTTGTGAAGATTTTCAAAAGTCTTCCAGCTGCTCCGGAGATGGCTGCTATTCTCACCTTGCTATGTTGATGGGGTGTTAATTGGATTCTGCTCTGGTGGAGGCCAGGTCATTTACATCTGCATGGGGCTATGACCATCCCATTGTCCTGCTTGCAGGCAGGCCCCCTGTGTATTCCCGTGCCCCTTTGTCTGTGTTTTGATCTTATCTCGTTGTCTGGCTCCTTCTTCCTTGTAGCTCCTAGGGGGGGTTTGTAAATACCTATGCCCCTACTCAGCTCAGCGGACCAAGCCTGCTGGGAAATCTGGTTACGTTCTCTTGGCTGAAAAGTCAGTTTACAGTCTCTGGGTTTTATTCTCGGGCAGTCCAAAAAGGGCCGAATTGCCCGAAAACCTTACAGATGCCCCTTCGATACGTCCCTACCTGCTTGGACCGTATCGACACAGGTGAAGGGCAATCATTTCCTTTTGTGTGGACCGTAGGCCCCCCCTCAACATCATGCGAAACTACAAGTCCCAAGACAGTTCCCTTAATCTAGGCTACCCCTGATTTCAATGAAAGGGAAAGACAAGACCATACTTAATTCAAACACACAGTAACATACACACATTTCACCGGAACCCCAAACGTAAGGGTCCCTGTACATATATCACAATCAAGTAACTGAAACCCGCGAATCCATACAACTATTTACATGTGACTCTATTTATTTCACTAAGGATCCTTTTTCCTGGGCTGCACTTCGCTTCTTCCCGTTGAAGGCTCTTCATTTTTCCTCCGTCGTCGATACCTGCAGCTGAGAGGTTCAGTACAACTGAGGCGACAGCATAATGTACCCCCTGGTACAACATTTTCTTTGTGGGGGCAAACACTAAACCATTCTTAGGCCCCCCTGGTGGTGATCGGACAGTTGTGAGGGTCGATTGGTTGGGCTGTGGGCAGGGGTCGCTTTACCTGAACCAGCAGTTCGGTAGCTTTTACAGTCATCCCTTCCCTGGGCGTTACACATCCCTCCCCAGTGCGGTCAATTCATCCCGTTCCCTGGGTTCTGCCATCACCTTACAAAAGTGATTAATGCCCCTTGTGGACATGCCTTGGTAGACCCCCATAAACACAAATAAATGCCCTGGTCAGAAGCCCACCACTTATCCCAGCAAACGGTGATCCTACCCGGTGACCCCGTGATGGTCCGGTAGGTGTTGTTGTCCAGGCGTTCCCAGTCCGAGGACCGATCCCTCATGTCCAGCCTCAGCTTCCTGGGCCACCACCATCTCCCCAAAGGAATGTCCCCCTTACAGGTTAAACACACCCGCCTGCCCTCAGTCACCCTAACCCGGTCAGTCGCCACCTGTACCTCCTCGCAGAGTACAGAGGCCTCTCCATAGGTGAAGCTCTGGTGGCTGGAGTACCTGGTCGAGTTCGACCCCAGCCACCCAGGCCACCTCCCCAGGTGGGAGTAGCGGGTCTGCTCTGTGGCCACCTGGTTTCCCTGTCCGGTAGTGACAAGAGGGGCTCTGCCGCCAGAGCACCCATAGACAAAGGACTCTTCTGTCTCGCCTCTGCGTAGTTCTCCCGGTCCCACCATCGCCAAGATCAGCAAACTCCACATCGTCGGGTGCCCCATCTGTAAAAGAGACAAAACACATCCTTGCCTCTACAGAACTACCTACCTTAAAGTGCATGGGTTCTATGCAACGGCAGCAGCAGCTTCCGCTTTGAAGTTGTGAAATCAACATGAAATTGCCGCAGCCTGTCTGTGGTTCTGTGTCCACAGCCCGGCTCCCCCAGGGTCCTACTGCCTGCTGCTATCCGGCGGCAGCAGCAGCTCCCGCTTTGAAGTTGCCGCAGCCTGTCTGTGGTTCTGTGTCCACAGCCCGGCTCCACCAGGGTCCTAGTGCCTGCCGCTCCATCATTATACCATTGCACTAGGCGCTTCTGTGATCCCACGATCCTAAATAACCCACACACCACTACACACTAATTAGAACTAGGAGGGGGGGAATGCTATATACAATGCCACCCGTCTCCGGGTGGCCAAATTAAAACTGGGCCCCGCTATACTGGGGCAGTTCACCTGTTTGGACCAACGGCTCGGGCCAGACCTCCCCCTCCTGGGGGTTCGGGCTGCCCCTTGCCTCTCCTTCCCCAACAGGGTTCGGTGATCCCTCAGCGCTCCCTTCTACTCGGGCCCCCTTACTGCGGGATCGGGTTCTAGGGAGGTGTGATGGGGACCATCTTACCGGGGGCTTGGAGACCCGATTGCTCCTTCGTCCCCTGACTGGTTCCCAAGCCCAAGGTGATACCTCCACTTCCTCCGCCTCCTTAGCCTCTATACTAAGGCAGGCCACCTGACCCACAGGTAAGGGCTTGGGAATCGTTACTGTCCCTGGGCTGGGTGCTTGCAGCACCGTCGTTTTCTTTGGGACTGCCCCTTTGGGACAGCACCTTGTCACCGGTTGTGTGACCGTGGAGTCAGGGACCTCCCCCACCGTCGTTAATTCTACGGGGGGTTTCTCCACTACCACCCCCAGTCTTCCCCCCACCTTGCTCTTTCTTGCCCTTATGGGGTGGAACAATTTAAATTGACTGATGTGGCGTTCGCATGGGTCCCACCTTAAGGGATTTAAACTGCAAATAGCCGCTGAGGCAGCCTCCAGAATGGGACCCTGCACCTGGACCGGACCAGGGTCTGGGGCTAGAACTACCCCTGCGCTCCCTTTTTCCTGAGGCTGCTCCCTGGGTAGTCATACAGGTTCTTGTGGTGTGGGTGTGGGCAGGTCCTGGCCCGTTGCCATTGCCACCTGTCCTGAGCCTTGCAAAAGGGCTAAGATTTTACTTACCTCGATGGTTTCCGGGGCAGCTGCTCCTGCCGCCGGGGTCTGACTCTCTACTGCGGGAGCCCTCTCCTGCTTGCTAGGGTTTTTACATTCCCTCTTGAAATGCCCGGCCTTCCCACACCCGTAGCATACCGGTTTCTTGTCGGAGGTCCGGGTGCCCTCATGCTTCCACTCTCTCTTAGGGGCTGCTGGCGCGATTTCATGCACCCTACCCTTAAGGGGCTTGTCCTCACCCCTCTCCCCGTTGCGATATGCAAGGGTGAGTTTTCTAAGGACCTCTGCCTCATTAAGGTCCGGACTCTGCGGGTCGAACCAGTGTTCGGCCTTTGCCCTAACGTGAGGGAGACAGTTAGCTACGAGGGTCTTCAGCCAGTGGGCTGTTCTCTCATCTAAATTCTGCCTATCCGCGGGAGTCCCACACGCCTCCACATAGACAGTCCACAGCCTGTCTGCGAACATATTTGGCGATTCCCCTAGCTGCTGCTTGGTTTCCCCCACCCTCATGAAGGGGCTACCCAGATTCAAGCCCATTGCCTCCAGAACAGCAGTCCGTGCTGCCACCCATGTGTCAGGTCGTCCCCCATTCCCGGAGGTCACTGCCCTGCATAGTTGGGGATCTAGGGTCATCAGGAGCATCCTTATTTGCTCCCCCTCGTCGCAGTCATTAATGCTGGCTGCCTGCTCCACCTCCATAAAATGAAGCGACGGATCCCCTTTTGGAGTTAGCCTGGGAACGTGGGCCACCATCCCCCTGAGCGCGGATGCCCCATGAGGAATGATAATGTCGCCCTCGACCGGTCCCCTATTCGCCAGCCCCGCCGGGGGACCATACCTTCTCTGTCTGACAGGGCACATCTGCCCTACCTGGGGTTCCTGCTCCTCCTCCCCACTGTCCAGCTCTCCTGCCCCGTTGGGTAGCCCCCCTGTCCCCGGGCTAACTACCCATATAGGAGACGCCGCTATCTGGGGATACACCACTGACCCCCCTTGGACCTGCCCCTGACCGGGCGGTCCAAACCCTACCTGCTGACCCGGCCCCATCACCGGCATCCCAGGCAGCGGTCTGTCCCCATCCCATGGGGACCCACATACGAAACCAGGCAGACACGCCGCCAGCTGGGGGTACCCTGCCGACCCCCCTTGGACTTGCCCCTGAACGTGCAGTCCGATCCCCCCCTGCCGACCCAGACACAATCCCGGTGCCTCAGGAGGCGGTCTATTCCCCTTGGCCTTTGGGGAATCATCCGCTGCGAGGAGCACCTTGCCCCTAGGGAACCCCCCTGGACCTACCAGGTGTACCTGTCCCCTGACCTTGGACAAGGTCTCCTCCAACTCCGTTATTCGTGCCTGGCACGGCCCATGAGCACAGTCCCCTACTTCCTCGCGAGCCACTCGGTACGCTGCCTGGATGTCTCGGAACTTCCCCTCCAGCTTCCTACACTGCTCTGTACTCCGAGCATAGAGTTCCTGGAGCCTCCGTTCCTTTTCTTTACCCTCCACTATCTGGCAGTGGAGATAGTCCTTCTCGCACCGGTTAGACTCGCTTTCCTGTAGGCTGCCCCGTTTAATTTCTGCCAATTCCTCCCGCAGTCGTTCCGCTGCGCTAGCGCTGTCCCCTGCGCTGGCCCTCACTTCTCCCAACTCCTGCTCTAATTCTTCGACCCTTCGCTCTGTTTTGACTACCTGCTGGGACAGGCAGACCAGCCAAACTGCCTTCTCCAAGTGCCTTTTGTGCGCCTTACTTTCTGTCCATGCAGCCGCTGCCATTACCGGTTGCTCCGCATTGATTAGTTCTGAGACCCAAGGTTTGGTGAGGTTGACCTTTTGCCACATATACGAGAAGATTCTCTCCTCCATTTTACTTCGTTCCCTCACCCCCTCTGCCAAGTCACATACTCCAAACCACCGGGGTCCCTTCGTGGTCGCCATTGTAGAGGGTGCCATCTCTGCTACTCCACTACTGGGCCGATATCTGGGGTTTGAGTATCTGTGCGTGTCTCTCTCCAGCTGGCACTGAAACTTCAGAGGCCAGGGGATGCCGCACTGGGACACCTCCACGGAAGAGAGCACTGAATCAAGCCTGCCGTTTATCCCTAACCGGAAGCCTGAGGCTTATATCACACAGATATCCAGGCCCCCACCAATGCCCAGGTGATTCTCTCTCTTGCCGGTGGTGCAACACCCACCCGGTTCCTACTTCGCTGGAGTAGCTTTCCCAAGAGAGAGAATAGGACACTGCTGTTTATTACCTAACCAGCAGCCTGTCCTGAGTGAATCGCTCAAGATGACCCTAGATTCTTGAACCCGGAATTAAGGTGAGGAATATTTTAACAATGACTTGGTCAGAGATCGCTGGTGAGAGATTGAAGAATTTAAACGACTCCAATTATCAGCAAATCAAGGTTTATTGCAAAACCCAGGTCAAAATCATCAAACAGAAGAAATTATAATAAAATCTTAAACTCTAACACAAACTAAGTCTATTCAGAAAGTACTATAACGGACACAACGAAAAATCTTATTGTTACACAGGTTTAGCAATGACACAGAACACAAATCAAGTCCCCTTCCCCAAAGCCTCAACCACTATCAAGGTCAAGGGAGTTTCGCAAGCTGCTGCAGGGTACTTACAGTCACAGGCTGCAGAGGTCAAGTCAAAGGTGGAGAGGTCGAGCCAAGAGCCCCTCAATCCAAACACAGCCCCTTTTATATCCGTTTTACCTGGCCTTTTCCTGTGTTCGGCCAGCCCCTTTTGCATTGAATTGGTAAGGTTTAAAGTTCCCGCTGGTCCCGCCCCCTTTGAGCCGGTCAGAGCTGTCGACTTCCGGGTTTTCCTCCTCCTTTGCGTTGTATCAGTCCAAGTTTAAAGTTCCCGCTGGTCCCGCCCCCTTTGAGCCGGTCAGAGCTGTTCGCTTCCGGGTTTTCCTCGCAGGTCCGCTCCTTCCAGCCAGGCAGACCTGCCGCGATTTGAATTTGGCGCCGACTCCGCCCCCTCCTCCCAGTGAGTTCCTGCCGGTGGCTTCTGTCAAGATTGGAGTACCTCCCCCAGGTCCGCCTCCAACTTGTTTTTTTCTACCGTTTATCTTCAAGGGGCTTTTCCAGCGCAATATACTGAGCCCAGACAGTCTGCTTTTTAGGATAACAAGGTTAAGCTCTCTTGTGAAGATTTTCAAAAGTCTTCCAGCTGCTCCGGAGATGGCTGCTATTCTCACCTTGCTATGTTGATGGGGTGTTAATTGGATTCTGCTCTGGTGGAGGCCAGGTCATTTACATCTGCATGGGGCTATGACCATCCCATTGTCCTGCTTGCAGGCAGGCCCCCTGTGTATTCCCATGCCCCTTTGTCTGTGTTTTGATCTTATCTCGTTGTCTGGCTCCTTCTTCCTTGTAGCTCCTAGGGGGGGTTTGTAAATACCTATGCCCCTACTCAGCTCAGCGGACCAAGCCTGCTGGGAAATCTGGTTACGTTCTCTTGGCTGAAAAGTCAGTTTACAGTCTCTGGGTTTTATTCTTGGGCAGTCCAAAAAGGGCCGAATTGCCCGAAAACCTTACAATACAGATCACAGCGATACTGGGATACAGATCACAGCGACACTGGGATACAGATCACAGCGTCACTGGGATACAGCTCACAGCGACACTGGGATACAGATCACAGGGAAACCGGGATACAGATCACAGCGACACTGGGAAACAGATCACAGCGATACTGGTATACAGATCACAGGGACACTGGAATACAGGTCACAGCTACGCTGGAATACAGATCACAGGCACACCGGGACACAGATCACAGTGACACTGGGATACAGATCACTGCTACACAGGGATACAGGTCACAGCGACACTGGAATACAGATCACAGCGACACTGGAATACAGATCACAGCGACACTGGGATACAGACCACAGGGACACAGGGATACAGATCACAGCGACCCTGGGATACAGATCACAGTGGCACTGGGATACATGTCACAGGGACACTGGGGTACAGATCACAAGGACACTGGGATACACATCAGAGGAACACTGCGATACTGATCACCGCGACACTGGGATACAGATAAAAGGGACACTTGAATACAGATCTCAGGGACACTGGGATACAGATCACAGCGTCCCTGGGATACAGATGACAGAAAAACTGGGATTCAGGTCACAGGGACACTGGGATACAGATCTCTGGGACACTGGGATACAAATCACAAGGACACTGGGATCCAGCTCATAGCGACACTGGGATACAGTTCACAGGGATACTGGGATACAGATCACAGGGAAACTGGAATACAGATCACAGCGACACTGGGATACAGATCACAGGGACACTGGGATACAGCTCACAGAGACACTGGGATGCAGATCACAGGGACACTGGGATACAGGTCACAGCGACACTGGGATACAGATCACAGGGACACTGGCATACAGCTCACAGCGACACTGGGATGCAGATCACAGGGACACTGGGATACAGATCACAGTGGCACTGGGATACATGTCACAGGGACACTGGGGTACGGATCACAAGGACACTGGGATACAGATCACAGGAACACTGCGATACTGATCACCGCGACACTGGGATACAGATAAAAGGGACACTTGAATACAGATCTCAGGGACACTGGGATACAGATCACAGCGTCCCTGGGATACAGATGACAGGAAAACTGGGATTCAGGTCACAGGGACACTGGGATACAGATCTCAGGGACACTGGGATACAAATCACAAGGACACTGGGATACAGCTCAGAGCGACACTGGGATACAGTTCACAGGGATACTGGGATACAGATCACAGGGAAACTGGAATACAGATCACAGCGACACTGGGATACAGATCACAGGGACACTGGGATACAGCTCACAGAGACACTGGGATGCAGATCACAGGGACACTGGGATACAGATCACAGCGACACTGGGATACAGATCACAGGGACACTGGGATACAGCTCACAGCGACACTGGGATGCAGATCACAGGGACACTGGGATACAGATCACAGCGACATTGGGATACATATCACAGGTACACTGCGATACAGATCACAGCGAATCTGGGATACAGATCACAGCGAAACTGGGATACAGATCATAGCGACACTGGGATACAGATCACAGGGACACTGGGATACAGCTCAGAGCGACACTGGGATACAGATCACAGACACTGGGATACAGATCACAGACACTGGGATACAGATCACAGCGATACTGGGATACAGATCACAGCGACACTGGGATACAGATCACAGAGTCACTGGGATACAGCTCACAGCGACACTGGGATACAGATCACAGGGAAACCGGGATACAGATCACAGCGACACTGGGAAACAGATCACAGCGATACTGGTATACAGATCACAGGGACACTGGAATACAGGTCACAGCTACGCTGGAATACAGATCACAGGCACACTGTGACACAGTTCACAGTGACACTGGGATACAGATCACTGCTACACAGGGATACAGGTCACAGCGAAACTGGAATACAGATCACAGCGACACTGGAATACAGATCACAGCGGCACTGGGATACAGACCACAGGGACACAGGGATACAGATCACAGCGACCATGGGATACAGATCACAGTGGCACTGGGATACATGTCACAGGGACACTGGGGTACAGATCACAAGGACACTGGGATACAGATCAGAGGAACACTGCAATACTGATCACCGCGACACTGGGATACAGATAAAAGGGACACTTGAATACAGATCTCAGGGACACTGGGATACAGATCACAGCGTCCCTGGGATACAGATGACAGAAAAACTGGGATTCAGGTCACAGGGACACTGGGATACAGATCTCAGGGACACTGGGATACAAATCACAAGGACACTGGGATACAGCTCATAGCGACACTGGGATACAGTTCACAGGGATACTGGGATACAGATCACAGGGAAACTGGAATACAGATCACAGCGACACTGGGATACAGATCACAGGGACACTGGGATACAGCTCACAGAGACACTGGGATGCAGATCACAGGGACACTGGGATACAGATCACAGCGACACTGGGATACAGATCACAGGGACACTGGGATACAGCTCACAGCGACACTGGGATGCAGATCACAGGGACACTGGGATACAGATCACAGCGACATTGGGATACATATCACAGGTACACTGCGATACAGATCACAGCAAATCTGGGATACAGATCACAGCGAACCTGCGATACAGATCACAGCGACACTGGGATGCAGATCACAGGGACACTGGAATACAGATCACAGCGACATTGGGATACATATCACAGGTACACTGCGATACAAATCACAGCAAATCTGGGATACAGATCACAGCGAACCTGCGATACAGATCACAGCGACACTGGGATACAGATCACAGCGACACTGGGATACAGATCACAGCGACACTGGGATACAGATCACAGGGACACTGGGATACAGCTCAGAGCGACACTGGTATACAGCTCACATCGACCCTGGGATACAGATCACAGACACTGGGATACAGATCACAGCGATACTGGGATACAGATCACAGCGACACTGGGATACAGATCACAGCGTCACTGGGATACAGCTCACAGCGACACTGGGATACAGATCACAGGGAAACCGGGATACAGATCACAGCGACACTGGGAAACAGATCACAGCGATACTGGTATACAGATCACAGGGACACTGGAATACAGGTCACAGCTACACTGGAATACAGATCACAGGCACACTGGGACACAGATCACAGTGACACTGGGATACAGATCACTGCTACACAGGGATACAGGTCACAGCGACACTGGAATACAGATCACAGCGACACTGGAATACAGATCACAGCGACACTGGGATACAGACCACAGGGACACAGGGATACAGATCACAGCGACACTGGGATACAGATCACAGGGACACTGGGATACAGATCACAGTGATATTGGGATGCAGATCACAGGGACACTGGGATACAGATCACAGCGACACTGGGATACAGATCACAGCGACCCTGGAATACAGATCACAGCGACACTGGGATACAAGTCACAGCGACACTGGGCTACAGATCACAGCGACAATGGGCTACAGATCACAGCGACACTGGGATACAGATCAAAGCGACACTGGGACACAGATCACAGCGACACTGGGATACAGATCACAGCGACACTGGGATACAGATTACAGCGACACTGGGATACAGATCACAGCGACACTGGGATACGGATCACAGCGACACTGGGATACAGATAAAAGGGACACTTGAATACAGATCTCGGGGACACTGGGATACAGATCACAGCGACCCTGGGATACAGATGACAGGAAAACTGGGATTCAGGTCACAGGGACACTGGGATACAGATCACATCGACACTGGGATACAGATCACAGGGACACAGGTGCACAGATCACAAGGACACTGATATACAGATCACAGGAACAGTGCGATAATAATCACCGCGACACTGGGATACAGATCACAGGGAAACCGGGATACAGATCACAGCGACACTGGGAAACAGATCACAGCGATACTGGGATACAGATCAAAGCGACACTGGGACACAGATCACAGCGACACTGGGATACAGATCACAGCGACACTGGGATACAGATTACAGCGACACTGGGATACAGATCACAGCGACACTGGGATACGGATCACAGCGACACTGGGATACAGATAAAAGGGACACTTGAATACAGATCTCAGGGACACTGGGATACAGATCACAGCGACCCTGGGATACAGATGACAGGAAAACTGGGATTCAGGTCACAGGGACACTGGGATACAGATCACATCGACACTGGGATACAGATCACAGGGACACAGGTGCACAGATCACAAGGACACTGATATACAGATCACAGGAACAGTGCGATACTAATCACCGCGACACTGGGATACAGATCTCAGGGAAACCGGGATACAGATCACAGCGACACTGGGATACAGATCACAGCGTCCCTGGGATACAGATGACAGGAAAACTGGGATTCAGGTCACAGGGACACTGGGATACAGATCTCAGGGACACTGGGATACAAATCACAAGGACACTGGGATACAGCTCAGAGCGACACTGGGATACAGTTCACAGGGATACTGGGATACAGATCACAGGGAAACTGGAATACAGATCACAGCGACACTGGGATACAGATCACAGGGACACTGGGATACAGCTCACAGAGACACTGGGATGCAGATCACAGGGACACTGGGATACAGATCACAGCGACACTGGGATACAGATCACAGGGACACTGGGATACAGCTCACAGCGATACTGGGATGCAGATCACAGGGACACTGGGATACAGATCACAGCGACATTGGGATACATATCACAGGTACACTGCGATACAGATCACAGCGAATCTGGGATACAGATCACAGCGAAACTGGGATACAGATCATAGCGACACTGGGATACAGATCACAGGGACACTGGGATACAGCTCAGAGCGACACTGGGATACAGATCACAGACACTGGGATACAGATCACAGACACTGGGATACAGATCACAGCGATACTGGGATACAGATCACAGCGACACTGGGATACAGATCACAGCGTCACTGGGATACAGCTCACAGCGACACTGGGATACAGATCACAGGGAAACCGGGATACAGATCACAGCCACACTGGGAAACAGATCACAGCGATAATGGTATACAGATCACAGGGACACTGGAATACAGGTCACAGCTACGCTGGAATACAGATCACAGGCACACTGGGACACAGATCACAGTGACACTGGGATACAGATCACTGCTACACAGGGATACAGGTCACAGCGACACTGGAATACAGATCACAGCGACACTGGAATACAGATCACAGCGGCACTGGGATACAGACCACAGGGACACAGGGATACAGATCACAGCGACCCTGGGATACAGATCACAGTGGCACTGGGATACATGTCACAGGGACACTGGGGTACAGATCACAAGGACACTGGGATACAGATCAGAGGAACACTGCGATACTGATCACCGCGACACTGGGATACAGATAAAAGGGACACTTGAATACAGATCTCAGGGACACTGGGATACAGATCACAGCGTCCCTGGGATACAGATGACAGAAAAACTGGGATTCAGGTCACAGGGACACTGGGATACAGATCTCAGGGACACTGGGATACAAATCACAAGGACACTGGGATACAGCTCATAGCGACACTGGGATACAGTTCACAGGGATACTGGGATACAGATCACAGGGAAACTGGAATACATATCACAGGTACACTGCGATACAGATCACAGCGAATCTGGGATACAGATCACAGCGAAACTGGGATACAGATCATAGCGACACTGGGATACAGATCACAGGGACACTGGGATACAGCTCAGAGCGACACTGGGATACAGATCACAGACACTGGGATACAGATCACAGACACTGGGATACAGATCACAGCGATACTGGGATACAGATCACAGCGACACTGGGATACAGATCACAGAGTCACTGGGATACAGCTCACAGCGACACTGGGATACAGATCACAGGGAAACCGGGATACAGATCACAGCGACACTGGGAAACAGATCACAGCGATACTGGTATACAGATCACAGGGACACTGGAATACGGGTCACAGCTACGCTGGAATACAGATCACAGGCACACTGTGACACAGATCACAGTGACACTGGGATACAGATCACTGCTACACAGGGATACAGGTCACAGCGAAACTGGAATACAGATCACAGCGACACTGGAATACAGATCACAGCGGCACTGGGATACAGACCACAGGGACACAGGGATACAGATCACAGCGACCCTGGGATACAGATCACAGTGGCACTGGGATACATGTCACAGGGACACTGGGGTACAGATCACAAGGACACTGGGATACAGATCAGAGGAACACTGCGATACTGATCACCGCGACACTGGGATACAGATAAAAGGGACACTTGAATACAGATCTCAGGGACACTGGGATACAGATCACAGCGTCCCTGGGATACAGATGACAGAAAAACTGGGATTCAGGTCACAGGGACACTGGGATACAGATCTCAGGGACACTGGGATACAAATCACAAGGACACTGGGATACAGCTCATAGCGACACTGGGATACAGTTCACAGGGATACTGGGATACAGATCACAGGGAAACTGGAATACAGATCACAGCGACACTGGGATACAGATCACAGGGACACTGGGATACAGCTCACAGAGACACTGGGATGCAGATCACAGGGACACTGGGATACAGATCACAGCGACACTGGGATACAGATCACAGGGACACTGGGATACAGCTCACAGCGACACTGGGATGCAGATCACAGGGACACTGGGATACAGATCACAGCGACATTGGGATACATATCACAGGTACACTGCGATACAGATCGCAGCAAATCTGGGATACAGATCACAGCGAACCTGCGATACAGATCACAGCGACACTGGGATGCAGATCACAGGGACACTGGAATACAGATCACAGCGACATTGGGATACATATCACAGGTACACTGCGATACAGATCACAGCAAATCTGGGATACAGATCACAGCGAACCTGCGATACAGATCACAGCGACACTGGGATACAGATAACAGCGACACTGGGATACAGATCACAGCGACACTGGGATACAGATCACAGGGACACTGGGATACAGCTCAGAGCGACACTGGTATACAGCTCACATCGACCCTGGGATACAGATCACAGACACTGGGATACAGATCACAGCGATACTGGGATACAGATCACAGCGACACTGGGATACAGATCACAGCGTCACTGGGATACAGCTCACAGCGACACTGGGATACAGATCACAGGGAAACCGGGATACAGATCACAGCGACACTGGGAAACAGATCACAGCGATACTGGTATACAGATCACAGGGACACTGGAATACAGGTCACAGCTACACTGGAATACAGATCACAGGCACACTGGGACACAGATCACAGTGACACTGGGATACAGATCACTGCTACACAGGGATACAGGTCACAGCGACACTGGAATACAGATCACAGCGACACTGGAATACAGATCACAGCGACACTGGGATACAGACCACAGGGACACAGGGATACAGATCACAGCGACACTGGGATACAGATCACAGGGACACTGGGATACAGATCACAGTGACATTGGGATGCAGATCACAGGGACACTGGGATACAGATCACAGCGACACTGGGATACAGATCACAGCGACCCTGGAATACAGATCACAGCGACACTGGGATACAAGTCACAGCGACACTGGGCTACAGATCACAGCGACAATGGGCTACAGATCACAGCGACACTGGGATACAGATCAAAGCGACACTGGGACACAGATCACAGCGACACTGGGATACAGATCACAGCGACACTGGGATACAGATTACAGCGACACTGGGATACAGATCACAGCGACACTGGGATACGGATCACAGCGACACTGGGATACAGATAAAAGGGACACTTGAATACAGATCTCGGGGACACTGGGATACAGATCACAGCGACCCTGGGATACAGATGACAGGAAAACTGGGATTCAGGTCACAGGGACACTGGGATACAGATCACATCGACACTGGGATACAGATCACAGGGACACAGGTGCACAGATCACAAGGACACTGATATACAGATCACAGGAACAGTGCGATACTAATCACCGCGACACTGGGATACAGATCACAGGGAAACCGGGATACAGATCACAGCGACACTGGGAAACAGATCACAGCGATACTGGGATACAGATCAAAGCGACACTGGGACTCAGATCACAGCGACACTGGGATACAGATCACAGCGACACTGGGATACAGATTACAGCGACACTGGGATACAGATCACAGCGACACTGGGATACGGATCACAGCGACACTGGGATACAGATAAAAGGGACACTTGAATACAGATCTCAGGGACACTGGGATACAGATCACAGCGACCCTGGGATACAGATGACAGGAAAACTGGGATTCAGGTCACAGGGACACTGGGATACAGATCACATCGACACTGGGATACAGATCACAGGGACACAGGTGCACAGATCACAAGGACACTGATATACAGATCACAGGAACAGTGCGATACTAATCACCGCGACACTGGGATACAGATCACAGGGAAACCGGGATACAGATCACAGCGACACTGGGATACAGATCACAGCGTCCCTGGGATACAGATGACAGGAAAACTGGGATTCAGGTCACAGGGACACTGGGATACAGATCTCAGGGACACTGGGATACAAATCACAAGGACACTGGGATACAGCTCAGAGCGACACTGGGATACAGTTCACAGGGATACTGGGATACAGATCACAGGGAAACTGGAATACAGATCACAGCGACACTGGGATACAGATCACAGGGACACTGGGATACAGCTCACAGAGACACTGGGATGCAGATCACAGGGACACTGGGATACAGATCACAGCGACACTGGGATACAGATCACAGGGACACTGGGATACAGCTCACAGCGATACTGGGATGCAGATCACAGGGACACTGGGATACAGATCACAGCGACATTGGGATACATATCACAGGTACACTGCGATACAGATCACAGCGAATCTGGGATACAGATCACAGCGAAACTGGGATACAGATCATAGCGACACTGGGATACAGATCACAGGGACACTGGGATACAGCTCAGAGCGACACTGGGATACAGATCACAGGGACACTGGGATACAGATCACAGACACTGGGATACAGATCACAGCGATACTGGGATACAGATCACAGCGACACTGGGATACAGATCACAGCGTCACTGGGATACAGCTCACAGCGACACTGGGATACAGATCACAGGGAAACCGGGATACAGATCACAGCGACACTGGGAAACAGATCACAGCGATAATGGTATACAGATCACAGGGACACTGGAATACAGGTCACAGCTACGCTGGAATACAGATCACAGGCACACTGGGACACAGATCACAGTGACACTGGGATACAGATCACAGAGACACTGGGATACAGATCACAGACACTGGGATACAGATCACAGAGACACTGGGATACAGATCACAGAGACACTGGGATACAGATCACAGACACTGGGATACAGATCACAGCGATACTGGGATACAGATCACAGCGACACTGGGATACAGATCACAGCGTCACTGGGATACAGCTCACAGCGACACTGGGATACAGATCACAGGGAAACCGGGATACAGATCACAGCGACACTGGGAAACAGATCACAGCGATAATGGTATACAGATCACAGGGACACTGGAATACAGGTCACAGCTACGCTGGAATACAGATCACAGGCACACTGGGACACAGATCACAGTGACACTGGGATACAGATCACTGCTACACAGGGATACAGGTCACAGCGACACTGGAATACAGATCACAGCGACACTGGAATACAGATCACAGCGGCACTGGGATACAGACCACAGGGACACAGGGATACAGATCACAGCGACCCTGGGATACAGATCACAGTGGCACTGGGATACATGTCACAGGGACACTGGGGTACAGATCACAAGGACACTGGGATACAGATCAGAGGAACACTGCGATACTGATCACCGCGACACTGGGATACAGATAAAAGGGACACTTGAATACAGATCTCAGGGACACTGGGATACAGATCACAGCGTCCCTGGGATACAGATGACAGAAAAACTGGGATTCAGGTCACAGGGACACTGGGATACAGATCTCAGGGACACTGGGATACAAATCACAAGGACACTGGGATACAGCTCATAGCGACACTGGGATACAGTTCACAGGGATACTGGGATACAGATCACAGGGAAACTGGAATACAGATCACAGCGACACTGGGATACAGATCACAGGGACACTGGGATACAGCTCACAGAGACACTGGGATGCAGATCACAGGGACACTGGGATACAGATCACAGCGACACTGGGATACAGATCACAGGGACACTGGGATACAGCTCACAGCGACACTGGGATGCAGATCACAGGGACACTGGGATACAGATCACAGCGACATTGGGATACATATCACAGGTACACTGCGATACAGATCACAGCAAATCTGGGATACAGATCACAGCGAACCTGCGATACAGATCACAGGGACACTGGGATACAGATCACAGGGACACTGGGATACAGCTCAGAGCGACACTGGTATACAGCTCACATCGACCCTGGGATACAGATCACAGACACTGGGATACAGATCACAGCGATACTGGGATACAGATCACAGCGACACTGGGATACAGATCACAGCGTCACTGGGATACAGCTCACAGCGACACTGGGATACAGATCACAGGGAAACTGGAATACATATCACAGGTACACTGCGATACAGATCACAGCGAATCTGGGATACAGATCACAGCGAAACTGGGATACAGATCATAGCGACACTGGGATACAGATCACAGGGACACTGGGATACAGCTCAGAGCGACACTGGGATACAGATCACAGACACTGGGATACAGATCACAGACACTGGGATACAGATCACAGCGATACTGGGATACAGATCACAGCGACACTGGGATACAGATCACAGAGTCACTGGGATACAGCTCACAGCGACACTGGGATACAGATCACAGGGAAACCGGGATACAGATCACAGTGACATTGGGATGCAGATCACAGGGACACTGGGATACAGATCACAGCGACACTGGGATACAGATCACAGCGACCCTGGAATACAGATCACAGCGACACTGGGATACAAGTCACAGCGACACTGGGCTACAGATCACAGCGACAATGGGCTACAGATCACAGCGACACTGGGATACAGATCAAAGCGACACTGGGACACAGATCACAGCGACACTGGGATACAGATCACAGCGACACTGGGATACAGATTACAGCGACACTGGGATACAGATCACAGCGACACTGGGATACGGATCACAGCGACACTGGGATACAGATAAAAGGGACACTTGAATACAGATCTCGGGGACACTGGGATACAGATCACAGCGACCCTGGGATACAGATGACAGGAAAACTGGGATTCAGGTCACAGGGACACTGGGATACAGATCACATCGACACTGGGATACCGATCACAGGGACACAGGTGCACAGATCACAAGGACACTGATATACAGATCACAGGAACAGTGCGATACTAATCACCGCGACACTGGGATACAGATCACAGGGAAACCGGGATACAGATCACAGCGACACTGGGAAACAGATCACAGCGATACTGGGATACAGATCAAAGCGACACTGGGACTCAGATCACAGCGACACTGGGATACAGATCACAGCGACACTGGGATACAGATTACAGCGACACTGGGATACAGATCACAGCGACACTGGGATACGGATCACAGCGACACTGGGATACAGATAAAAGGGACACTTGAATACAGATCTCAGGGACACTGGGATACAGATCACAGCGACCCTGGGATACAGATGACAGGAAAACTGGGATTCAGGTCACAGGGACACTGGGATACAGATCACATCGACACTGGGATACAGATCACAGGGACACAGGTGCACAGATCACAAGGACACTGATATACAGATCACAGGAACAGTGCGATACTAATCACCGCGACACTGGGATACAGATCACAGGGAAACCGGGATACAGATCACAGCGACACTGGGATACAGATCACAGCGTCCCTGGGATACAGATGACAGGAAAACTGGGATTCAGGTCACAGGGACACTGGGATACAGATCTCAGGGACACTGGGATACAAATCACAAGGACACTGGGATACAGCTCAGAGCGACACTGGGATACAGTTCACAGGGATACTGGGATACAGATCACAGGGGAACTGGAATACAGATCACAGCGACACTGGGATACAGATCACAGGGACACTGGGATACAGCTCACAGAGACACTGGGATGCAGATCACAGGGACACTGGGATACAGATCACAGCGACACTGGGATACAGATCACAGGGACACTGGGATACAGCTCACAGCGATACTGGGATGCAGATCACAGGGACACTGGGATACAGATCACAGCGACATTGGGATACATATCACAGGTACACTGCGATACAGATCACAGCGAATCTGGGATACAGATCACAGCGAAACTGGGATACAGATCAAAGCGACACTGGGATACAGATCACAGGGACACTGGGATACAGCTCAGAGCGACACTGGGATACAGATCACAGACACTGGGATACAGATCACAGACACTGGGATACAGATCACAGCGATACTGGGATACAGATCACAGCGACACTGGGATACAGATCACAGCGTCACTGGGATACAGCTCACAGCGACACTGGGATACAGATCACAGGGAAACCGGGATACAGATCACAGCGACACTGGGAAACAGATCACAGCGATAATGGTGTACAGATCACAGGGACACTGGAATACAGGTCACAGCTACGCTGGAATACAGATCACAGGCACACTGGGACACAGATCACAGTGACACTGGGATACAGATCACTGCTACACAGGGATACAGGTCACAGCGACACTGGAATACAGATCACAGCGACACTGGAATACAGATCACAGCGGCACTGGGATACAGACCACAGGGACACAGGGATACAGATCACAGCGACCCTGGGATACAGATCACAGTGGCACTGGGATACATGTCACAGGGACACTGGGGTACAGATCACAAGGACACTGGGATACAGATCAGAGGAACACTGCGATACTGATCACCGCGACACTGGGATACAGATAAAAGGGACACTTGAATACAGATCTCAGGGGCACTGGGATACAGATCACAGCGTCCCTGGGATACAGATGACAGAAAAACTGGGATTCAGGTCACAGGGACACTGGGATACAGATCTCAGGGACACTGGGATACAAATCACAAGGACACTGGGATACAGCTCATAGCGACACTGGGATACAGTTCACAGGGATACTGGGATACAGATCACAGCGACACTGGGATACAGATCACAGGGACACTGGGATACAGCTCACAGCGACACTGGGATGCAGATCACAGGGACACTGGGATACAGATCACAGCGACATTGGGATACATATCACAGGTACACTGCGATACAGATCACAGCAAATCTGGGATACAGATCACAGCGAACCTGCGATACAGATCACAGGGACACTGGGATACAGCTCAGAGCGACACTGGTATACAGCTCACATCGACCCTGGGATACAGATCACAGACACTGGGATACAGATCACAGCGATACTGGGATACAGATCACAGCGACACTGGGATACAGATCACAGCGTCACTGGGATACAGCTCACAGCGACACTGGGATACAGATCACAGGGAAACTGGAATACATATCACAGGTACACTGCGATACAGATCACAGCGAATCTGGGATACAGATCACAGCGAAACTGGGATACAGATCATAGCGACACTGGGATACAGATCACAGGGACACTGGGATACAGCTCAGAGCGACACTGGGATACAGATCACAGACACTGGGATACAGATCACAGACACTGGGATACAGATCACAGCGATACTGGGATACAGATCACAGCGACACTGGGATACAGATCACAGAGTCACTGGGATACAGCTCACAGCGACACTGGGATACAGATCACAGGGAAACCGGGATACAGATCACAGCGACACTGGGAAACAGATCACAGCGATACTGGTATACAGATCACAGGGACACTGGAATACGGGTCACAGCTACGCTGGAATACAGATCACAGGCACACTGTGACACAGATCACAGTGACACTGGGATACAGATCACTGCTACACAGGGATACAGGTCACAGCGAAACTGGAATACAGATCACAGCGACACTGGAATACAGATCACAGCGGCACTGGGATACAGACCACAGGGACACAGGGATACAGATCACAGCGACCCTGGGATACAGATCACAGTGGCACTGGGATACATGTCACAGGGACACTGGGGTACAGATCACAAGGACACTGGGATACAGATCAGAGGAACACTGCGATACTGATCACCGCGACACTGGGATACAGATAAAAGGGACACTTGAATACAGATCTCAGGGACACTGGGATACAGATCACAGCGTCCCTGGGATACAGATGACAGAAAAACTGGGATTCAGGTCACAGGGACACTGGGATACAGATCTCAGGGACACTGGGATACAAATCACAAGGACACTGGGATACAGCTCATAGCGACACTGGGATACAGTTCACAGGGATACTGGGATACAGATCACAGGGAAACTGGAATACAGATCACAGCGACACTGGGATACAGATCACAGGGACACTGGGATACAGCTCACAGAGACACTGGGATGCAGATCACAGGGACACTGGGATACAGATCACAGCGACACTGGGATACAGATCACAGGGACACTGGGATACAGCTCACAGCGACACTGGGATGCAGATCACAGGGACACTGGGATACAGATCACAGCGACATTGGGATACATATCACAGGTACACTGCGATACAGATCACAGCAAATCTGGGATACAGATCACAGCGAACCTGCGATACAGATCACAGCGACACTGGGATGCAGATCACAGGGACACTGGAATACAGATCACAGCGACATTGGGATACATATCACAGGTACACTGCGATACAGATCACAGCAAATCTGGGATACAGATCACAGCGAACCTGCGATACAGATCACAGCGACACTGGGATACAGATAACAGCGACACTGGGATACAGATCACAGCGACACTGGGATACAGATCACAGGGACACTGGGATACAGCTCAGAGCGACACTGGTATACAGCTCACATCGACCCTGGGATACAGATCACAGACACTGGGATACAGATCACAGCGATACTGGGATACAGATCACAGCGACACTGGGATACAGATCACAGCGTCACTGGGATACAGCTCACAGCGACACTGGGATACAGATCACAGGGAAACCGGGATACAGATCACAGCGACACTGGGAAACAGATCACAGCGATACTGGTATACAGATCACAGGGACACTGGAATACAGGTCACAGCGACACTGGGATACAGACCACAGGGACACAGGGATACAGATCACAGCGACACTGGGATACAGATCACAGGGACACTGGGATACAGATCACAGTGACATTGGGATGCAGATCACAGGGACACTGGGATACAGATCACAGCGACACTGGGATACAGATCACAGCGACCCTGGAATACAGATCACAGCGACACTGGGATACAAGTCACAGCGACACTGGGCTACAGATCACAGCGACAATGGGCTACAGATCACAGCGACACTGGGATACAGATCAAAGCGACACTGGGACACAGATCACAGCGACACTGGGATACAGATCACAGCGACACTGGGATACAGATTACAGCGACACTGGGATACAGATCACAGCGACACTGGGATACGGATCACAGCGACACTGGGATACAGATAAAAGGGACACTTGAATACAGATCTCGGGGACACTGGGATACAGATCACAGCGACCCTGGGATACAGATGACAGGAAAACTGGGATTCAGGTCACAGGGACACTGGGATACAGATCACATCGACACTGGGATACAGATCACAGGGACACAGGTGCACAGATCACAAGGACACTGATATACAGATCACAGGAACAGTGCGATACTAATCACCGCGACACTGGGATACAGATCACAGGGAAACCGGGATACAGATCACAGCGACACTGGGAAACAGATCACAGCGATACTGGGATACAGATCAAAGCGACACTGGGACTCAGATCACAGCGACACTGGGATACAGATCACAGCGACACTGGGATACAGATTACAGCGACACTGGGATACAGATCACAGCGACACTGGGATACGGATCACAGCGACACTGGGATACAGATAAAAGGGACACTTGAATACAGATCTCAGGGACACTGGGATACAGATCACAGCGACCCTGGGATACAGATGACAGGAAAACTGGGATTCAGGTCACAGGGACACTGGGATACAGATCACATCGACACTGGGATACAGATCACAGGGACACAGGTGCACAGATCACAAGGACACTGATATACAGATCACAGGAACAGTGCGATACTAATCACCGCGACACTGGGATACAGATCACAGGGAAACCGGGATACAGATCACAGCGACACTGGGATACAGATCACAGCGTCCCTGGGATACAGATGACAGGAAAACTGGGATTCAGGTCACAGGGACACTGGGATACAGATCTCAGGGACACTGGGATACAAATCACAAGGACACTGGGATACAGCTCAGAGCGACACTGGGATACAGTTCACAGGGATACTGGGATACAGATCACAGGGAAACTGGAATACAGATCACAGCGACACTGGGATACAGATCACAGGGACACTGGGATACAGCTCACAGAGACACTGGGATGCAGATCACAGGGACACTGGGATACAGATCACAGCGACACTGGGATACAGATCACAGGGACACTGGGATACAGCTCACAGCGATACTGGGATGCAGATCACAGGGACACTGGGATACAGATCACAGCGACATTGGGATACATATCACAGGTACACTGCGATACAGATCACAGCGAATCTGGGATACAGATCACAGCGAAACTGGGATACAGATCATAGCGACACTGGGATACAGATCACAGGGACACTGGGATACAGCTCAGAGCGACACTGGGATACAGATCACAGACACTGGGATACAGATCACAGACACTGGGATACAGATCACAGCGATACTGGGATACAGATCACAGCGACACTGGGATACAGATCACAGCGTCACTGGGATACAGCTCACAGCGACACTGGGATACAGATCACAGGGAAACCGGGATACAGATCACAGCGACACTGGGAAACAGATCACAGCGATAATGGTATACAGATCACAGGGACACTGGAATACAGGTCACAGCTACGCTGGAATACAGATCACAGGCACACTGGGACACAGATCACAGTGACACTGGGATACAGATCACTGCTACACAGGGATACAGGTCACAGCGACACTGGAATACAGATCACAGCGACACTGGAATACAGATCACAGCGGCACTGGGATACAGACCACAGGGACACAGGGATACAGATCACAGCGACCCTGGGATACAGATCACAGTGGCACTGGGATACATGTCACAGGGACACTGGGGTACAGATCACAAGGACACTGGGATACAGATCAGAGGAACACTGCGATACTGATCACCGCGACACTGGGATACAGATAAAAGGGACACTTGAATACAGATCTCAGGGACACTGGGATACAGATCACAGCGTCCCTGGGATACAGATGACAGAAAAACTGGGATTCAGGTCACAGGGACACTGGGATACAGATCTCAGGGACACTGGGATACAAATCACAAGGACACTGGGATACAGCTCATAGCGACACTGGGATACAGTTCACAGGGATACTGGGATACAGATCACAGGGAAACTGGAATACAGATCACAGCGACACTGGGATACAGATCACAGGGACACTGGGATACAGCTCACAGAGACACTGGGATGCAGATCACAGGGACACTGGGATACAGATCACAGCGACACTGGGATTAAGATCACAGGGACACTGGGATACAGCTCACAGCGACACTGGGATGCAGATCACAGGGACACTGGGATACAGATCACAGCGACATTGGGATACATATCACAGGTACACTGCGATACAGATCACAGCAAATCTGGGATACAGATCACAGCGAACCTGCGATACAGATCACAGGGACACTGGGATACAGCTCAGAGCGACACTGGTATACAGCTCACATCGACCCTGGGATACAGATCACAGACACTGGGATACAGATCACAGCGATACTGGGATACAGATCACAGCGACACTGGGATACAGATCACAGCGTCACTGGGATACAGCTCACAGCGACACTGGGATACAGATCACAGGGAAACCGGGATACAGATCACAGCGACACTGGGAAACAGATCACAGCGATACTGGTATACAGATCACAGGGACACTGGAATACAGATCACAGCGACACTGGGATACAGATCACAGGGACACTGGGATACAGCTCACAGAGACACTGGGATGCAGATCACAGGGACACTGGGATACAGATCACAGCGACACTGGGATACAGATCACAGGGACACTGGGATACAGATCACAGCGTCCCTGGGATACAGATCACAGACACTGGGATACAGGTCACAGCTACACTGGAATACAGATCACAGGCACACTGGGACACAGATCACAGTGACACTGGGATACAGATCACTGCTACACAGGGATACAGGTCACAGCGACACTGGAATACAGATCACAGCGACACTGGAATACAGATCACAGCGACACTGGGATACAGACCACAGGGACACAGGGATACAGATCACAGCGACACTGGGATACAGATCACAGGGACACTGGGATACAGATCACAGTGACATTGGGATGCAGATCACAGGGACACTGGGATACAGATCACAGCGACACTGGGATACAGATCACAGCGACCCTGGAATACAGATCACAGCGACACTGGGATACAAGTCACAGCGACACTGGGATACAGATCACAGCGACAATGGGCTACAGATCACAGCGACACTGGGATACAGATCAAAGCGACACTGGGACACAGATCACAGCGACACTGGGATACAGATCACAGCGACACTGGGATACAGATTACAGCGACACTGGGATACAGATCACAGCGACACTGGGATACGGATCACAGCGACACTGGGATACAGATAAAAGGGACACTTGAATACAGATCTCAGGGACACTGGGATACAGATCACAGCGACCCTGGGATACAGATGACAGGAAAACTGGGATTCAGGTCACAGGGACACTGGGATACAGATCACATCGACACTGGGATACAGATCACAGGGACACAGGTGCACAGATCACAAGGACACTGATATACAGATCACAGGAACAGTGCGATACTAATCACCGCGACACTGGGATACAGATCACAGGGAAACCGGGATACAGATCACAGCGACACTGGGAAACAGATCACAGCGATACTGGTATACAGATCACAGGGAGACTGGGATACAGGTCACAGCTACACTTGAATACAGATCACAGGCACACTGGGATACAGATCACAGGGACACTGGGATACAGATCACTGCTACACAGGAATACAGGTCACAGCGACACTGGAATACAGATCACAGCGACACTGGAATACAGATCACAGCGACACTGGGATACAGATCACAGGGACACTGGGATACAGCTCACAGCGACACTGGGGTGCAGATCACAGGGACACTGGGATACAAATCACAGCGACACTGGGATACAGATCACAGGGACACTGGGATACAGATCACAGGGACACTGGGATACAGATCACAGCGACCCTGGAATACAGATCACAGCGACACTGGGATACAGGTCACAGCGACACTGGGCTACAGATTACAGCGACACTGGGCTACAGATCACAGCGACACTGGGATACAGATCAAAGCGACACTGGGATACAGATCTCAGGGACACTGGGATACAGATCACAGCGACACTGGGATACAGATCACAGCGACACAGGGATACAGATCACAGGGACACTGGGATACAGATCACAGCGACACTGGGATAGAGATCACAGCGACACTGGGATACAGATCACAGCAGCACTGGGATACAGATCACATCGACACTGGGATACAGATCACAGGGACACTGGGACACAGATCACAAGGACACTGGGATACAGATCACAGGAACACTGCGATACTAATCACCGCGACACTGGGATACAGATCACAGCGTCACTGGGATACACCTCACAGCGACAGTGGGATACAGATCACAGGGAAACCGGGATACAGATCACAGCGACACTGGGAAACAGATCACAGCGATACTGGTATACAGATCACAGGGACACTGGGATACAGGTCACAGCTACACTGGAATACAGATCACAGGCACACTGGGCCACAGATCACAGGGACCCTGGGATACAGATCACTGCTACACAGGGATACAGGTCACAGCGACACTGGAATACAGATCACAGCGACACTGGAATACAGATCACAGCGACACTGGGATACAGACCACAGGGACACAGGGATACAGATCACAGCGACACTGGGATACAGATCACAGGGACACTGGGATACAGATCACAGTGACACTGGGATGCAGATCACAGGGACACTGGGATACAGATCACAGCGACACTGGGATACAGATCACAGCGACCCTGGAATACAGATCACAGCGACACTGGGATACAGGTCACAGCGACACTGGGCTACAGATCACAGCGACACTGGGCTACAGATCACAGCGACACTGGGATACAGATCGCTGCGACACTGGGATACAGATCACAGCGACACTGGGGTACAGATCACAGGGAAACTGGGATACGGATCACAGGGACACTGGGATACAGATCAAATTGGCACTGGGATACAGATCACAGGGACACTGGGGTACAGATCACAAGGACACTGGGATACAGATCACAGGAACACTGCGATACTGATCACCGTGACACTGGGATACAGATAAAAGGGACACTTGAATACAGATCTCAGGGACACTGGGATACAGATCACAGCGACCCTGGGATACAGATGACAGGAAAACTGGGATTCAGGTCAAAGGGACACTGGGATACAGATCACATCGACACTGGGATACAGATCACAGAGACACTGGGACACAGATCACAAGGACACTGGGATACAGATCACAGGAACACTGCGATACTAATCACCGCAACACTGGGATACAGATCACAGCGTCACTGGGATACAGCTGACAGCGACAATGGGATACAGATCACAGGGAAACCGGGATACAGATCACAGCGACACTGGGAAACAGATCACAGCGATACTGGTATACAGATCACTGCTACACAGGGATTCAGGTCAGAGTGACACTGGAATACAGATCACAGCGACACTGGAATACAGATCACAGCGACACTGGGATACAGATCACAGGGACACTGGGATACAGCTCACAGCGACACTGGGGTGCAGAAAACAGGGACACTGGGATACAGATCACAGCGACACTGGGATACAGATCACAGGGACACTGGGATACAGATCACAGCGACACTGGGATAGAGATCACAGCGACACTGGAATACAGATCACAGCGCCACTGGGATACAGGTCACAGCGACACTGGGCTACAGATCACAGCGACACTGGGCTACAGATCACATTGGCACTGGGATACGGATCACAGGGACACTGGTGTACAGATCACAAGGACACTGGAATACAGATCACAGGAACACTGCGATACTGATCACCGCGACACTGGGATACAGATAAAAGGGACACTTGAATACAGATCTCAGGGAAACTGGGATACAGATCACAGCGACCCTGGGATACAGCTGACAGGAAAACTGGGATTCAGGTCATAGGGACACTGGGATACAGATCACAGCGACACTGGGATACAGTTCAAAGCGACACTGGGATACAGATCACTGCGACACTGGGATACAGGTCACATCGACACTGGGATACAGATCACAGGGACACTGGGATACAGATCACAGCGACACTGGGATACAGATCACAGCGACACTGGGATACAGATCACTGCGACACTGGGATACAGATCACAGCGACACTGGGGTACAGATCACAGGGAAACTGGGATATGGATCACAGGGACACTGGGATACAGATCAAATTGGCACTGGGATACAGATCACAGGGACACTGGGGTACAGATCACAAGGACACTGGGGTACAGATCACAGGAACACTGCGATACTGATCACCGTGACACTGGGATACAGATAAAAGGGACACTTGAATACAGATCTCAGGGACACTGGGATACAGATCACAGCGACCCTGGGATACAGATGACAGGAAAACTGGGATTCAGGTCACAGGGACACTGGGATACAGATCACATCGACACTGGGATACAGATCACAGAGACACTGGGACACAGATCACAAGGACACTGGGATACAGATCACAGGAACACTGCGATACTAATCACCGCGACACTGGGATACAGATCACAGCGTCACTGGGATACAGCTCACAGCGACAATGGGATACAGATCACAGGGAAACCGGGATACAGATCACAGCGACACTGGGAAACAGATCACAGCGATACTGGTATACAGATCACTGCTACACAGGGATTCAGGTCACAGTGACAGTGGAATACAGATCACAGCCACACTGGAATACAGATCACAGCGACACTGGGATACAGATCACAGGGACACTGGGATACAGCTCACAGCGACACTGGGGTGCAGATCACTGGGACACTGGGATACAGATCACAGCGACACTGGGATACAGATCACAGGGACACTGGGATACAGATCACAGCGACACTGGGATAGAGATCACAGCGACACTGGAATACAGATCACAGCGACACTGGGATACAGGTCACAGCGACACTGGGCTACAGATCACAGCGACACTGGGCTACAGATCACAGCGACACTGGGATACAGATCAAAGCGACACTGGGATTCAGATCACAGGGACACGGGGATACAGATCACAGCGACACTGGGATACAGATCACATCGACACAGTGATACAGATCACAGCATCACTGGGATAGACCTCACAGCGACAGTGGGATACAGATGTCAGGGAAACCGGGATACAGATCACAGCGACACTGGGAAACAGATCACAGCGATACTGGTATACAGATCACAGGGTCACTGGGATACAGGTCACAGCTACACTGGAATACAGATCACAGGCACACTGGGATACAGATCACAGGCACACTGGGATACAGATCACTGCTACACAGGGATACAGGTCACAGCGACACTGGAATACAGATCACAGCCGACACTGGAATACAGATCACAGCGACACTGGGATACAGACCACAGGGACACAGGGATACAGATCACAGCATTACTGGGATACAGATCACAGGGACACTGGGATACAGATCACAGTGACAATGGGATGCAGATCACAGGGACATTGGGATACAGAGCACAGCGACCCTGGAATACAGATCACAGCGACACTGGGATACAGGTCACAGCGACACTGGGCTACAGATCACAGCGACACTGGGCTACAGATCCCAGCGACACTGGGATACAGATCAAAGCGACACTGGGATACAGATCACAGCGACACTGGGATACAGATCACAGCGACACTGGGATACAGATCACAGGGACACTGTGATACAGATCACAGCGACACTGGGATACAGATCACAGCGACACTGGGA
This sequence comes from Scyliorhinus torazame, assembly GCF_047496885.1. Lineage (NCBI taxonomy): Eukaryota > Metazoa > Chordata > Chondrichthyes > Carcharhiniformes > Scyliorhinidae > Scyliorhinus > Scyliorhinus torazame. Next base: position 173,970,497 of record NC_092714.1, on the reverse strand, counting down.
TACAGATCACAGCGACACTGGGATACAGATCACAGGGAAACTGGGATACGGATCACAGGGACACTGGGATACAGATCACATTCGCACTGGGATACGGATCACAGGGACACTGGTGTACAGATCACAAGGACACTGGAATACAGATCACAGGAACACTGCGATACTGATCACCACGACACTGGGATACAGATAAAAGGCACACTTGAATACAGATCTCAGGGAAACTGGGATACAGATCACAGCGACCCTGGGATACAGCTGACAGGAAAACTGGGATTCAGGTCATAGGGACACTGGGATACAGATCACAGCGACACTGGGATACAGATCAAAGCGACACTGGGATACAGATCACAGCGACACTGGGATACAGGTCACAGCGACACTGCGATACAGATCACAGGGACACTGGGATACAGATCACAGCGACACTGGGATACAGATCACAGCGCCACTGGGATACAGATCACTGCGACACTGGGATACAGATCACAGCGACACTGGGGTACAGATCACAGGGACACTGGGGTACAGATCACAAGGACACTGGGATACAGATCACAGGAACACTGCGATACTGATCACCGTGACACTGGGATACAGATAAAAGGGACACTTAAATACAGATCTCAGGGACACTGGGATACAGATCACAGCGACCCTGGGATACAGATGACAGGAAAACTGGGATTCAGGTCACAGGGACAATGGGATACAGATCACATCGACACTGGGATACAGATCACAGAGACACTGGGACACAGATCACAAGGACACTGGGATACAGATCACAGGAACACTGCGATACTAATCCCGCGACACTGGGATACAGATCACAGCGTCACTGGGATACAGCTCACAGCGACAATGGGATACAGATCACAGGGAAACCGGGATACAGATCATAGCGACACTGGGAAACAGATCACAGCGATACTGGTATACAGATCACTGCTACACAGGGATTCAGGTCACAGTGACACTGGAATACAGATCACAGCGACACTGGAATACAGATCACAGCGACACTGGGATACAGATCACAGGGACACTGGGATACAGCTCACAGCGACACTGGGGTGCAGATCACAGGGACACTGGGATACAGATCACAGCGACACTGGGATACAGATCACAGGGACACTGGGATACAGATCACAGCGACACTGGGATAGAGATCACAGCGAGACTGGAATACAGATCACAGCGACACTGGGATACAGGTCACAGCGACACTGGGCTACAGATCACAGCGACACTGGGCTACAGATCACAGCGACACTGGGATACAGATCAAAGCGACACTGGGATTCAGATCACAGGGGACACTGGGATACAGATCACAGCGACACTGGGATACAGATCACAGCGACACAGGGATACAGATCACCGGGACACTGGGATACAGATCACAGCGACACTGGGTTACAGATCACAGCGACACTGGGATACAGATGACATCGACACTGGGATACAGATCACAGGGACACTGGGACATAGATCACAAGTACACTGGGATACAGATCACAGGAACACTGCGATACTAATCACCGCGACACAGGGATACAGATCACAGCATCACTGGGATAGACCTCACAGCGACAGTGGGATACAGATCACAGGGAAACCGGGATACAGATCACAGCGACACTGGGAAACAGATCACAGCGCCACTGGGATACGGATCACTGCGAAACTGGGATACAGATCACAGCGACACTGGGGTACAGATCACAGGGACACTGGGGTACAGATCACAAGGACACTGGGATACAGATCACAGGAACACTGCGATACTGATCACCGTGACACTGGGATACAGATAAAAGGGACACTTGAATACAGATCTCAGGGACACTGGGATACAGATCACAGCGACCCTGGGATACAGATGACAGGAAAACTGGGATTCAGGTCACAGGGACAATGGGATACAGATCACATCGACACTGGGATACAGATCACAGAGACACTGGGACACAGATCACAAGGACACTGGGATACAGATCACAGGAACACTGCGATACTAATCCCGCGACACTGGGATACAGATCACAGCGTCACTGGGATACAGCTCACAGCGACAATGGGATACAGATCACAGGGAAACCGGGATACAGATCACAGCGACACTGGGAAACAGATCACAGCGATACTGGTATACAGATCACTGCTACACAGGGATTCAGGTCACAGTGACACTGGAATACAGATCACAGCGACACTGGAATACAGATCACAGCGACACTGGGATACAGATCACAGGGACACTGGGATACAGCTCACAGCGACACTGGGGTGCAGATCACAGGGACACTGGGATACAGATCACAGCGACACTGGGATACAGATCACAGGGACACTGGGATACAGATCACAGCGACACTGGGATAGAGATCACAGCGAGACTGGAATACAGATCACAGCGACACTGGGATACAGGTCACAGCGACACTGGGCTACAGATCACAGCGACACTGGGCTACAGATCACAGCGACACTGGGATACAGATCAAAGCGACACTGGGATTCAGATCACAGGGGACACTGGGATACAGATCACAGCGACACTGGGATATAAATCACAGCGACACAGGGATACAGATCACCGGGACACTGGGATACAGATCACAGCGACACTGGGTTACAGATCACAGCGACACTGGGATACAGATCACATCGACACTGGGATACAGATCACAGGGACACTGGGACATAGATCACAAGTACACTGGGATACAGATCACAGGAACACTGCGATACTAATCACCGCGACACAGGGATACAGATCACAGCATCACTGGGATAGACCTCACAGCGACAGTGGGATACAGATCACAGGGAAACCGGGATACAGATCACAGCGACACTGGGAAACAGATCACAGCGATACTGGTATACAGATCACAGGGACACTGGGATACAGGTCACAGCTACACTGGAATACAGATCACAGGGACACTGGGATACAGATCACAGGGACACTGGGATACAGATCACTGCTACACAGGGATACAGGTCACAGCGACACTGGAATACAGATCACAGCGACACTGGAATACAGATCACAGCGACACTGGGATACAGACCACAGGGACACAGGGATACAGATCAAAGCATTACTGGGATACAGATCACAGGGACACTGGGATACAGATCACAGTGACACTGGGATGCAGATCACAGGGACATTGGGATACAGAGCACAGCGACCCTGGAATACAGATCACAGCGACACTGGGATACAGGTCACAGCGACACTGGGCTACAGATCACAGCGACACTGGGCTACAGATCACAGCGACACTGGGATACAGATCAAAGCGACACTGGGATATAGATCACAGCGACACTGGGATACAGATCGCAGTGACACTGGGATACAGATCACAGGGACACTGTGATACAGATCACAGCGACACTGGGATACAGATCACAGCGACACTGGGATACAGATCACAGCGACACTGGGATACAGATCACAGGGAAACTGGGATACGGATCACAGGGACACTGGGATACAGATCACATTGGCACTGGGATACGGATCACAGGGACACTGGTGTACAGATCACAAGGACACTGGAATACTTATCACTGGAACACTGCGATACTGATCACAGCGACCCTGGGATACAGATGACAGGAAAACTGGGATTCAGGTCATAGGGACACTGGGATACAGATCTCAGGGACACTGCGATACAAATCACAAGGACACTGGGATACAGATCATAGCGACACTGGGATACAGTTCACAGGGACACTGGGTTACAGATCACAGGGACACTGGAATACAGATCACAGAGACACTGGGATACAGATTACAGTGACACTGGGATACAGCTCACAGCGACACTGGGGTGCAGATCACAGGGACACTGGGATACAGATCACAGCGACACTGGGATATAGATCACAGGGACACTGGGATACAGATCACAGCGACACTGGGATACAGATCACAGCGACCCTGGAATACAGATCACAGCGACACTGGGCTATAGGTCACAGCGACACTGGGCTACAGATCACAGCGACACTGGGCTACAGATCACAGCGACACTGGGATACAGATCAAAGCGACACTGGGATACAGATCACAGGGACAATGGGATACAGATCACAGCGACATTGGGATACAGATCACAGCGACACAGGGATACAGATCACAGGGACACTGGGATACAGATTACAGCGACACTGGGATACAGATCACAGCGACACTGGGATACAGATCACATCGACACTGGGATACATATCACAGGGACACTGGGACACAGATCAGAAGGACACTGGGATACAGATCACAGGAACACTGCGATACTAATCACCGCGACACTGGGATACAGATAAAAGGGACACTGGATTACAGATCACAGGGACACTGGGATACAGATCACAGCGACACTGGGATACAGTTCACAGCGACACTGGGATACAGATCACATCGACACTGGGATACAGATCACAGGGACACTGGGACACAGATCACAAGGACACTGGGATACAGATCACAGGAACACTGCGATACTAATCACCGCGACACTGGGATACAGATCACAGTGTCACTGGGATACGCCTCACAGAGACAGTGGGATACAGATCACAGGGAAACCGGGATACAGATCACAGCGACACTGGGAAACAGATCACAGCGATACTGGTATACAGATCACAGGGACACTGTGATACAGGTCACAGCTACACTGGAATACAGATCACAGGCACACTGGGACACAGATCACAGGGACACTGGGATACAGATCACTGCTACACAGGGATACAGGTCACAGCGACACTGGAATACAGATCACAGCGACACTGGAATACAGATCACAGCGACACTGGGATACAGACCACAGGGACACAGGGATACAGATCACAGCGACACTGGGATACAGATCACAGGGACACTGGGATACAGATCACAGTGACACTGGGATGCAGATCACAGGGACACTGGAATACAGATCACAGCGACACTGGGATACAGATCACAGCGACCCTGGAATACAGATCACAGCGACACTGGGATACAGGTCACAGCGACACTGGGCTACAGATCACAGCGACACTGGTCAACAGATCACAGCGACACTGGGATACAGATCAAAGCGACACTGGGATACAGATCACAGGGACACTGGGATACAGGTCACAGCGACACTGGGATACAGATCACAGGGACACTGGGATACAGATCACAGCGACACTGGGATACAGATCATAGCGACACTGGGATACAGATCACTGCGACACTGGGATACAGATCACAGCGACACTGGGGTACAGATCACAGGGAAACTGGGATACGGATCACAGAGACACTGGGATACAGATCAAATTGGCACTGGGATACAGATCACAGGGACACTGGCGTACAGATCACAAGGACACTGGAATACAGATCACAGGAACACTGCGATACTGATCACCGCGACACTGGGATACAGATAAAAGGGACACTTGAATACAGATCTCAGGGACACTGGGATACAGATCACAGCGACCCTGGGATACAGATGACAGGAAAACTGGGATTCAGGTCACAGGGACACTGGGATACAGATCACATCGACACTGGGATACAGATCACAGGGACACTGGGACACAGATCACAAGGACACTGGGATACAGATCACAGGAAAACTGCGATACTGATCACCGCGACACTGGGATACAGATAAAAGGGACACTTGAATACAGATCTCAGGGACACTGGGATACAGATCACAGCGACCCTGGGATACAGATGACAGGAAAACTGGGATTCAGGTCACAGGGACACTGGGATACAGATCACATCGACACTGGGATACAGATCACAAGGACACTGGGATACAGATCACAGGAACACTGCGATACTAATCACCGCGACACTGGGATACAGATCACAGCGTCACTGGAATACAGCTCACAGCGACAATGGGATACAGATCACAGGGAAACCGGGATACAGATCACAGCGACACTGGGAAACAGATCACAGCGATACTGGTATACAGATCACAGGGACACTGGGATACAGGTCACAGCTACACTTGAATACAGATCACAGGCACACTGGGATACAGATCACAGGGACACTGGGATACAGATCACTGCTACACTGGGATTCAGGTCACAGCGACACTGGAATACAGATCACAGCGACACTGGAATACAGATCACAGCGACACTGGGATACAGATCACAGGGACACTGGGATACAGCTCACAGCGACACTGGGATGCAGATCACAGGGACACTGGGATACAGATCACAGCGACACTGGGATACAGATCACAGGGACACTGGGATACAGATCACAGCGACACAGGGATACAGATCACAGCGACCCTGGAATACAGATCACAGCGACACTGGGATACAGGTCACAGCGACACTGGGCTACAGATCACAGCGACACTGGGCTACAGATCACAGCGACACTGGGATACAGATCAAAGCGACACTGGGATACAGATCACAGGGACACTGGGATACAGATCACAGCGACACTGGGATACAAATCACAGCGACACAGGGATACAGATCACCGGGACACTGGGATACAGATCACAGCGACACTGGGATACAGATCACAGCGACACTGGGATACAGATCACATCGACACTGGGATACAGATCACAGGGACACTGGGACATAGATCACAAGGACACTGGGATACAGATCACAGGAACACTGCGATACTAATCACCGCGACACTGGGATACAGATCACAGCGTCACTGGGATAGACCTCACAGCGACAGTGGGATACAGATCACAGGGAAACCGGGATACAGATCACAGCGACACTGGGAAACAGATCACAGCGATACTTGTATACAGATCACAGGGACACTGGGATACAGGTCACAGCTACACTGGAATACAGATCACAGGCACACTGGGATACAGATCACAGGGACACTGGGATACAGATCACTGCTACACAGGGATACAGGTCACAGCGACACTGGAATACAGATCACAGCGACACTGGAATACAGATCACAGCGACACTGGGATACAGACCACAGGGACACAGGGATACAGATCACAGCGTTACTGGGATACAGATCACAGGAACACTGGAAACAGATCACAGTGACACTGGGATGCAGATCACAGGGACATTGGGATACAGATCACAGCGACACTGGGATACAGAGCACAGCGACCCTGGAACACAGATCACAGCGACACTGGGATACAGATCACAGCGACACTGGGATACAGATCACAGCGACACTGGGATACAGATCACAGCGACACTGGGATACAGATCACAGGGAAACTGGGATATGGATCACAGGGACACTGGGATACAGATCACATTGGCACTGGGATACAGATCACAGGGACACTGGGGTACAGATCACAGGAACACTGCGATACTGATCACCGCGACACTGGGATACAGATAAAAGGGACACTTGAATACAGATCTCAGGGAAGCTGGGATACAGATCACAGCGACCCTGGGATACAGATGACAGGAAAACTGGGATTCAGGTCATAGGGACACTGGGATACAGATCTCAGGGACACTGCGATACAAATCACAAGGACACTGGAATACAGATCACAGCGACACTGGGATACAGATTACAGTGACACTGGGATACAGCTGACAGCGACATTGGGGTGCAGATCACAGGGACACTGGGATACAGATCACAGCGACACTGGGATACAGATCACAGCGACACTGGGATACAGATCACAGCGACTCTGGAATACAGATCACAGCGACACTGGGATACAGGTCACAGCGACACTGGGCTACAGATCACAGCGACACTGGGCTACAGATCACAGCGACACTGGGATACAGATCAAAGCGACACTGGGATACAGATCACAGGGACACTGGGATACAGATCACAGCGACAATGGGATACAGATCACAGCGACACAGGGATACAGATCACAGGGACACTGGGATACAGATTACAGCGAAACTGGGATACAGATCACAGCGACACTGGGATACAGATCACATCGACACTGGGATACAGATCACAGGGACACTGGGACACAGATCACAAGGACACTGGGTTACAGATCACAGGAACACTGCGATACTAATCACCGCGACACTGGGATACAGATAAATGGGACACTGGGATACAGATCACAGGGACACTGGGATACAGATCACAGCCACCCTGGGATACAGATGACAGGAAAACTGGGATTCAGGTCACAGGGACACTGGGATACAGATCACATCGACACTGGGATACAGATCACAGGGACACTGGGACACAGATCACAACGACACTGGGATACAGATCACAGGAACACTGCGATACTAATCACCGCGACACTGGGATACAGATCACAGCGTCACTGGGATACAGCTCACAGCGACAATGGGATACAGATCACAGGGAAACCGGGATACAGATCACAGCGACACTGGGAAACAGATCACAGCGATACTGGTATACAGATCACAGGGACACTGAGATACAGGTCACAGCTACACTTGAATACAGATCACAGGCACACTGGGGTACAGATCACAGGGACACTGGGATACAGATCACTGCTACACAGGTATTCAGGTCACAGCGACACTGGAATACAGATCACAGCGACACTGGAATACAGATCACAGCGACACTGGGATACAGACCACAGGGACACAGGGATACAGATCAAAGCATTACTGGGATACAGATCACAGGGACACTGGGATACAGATCACAGTGACACTGGGATGCAGATCACAGGGACATTGGGATACAGAGCACAGCGACCCTGGAATACAGATCACAGCGACACTGGGATACAGATCACAGCGACACTGGGCTACAGATCACAGCGACACTGGGCTACAGATCACAGCGACACTGGGATACAGATCAAAGCGACACTGGGATATAGATCACAGCGACACTGGGATACAGATCGCAGTGACACTGGGATACAGATCACAGGGACACTGTGATACAGATCACAGCGACACTGGGATACAGATCACAGCGACACTGGGATACAGATCACAGCGACACTGGGATACAGATCACAGGGAAACTGGGATACGGATCACAGGGACACTGGGATACAGATCACATTGGCACTGGGATACGGATCACAGGGACACTGGTGTACTGATCACAAGGACACTGGAATACTTATCACTGGAACACTGCGATACTGATCACCGCGACACTGGGATACAGATAAAAGGGACACTTGAATACAGATCTCAGGGAAACTGGGATACAGATCACAGCGAACCTGGGATACAGATGACAGGAAAACTGGGATTCAGGTCATAGGGACACTGGGATACAGATCTCAGGGACACTGCGATACAAATCACAAGGACACTGGGATACAGCTCATAGCGACACTGGGATACAGTTCACAGGGACACTGGGTTACAGATCACAGGGACACTGGAATACAGATCACAGAGACACTGGGATACAGATTACAGTGACACTGGGATACAGCTCACAGCGACACTGGGGTGCAGATCACAGGGACACTGGGATACAGATCACAGCGACACTGGGATATAGATCACAGGGACACTGGGATACAGATCACAGCGACACTGGGATACAGATCACAGCGACCCTGGAATACAGATCACAGCGACACTGGGCTACAGGTCACAGCGACACTGGGCTACAGATCACAGCGACACTGGGCTACAGATCACAGCGACACTGGGATACAGATCACAGGGACAATGGGATACAGATCACAGCGACATTGGGATACAAATCACAGCGACACAGGGATACAGATCACAGGGACACTGGGATACAGATTACAGCGACACTGGGATACAGATCACAGCGACACTGGGATACAGATCACATCGACACTGGGATACAGATCACAGGGACACTGGGACACAGATCAGAAGGACACTGGGATACAGATCACAGGAACACTGCGATACTAATCACCGCGACACTGGGATACAGATAAAAGGGACACTGGATTACAGATCACAGGGACACTGGGATACAGATCACAGCGACACTGGGATACAGTTCACAGCGACACTGGGATACAGATCACATCGACACTGGGATACAGATCACAGGGACACTGGGACACAGATCACAAGGACACTGGGATACAGATCACAGGAACACTGCGATACTAATCACCGCTACACTGGGATACAGATCACAGTGTCACTGGGATACGCCTCACAGAGACAGTGGGATACAGATCACAGGGAAACCGGGATACAGATCACAGCGACACTGGGAAACAGATCACAGCGATACTGGTATACAGATCACAGGGACACTGTGATACAGATCACAGCTACACTGGAATACAGATCACAGGCACACTGGGACACAGATCACAGGGACACTGGGGTACAGATCACTGCTACACAGGGATACAGGTCACAGCGACACTGGAATACAGATCACAGCGACACTGGAATACAGATCACAGCGACACTGGGATACAGACCACAGGGACACAGGGATACAGATCACCGCGACACTGGGATACAGATCACAGGGACACTGGGATACAGATCACAGTGACACTGAGATGCAGATCACAGGGACACTGGAATACAGATCACAGCGACACTGGGATACAAATCACAGCGACCCTGGAATACAGATCACAGCGACACTGGGATACAGGTCACAGCGACACTGGGCTACAGATCACAGCGACACTGGTCAACAGATCACAGCGACACTGGGATACAGATCAAAGCGACACTGGGATACAGATCACAGCGACACTGGGATACAGGTCACAGCGACACTGGGATACAGATCACAGGGACACTGGGATACAGATCACAGCGACACTGGGATACAGATCATAGCGACACTGGGATACAGATCACTGCGACACTGGGATACAGATCACAGCGACACTGGGGTACAGATCACAGGGAAACTGGGATACGGATCACAGGGACACTGGGATACAGATCAAATTGGCACTGGGATACAGATCACAGGGACACTGGCGTACAGATCACAAGGACACTGGAATACAGATCACAGGAACACTGCGATACTGATCACCGCGACACTGGGATACAGATAAAAGGGACACTTGAATACAGATGTCAGGGACACTGGGATACAGATCACAGCGACCCTGGGATACAGATGACAGGAAAACTGGGATTCAGGTCACAGGGACACTGGGATACAGATCACATCGACACTGGGATACAGATCACAGGGACACTGGGACACAGATCACAAGGACACTGGGATACAGATCACAGGAAAACTGCGATACTGATCACCGCGACACTGGGATACAGATAAAAGGGACACTTGAATACAGATCTCAGGGACACTGGGATACAGATCACAGCGACCCTGGGATACAGATGACAGGAAAACTGGGATTCAGGTCACAGGGACACTGGGATACAGATCACATCGACACTGGGATACAGATCACAAGGACACTGGGATACAGATCACAGGAACACTGCGATACTAATCACCGCGACACTGGGATACAGATCACAGCGTCACTGGGATACAGCTCACAGCGACAATGGGATACAGATCACAGGGAAACCGGGATACAGATCACAGCGACACTGGGAAACAGATCACAGCGATACTGGTATACAGATCACAGGGACACTGGGATGCAGGTCACAGCTAAACTTGAATACAGATCACAGGCACACTGGGATACAGATCACAGGGACACTGGGATACAGATCACTGCTACACTGGGATTCAGGTCACAGCGACACTGGAATACAGATCACAGCGACACTGGAATACAGATCACAGCGACACTGGGATACAGATCACAGGGACACTGGGATACAGCTCACAGCGACACTGGGGTGCAGATCACAGGGACACTGGGATACAGATCACAGCGACACTGGGATGCAGATCACAGGGACACTGGGATACAGATCACAGCGACACAGGGATACAGATCACAGCGACCCTGGAATACAGATCACAGCGACACTGGGATACAGGTCACAGCGACACTGGGCTACAGATCACAGCGACACTGGGCTACAGATCACAGCGACACTGGGATACAGATCAAAGCGACACTGGGATACAGATCACAGGGACACTGGGATACAGATCACAGCGACACTGGGATACAAATCACAGCGACACAGGGATACAGATCACCGGGACACTGGGATACAGATCACAGCGACACTGGGATACAGATCACAGCGACACTGGGATACAGATCACATCGACACTGGGATACAGATCACAGGGACACTGGGACATAGATCACAAGGAGACTGGGATACAGATCACAGGAACACTGCGATACTAATCACCGCGACACTGGGATACAGATCACAGCGTCACTGGGATAGACCTCACAGCGACAGTGGGATACAGATCACAGGGAAACCGGGATACAGATCACAGCGACACTGGGAAACAGATCACAGCGATACTTGTATACAGATCACAGGGACACTGGGATACAGGTCACAGCTACACTGGAATACAGATCACAGGCACACTGGGATACAGATCACAGGGACACTGGGATACAGATCACTGCTACACAGGGATACAGGTCACAGCGACACTGGAATACAGATCACAGCGACACTGGAATACAGATCACAGCGACACTGGGATACAGACCACAGGGACACAGGGATACAGATTACAGCGTTACTGGGATACAGATCACAGGGACACTGGAAACAGATCACAGTGACACTGGGATGCAGATCACAGGGACATTGGGATACAGATCACAGCGACACTGGGATGCAGAGCACAGCGACCCTGGAACACAGATCACAGCGACACTGGGATACAGATCACAGCGACACTGGTATACAGATCAAAGCTACACTGGGATACAGATCACAGCGACACTGGGATACAGATCACAGCGACACTGGGATACAGATCACAGGGACACTGTGATACAGATCACAGCGACACTGGGATACAGATCACAGCGACACTGGATACAGATCACAGCGACACTGGGATACAGATCACAGGGAAACTGGGATATGGATCACAGGGACACTGGGATACAGATCACATTGGCACTGGGATACAGATCACAGGGACACTGGGGTACAGATCACAGGAACACTGCGATACTGATCACCGCGACACTGGGATACAGATAAAAGGGACACTTGAATACAGATCTCAGGGAAACTGGGATACAGATCACAGCGACCCTGGGATACAGATGACAGGAAAACTGGGATTCAGGTCATAGGGAGACTGGGATACAGATCTCAGGGACACTGCGATACAAATCACAAGGACACTGGGATACAGCTCATAGCGACACTGGGATACAGTTCACAGGGACACTGGGTTACAGATCACAGGGACACTGGAATACAGATCACAGCGACACTGGGATACAGATTACAGTGACACTGGGATACAGCTGACAGCGACATTGGGGTGCAGATCACAGGGACACTGGGATACAGATCACAGCGACACTGGGATACAGATCACAGGGACACTGGGATACAGATCACAGCGACACTGGGATACAGATCACAGCGACTCTGGAATACAGATCACAGCGACACTGGGATACAGGTCACAGCGACACTGGGCTACAGATCACAGCGACACTGGGCTACAGATCACAGCGACACTGGGATACAGATCAAAGCGACACTGGGATACAGATCACAGGGACACTGGGATACAGATCACAGCGACATTGGGATACAGATCACAGCGACACAGGGATACAGATCACAGGGACACTGGGATACAGATTACAGCGAAACTGGGATACAGATCACAGCGACACTGGGATACAGATCACATCGACACTGGGATACAGATCACAGGGACACTGGGACACAGATCACAAGGACACTGGGATACAGATCACAGGAACACTGCGATACTAATCACCGCGACACTGGGATACAGGTAAAAGGGACACTGGGATACAGATCACAGGGACACTGGGATACAGATCACAGCGACCCTGGGATACAGATGACAGGAAAACTGGGATTCAGGTCACAGGGACACTGGGATACAGATCACATCGACACTGGGATACAGATCACAGGGACACTGGGACACAGATCACAACGACACTGGGATACAGATCACAGGAACACTGCGATACTAATCACCGCGACACTGGGATACAGATCACAGCGTCACTGGGATACAGCTCACAGCGACAATGGGATACAGATCACAGGGAAACCGGGATACAGATCACAGCGACACTGGGAAACAGATCACAGCGATACTGGTATACAGATCACAGGGACACTGAGATACAGGTCACAGCTACACTTGAATACAGATCACAGGCACACTGGGGTACAGATCACAGGGACACTGGGATACAGATCACTGCTACACAGGGATTCAGGTCACAGCGACACTGGAATACAGATCACAGCGACACTGGAATACAGATCACAGCGACACTGGGATACAGATCACAGGGACACTGGGATACAGCTCACAGCGACACTGGGGTGCAGATCACAGGGACACTGGGATACAGATCACAGCGACACTGGGATACAGATCACAGGGACACTGGGATACAGATCACAGCGACACTGGGATACAGATCACAGCGACCCTGGAATACAGATCACAGCGACACTGGGATACAGGTCACAGCGACACTGGGCTACAGATCACAGCGACATTGGGCTACAGATCACAGCGACACTGGGATACAGATCAAAGCGACACTGGGATACAGATCACAGGGACACTGGGATACAGATCACAGCGACACTGGGATACAGATCACAGTGACACAGGGATACAGATCACCGGGACACTGGGATACAGATCACAGCGACACTGGGATACAGATCACAGCGACACTGGGATACAGATCACATCGACACTGGGATACAGATCACAAGGACACTGGGACATAGATCACAAGGACACTGGGATATAGATCACAGGAACACTGCGATACTAATCACCGCGACACTGGGATACAGATCACAGCGTCACTGGGATAGACCTCACAGCGACAGTGGGATACAGATCACAGGGAAACCGGGATACAGATCACAGCGACACTGGGAAACAGATCACAGCGATACTGGTATACAGATCACAGGGACACTGGGATAAAGGTCACAGCTACACTGGAATACAGATCACAGGCACACTGGGATACAAATCACAGGGACACTGGGATACAGATCACTGCTACACAGGGATACAGGTCACAGCGACACTGGAATACAGATCACAGCGACACTGTAATACAGATCACAGCGACACTGGGATACAGACCACAGGGACACAGGGATACAGATCACAGCGTTACTGGGATACAGATCACAGGGACACTGGAAACAGATCACAGTGACACTGGGATGCAGATCACAGGGACATTGGGATACAGATCACAGCGACACTGGGATACAGAGCACAGCGACCCTGGAATACAGATCACAGCGACACTGGGCTACAGATCACAGCGACACTGGGATACAGATCAAAGCGACACTGGGATACAGATCACAGCGACACTGGGATACAGATCACAGCGACACTGGGATACAGATCACAGGGACACTGTGATACAGATCACAGCGACACTGGGATACAGATCACAGCGACACTGGGATACAGATCACAGCGACACTGGGATACAGATCACAGGGAAACTGGGATATGGATCACAGGGACACTGGGATACAGATCACATTGGCACTGGGATACAGATCACAGGGACACTGGGGTACAGATCACAGGAACACTGCGATACTGATCACCGCGACACTGGGATACAGATAAAAGGGACACTTGAATACAGATCTCAGGGAAACTGGGATACAGATCACAGCGACCCTGGGATACAGATGACAGGAAAACTGGGATTCAGGTCATAGGGACACTGGGATACAGATCTCAGGGACACTGCGATACAAATCACAAGGACACTGGGATACAGCTCATAGCGACACTGGGATACAGTTCACAGGGACACTGGGTTACAGATCAGAGGGACACTGGAATACAAATCACAGCGACACTGGGATACAGATTACAGTGACACTGGGATACAGCTCACAGCGACACTGGGGTGCAGATCACAGGGACACTGGGATACAGATCACAGCGACACTGGGATACAGATCACAGGGACACTGGGATACAGATCACAGCGACACTGGGATACAGATCACAGCGACCCTGGAATACAGATCACAGCGACACTGGGATACAGGTCACAGCGACACTGGGATACAGATCAAAGCGACACTGGGATACAGATCACAGGGACACTGGGATACAGATCACAGCGACATTGGGATACAGATCACAGCGACACAGGGATACAGATCACAGGGACACTGGGATACAGATCACAGGGACACTGGGATACAGATCACAGCGACCCTGGGATACAGATGACAGGAAAACTGGGATTCAGGTCACAGGGACACTGGGATACAGATCACATCGACACTGGGATACAGATCACAGGGACACTGGGACACAGATCACAACGACACTGGGATACAGATCACAGGAACACTGCGATACTAATCACCGCGACACTGGGATACAGATCACAGCGTCACTGGGATACAGCTCACAGCGACAATGGGATACAGATCACAGGGAAACCGGGATACAGATCACAGCGACACTGGGAAACAGATCACAGCGATACTGGTATACAGATCACAGGGACACTGAGATACAGGTCACAGCTACACTTGAATACAGATCACAGGCACACTGGGGTACAGATCACAGGGACACTGGGATACAGATCACTGCTACACAGGGATTCAGGTCACAGCGACACTGGAATACAGATCACAGCGACACTGGAATACAGATCACAGCGACACTGGGATACAGATCACAGGGACACTGGGATACAGCTCACAGCGACACTGGGGTGCAGATCACAGGGACACTGGGATACAGATCACAGCGACACTGGGATACAGATCACAGGGACACTGGGATACAGATCACAGCGACACTGGGATACAGATCACAGCGACCCTGGAATACAGATCACAGCGACACTGGGATACAGGTCACAGCGACACTGGGCTACAGATCACAGCGACACTGGGCTGCAGATCACAGCGACACTGGGATACAGATCAAAGCGACACTGGGATACAGATCACAGGGACACTGGGACACAGATCACAGCGACACTGGGATACAGATCACAGTGACACAGGGATACAGATCACCGGGACACTGGGATACAGATCACAGCGACACTGGGATACAGATCACAGCGACACTGGGATACAGATCACATCGACACTGGGATACAGATCACAGGGACACTGGGACATAGATCACAAGGACACTGGGATATAGATCACAGGAACACTGCGATACTAATCACCGCGACACTGGGATACAGATCACAGCGTCACTGGGATAGACCTCACAGCGACAGTGGGATACAGATCACAGGGAAACCGGGATACAGATCACAGCGACACTGGGAAACAGATCACAGCGATACTGGTATACAGATCACAGGGACACTGGGATACAGGTCACAGCTACACTGGAATACAGATCACAGGCACACTGGGATACAAATCACAGGGACACTGGGATACAGATCACTGCTACACAGGGATACAGGTCACAGCGACACTGGAATACAGATCACAGCGACACTGGAATACAGATCACAGCGACACTGGGATACAGACCACAGGGACACAGGGATACAGATCACAGCGTTACTGGGATACAGATCACAGGGACACTGGAAACAGATCACAGTGACACTGGGATGCAGATCACAGGGACATTGGGATACAGATCACAGCGACACTGGGATACAGAGCACAGCGACCCTGGAATACAGATCACAGCGACACTGGGCTACAGATCACAGCGACACTGGGATACAGATCAAAGCGACACTGGGATACAGATCACAGCGACACTGGGATACAGATCACAGCGACACTGGGATACAGATCACAGGGACACTGTGATACAGATCACAGCGACACTGGGATACAGATCACAGCGACACTGGGATACAGATCACAGCGACACTGGGATACAGATCACAGGGAAACTGGGATATGGATCACAGGGACACTGGGATACAGATCACATTGGCACTGGGATACAGATCACAGGGACACTGGGGTACAGATCACAGGAACACTGCGATACTGATCACAAGGACACTGGGATGCAGCTCATAGCGACACTGGGATACAGTTCACAGGGACACTGGGTTACAGATCAGAGGGACACTGGAATACAAATCACAGCGACACTGGGATACAGATTACAGTGACACTGGGATACAGCTCACAGCGACACTGGGGTGCAGATCACAGGGACACTGGGATACAGATCACAGCGACACTGGGATACAGATCACAGGGACACTGGGATACAGATCACAGCGACACTGGGATACAGATCACAGCGACCCTGGAATACAGATCACAGCGACACTGGGATACAGGTCACAGCGACACTGGGATACAGATCAAAGCGACACTGGGATACAGATCACAGGGACACTGGGATACAGGTCACAGCGACACTGGGATACAGATCAAAGCGACACTGGGATACAGATCACAGGGACACTGGGATACAGATCACAGCGACATTGGGATACAGATCACAGCGACACAGGGATACAGATCACAGGGACACTGGGATACAGATTACAGCGACACTGGGATACAGATCACAGCGACACTGGGATACAGATCACAGCGACACTGGGATACAGATCACAGGGACACTGGGATACAGATCACAGCGACACTGGGATACAGATCACAGCGACCCTGGAATACAGATCACAGCGACACTGGGATACAGGTCACAGCGACACTGGGCTACAGATCACAGCGACACTGGGCTACAGATTACAGCGACACTGGGATACAGATCAAAGCGACACTGGGATACAGATCACAGGGACACTGGGATACAGATCACAGCGACACTGGGATACAGATCACAGTGACACAGGGATACAGATCACCGGGACACTGGGATACAGATCACAGCGACACTGGGATACAGATCACAGCGACACTGGGATACAGATCACATCGACACTGGGATACAGATCACAGGGACACTGGGACATAGATCACAAGGACACTGGGATATAGATCACAGGAACACTGCGATACTAATCACCGCGACACTGGGATACAGATCACAGCGTCACTGGGATAGACCTCACAGCGACAGTGGGATACAGATCACAGGGAAACCGGGATACAGATCACAGCGACACTGGGAAACAGATCACAGCGATACTGGTATACAGATCACAGGGACACTGGGATACAGGTCACAGCTACACTGGAATACAGATCACAGGCACACTGGGATACAAATCACAGGGACACTGGGATACAGATCACTGCTACACAGGGATACAGGTCACAGCGACACTGGAATACAGATCACAGCGACACTGGAATACAGATCACAGCGACACTGGGATACAGACCACAGGGACACAGGGATACAGATCACAGCATTACTGGGATACAGATCACAGGGACACTGGAAACAGATCACAGTGACACTGGGATGCAGATCACAGGGACATTGGGATACAGATCACAGCGACACTGGGATACAGAGCACAGCGACCCTGGAATACAGATCACAGCGACACTGGGCTACAGATCACAGCGACACTGGGATACAGATCAAAGCGACACTGGGATACAGATCACAGCGACACTGGGATACAGATCACAGCGACACTGGGATACAGATCACAGGGACACTGTGATACAGATCACAGCGACACTGGGATACAGATCACAGCGACACAGGGATACAGATCACAGCGACACTGGGATACAGATCACAGGGAAACTGGGATATGGATCACAGGGACACTGGGATACAGATCACATTGGCACTGGGATACAGATCACAGGGACACTGGGGTACAGATCACAGGAACACTGCGATACTGATCACCGCGACACTGGGATACAGATAAAAGGGACACTTGAATACAGATCTCAGGGAAACTGGGATACAGATCACAGCGACCCTGGGATACAGATGACAGGAAAACTGGGATTCAGGTCATAGGGACACTGGGATACAGATCTCAGGGACACTGCGATACAAATCACAAGGACACTGGGATACAGCTCATAGCGACACTGGGATACAGTTCACAGGGACACTGGGTTACAGATCAGAGGGACACTGGAATACAAATCACAGCGACACTGGGATACAGATTACAGTGACACTGGGATACAGCTCACAGCGACACTGGGGTGCAGATCACAGGGACACTGGGATACAGATCACAGCGACACTGGGATACAGATCACAGGGACACTGGGATACAGATCACAGCGACACTGGGATACAGATCACAGCGACCCTGGAATACAGATCACAGCGACACTGGGATACAGGTCACAGCGACACTGGGATACAGATCAAAGCGACACTGGGATACAGATCACAGGGACACTGGGATACAGATCACAGCGACATTGGGATACAGATCACAGCGACACAGGGATACAGATCACAGGGACACTGGGATACAGATTACCGCGACACTGGGATACAGATCACAGCGACACTGGGATACAGATCACATCGACACTGGGATACAGATCACAGGGACACTGGGACACAGATCACAAGGACACTGGGATACAGATCACAGGAACACTGCGATACTAATCACCGCGACACTGGGATACAGATAAAAGGGACACTGGGATACAGATCACAGGGACACTGGGATACAGATCACAGCGACACTGGGATACAGATGACAGGAAAACTGGGATTCAGGTCACAGGGACACTGGGATACAGATCAAATCGACACTGGGATACAGATCACAGGGACACTGGGACACAGATCACAAGGACACTGGGATACAGATCACAGGAACACTGCGATACTAATCACCGCGACACTGGGATACAGATCACAGCGTTACTGGGATACAGCTCACAGCGACAATGGGATACAGATCACAGGGAAACCGGGATACAGATCACAGCGACACTGGGAAACAGATCACAGCGATACTGGTATACAGATCACAGGGACACTGAGATACAGGTCACAGCTACACTTGAATACAGATCACAGGCACACTGGGATACAGATCACAGGGACACTGGGATACAGATAACTGCTACACAGGGATTCAGGTCACAGCGACACTGGAATACAGATCACAGCGACACTGGAATACAGATCACAGCGACACTGGGATACAGATCACAGGGACACTGGGATACAGCTCACAGCGGCACTGGGATACAGATCACAGCGACACTGGGATACAGATCACAGCGACCCTGGAATACAGATCACAGCGACACTGGGATACAGGTCACAGCGACACTGGGCTACAGATCACAGCGACACTGGGCTACAGATCACAGCGACACTGGGTTACAGATCAAAGCGACACTGGGATACAGATCACAGGGACACTGGGATACAGATCACAGCGACACTGGGATACAGATCACAGCGACACAGGGATACAGATCACCGGGACACTGGGATACAGATCACAGCGACACTGGGATACAGATCACAGCGACACTGGGATACAGATCACATCGACACTGGGATACAGATCACCGGGACACTGGGACATAGATCACAAGTACACTGGGATACAGATCACAGGAACACTGCAATACTAATCACCGCGACACTGGGATACAGATCACAGCGTCACTGGGATAGACCTCACAGCGACAGTGGGATACAGATCACAGGGAAACCGGGATACAGATCACAGCGACACTGGGATACAGATCACAGCGATACTGGTATACAGATCACAGGGACACAGGGATACAGGTCACAGCTACACTGGAATACAGATCACAGGCACACTGGGATACAGATCACAGGGACACTGGGATACAGATCACTGCTACACAGGGATACAGGTCACAGCGACACTGGAATACAGATCACAGTGACACTGGAATACAGATCACAGCGACACTGGGATACAGACCACAGGGACACAGGGATACAGATCACAGCGTTACTGGGATACAGATCACAGGGACATGGAAACAGATCACAGTGACACTGGGATGCAGATCACAGGGACATTGGGATACAGATCACAGCGACACTGGGATACAGAGCACAGCGACCCTGGAATACAGATCACAGCGACACTGGGATACAGGTCACAGCGACACTGGGCTACAGATCACAGCGACACTGGGCTACAGATCACAGCGACACTGGGATACAGATCAAAGCGACACTGGGATACAGATCACAGCGACACTGGGATACAGATCACAGCGACACTGGGATACAGATCACAGGGACACTGTGATACAGATCACAGCGACACTGGGATACAGATCACAGCGACACTGGGATACAGATCACAGCGACACTGGGATACAGATCACAGGGAAACTGGGATATGGATCACAGGGACACTGGGATACAGATCACATTGGCACTGGGATACAGATCACAGGGACACTGGGGTGCAGATCACAAGGACACTGGGATACAGATCACAGGAACACTGCGATACTGATCACCGCGACACTGGGATACAGATAAAAGGGACACTTCAATACAGGTCTCAGGGAAACTGAGATACAGATCACAGCGACCCTGGGATACAGATGACAGGAAAACTGGGATTCAGGTCATAGGGACACTGGGATTCAGATCTCAGGGACACTGCGATAGAAATCACAAGGACACTGGGATACAGCTCATAGCGACACTGGGATACAGTTCACAGGGACACTGGGTTACAGATCACAGGGACACTGGAATACAGATCACAGCGACACTGGGATACAGATTACAGTGACACTGGGATACAGCTCACAGCGACACTGGGGTGCAGATCACAGGGACACTGGGATACAGATCACAGCGACACTGAGATACAGATCAGAGGGACACTGGGATACAGATGACAGGGACAGTGGGATACAGTTCACAGCGACACTGGGATACAGATGACAGGGACACTGGGATACAGCTCACAGCGGCACTGGGATACAGATCACTGGGACACTGGGATACAGATCACAGCGACACTGAGATACAGATCAGAGGGACACTGGGATACAGATGACAGGGACACTGGGATACAGTTCACAGCGACACTGGGATACAGATCACAGGGACACTGGGATACAGATCACAGGGACACTGGAATGCAGATCACAGGGACACTGGGATACAGATCACAGCGACACTGGAATACAGCTCACAGCGGCACTGGGATACAGATCACTGGGACACTGGGATACAGATCACAGCGACACTGAGATACAGATCAGAGGGACACTGGGATACAGATGACAGCGACACTGGGATACAGTTCACAGCGACACTGGGTACAGATCACAGGGACACTGGGATACAGATCACATCGACACTGGTATACAGATCACAGGAACACTGGGATAAAGATCACAGCGACACTGGGATACAGCTCACAGCGACTCTGGAATGCAGATCACAGGGACACAGGGATACAGTTCACAGCGACACTGGACTACAGGTCACAGGGACACTGGGATACAGCTCACAGCGACACTGGGATACAGATCACAGTGACACTGGTATACAGATCACCGGGACACTGGGATACCGATCACAGGGACACTGGGATACAGCTCATAGCGACACTGGGATACAGATCACAGGGACACTGGGATACAGATCACTGTGACACTGGGATGCAGGTCACAGTGACACTGGGATACAGATCACAGGGACACTGGGATACAGCTCACAGCGGCAATGGGATACAGATCACTGGGACACTGGGATACAGATCACAGCGACACTGAGATACAGATCAGAGGGACACTGGGATACAGATGACAGGGACACTGGGATACAGTTCACAGCGACACTGGGATACAGATCACAGGGACACTGGGATACAGATCACAGGGACACTGGAATGCAGATCACAGGGACACTGGGATACAGATCACAGCGACACTGGGATACAGCTCACAGCGGCACTGGGATACAGATCACTGGGACACTGGGATACAGATCACAGCGACACTGAGATACAGATCAGAGGGACACTGGGATACCGATGACAGGGACACTGGGATACAGTTCACAGCGACACTGGGTACAGATCACAGGGACACTGGGATACAGATCACATCGACACTGGTATACAGATCACAGGAACACTGGGATAAAGATCACAGCGACACTGGGATAGAGCTCACAGCGACTCTGGAATGCAGATCACAGGGACACAGGGATACAGTTCACAGCGACACTGGACTACAGGTCACAGGGACACTGGGATACAGCTCACAGCGACACTGGGATACAGATCACAGTGACACTGGTATACAGATCACCGGGACACTGGGGTACCGATCAGAGGGACACTGGGATACAGCTCATAGCGACACTGGGATACAGATCACAGGGACACTGGGATACAGATCACTGTGACACTGGGATGCAGGTCACAGTGACACTGGGATACAGATCACAGGGACACTGGGATACAGCTCACAGCGGCACTGGGATACAGATCACTGGGACACTGGGATACAGATCACAGCGACACTGAGATACAGATCAGAGGGACACTGGGATACAGATGACAGGGACACTGGGATACAGTTCACAGCGACACTGGGATACAGATCACAGGGACACTGGGATACAGATCACAGGGACACTGGAATGCAGATCACAGGGACACTGGGATACAGATCACAGCGACACTGGGATACAGCTCACAGCGGCACTGGGATACAGATCACTGGGACACTGGGATACAGCTCACAGCGACACTGAGATACAGATCAGAGGGACACTGGGATACAGATGACAGGGACACTGGGATACAGTTCACAGCGACACTGGTTACAGATCACAGGGACACTGGGATACAGATCACATCGACACTGGTATACAGATCACAGGAACACTGGGATAAAGATCACAGCGACACTGGGATACAGCTCACAGCGACTCTGGAATGCAGATCACAGGGACACAGGGATACAGTTCACAGCGACACTGGACTACAGGTCACAGGGACACTGGGATACAGCTCACAGCGACACTGGGATACAGATCACAGTGACACTGGTATACAGATCACCGGGACACTGGGATACCGATCACAGGGACACTGGGATACAGCTCATAGCGACACTGGGATACAGATCACAGGGACACTGGGATACAGATCACTGTGACACTGGGATGCAGGTCACAGCGACACTGGAATACAGATCACAGGGACACTGGGATTCAGATCACAGCGACACTGGGTTACAGATCACAGCGACACTGGGATACAGACCACAGGGACACAGGGATACAGATCACAGCGTTACTGGGATACAGATCACAGGGACACTGGAAACAGATCACAGTGACACTGGGATGCAGATCACAGGGACATTGGGATACAGATCACAGCGACACTGGGATACAGAGCACAGCGACCCTGGAATACAGATCACAGCGACACTGGGATACAGGTCACAGCGACACTGGGCTACAGATCACAGCGACACTGGGCTACAGATCACAGCGACACTGGGATACAGATCAAAGCGACACTGGGATACAGATCACAGCGACACTGGGATACAGATCACAGCGACACTGGGATACAGATCACAGGGACACTGTGATACAGATCACAGCGACACTGGGATACAGATCACAGCGACACTGGGATACAGATCACAGCGACACTGGGATACAGATCACAGGGAAACTGGGATACAGATCACAGGGACACTGGGATACAGATCACATTGGCACTGGGATACAGATCACAGGGACACTGGGGTGCAGATCACAAGGACACTGGGATACAGATCACAGGAACACTGCGATACTGATCACCGCGACACTGGGATACAGATAAAAGGGACACTTCAATACAGGTCTCAGGGAAACTGAGATACAGATCACAGCGACCCTGGGATACAGATGACAGGAAAACTGGGATTCAGGTCATAGGGACACTGGGATACAGATCTCAGGGACACTGCGATAAAAATCACAAGGACACTGGGATACAGCTCATAGCGACACTGGGATACAGTTCACAGGGACACTGGGTTACAGATCACAGGGACACTGGAATACAGATCACAGCGACACTGGGATACAGATTACAGTGACACTGGGATACAGCTCACAGCGACACTGGGGTGCAGATCACAGGGACACTGGGATACAGATCACAGCGACACTGAGATACAGATCAGAGGGACACTGGGATACAGATGACAGGGACACTGGGATACAGTTCACAGCGACACTGGGATACAGATCACAGGGACACTGGGATACAGCTCACAGCGGCACTGGGATACAGATCACTGGGACACTGGGATACAGATCACAGCGACACTGAGATACAGATCAGAGGGACACTGGGATACAGATGACAGGGACACTGGGATACAGTTCACAGCGACACTGGGATACAGATCACAGGGACACTGGGATACAGATCACAGGGACACTGGAATGCAGATCACAGGGACACTGGGATACAGATCACAGCGACACTGGGATACAGCTCACAACGGCACTGGGATACAGATCACTGGGACACTGGGATACAGATCACAGCGACACTGAGATACAGATCAGAGGGACACTGGGATACAGATGACAGGGACACTGGGATACAGTTCACAGCGACACTCGGTACAGATCACAGGGACACTGGGATACAGATCACATCGGCACTGGTATACAGATCACAGGAACACTGGGATAAAGATCACAGCGACACTGGGATACAGCTCACAGCGACTCTGGAATGCAGATCACAGGGACACAGGGATACAGTTCACAGCGACACTGGACTACAGGTCACAGGGACACTGGGATACAGCTCACAGCGACACTGGGATTCAGATCACAGTGACACTGGTATACAGATCACCGGGACACTGGGATACCGATCACAGGGACACTGGGATACAGCTCATAGCGACACTGGGATACAGATCACAGGGACACTGGGATACAGATCACTGTGACACTGGGATGCAGGTCACAGTGACACTGAGATACAGATCACAGTGACACTGGGATTCAGATCACAGGGACACTGGGATACAGATCACAGGGAGCCTGGGATACAGCTCACAGCGACACTGGGATACAGATCACAGGGACACTGGTATACAGATCACAGGGACACTGGGATACAGATCACAGGGACACTGGGATACAGCTCATAGGGACACTGGGATATAGATCACTGGGACACTGTGATACAGATCACAGCGACACTGAGATACAGATCAAAGGGACACTGGAAAACAGATCACAGCGACACTGGGATACAGATCAATGCTACACTGGGATACAGATCACAGTGACACTGGTATACAGATCACCGGGACACTGGGATACCGATCACAGGGACACTGGGATACAGCTCATAGCGACACTGGGATACAGATCACAGGGAGACTGGGATACAGATCACAGGGACACTGGTATACAGATCACAGGGACACTGGGATACAGATCACAGGGACACTGGGATACAGATCACAGGGACACTGGGATACAGCTCATAGGGACACTGGGATATAGATCACTGGGACACTGTGATACAGATCACAGCATCACTGAGATACAGATCAAAGGGACACTGGGATACAGATCACAGCGACACTGGGATACAGATCAATGCTACACTGGGATACAGATCACAGCGACACTGGGATACAGCTCACAGCGACTCTGGAATGCAGATCACAGGGACACAGGGATACAGTTCACAGCGACACTGGACTACAGGTCACAGGGACACTGGGATACAGCTCACAGCGACACTGGGATACAGATCACAGTGACACTGGTATACAGATCACCGGGACACTGGGGTACCGATCACAGGGACACTGGGATACAGCTCATAGCGACACTGGGATACAGATCACAGGGACACTGGGATACAGATCACTGTGACACTGGGATGCAGGTCACAGTGACACTGGGATACAGATCACAGGGACACTGGGATACAGCTCACAGCGGCACTGGGATACAGATCACTGGGACACTGGGATACAGATCACAGCGACACTGAGATACAGATCAGAGGGACACTGGGATACAGATGACAGGGACACTGGGATACAGTTCACAGCGACACTGGGATACAGATCACAGGGACACTGGGATACAGATCACAGGGACACTGGAATGCAGATCACAGGGACACTGGGATACAGATCACAGCGACACTGGGATACAGCTCACAGCGGCACTGGGATACAGATCACTGGGACACTGGGATACAGCTCACAGCGACACTGAGATACAGATCAGAGGGACACTGGGATACAGATGACAGGGACACTGGGATACAGTTCACAGCGACACTGGTTACAGATCACAGGGACACTGGGATACAGATCACATCGACACTGGTATACAGATCACAGGAACACTGGGATAAAGATCACAGCGACACTGGGATACAGCTCACAGCGACTCTGGAATGCAGATCACAGGGACACAGGGATACAGTTCACAGCGACACTGGACTACAGGTCACAGGGACACTGGGATACAGCTCACAGCGACACTGGGATACAGATCACAGTGACACTGGTATACAGATCACCGGGACACTGGGATACCGATCACAGGGACACTGGGATACAGCTCATAGCGACACTGGGATACAGATCACAGGGACACTGGGA
Organism: Scyliorhinus torazame; assembly: GCF_047496885.1. Lineage (NCBI taxonomy): Eukaryota > Metazoa > Chordata > Chondrichthyes > Carcharhiniformes > Scyliorhinidae > Scyliorhinus > Scyliorhinus torazame. The sequence goes on along the minus strand of NC_092714.1, from coordinate 173,941,784 downwards.
TACAGATCACTGTGACACTGGGATGCAGGTCACAGCGACACTGGAATACAGATCACAGGGACACTGGGATTCAGATCACAGCGACACTGGGTTACAGATCACAGCGACACTGGGATACAGACCACAGGGACACAGGGATACAGATCACAGCGTTACTGGGATACAGATCACAGGGACACTGGAAACAGATCACAGTGACACTGGGATGCAGATCACAGGGACATTGGGATACAGATCACAGCGACACTGGGATACAGAGCACAGCGACCCTGGAATACAGATCACAGCGACACTGGGATACAGGTCACAGCGACACTGGGCTACAGATCACAGCGACACTGGGCTACAGATCACAGCGACACTGGGATACAGATCAAAGCGACACTGGGATACAGATCACAGCGACACTGGGATACAGATCACAGCGACACTGGGATACAGATCACAGGGACACTGTGATACAGATCACAGCGACACTGGGATACAGATCACAGCGACACTGGGATACAGATCACAGCGACACTGGGATACAGATCACAGGGAAACTGGGATATGGATCACAGGGACACTGGGATACAGATCACATTGGCACTGGGATACAGATCACAGGGACACTGGGGTGCAGATCACAAGGACACTGGGATACAGATCACAGGAACACTGCGATACTGATCACCGCGACACTGGGATACAGATAAAAGGGACACTTCAATACAGGTCTCAGGGAAACTGAGATACAGATCACAGCGACCCTGGGATACAGATGACAGGAAAACTGGGATTCAGGTCATAGGGACACTGGGATACAGATCTCAGGGACACTGCGATAAAAATCACAAGGACACTGGGATACAGCTCATAGCGACACTGGGATACAGTTCACAGGGACACTGGGTTACAGATCACAGGGACACTGGAATACAGATCACAGCGACACTGGGATACAGATTACAGTGACACTGGGATACAGCTCACAGCGACACTGGGGTGCAGATCACAGGGACACTGGGATACAGATCACAGCGACACTGAGATACAGATCAGAGGGACACTGGGATACAGATGACAGGGACACTGGGATACAGTTCACAGCGACACTGGGATACAGATCACAGGGACACTGGGATACAGCTCACAGCGGCACTGGGATACAGATCACTGGGACACTGGGATACAGATCACAGCGACACTGAGATACAGATCAGAGGGACACTGGGATACAGATGACAGGGACACTGGGATACAGTTCACAGCGACACTGGGATACAGATCACAGGGACACTGGGATACAGATCACAGAGACACTGGAATGCAGATCACAGGGACACTGGGATACAGATCACAGCGACACTGGGATACAGCTCACAGCGGCACTGGGATACAGATCACTGGGACACTGGGATACAGATCACAGCGACACTGAGATACAGATCAGAGGGACACTGGGATACAGATGACAGGGACACTGGGATACAGTTCACAGCGACACTGGGTACAGATCACAGGGACACTGGGATACAGATCACATCGACACTGGTATACAGATCACAGGAACACTGGGATAAAGATCACAGCGACACTGGGATACAGCTCACAGCGACTCTGGAATGCAGATCACAGGGACACAGGGATACAGTTCACAGCGACACTGGACTACAGGTCACAGGGACACTGGGATACAGCTCACAGCGACACTGGGATACAGATCACAGTGACACTGGTATACAGATCACCGGGACACTGGGATACCGATCACAGGGACACTGGGATACAGCTCATAGCGACACTGGGATACAGATCACAGGGACACTGGGATACAGATCACTGTGACACTGGGATGCAGGTCACAGTGACACTGAGATACAGATCACAGTGACACTGGGATTCAGATCACAGGGACACTGGGATACAGATCACAGGGAGCCTGGGATACAGCTCACAGCGACACTGGGATACAGATCACAGGGACACTGGTATACAGATCACAGGGACACTGGGATACAGATCACAGGGACACTGGGATACAGCTCATAGGGACACTGGGATATAGATCACTGGGACACTGTGATACAGATCACAGCGACACTGAGATACAGATCAAAGGGACACTGGAAAACAGATCACAGCGACACTGGGATACAGATCAATGCTACACTGGGATACAGATCACAGTGACACTGGTATACAGATCACCGGGACACTGGGATACCGATCACATGGACACTGGGATACAGCTCATAGCGACACTGGGATACAGATCACAGCGACACTGGGATACAGATCACAGGGACACTGGTATACAGATCACAGGGACACTGGGATACAGCTCACAGGGACACTGGGATACAGATCACAGGGACACTGGGATACAGCTCATAGGGACACTGGGATACAGATCACAGCATCACTGAGATACAGATCAAAGGGACACTGGGATACCGATCACAGGGACACTGGGATACAGCTCATAGCGACACTGGGATACAGATCACAGCGACACAGGGATACAGATCACAGCGAAACTGGGATACAGATCACAGCGACACAGGGATACCGATCACAGGGAGACTGGGATACAGCTCACAGCGACACTGGGATACAGATCACAGGGACACTGGGATACAGATCACAGGGACACTGGGATACAGATCACAGCGACACTGGGATACAGCTCATAGCGACACTGGGATACAGATCACTGGGACACTGATACAGCTCATAGCGACACTGGGATACAGATCACAGGGACACTGGGATACAGATCACAGGGACACTGGGATACAGATCACAGCGACACTGGGATACAGATCACTGCGACACTGAGATGCAGATCACAGGGACACTGGGATACAGGTCACAGGGACACTGGGATACAGATCACAGGGACACTGGGATACAGATCACGGTGACACTGGGATGCAGGTCACAGCGACACTGAGATACAGATCACAGCGACACTGGGATTCAGATCACAGGGACACTGGGATACAGATCACAGCGACACTGAGATACAGATCATAGTGACACTGAGATACAGATCACAGGGACACTGAGATACAGATCACAGCGACACTGAGATACAGATCACAGGGACACTGGGATACAGATCACAGCGATACTGGGATACAGATCACAGGGACACTGGGATACAGATCACAGGGACACTGGGATACAGATCACAGGGACACTGGGATACCGATCACAGGGACACTGGGATACAGCTCATAGCGACACTGGGATACAGATCATAGGGACACTGGGATACAGATCACAGCGATACTGGGATACAGATCACAGGGACACTGGGATACAGATCACAGGGACACTGGGATACAGGTCACAGGGACACTGGGATACCGATCACAGGGACACTGGGATACAGCTCATAGCGACACTGGGATACAGATCACAGGGAGACTGGGATACAGATCACAGGGACACTGGTATACAGATCACAGGGACACTGGGATACAGATCACAGGGACACTGGGATACAGATCACAGGGACACTGGGATACAGCTCATAGGGACACTGGGATATAGATCACTGGGACACTGTGATACAGATCACAGCATCACTGAGATACAGATCAAAGGGACACTGGGATACAGATCACAGCGACACTGGGATACAGATCAATGCTACACTGGGATACAGATCACAGCGACACTGGGATACAGATCACTGCGACACTGAGATGCAGATCACAGGGACCTGGGATACAGATCACAGGGACACTGGGATACAGATCACGGTGACACTGGGATGCAGGTCACAGCGACACTGAGATACAGATCACAGCGACACTGGGATTCAGATCACAGGGACACTGGGATACAGATCACAGCGACACTGAGATACAGATCATAGTGACACTGAGATACAGATCACAGGGACACTGAGATACAGATCACAGCGACACTGAGATACAGATCACAGGGACACTGCGATACAGATCACAGCGACACTGGGATACAGATCATAGGGACACTGGGATACAGATCACAGCGATACTGGGATACAGATCACAGGGACACTGGGATACAGATCACAGGGACACTGGGATACAGATCACAGGGACACTGGGATACAGATCACAGCGACGCTGGGATACAGATCACAGTGACACTGGGATACATATCACAGGGACACTGGGATACAGATCACAGGGTCACTGGGATACAGATCACAGCGACACTGGGATACAGATCACAGGGACACTGGGATACAGATCACAGGGACACTGGGATACAGATCACAGTGACACTGGGATACAGATCACAGGGACACTGGGTTACAGATCACAGCGACACTGGAATACAGATCACAGCGACACTGGGATACAGATCATAGGGACACTGGGATACAGATCACAGGAACACTGGGATACAGCTCACAGCGACGCTGGGATACAGATCACAGGGACACTGGTATACAGATCACAGGGACACTGGGATACAGATCACAGGGACACTGGGATACAGATCACAGGGACACTGGGATACAGCTCATAGGGACACTGGGATTTTGATCACTGGGACACTGTGATACAGATCACAGCGACACTGAGATACAGATCAAAGGGACACTGGGATACAGATCACAGCGTCACTGGGATACAGATCAATGCTACACTGGGATACAGATCACAGCGACACTGGGATACAGATCACTGCGACACTGAGATACAGATCACAGCGACACTGAGATACAGATCACAGGGACACTGGAATACAGATCACAGGGACACTGGGATACAGATCACGGTGACACTGGGATGCAGGTCTCAGCGACACTGAGATACAGATCACAGCGATACTGGGATACAGATCACAGGGACACTGAGATACAGATCACAGCGACACTGAGATACAGATCATAGGGACACTGGGATACAGATCACAGCGACACTGGGATACAGATCACAGCGACACTGGGATACAGATCACAGGGACACTGTGATACAGATCACAGCGACACTGGGATACAGATCACAGCGACACTGGGATACAGATCACAGCGACACTGGGATACAGATCACAGGGAAACTGGGATATGGATCACAGGGACACTGGGATACAGATCACAGCGACACTGGGATACAGATCACAGGGACAATGGGATACAGATCACAGGGACACTGGGATACAGATCACAGTGACACTGGGATACAGATCACAGGGACACTGGGTTACAGAACACAGCGACACTGGAATACAGATCACAGCGACACTGGGATACAGATCATAGGGACACTGGGATACAGATCACAGGGACACTGGGATACAGCTCACAGCGACACTGGGATACGGATCACAGGGACAATGGGAAACGGAACACACGGACAGTGGGACACAGATCACAGGGACACTGGGATACAGATCACAGCGACACTTCGATACAGATCACCGGGACACTGGGATACAGATCACAGCGACACTGGGACAAAGAACACAGGGTCACTGGGAAACGGAACACACAGTCAGTGGGACACAGATCACAGTGACACTGGGACAGAGAACACAGGGACACTGGGAAATGGAACACACAGACACTGGGATACAGATCACAGCGACACTTGTAAATGGAACACACAGACAGTGGGACACAGAACACAGCGACACGGGGGTGCAGAACACTGGAAACCCTGGTAAACTGAACAGTGAGATACAGGTGTACACAAAACAGGAAGCACTGGGATACAAAACACATTGATACTGTGATACAGCACACAGGGACACTGGAAAACACAACACACGTGCAGTGGGACACAGAACACTGGGACACTGGGATGCAGAACCCTGGAAACTCAGGTGAAGAGAACAGTGGGGTACAGGACACAATGACACAGATGTACACAAATCGGAAAGCACTGGGATACAGACACTGGGATACTGAACACAGGGACACTGGGAAACATTAGACACTGTAGTACAAAGCACGGAGACACTGGAAAACGCAACACAGAGACACTGGGATAAATAACATGGTAAACACTGGGAAGCGGAACACAGGGACATGGAAACAGAACACCAGAAACACTGCGGAACAGAACACAGGAAACACTGGGAAACACAACACGGACACAGAACACAGGGACACTGGGAAACACAACCCAGGGACACTGGGAAACACAACACAGGGCACTGGGACACAGAACACAGGTGTCATGTTGGGTGCTCTGCTACACAGACGAACCAACACGGTTGCGAATGGTACAACTCAGTTTTATTACTAACAATATTAACATCTGTAAACTGGTTACTGTGGTTCGTTCACTACCCTCTAACCTGTGGACCTAGCCCTAACACTATCTTGGAGAAGCACTCAGCACGTGGTGAATGTCTGAGTGGTTTGCTGTGAGCTCTGTGCCCTGAGCTGTCTCCTGCTGGAATGAGCGGGAAGCGTCGTGTTCCCCGTTTTATAGTGTGTATGTTCTTGCCTGTGATTGGCTGTGATGTTGTGTGTGTATTGATTGGTCCGTTGATCTGTCCATCAGTGTGTAGGTATGTTTGCACCATGATGTTTATCTGAATATCATGACAACAGGGGCACTGGGAAACAAGACAATGACACTGGGACACAGAACACAGGAACACTGGGGCAGAGATCAGGGGTACACTGGGATACAGGACATAGTAACACTTGTGTACAAAACACTGGGATACAGAACTCTGGGACACTGGGGTGTGGTGCCCTGGAAACACTGTTAACAGAACACAGGAAACACTGGGACATATGACACAGTATCACTGAGGTTCAGAAAACAAGGACACTGGGATACAGAACACAGGAAACGCTGGGATACAGAACACCAGGCCACTGGGATACAGAACACAGTGACACTGGGAAACACAACATAGGGACTTTGGGATACAGAACATCAGGCTACTGGGATACAGAATACCTGGCTACTGGGGTACAGAACGCCAGGCTACTGGAATACAGAACACAGGGACACTGGGAAACACAACATAGGGACTTTGGGATACAGAACACCAGGCTACTGGGATACAGAACACAGTGACCCTGGGAAACAGAACACAGGGACACTGGAAACACAACAGAGGGACACTGCGAAACACAATGCAGGGCCACTGGGTACACAACACAGGAACACTGGGACATACAACACTGAACACTGGGAAACAGGAACATGGGAAACACTGAGGAACAGAACAGCGAAAAGACTGGAAAACAGAACAGAGGGAAACTTGGATACAGAACACAGGGACACTGGGAAACAGAGCACAGGGAAACTGGGATAGAGAACATGGGGCACTGGAATACAGAACATAAGTTTATTGGGATACATAACACAATAGTACTTGGATAGAGAACACAGGAAGACTGGGAAACAAAACACAGGGAAACTGGGATACAGAACATAGGGTAACTGGGATACAGAACACAGGGACACTGGGATAAAGAACGTGGGAAACACTGAGATACATAACACAGGAACACTGGGATCAGCATGGGAAATACTGGGATATAGAACACAGGGTCACTGAGATGTTGAACACAGGGACACTGGAATGTAGAGCACGGGAAACACTGGGATTGGGAACACAGGAAACACTGGGATACAGAATACTGGAAATACTGTGAAACAGAACACAGGCTCACAGGGATACAGAACAGGAAACACTGGTATACAGAACATGGGAAGCATTGGGAAACAAAACACAGGCTCACAGGGATACAGAACAGGAAACACTGGGAAACAAAACACAGGCTCACAGGGATACAGAACAGGAAACACTGGGTCATATGACACAGTATCACTGAGGTTCAGAAAACAAGGACACTGGGATACAGAACATAGGAAACGCTGGGATACAGAACACAGGAAACGCTGGGATACAGAACACCAGGCCACTGGGATACAGAACACAGTGACACTGGGAAACACAACATAGGGACTTTGGGATACAGAACATCAGGCTACTGGGGTACAGAACACCAGGCTACTGGAATACAGAACACAGGGACACTGGGAAACACAACCCAGGGACACTGGGAAACACAACACAGGGCACTGGGACACAGAACACAGGTGTCATGTTGGGTGCTCTGCTACACAGACGAACCAACACGGTTGCGGATGGTACAACTCAGTTTTATTACTAACAATAACAACATCTGTAAACTGGATACTGTGGTTCGTCCATTACCCTCTAACCTGTGGACCTAGCCCTAACACTATCTTGGAGAAGCACTCAGCACGTGGTGAATGTCTGAGTGGCTTGCTGTGAGCTCTGTGCCCTGAGCTGTCTCCTGCTGGAATGAGCGGGAAGCGTCGTGTTCCCCGTTTTATAGTGTGTATGTTCTTGCCTGTGATTGGCTGTGATGTTGTGTGTGTATTGATTGGTCCGTTGATCTGTCCATCAGTGTGTAGGTATGTTTGCACCATGATGTTTATCTGAATATCATGACAACAGGGGCACTGGGAAACAAGACAATGACACTGGGACACAGAACACAGGAACACTGGGGCAGAGATCAGGGGTACACTGGGATACAGGACATAGTAACACTTGTGTACAAAACACTGGGATACAGAACTCTGGGACACTGGGGTGTGGTGCCCTGGAAACACTGTTAACAGAACACAGGAAACACTGGGACATATGACACAGTATCACTGAGGTTCCGAAAACAAGGACACTGGGATACAGAACACAGGAAACGCTGGGATACAGAACACAGGAAACGCTGGGATACAGAACACCAGGCCACTGGGATACAGAACACAGTGACACTGGGAAACACAACATAGGGACTTTGGGATACAGAACACCAGGCTACTGGGAAACAGAACACAGGGACACTGGAAACACAACAGAGGGACACTGCGAAACACAATGCAGGGCCACTGGGTACACGACACAGGAACACTGGGACATATAACACTGAACACTGGGAAACAGGAACATGGGAAACACTGAGGAACAGAACAGCGAAAAGACTGGAAAACAGAACAGAGGGAAACTTGGATACAGAACACAGGGACACTGGGAAACAGAGCACAGGGAAACTGGGATAGAGAACATGGGGCACTGGAATACAGAACATAAGTTTATTGGGATACATAACACAATAGTACTTGGATAGAGAACACAGGAAGACTGGGAAACAAAACACAGGGAAACTGGGATACAGAACATAGGGTAACTGGGATACAGAACACAGGGACACTGGGATAAAGAACGTGGGAAACACTGAGATACATAACACAGGAACACTGGGATCAGCATGGGAAATACTGGGATATAGAACACAGGGTCACTGAGATGTTGAACACAGGGACACTGGAATGTAGAGCACGGGAAACACTGGGATTGGGAACACAGGAAACACTGGGATACAGAATACGGGAAATACTGTGAAACAGAACACAGGCTCACAGGGATACAGAACAGGAAACACTGGGAAACAGAACATGGGCACATGAATAATAGGACACAGGACACCATTACCCTTTAGGTTTAGGTCTTCTGATTTGGTCTGTGATCAGGGTCAGCAGGTGTGACTGCGAGTGAAGCAGTTAAGAGGATTGAGAAGGAAGTCTTGTAAATTCCTGACAAGTTTGATGTTCTTTTAGCTTGTATGGGTGAGGGTGGGGACTGAGTAAAGTGACCATGGTACCATGGCACAGAAATCCATTCAAGAGGGGAAATAAGTAGAAATGTAGGGCGTGATCGAACGGTCTCGTCGCGCTTGACTCAGTGATGTGACAAGGCCATTAAATCGCAAGAGAGGCCTAATGGGAGATTTGCAACGCTCAGAATGCCTTGTTTGATCTTATGAGATCTCATGAGATGTCACAATCTGGATTTCGCCCGTGCTGGGCGAGATCCAGATTTACATATTTAAGTGAGCTGTTAGGCTCATTTACGTATGTCCACGCCCGATGACCCCGAGGCGCAGGAACATACGCCTATACCAAGGAGGCTTCACCATGGTGCCTTTTAGTACTGGCCCATACAAACATGGACCAGGCGTAATGGCATCTGGGGGAGTCTCTCGGGCCATCGGAGGCCCTCTGGTTGTCAGGCTCTGGGCAGGGTGGTATCCTGGCACTCCCATTGACACCCGGGAACCTTGACAGAGCCACCTGGGCTGGCAGGGCACTGCAGGTACCAGGCTGGCATTGTCAAGGTGCACAGATGCCAGGTTACCCATGCCAGGGATCGGCCCCGGGGTGCCTTGCCCTTATGAGGTGGGGGCGGGGGGCTCGAGGACCCCTAACTGGTAAATTGGAGCATTGGGGTGATCCGAAGGTCGCAGTGGGGATGCTGAGGGGTGTCAAGAGATCTGGGCGGCATTTAAAAATGGCACGCCAATCTCGTCCTGCAGGAAATGAAGCAGGTGCGGCCTTGGCGGGGCGTTCCCGATCAAAGCCGAGAAATAAAACAGAGTCCCGTTTGATAGCGGGGTCACTCTCGGTGCTGCAGGTACCGAGAAACACCTCATTAAACCCGCCCACGACAGGAATCTGTTTATTGGGCGTTAAATCGTGCCCCCCATTGTAATAGAGGCCAGTTTAGTCGGGGGATAGACACAGTTCTCTGCAGCCAAGTGCGAGAGTCCAGAAGGCTGTGCTGCCTGCCTGGTGCCAGAGTTCAGGACATCTGCTTTGGGCTACAAAGAAACATACAGCAGGCAGAGGTTGCTGGAAACGTTGTCCATATAGATACCAACATTATAAGTTGAACTAGGAAAGAGATTCTTCTGAGGGAGAATGAGCAGCTAGGAGATAAACTCAAAAACAAAACCTCAAAGGTTCATTTCTGGATTATTACTCGAGCAAATAGCCATTGGTTAAATAAGATTAGGGAGGTGATTAAGTGGATGAAAGATTGGTGTCGGATAATGGGTTTTGATTCAAGGGGCTCTAGCATCAGTACAGGGGCCCTTTGGAACAGTCTTTGTCCGAACCTCATTGGACGAGTGCTCTGGCAAATCAGAGCATATTATTCTCTGAGTCTGAATAACGATTGTCGACTTCCAGTTAACACAAATACTTTATTCAGAGGGTTTGTTCTGTTTCCAGAGCTTAACTAGATGTAATACAGTCAAGAGGTATGACCAGTGAAGCTAATGTAAACTGCCTATGCTGAGCTGTCTCTGTCTGCTGCTGCTCCCTAGCTCTCTGCTTCTGAAAGGGGCGGATCCTACCTTGGGCTGGACCCTTTATACCCGCCTCTGATGTTGCCCTCTAGTGTCTGCAGTCCCTGGTGTATGTGCAGATATATGTGCAGATGCACAGATCACTACATCCCCCCCCCCTTTTATTGGACATGTTTTCTAGACTGGCCTCAAGAAAACTGTACATAACAAGTGGTGAGAATATGCAATTCTGCACACTGTGAAAATGATAAAAGTAATACAGAAACAATTAACTGTGTTGTAAGTCCATTGTGAGAAATGTCCATATTCGTCTTGTGCGTGTGTTGAAGTGTCATCACAAATCTAGCCGATCGGGTGCCTTACGGCTTCTGCTGGAGCGACTTAACGGTGGTAGTAGGGATGATGGTTAGATGTCATCAAGAGTACTGACTGGCGCTGTGTGGCGAGGAACGTCCTGTGGACAAATGGACTCGGTCAAGTCCAGTGTGGGAAATACTGGCGTTGTAGGTCGAATCTCTAATAGATCCCGGCGGTTACGGCGAAAAAGTACTCCCGCAGACGATTTGACAATGTAAGACCGCGGTGCCTCCTGTCTGATCACCGTGGCTGACTCAGACCATCCGCCTTCTGGGTCCCTGATTCTGATGGTGTCACCTATTGTCAGTGATTTGAGTGGGATTGCATGTTGATCGTAGTATAGTTTTTGTTTGGAGCATAGTGCCCGCATGTCGTCGAGAACCGGTGCGTTGCCGGGGTCTCGGAATTGCTTTGCTGGTAGGGTTGTCCGGATGTCTCTGCCGAAGAGCCTTTGTGCTGGCGACAGTCCTGAACTCAATGGGGTTGCTCGGTACGACAACAGAGCTAGGTTGATGTCGGAACATGACTCGACTGCTTTGCTGATGAGCCGTTTAATGATGTGGACACCTTTTTCCCCTGTTCCATTTGATTGTGGGTAGCGATTCTGTGTCGCACCGTTGTCTGACCTCAACCTTTTCTTGTGTTTGTGGTGTTGATTCTGTATGTCATCGTTCATGAAAGCTGTTTTGCTTGTTTGTTCTGTAGCAGATGTGAATTCGTGAGATTCTTTATAATGCCATGGCATGTTTGCAGTCTTGTTATTGTTTCGCAGTGTGCTGTGGCATTGTCCTTCACACGCAGAGTTGTACCATGTTGTACAGGTCGTTGTTTCATTGTTGTTGTTCTTTTTGTCGCGCTTGTTGATTCTGTTTTCGTTGTTTTCACTTTTATTCTTGCTCTTTTTCTTGTCGTGCTTCTTGAGAATTGTGAGAATGATCTGATGTTGCATTGATGTTGGTGACATCAGTCATTTGTAGTGGATTCGATTCCTCTTCTTTGCTTACTTGGTAATCCTCTTCTAGAGTCATTTCTGGTTCACTTGAATCATCATTGATTTCTCGGTGCTCCTCTTTTGGAGTCATTTCAGCTTCATTTGAATCATCTGTGATCTCTTTGTGCTCCTTTTCTGGAGTCAAAATCTTCAAGATTTCTATTGATGTGATCTCTCTGGACTCTTGGGTGGCCGTTATCTGATTATTGAGTGCTTCTGTGCAGACGGGCTGAGATATGTCAGTCTCGCTGTGATCCTGCACATCCTGTATGGGAATTGTGATTTCTTCGTCACTTGTCTCACATACTGTGGGTCATCATTCAGTGTCTTCTTCTGGTGGCTCAAATAAGCTTGATAGATCTTCATGGTCTTGTACATGCATGGCGTTCGCGATGGAGTGTTTGCTTGCTTCCATTTTTGAGTCTGTCACCGAGCTGTCTGTGGAGGCTTGCGTCACTCACTTTGTGGAGGCTTGCGTCGCTCTCTTTGTGAAGGGTGGGTCGCTCTCTTTTTGGAGTCCTTCATCGCTCTCTCTGTGGAGTCCTTCATCGCTCTCTGTGGAGCCCTTCATCGCTCTCTGTGTGGAGTTTGTCATCGCTCTCTCTGTGGAGTCTGTCATCGCTCTCTTTGTGGAGTCGTGCAGTGTTCTCGCTGTAGAATCGATCTGTGCTCTCTCAACGGAGTCGTTCTGTGCTCTCCGTGTGGCGTCGTCTTCACCTTGGGTATTGCTATCATCCCATGTATCGACGATCTGCCATGGCATCATGGTGATGGATTCATCTACCATGAGAAGAGTCGTATTGAACTGTTCAACCGTGTTGCTGATGCTGTGATCAGGATCTCCGAATAACTCAGCCATGTCTGAGCAGTATTGTGTGTATTGTTCAATTGACAAATCATCGCTTTTTGTTTCGGAGTTGTGATCGTTCTCTTCATGTTCAATGAACAAATCGTCTTCTTGTGTGGAGGCTGGGACCCTTCATGGGGCGTGGACCACTCTCTGTTTCTTGGCATCAGGCCGCAGCATAATCCTGCACTCACGAGTCGGGATGTGAACTCATCATCGGGGTCTTCACGGTACAACACCTCTAGGTGCGGTTCGGATTTGGTACTGGGGTAGCCATCTCCCAAGATGAAGTCTTCGTCTGAGTCGTAGTCTACAAGGACCATATCATCTTCTAGGGTGCTGCTAACTGCTTGTTCTAGGGTGTTGTGAAAGTTATTTTTAACTGGTGTAAGTTCGGGCATTGTTCTGTCTTTTGAGGCAAGAAAATTGGTTGTTGCAGCTTTAAATTTATTTTTGTTCATTTTCGTGCATTTCCCTTTTAAGTGGGCGTCGTCCTGGTCATCAGACGTCATGACGCTAGTGACGTCATGTGCCAGTGTTGCTAACTTTTGGTTGGTTCAATTGGCTCTGTTTTACACCCTTTGCTCTCGAGTCGCCAGGTATCTTTATGATACCGCCACGAGGTTCAAGTTCAAGTAATGATCAATAATTCAATACACCGATTAGTAAGATTCAAATCAAAGCACATTTATTATACACAGTATCGCGACTCATGCACAAATTCTACGTCTAAGCTACTTCTACAACTAATAGGCCTGTACTTAGCTTCAGACTGGCCCAGCAGGTATGGGGAACAAATGGCCTTCCGTTCGGGTTCTGAGTCTGTGGGATTCGAAGTTGGTACGGATTGGTAGCTAGGAGCGCCTGTCTCGTAGCGAGCGTTGACTTAAGACTTACTGGATATCGGCGGCAGCTGCACTGGTCCCTGTCAAGGGTTGGTTCACGTTGCTGAGTGACCCGGTCAAGAAGAACGATTTGAACTTGGGGGCTTAACTTTATAGTCCCCAGGGGCTTCCCACCTTTAGGGGCGGACCCTGTACCTGGTTCCAAGTGATTGGACTTTGTTCCAATCGCTTGGAACGGGTACGATTTGGATGGAGTCTCCGGGTAGGACGGCGATCAATGCCGTGTGTGCTCTACCCAAGCGTAGCTGACCAGAGGGGGGGGGTTTCCAGGCAGGGCGGGTCCCAATGCCGTTTCTCCACTGCCTGAGCAACTGACAAGAACGGGCAAGAAATGTAGTCATCGTGGTGGGGCTGCAGTATTGGTTCTTCCTTCGAACCAGAAGGGCAGTTATGAACAGGGGTCTGTGTATCTGTCGACAGACGGGTTCCTCTGAACTGGCGTCTGGGACATTAACAAGACTGCAGACAAACTAGTTCCGCTGAACTAGCGTCTGGCCAAACGCGTTTCTCTGACTGCCAGTGGGCGTCAGAAGGGTGGTGACGTGGGGCCAAGGAAAAAAAAATTCTAGTCTAACATACAACATTTAACAAAACACTACAAACAACATAAAACATGCTGCAGGTTTCATCAGAAAGGACACCGTTTTCTCCCAAGCGGTTCCTTTTAAAACATCATCTGGACACCTCAGTTATCGGTTGCGAACAGGGTCGCAAAAGGGTTCTCGTTTTGGGAGTCAGACTCAAAGTCGTCATCTACTCCCGGATGCCAAACTCTCGAGTGTATCAGGGCTGATAGGGCTGCATGGTGTGATCTGGGATCGCTCTCGTCATTCCGGACGAGTCTGTACGAATTATCTCGGTGCCAAAAGGTGGTGTCACGCTCTGTGGGGACGGAATCGGGGTCGTCATTGTAGGTCGGTGGTCGGTGGTAGGGTTTGTTTGGGAAAGTGATCGTGAAGGGATCACTCGAATCGTGGTCCGATTCGCTGGGTGTGGGTCCTGTTGCATGGGGATAGTAGGGAGGCGTGCTGTGGCTATTGTCCGAGTCACAGTCGCTGTCGCTGCTGCTGCAGTCGGTGGGCGTTCCGAGGCGGAGTGTATATTTCGGGGGGTGGAGTCGAGGTCGAGTCCGTGGATGTGGTGGGCGTGTTGAGGGAATGTAGGGTTACGTTGGCTGTGGGCGGGGCGTGGTCTGCTGCGTCGAGCATGACGTGATGTGCGTGGTTAGACTGTGTTCCATAAACGTTCAGCTGGTTGATATGGAACCACGCAGTCTTTCCATTGCGGTACTTTATTTTGTAGACGGAAGGGCTTACTGTGTCCGCAATGGAGCACGGACCCGAATACTTAGGTGACAGGAATGTGCTGGGGTTGTATACGGAGAGCAGGACTTGCTGTCCTACACTGAACTCAGTCGCATGCACTGTCTTATCGAAACAGGCCTTGTTCTGTTTCTTTTTTGTGCCCAATTTCACTGCGGCTGCTAGCTGAGCCGTTTTAACATTATTCACTAATTGCTCTACTGCTTTCTCGTGTGTGAGGGCCGTCACTTCGGGGCTGGTCAAATCTAATCCTAATAAAAATTCTGTGCCTTTCATGGGGCGTCCGGTCATGAGGGTGTGTGGGGTGTAACCTGTAGATGTTGAAACCGTATTTCGCAAAAAAATCAATGCAAAAGGGAGGACTGAATCCCAAGTGGTGTTGTTCTGCTGGACCATTTTTCTGAGGGTGGATTTTAGGGTCTGATTCATGCGCTCCACGATACCACTCGACTGGGGGTGGTATGCAATGTGGAATTTTTGGGTAATGCCAAATATCGTGAGGACGTTCTTCATGACACGTCCCGTAAAATGGGAACCTTGGTCTGATTCAATGCTGCGGGGGAGTCCCCATCTCGTAAAGATGTGGTGGGTTAAAATCTTGGCTGTGGTCTTTGCCGTGTTAGTTCTGGATGGGAATGCTTCCACCCATTTTGTAAATGTGTCTATCACCACAAGTACATATTTGTACCAATTCCTGCAAGGGGGCAATGGTCCTATAAAATCAATCTGGAGGTTAGTCCAGGGGCCATTAACGGGTCGGGTGTGACTGAGCTGAGCCTTTTTGGCGTATCTGTCCGGATTATTCTGGGCGCAGATAAGACAATTCTCAATGTAGTGATTTACATCGTCCTTTAAACTGGGCCACCAACAGAGCTGCCTGAGGTGGGCTGTAGTGGGATCGATTTCCTGATGTCCATGACCGTCATGGAATAAACAAATCAGTTGATTCCTGTCCTGTTCAGGAACCACATAAAGGGTGTCTTTTAACACCACACCGTCATGTGTGGTCAGAGCATTTTTAAACCTCTCATAGAGTGCTGGATAGTTTCCTTTTAAAATCTCCCTGAGATTGCTGTCCTGCTTCTGGGCCTGCACTAAATCCTCGATATTAGTCTGCGAGACCTGAACTGCATTCACTGGTGCGCGTTCGGGGGTGTCCAAAAATATCCGTGCCTGGAACCTGCTTTAGCCAGTAAGTCGGCTTTTACATTTCCAGGGGGGAGGAACGATGGTGACATCGAACTTTGACTATTCCAAAAGTCCTGTTCTGTGCTCACTCTAAAATGTGACGGAGCAATGGGGCTGAGGGGAGGGGTTTTCCATCTGCGGAAACAAATCCTCTTGCTTTCCACAGGGGTAGGAATTCCGCAAGGCTGTTGCAGACATAGAGGCTGTCCGAATATATGTCTGCTTGGCTGGGGAAGGAATCTGGGTGTTCCACTATGTATGCGATGGCCGCAAGCTCTGCTGCCTGCGCGCCTAAGTGTCCCGGAAGTTTTATTGCTATTTCTTCTAGGGCGCGTCCCTGCGCATCCTCGACATAAATACCGCATCCTGTTATGCGCTTCCCTTCTAATATTGTGGAAGATCCATCCACATATATCTTTATGGGTTCGCATGTGTCTGTGTGCTTGGGGCTCTGGGGTGAACTACCTATCTTTCTGGGGGGTGTTTTAGCAATAAAGTGGCCTGTGTTGTGGTGTGGAGATATAATTTCACATTTACCGGGGGTTCCGCAGTACTGTAGGTTGTCGGCTAAAAAAGTGTGGGTCTTTGTCCTTTTAACAGTGATGTCCCATCCCTGCAAAAGAAGGGTCCATCTGGCTGCTCTTATCTGACTAACTACCGTCCTTGAGTCGTCCGTCCAGTAAAGGTTGGGTGGGGGTGTGTTCTGTGAGGATTGTGATGGGGTTCAGTCCGGTAATGTACGAAAAATACTGTACTGCCCAGAATACTGCGAGCAGGTGCCTTTCACAGGCTGAAAATCGCTGCTCCACAGCATCTAAAACTCTGGAGGCGTAAGCCACGGGCCTTAACTGTTCGTGTCGTTCGGTGCTTGCTACATCTATCGCATAGGGGGAAAGCGGGTCTGGAACTTGTAGTGCGGGGGCTGCTATGAGTGCTTGTTTCAAAGAATCCACAGCATCCGTATGCTGCGGAAGCCATTCCCGGGGGGCTCCTTTCTTTAGGAGGGCTGAGAGGGGTGCTGCCTTGCTGGCGAAACTGTCAATGTGGTTTTGGCAGTAGCCAACCAGTCCTAAAAACGACCGGAGGGCTGAAACGTTCTGGGGAAGGGGCAATTTAGCAATCGAGTCAGTCCTTTTATGCTCGATCTCGCGTTTACCATGTGTGATAATTGTTCCCAAATATATCACTTTTTCTTCCAAAATCTGGGCCTTTTTGGGGTTGACTTTACAACCGATTGAGTGTAAGAGTTCCAGAAGTTCGGACAGAAGCTCAATGTGCTCTTCCTTGGTGTCTGTCTGCAGTAGTAGGTTGTCTACGTACTGGACCAGACATTCGGGCAAGACAATTTGGCTAAACCATTTGCCAGCTGTCGGTGGAAAATGGAGGGGGAGTTGTGGAAGCCTTGTGGAAGGCATGTCCACGTGTACTGTTGATTTTTAAAGGCGAAGGCAAATTTGTACTGGCACGCCTTTGCCAATGGAATGGACCAGAATCCATTACTGACATCCAAAACCGTAAAGAATCGGGAATTGAGTCCCTGCTTGAGCATGGTCTCAGGACTTGTTGCTACCGTGGGGGCTGCTGCGGGGGTGATTTTGTTGAGTTCCCGGTAATCGATGGTCAGTCGCCATGATCCATCAGGCTTTCTCACTGGCCAAATCGGGGCATTATTAGTGGAGGCTTCTGATCTAAGTACGCCCTGCTCTAATAAGCTGTCGATAACTTTTGCGATTCCTCCCTCTGCCTCTTGGGGAAATCCATATTGTTTTGGGGGTCTAGGGTCAGGTCCTGTGATTTGTACTGAACCAGTCATCCGGCCACAGTCATGTTTGTGGGTCGCGAATGCTATCCTGTTCTTTTGTAACACTGCCCTAACCTGCTTGTCCGTGCTAAGTGTAGTCGGGTTAAACCAAAATTCGCCTACTGCGCTAATTTTGTTGCCGTATTCACCTATTGTGAGCGGATTTTGCCATTTTTCAGACGCATTGGTTGACTGGATCAAAGGATAGGTTGTGGGAATTCATAAAGTCTATGCCCAAAATGTGTTCTGCTGTGTGGGGTAGATCGACTACAACTATGGGGTGCTTGGGGGTGATGTTGCCGATTTGAATGGGTACAGGGGCTGTGATGTGTCCCTGCTGTGAGTGGCCTGTAAAGCCGCTGAGGGTGATGGTGGCTGTAGTGGGCCACGTGTCCTTTTGGAACATGGTGGAAGAATTTATTGTGGTGCGGGACCCTCCTGTGTCCCAGAGAAACTCGATGGGCTGTCCCCGTATTTTCGCTGCAACTACCGGTCGTCCGGACCTATCCCAAAGGGTGTCGCAGACCCAACTGGGGGAGCCCGAACACCATCAATCCGTCCGTTCAGGTCCGTCTGATCTGAACGGGTGCTCCCACTATGTATGGGCTCTGTCTTATTCTTACTTAGAGGGCCTGTCTGCTGGGCTCTCTGTGGCTTTCGTGGGGCATTGCATTCCCTTGCAAAGTGTCCCAACTGTCCACAAAGAACAAAGAACAAAGAAATGTACAGCACAGGAACAGGCCCTCCAAGCCCATGCCGACCATGCTGCCCGACTAAACTACAATCTTCTACACTTCCTGGGTCCGTATCCCTCTATTCCCATCCTATTCATGTATTTGTCAAGATGCCCCTTAAATGTCACTATCATCCCTGCTTCCACCACCTCCTCCGGTAGCAAGTTCCGGGCACCCACTACCCTCTGTGTAAAAAACTTGCCTCGTACATCTACTCTAAACCTTGCCCCTCTCACCTTAAACCTATGCCCCCTAGTAATTGACCCCTCTACCCTGGGGAAAAGCCTCTAACTATTCACTCTGTCTATGCCCCTCATAATTTTGTAGACCTCTATCAGGTCGCCCCTTAACCTCCGTCGTTCCAGTGAGAACAAACCGAGTTTATTCAACCGCTCCTCAAAGCGAATGCCCTCCATACCAGGCAACATTCTGGTAAATCTCTTCTGCACCCTCTCTAAAGCCTCCACATCCTTCTGGTAGTGTGGCGACCAGAATTGAACACTATACTCCAAGTGTGGCCTAACTAAGGTTCTATACAGCTGCAACATGACTTGCCAATTCTTACACTCAATGCCTCGGCTAATGAAGGCAAGCATGCCGTATGCCTTATTGACTGCCTTCTCCACCTGTGTTGCCCCTTTCATTGACCTGTGGACCTGTACACCTAGATCTCTCTGACTTTCAATACTCTTGAGGGTTCTACCATTCACTGTATATTCCCTACCTGCATTAGGCCTTCCAAAATGCATTACCTCACATTTGTCCGGATTAAACTCCATCTGCCATCTCTCCGCCCAAGTCTCCAAACAATCTAAATCCTGCTGTATCCACTGACAGTCCTCATCGCTATCCGCAATTCCACCAACCTTTGTGTTGTCTGCAAACTTACTAATCAGACCAGTTACATTTTCCTCCAAATCATTTATATATACTACAAACAGCAAAGGTCCCAGCACTGATCCCTGCGGAACAGCCCTCCAATTAGAAAAGCACCCTTCCATTGCTACTCTCTGCCTTCTATGACCTAGCCAGTTCTGTATCCACCTTGCCAGCTCACCCCTGATCCCGTGTGACTTCACCTTTTGTACTAGTCTACCATGAGGGACCTTGTCAAAGGCCTTACTGAAGTCCATATAGACAACATCCACTGCCCTACCTGCATCAATCATCTTTGTGACCTCCTCGAAAAAATCAAGTTAGTGAGACATGACCTCCCCTTCACAAAACCATGCTGCCTCTCACTAATACGTCCATTTGCTTCCAAATGGGAGTAGATCCTGTCTCGAAGAAATCTTCTAGACCCCTTCTAGTCCTCCTGACTCCTTGCTTAAGTTCCTTCCTACTTTCCTTATATTCCACACAGGCTTCGTCTGTTCCCAGCCTTTTAGCCCTGACAAATGCCTCCTTTTTCTTTTTGACGAGGCCTACAATATCTCTCGTTATCCAAGGTTCCCGAAAATTGCCGTATTTATCCTTCTTCCTCACAGGAACATGCCGGTCCTGAATTCCTTTCAACTGACACGTGAAAGCCTCCCACATGTCAGGGGCGGGATTCTTCGCAATCGGCGCGATGTCCGCCGACCGGCGACAAAATCGGCGCGAATCAGTCCGGCATTGCGCCGCCCCAAAGGTGCGGAATTCTCCACATCTTGGGGGGCCGAGCCCTCACCTTGAGGGGCTAGGCCCGCGCCGGACTGATTTCTGCCCCGCCGGCTGGCGGGAAAGGCCTTTGGTGCCCCGCCAGCTGGCGCGGAAATGACTTTGCCTACCTATCTGCTCCTCTATCTCCCGCTGGCCGTTGGGAGGCCTGTAGTAAACCCCCAACATTGTGACTGCACCCTTCTTATTCCTGATCTCTACCCATCTAGCCTCACTGCCCTCTGAGGTGTCCTCCCGGAGTACAGCTGTGATATCCTCCCTAACCAGTAGCGCAACTCCTCCACCCCTTTTACATCCCCCTCTATCCTGCCTGAAACATCTAAATCCTGGAACGTTTAGCTGCCAATCCTGCCCTTCCATCAACCAGCTCTCTGTAATGGCAACAACATCATAGTTCCAAGTACTAATCCAAACTCTAAGTTCATCTGCCTTACCCGTAATACTTCTTGCATTAAAACATATGCACTTCAGGCCACCAGACCCGCTGTGTTCAGCAACTTTTCCCTGTCTGCTCTGCCTCAGAGCCACACTGTCCCTATTCCCTAGTTCTCCCTCAATGCTCTCACCTTCTGACCTATTGCTCCCGTGCCCACCCCCCTGCCATACTAGTTTAAACCCTCCCGTGTGACACTAGCAAACCTTGCAGCCAGGATATTTATGCCTCTCCAGTTTAGATGAAACCCGTCCTTCTTATATAGGTCACACCTGCCCCGGAAGAGCTCCCAGTGGTCCAGATAACGGAAACCCTCCCTCCTACACCAGCTGTTTAGCCACGTGTTTAGCTGCTCTATCTTCCTATTTCTAGCCTCACTGGCACATGGCACAGGGAGTAATCCCGAGATTACAACCCTCGAGGTCCTGTCTTTTAACTTTCTGCCTAGCTTCCTGAACTCCTGCTGCAGGACCTCATGCCCCTTCCTGCCTATGTCGTTAGTACCAATATGTACAACGACCTCTGCCTATTTGCCCTCTCCCTTCAGGATGCCCTCTACCCGTTCGGAGACACCCTGGACCCTGGCACCAGGGAGGCAACATAAGAACATAAGAACTATGAGCAGGAGTAGGCCATCTGGCCCCTTGAGCCTGCTCCACCATTCAATGAGATCATGGCTGATCTTTTGTGGACTCAGCTCCACTTTCCGGCCTGAACACCATAACCCTTAATCCCTTTATTCTTCAAAAAACTATCTATCTTTATCTTAAAAACATTTAATGAAGGAGCCTCTACTGCTTCACTGGGCAAGGAATTCCATAGATTCACAACCCTTTGGGTGAAGAGGTTCCTCCTAAACTCAGTCCTAAATCTACTTCCCCTTATTTTGAGGCTATGCCCCCTAGTTCTGCTTTCACCCGCCAGTGGAAACAACCTGCCTGCATCTATCCTATCTATTCCCTTCATAATCTTATATGTTTCTATAAGATCCCCCCTCATCCTTCTAAATTCCAACAAGGACAGTCCCAGTCTACTCAACCTCTCCTCGTAATCCAACCCCTTCAGCTCTGGAATTAACCTAGTGAATCTCCTCTGCACCCGCTCCAGTGCCAGTACGTCCTTTCTCAAGTAAGGAGACCAAAACTGAACACAATACTCCAGGTGTGACCTCACTAACACCTTATACAATTGCCATCCTGGAGTCTCTTTCACGTCCACAGAAGCGCCTATCTGTGCCCCTGACTATAGAGTCCCCTATTACTATTACTCTTCTGCGCTTTGACCCTCCCTTCTGAACATCAGAACCAGCCGTGGTGCCACTGCTCTGGGTGCTGCTGTTTTCCCCTGATAGGCTATCCCCCCCGACAGTATCCAAAGGGGTATACCTGTTCGAGAGGGGGACAACCACAGATGATTCCTGCACTGACTGCCTGCCCTTTCTGGTGGTCACCCATTTCTCTGCCTGCACCTTGGGTGTGACCACATTTATATGACTGCGATCTACGATGTATTCCGCCACCTGCATGCTCCTAAGTGCATCCAATTGCTGCTCCAACCGAACCATGCGGTCTGTGAGGAGCTCCAGTTGGGTGCACTTTCTGCAGTTGTAACACTCCTGTGACTTTGATGGGGGGCTGTTCTTGCTTTCATTTACCCATGCGGGGTTCTGGTGTGTTTTAACTGCTTGTATGTCTGCTTCTGCCTGCTTTTCTTCGGGTTTGTTTTGTACAGACTGCTCCCAGGCGCGGGACAATCTTTTTACGACCCATTTCTCATTATGAGCCTCCTCTGAGGGATCATAATTCGCACAAGCTTTTTGTCCTCTTTCTGTGGCATGGGAGATAAGGGTGCGGGTCCATTTGGCCATGTTGTCTGGGGACAAATGGGCGCGGTCTAAGTCTCCAAAAACTGCTGCAAAGTGAATCCACAGGCGTCCAGCAAACGCTGTGGGGTGCTCGGTTTTCTTTTGCCTGCATTTATTGAAGCCATCTACGGGGTCACCCCGTTTATACCCGATTGCGTCTAGGATCGCGGTATGCATTTCTGCAAGGGTGCCTCCTCCTACATTCTGTGGGTCGGGAAGGGCTGCTACAACCGAAGGGTCTAGACTCAAAACTAGACTGTTTAATACACAGTAACTTGCACCTGCTAGTTTCTGCCTGTGTTGGCTGAATTTCCCTTCAGCCTTTGCTGTCCTCCATTTTACATCGGGAGTTGGCCAACCCAGGTGGCTACACTGGACTCGATTGCGCATGCGCAATTCGCGTTTCCTTTACTGTGCGCTCTTAGCACAACTGCGTATGTGCGGCTCCTTCCTCAAGATGGCTGCCGTTCAGAACTTCATTCAATCCTGTCTCCGCCTCGTGGTAAGTTTTGGCGCCGTTTTTTCCGATTTTCTTTTCTAGACACTGAGTCGGTGTTTGTAACGACTGACAGTATTGATTTTGTTTTTGTTCATGAGCAAGGCATTTTTGTATAGCGATTTCTAGAGTTAGATGCTTATTTTGTAATAGTTCTTCCCTCAAATGTTTATCAGATAGTCCAGAAATTAATTGATGCACTATCACAGTGTCTCTGAAATCAGCATCATCACAGCCTTGTGGTATTAACTTGAGATTTGTAATAAAATCAGAGATGGGCCCTCCGTTTCTCTGACAAGAGTTAAATCTTTCCAGCATCTCACCAGCCTGACTTTTGCTGCATTTAGCAAATTTTTTGAGTATGATTTCTACTTTGGATTTGTCTTTATCGTCTAAGTAATTAAAGCAATGATAGATTTCTCTAGCTCCATGCCCTCCTGTTGAGAGAAGTAGGGCTATTTTTGTTGCATCAGAGGCATGGCTTAAATCATTCGCTGTGATAAATATTTGGAACATCTGTTCAAACATTTTCCAGTTATAACATAAATTTCCAGCCGCCATGGAGTTCGAGCAAGTTCCATTGAATCAGTTAGTCATCGAGGATCCATTTGCTGCGAAGTCTTCCACAGTCGAATATCCAGTTTAAGTTTTTCTTCTCTTGCTGGTGTCTAGCTAACTTTCTGAAATCATTCCTGGTATCATATATTATTCTCTAAGTCTGAATAAAGATTGTAGACTTCCAGTTAACACAAATACTTTATTCAGTAGGTTCGTTCTGTTTCTAGAGCTTAACTAGATGTAATACAATCAAGAGGTATGACCAGTGAAGCTAAGGCAAGCTGCCTATGCTGAGCTGTCTCTGTCTGCTGCTGCTGCTCCCTGGCCCTGTGCTTCTGAAAGGGGCGGATCCTACCTTGGGCTGGACCCTTTATACCCATCTCTGATGCCCTCTAGTGGCTGTTACATCTGTCTGCAATCCCTGGTGTATGTGCAGATGTATGTACAGATGATCAGATCACTACACAGAGAACTAGGGTGGCAGAGAGGGCCTTAATCTAAATAGTGATGTGGGGGATCACATGAGGGATGCTGTGATCAATTAAAGAGGAAGGGCTATACAACAGAGCAAGTTAGCAATAAGAGGCAATGATAATCAGAGCATGGCAGGAAGGGACAGAATATAGGAATAAGATAAGGCCAGAGTTTGAAAAAATAACAAAAGACAGAACTAAAGGCAATCTGAATGTGCATGAGCACTCAGGACAAACAGAAATCGAAATAAAGATGTATGACCTGCTAGCCATTACAGAGACGTGGCTGCCAAGTGAACAAGGCTGGGTCCTGAACATTCAAGGGTACTTGACATTTCGGAAGGCTAGGAAGCTTGGAAAAGATGGTGGGGTAGCTCTTCTAACTAAGGATGACATTGGTACAATAGTGAGGGATGGCTTTAGTTCTAAATATCAAATATCACCAGGGAAAGGGCACTGAGAAAATTATTCGAACTAAAGGCGGACAGGTCCCTAGGCCCTGATGGCCTACATCTTAGGATCTTAAAAGAAGTGGCTGCAGAGATAATGGATTCATTGACTGTGATTCTGTAGATTCTGGAAAGCTACATCAGACTGGAAAACAGCAAATGTAACTCCTCTATTCAAAAAAGGAGGAAGTCAGAAAACAGGAAACTACAGGCCAGTTAGCCTATCATCTGACGTAGGGAAAACGCTGGAAGCTATGATTAAGGAAGTTATGTCAGGGCACTTAGAAAATCTTAGTGCAATAAGGCGAAGCCAACATATGTTTGTAAATGTGAAATTGTGTTTAATTTGTCAGAGTTCTTTGAGGAAGTAACAAGCAAGGTGAATAAAGGAGAACCTGTAGATGTGGTGTACTTGGATTTCCAAAAGGCATTTGATAAGGTGCCACATCGAAGATTAGCACACAAAATAAGAGTTTATGGTGTTAGGAATGATGGACTGGGATGAGCAGAAGGTTGGCTGACTAACAGGAAAGTCAGGATTAATGGGTCATTTTTGGGTTTGCAAATTATAACTATTAGAATGCGGCTGGGATCAATGCTGGGGCCTACAATATATCAAGGAATTGAATAAAGAGGCTGAATATATGATTGCTCAATTTACTGATGACACAAAAATAGGTAGGAAAGTAAGTTGTGATGGGGACATAACCCATCAGCAAAGGGATACAGATAGATTAAGTATGTGGGAAACAAAGTGATGAAGTATAATGAGGCTAAACATCAGATTGTCTGCTTGGCGGGAAGAATAAAAAAACAATATATTATTTAGATGGAGAGAGATTGCAGGACTGTATAGTGCATAGGGATCCAGGCATTCCGGCACATGAATCAAAAAATTAGCACCCAGGTACAGCAAGCGATTAGGAAGGCACATTGAAATGTTAGTGTTTATTTGAAAAGGAGTAGAATATAAATGTAGGGATGTTTTGTAACAGTTGTACAGGGTATTGGTGACACCACAGCTTGAGTAATTTTTGTCTCCTTACTTAAGAAAAGATATGATTGTATTAGGAGCAGTTCAGAGGAAGTGATCGGGGAAGGGGTTTATCCTATGAGGAAAGGTTCTCAGGTTGCGCCTGTACACAGGAGTTAAGAAGAATGAGGTGATCTTTCTGCAATATATAAGATCCTGAGAGGACTTGATTGATTGATTGATATTTATTGTCACGTGTACCGAAGTACAGTGAAAAGTATACTGCGGCCAAGGGAATGTACACAGTACGTACATAGCAGACAAAATACTCATCAACAGATTACATTGACAATGGTACATCGACAAGCAGTGATTGGTTACAGTGCGGAACAAGGGGCCAAACAAAGCAAATACATGAGTAAGAGCAGCATAGGGCGTCGTGAATAGTGTTCTCACAGGGAACAGATCAGACCGAGGGAGAGTTGTTGAGGAGTCTAGTAACTGTGGGGAAGAAGCTGTTCCTATGTCTGGAGGTGCGGGTCTTCAGCCTTTGTATCTTCTGCCTGATGGAAGGGTCTGGAAGAGGGCAATGCCTGGGTGGGAGGGGTCTCTGTCAATGCTATCTGCCTTCCTGAGGCAGCGGGAGGTGTATACAGAATCAATGGGAGTATGGCAAGCTTGTGTGATGCGTTGGGCTGAGTTAACCACACTTGGAAGAGTAGATGCTGGGAGGAGGTTTCCCTTATGGGAGAGACAGTTTAAAAATACAGGGTACTGGGCAGCACGGTGGCACAGTGGGTTAGCCCTGCAGCCTCACGGCACCGAGGTCCCAGGTTCGATCTCGGTTCTGGGTCACTGTCTGTGTGGAGTTTGCACATTCTCCCCGTGTTTGCGTGGGTTTCGCCCCCATAACCCATCTTTGCAGGGCAGGTGGATTGGCCATGCTAAATTGCCCCTTAATTGGAAAAAATGAATTGGGTACTCTAAACTTATATTAAAAAAAAGAAATAAATAAAAAATACAGGGTGCTGGATTCTCTGATTGCCGATGGCGAAATCGTGTTTGGCCATTGGCCGGAAAATCCGTAAAACTAGACAAATGCTCCGGGCATAGCCTCAAAATCGGAGAATCCAGCCCAGCGTCTCCTATTTAAGCCGGTGATGAGGATAATTTTCCTTCTCCCAGAGGGTTGTTACCATTAGCACTGGTACACCATGCTTGCCAGTGACACTGAGACACCGTCTATACCAGTAACACTGCTACGTCATCTACGCCAGTAACACTGGGACACAGTGTACGCCAATAACACTGGGACACGATGTAGAGCAATAACACTGGGACACAATCTATGCCAGTAACACTGGGACACCAATAATACTTGGGGCTGGTTTAGCTTGGGCTAGACAGCTGGTTTGTGATGCAGAACAAGGCCAGCAGCCCAGGTTCAATTCCCGTATCAGCTGAGAATTCTGAATTCCCCCTCTGTGTCCCCGAATAGGTGCCGGAATATGGCGACTAGGGGCTTTTCACAGTAACTTCATTGCAGTGTTAATGTAAGCCTACTTGTGACAATAAAGGATCTTTATCTTTATAGAGAGTGTGGTAGTAACACTGGGACACAGGCTATGCCAGTAACACTGGGACATAGTGTACGCCAGTAATATTGGTATAGAGTATGGTTGGAACATTGGGGCACAGTTCAGGCCAGTAACAATTTCCTGTGATTCCTAACGAATACACGTAGATATGAGTGAGGAGTCTGCTAACACTCATTATCTAAGTTCACATCGGAAACAGAAAAGCTATCACTTCAGATTTTGAGTGAAATGGGATGGTTACGATGTGGTGTTATTTATCATTGTATGTTTTCAAGAAGCAGTTAGATATGGCACTTAGGGTGAAAGGGATCAAAGGATAATGGGGGGAAAGCGGGAATAAGCTATTGAGTTGGATGATCAGCCATGATCATGATGAATGATGAAAGGCGGAGCAGGCTCAAAGAGCCGAATGGCTTCCTCCTGCTCCTATTTTCTGTGTTTCTATCCCCATACAAATATTAACTTGGGTAGTCCCTGTGTCACTCTCAACACGAGTTCTTCATTGCTCCTTTTGTCATTGTTTCTTAGGGAAGGTCATTATGCACGACCCTTTCGCCATGCGGCCTTTCTTTGGATACAACTTTGGCAGATACCTATCACACTGGCTCAGCATGGAGCACAGGGCCGGCTCAAAACTTCCCAAGATCTTCCACGTCAACTGGTTCCGCAAAGATAATCAGAACAACTACTTGTGGCCGGGCTTTGGGGAGAACTGTCGAGTCCTGGAGTGGATGTTCCGGAGAATCGAGGGGGAGGACTGCGCCAAGTTGTCTCCTTTGGGCTTCATTCCTGCAGACAACGCCCTTAACCTCAACGGCCTCGGCGTCGTGAACATGGACGAACTCTTCAGTGTTGAGAAAAAATTCTGGGAAGAGGAAATAGAAGCCATCAGAAAATATTTTGAAGATCAGGTCAACATCGACCTTCCCAGTGACGTGGCCAATCAGCTGCTGCAGTTAGGACAAAGAATAAGTCATATGCAATGAGGGTGCGAAGCAGAAAATAAGGATGCAGTGCCTCTCCCGATGGGTCACCTGGTTATGGGAGTGAGTAACTAATTTGTACAGGGCAGGTGCACCCACTTCCCTCTGGCTTTACCATTGATCTGTTCCAGGTTCAATAACCTCACTCTGATTAATCTCACTCTGACAGATATTAAGGGCTGTCATCCTTAATATCTCATGGGTCAGGGGTCAGAAAGGAGAAATTCGGCCAGAGCTCCTGCTCTCAGTTGCTGCTTAATGATGTCCGCTTCACAGGCACATTTGTGCCTGATTGTGTGTGAGAGAATGTGTGAAAGTATATGAGAGAGTGTGTGCGTGTGTGTATGTGAGTATGTATGTGTGAGTGTGTGCGTGAGAGTGTGTGAGAGTATGTGTGAAAGTTTGTGAGAGAGTGTGTGAGTGAGTGTGTATGATTGTGTGTGCGAGTATGTACGTGTGAGAGTATGTGAGAGTAAGTGTGTGTGAGCACGTGAGTGAGTGTGTAAGCATGTGTATGTTTGTGTCAGCTAAGCATAAATTGGCTTTGTTGAATTATTCACAGCAAAGTCTCACGAATAAAGTATCGGCTGAGTTGGGAGAAGGGGAGGGAAAGGGGGTTGGGTGACGGAGAGTGTATGGGGCAGAGGAAGGAGGTGGGGGTTGGCCAGGTGGGAGCTTGGAGCATTTCCTGATGATCATAACCTGAACTATAAAGATTTAAAAGATCATTATTCTGATATGATTTCAGACTGTAATCAATGTATTTGATATTGTTCACAGTTACATAGAATGTAACTTATACTGTTTAAACATTAATATTAATTAGGTTGGAATCAACCATTGCTTTAGTTCTGGAACCGCAGTTACAATGTGCAACTAACTGTTGGTAGATGTTACTGTAGCAGTGTAAACTCCAAAAGATTCTTACATTTTGTCCCTGCTCTCAAATTAATTATTTTTTGACATAAGGTTGCACTTCGTTTTTGTAATTTATGACTTTTATTCTCTGCATATTTTCTAACATCAATGCTTTATTTAAGCATTAAAAAAATTATAACAGAAATTATGTCTTTTATGTCTTCGATATTGGAATTATAAAAACTCCACATTAATTGGTGATTTCCCCTTTCCTGAGGTACTGAAGTTGGTCAGCTAAGGGGTAACTCCTGTATAATATAAAGATTGCATGGATCAGTACTGTGAGTTAAATTCATTTTGTAAGCAACAATGGAACAAAAATAAGTCTCCTGGGCAGAATTCTCCATTTGAGGGACTAAGGACGGGAGTCTCCGTCTTGCTGCACTAGATTTCGGGTGAGGCGCCCCCCCGGGATTGTCCGTCTCGCCAGCCAGCCAATGGGGTTTCCCATTGCGGGCAGCCCCACGTCGTCGGGAAATCCCCGGGCGACCGGCGAAACAGAGAATCCCGACAGGGGAGAATCCATCCCTAATGCTGACGCCGGGACTGAATTGCAAGTATTCTACGTTCACGATAGCAGTGCTGCTCCCGGAGCAGTTCAGGACACTTTATTGGGCTAGCACCGGCACCACGTGAAACTATCCCATGTGATATGACGGGGTCGGATTGGTACTGGAGGGCCTGACAAGCAGGAGCTGCTTATCGGCACTCCACTCGCCACGCACCCTCACCCAAGCCAAGAAGATGGCCCTGGTTGCGCTGGAGCATGTCCATCCCATTGATGGGTTAGCTGGGGCTGGAGAGCACCTAAGCGGGGTGGCCGGGGGATGCACCCATGCGACTTGTGGCCTTCGGTTCCCAATGGGCAGTCAGCGGCGTGCACAGCTGCATGGTTGTCTGCAGGCTGTGGAAATGGCAGTCCGTGCCCAGCTAGTCCAACCCCACAAACCACCTCGTGGCAGCCCCCCGCTACTCCCCCCCCCCCCCCCCCCCCCCCGGGCCAGCGACACAGCTGTCAACGTATGAGAGTGATGTTGGATACTCCTTGTACCCGCTTTCTCCCCCTCAACAACCATGGCGCCTGGTTCCCAATTTTCAATACCACAAGTGGACCTCACCATCGGTAATTCCATCTGCCGGAGGCAGAGCGTCACAGGGAGGGGCCCGGAGAATTCAAGGGTGGGCCCGTTAACGATATGCCCCGCAATCTGTGCAAATCTGTGCAATTTGCATGGCTATACCAACGGGCAGCATGGAACGCATTCACACCGCTGTCAAGGCACCGGACAACAGAATGACATTCTGTTCGGCATCCAGTACCGGCCTCGATTTTCGACTGACGTGCAATTCTCTGCCCAATCGTGTTTTGCAGTTCCGTTGTCAGCCGACGGAGAATCCCGACTCCTGCCTCTTCCATACATCACCGATATCAATCTCCCCCATCATGAACTCTACTGTAACCATTGAATCTCCTTTCACACAGCCCATATGCAATCTCTCCAATCCTGGACTTTATATCATTGATAATAGTCTGCCCTATCATGGACTGTAACACACCCATAGTTACAATTAAGGAAAAACTAGTTAAGTGCAAAAAGCAGAAGGAACAAGTGCGGATAAGATGTGGGGAATCAAGTGGGCGAGGCTTACATTTTTTTCTTATTCGGTCATGGGACGTGGGCGTCGCCGGCAAGGCCAGCATTTATTGCCCATCCCTAATTGCCCTTGAGGGGGCATTTAAGAGTCAACCACATTGCTGTGGGCCTGGAGTCACATGTAGGCCAGACCAGGTAAGGACGGCAGATTCACTTCCCTAAAGGACAATAGTGAACCAGATGGGTTTTTCCAACAATGGTTTCATGGTCATCGTTAGACTTTTAATTCCAGATTTTTCTTATATTCAAATTTCATCATCTGCATTGGAGGGATTCTAACCCGTGAACCCAGAGCATTACCCTGGGTTTCCAGTGACAATACCACTGCCCCACCATCTCCCCACCTAGTCTAAACCACTAGTCGGGCTGAATGTATTGTTTCCTGATGTAGACTCTGTGTAATTCAAAGTAATTTAATTTCCTTTGAGACACCATGGGCTGGTGTCCGGATTCTCCATTGTGCTGGCAGCCCGGTGATTTCCCGACGACGTGGGGCTGCCCACAATGGGAAACCCCACTGGCCGGCTGGCGAGACGGAGAATCCCGGGGGCGCGCCACACCAGAAATTTAGGGCAGCATGGTAACACAATGGCTAGCACTGTGGCTTCACAGCTCCACGGTCCCAGGTTCGATTCCCGGCTGGGTCACTGTCTGTGCAGAGTCTGCACGTTCGCTTTGTGTCTGCGTGGGTTTCCTCCGGGTGCTCCGGTTTCCTCCCACAGTCCAAAGATGTGCAGGTTAGGTGGATTGGCCATGATAAATTGCCCTTAGTGTACAAAATGATTAGGAGGAGTTATTGGGTTATGGGGATAGGGTGGAAATGAGGACTTAAGGGGTCGGTGCAGATTCGATGGGCCGAATAGCCTCCTTGTGCACTGTATGTTCTATGTTCTATGAATTATAACGGTTGATTTACAAACGGTATTAACAGAGTCTTTCACGATGGCATCACTACTCACTCTAGGATCTATTCTGGCTGCAACAGCCCACGCTCTGCAGCATGATCCCCACGCTCGATTCCCATTGGGTGATGGGGATCACTTGACCCTCCCGATATACATGCCTTAAAGGGGCCCAATACTACAATGTCAAAATGAAACCATTCAGGGGTCTGGTAAAGCAGAACCTCAAGTGTTGGGCCCAGTTTCTCATTGACACACAGGGCAGGGCAGAATCCGCACAGTGCAGAAGGAGGTCATTTGGCCCATCGAGGCTGTACCAACCCTCTGAAAGAGCACCCTCCTTCGGCTCACTCCCCCACCTTGCACATCTTTCAACACTAAGGGGCAATTTAGCATGGCAATCCACCTAAACTGTATATCTTTGGACTGTGGGAGGAAACTGGAGCACCCGGAGGAAATCCACGCAGGCACAGGGAGAACATGCAAACTCCACAGACAGTCACCCAAGTGTAAGGATCCGCATGTCAAAATCTTGTTTTGACTGTTTAAATGTTGCTTTCCTTGTGTAATTCCATTATTCTCTTGTTCTGCTGGCTTCTAAAGAATCTCTGCCATTGCTTTTTTAAACAAGAACCCTCCCCCCCAGTGTAGTGTCCTATTTAGACTGGTCCAAGAACACCTGCCCAAACAATGGGTTATTTGGCCTGGTCCAGTGATGACACTTTGATGGACTTGGCCAGCTGCCAATTGACTCCATTGAAATCCCGGGACTTGGCAAATATTCGATGCGGATTGGTCTGAATTGTTCCCAAGGCTCCTTGCTATATGACTCTGTTTGTGTGAGTTTCAGTGTGACCTGAACTCACAAGCTGAGCAGAATTATGTTCAATGTCTCTCCCAGAAAAGGGTGGATCTCTCTCTCTCTAATACCTCAGTGGGGGCTCACTCCAGGTAATCAGAACAGCCAGTGTTTTCTCTCTATCCAGCTAGTGACTATCTAAAGCCTGAAGACGGAGCTGGGGGTTTGGGGGGAGGGGGGGGGGAGGGTTGCTTTCCGGATTCCTCGCCCTGTACAGTTACCAGACCACTCAAAGGCCTCGTGGAAGTTGCTGCCCTGATAATCTGCTGACCTGGGACAGGCTGTTGGTCAGTCTGCTGAAGCTGACGACAGATAGGAAACTGAACAGTTCTGAAGTGTATCTTCCCTGGGGATGGCC
Organism: Scyliorhinus torazame; assembly: GCF_047496885.1. Taxonomy (NCBI): domain Eukaryota; kingdom Metazoa; phylum Chordata; class Chondrichthyes; order Carcharhiniformes; family Scyliorhinidae; genus Scyliorhinus; species Scyliorhinus torazame. The sequence continues at coordinate 173,908,324 of NC_092714.1, read as the reverse complement.
CTGGTTAACACAAGTTAAAGTGTCTCCCTAGAGGGGATCCCACAGCCTGAATCTCCGGCCTGAATGTTCCAACTAGAAGATCTAAACCAGCTGGTAGTTTCAATCTTTCATGTCCCAAGAAGATAGCCGACCACAGAGACTACAACCTCAGCAGCGAAGATACTCAACTTTCATTCTTTTTAATTCCTCCATTATTTTGATCCTTCGTCATCCTACTGTGCATCTGTCTTGTGTATCTGTGGGTAGAGGATTGGACAGTGAAGGAGGGGAATAATTAAATTAGCAGGCTGTTGTTCTATTATCGCATTTTTATGTTTATCTTTTGCTCTTTTGTTGTAAATATACAGGTTTTTGTGTTTTATTCACAAATCTGGTGTGTGCAAGTCATTGGACCAAAGAGCTTAAAAACTTTATATGATTTATTGGTTAATTCACTTATGTTGGGACTCTGGGGCCTGCAGGGCTGGAATTGACTGCGCATGTGCCCAGTGTGTCGTAATGCAAGGCTGGAGTTGAATCGAGTCCCTGATGCAGTGAGACAGCAGTGCTAACCATTGTGCCGCCATCTGAATGCAGGAAGAATTTGTAATGCAATGGACAACAAGTGGCACAAACAGTGATGAATGGGTTTGATATAGTTGTCATTGGAAAAACATAGTTGCAAAGTGATCAAGTTTGGGAACTAAACATTTTCAAAGACTCCCTAAAGCCTGTTCACCATTGATAAGGCACAAGTCAGGAGTGTGATGGAATTCTCTCCATCTGCCTGGATGAGTGCAGCTCCATGAAGACTCAAGAAGCTCAACACCATCCAGGACAAAGCTTAATTGGCACCCCATCCACAAACATTCACTCCCCTCATGACCGACGCAAAGTGGCAGCCGTTTGTACCATCTATAGATGCACTGCAGGAACTCATCAAGGTTCCTTAGACAGCATCTTCAAAACCTACAACCACTGCCCACTTAAAGGACAAGGACAGCAGACACATGGGGATACAACCACCTGGAATTTCGACTCCAAGTCACTCACCATCCTGACTTGGAAATATATCACCATTCTTTCACTGTCAATGGGTCAAAATCCTGAATCTCCCTTCCGGCGGGTGTACCTGCACTACATGCAGTTCAAGAAGGCAACTCACCTTCTCAAGGGCAGTTAGGGATGGGAATAAATGCAAGCCTAGACGGTGATACCTGTGTTCCATGAATAATAGTAAAAAGATGTACAACATTTTGAAAAGGAAAGTAGAATGGAAAAAGAGGAGGATGTAATATTATTGTCGGATGGCCTGATTTATATTAGAAGAACACTTGTAGCTGAATCTATAAACAATTTATTAATATTAACTGTGGGTCAATTATATACAAAACAACAGAAAATAATAATAATCTTTATGTCACAAATAGGCTTACATCAACACTGCAATGAAGCCACTGCGAAAAAACCCTAGTTGCCACATTCTGGCGCATGTTCGGGTACACAGAGGGAGAATTCAGAATGTCCAAATTACCTCCCAGCAAGTCTTTTGGGACTTGTGGGAGGAAACCGAAGCACCCGGAGGAAACCCACACAGACACAGGGAGAACGTGCAGACTCCACACAGACAGTGACCCAAGCCGGGAATCGAACCTGGGACCCTGGCGCTGTGAAGCAACAGTGCTAACCACTGTACTACCATGCCACCATGAATAGCAGTATGAACATGCAAAAGCACCCTCTCTCCCAACTCCCTAGTCAGTCTGAGGTCACCTGAAACTTTAACATTCACTTATATACTAATGAGAGTCCTAGTGGTCAGTTGGTGAATTACAACACAACCATGCTATCACTACATCCCCTTTCCTTTGAAGGAATAAATTAATACATTATCATCAGTATATTTACATGTGATATCATTAGCCTGTGAGCCTAACAGTATTAATTTTTTAAAAAATTATTTTTTGTATGTACAAATAGTCCAAATTTCCAAATTGAGCAGATTGCAATGGTCAGTTATGCTGTTCGATGTTGTAAGGTTCCGCATTGATATGGTAATTATTTACTGAATACAGATAGTTTGAAAAATGTAATAATAACATATTGACTTGTTTCACTGAATGCCGGATGGTTCGCATAATTTTGTTAAGCACAGGCATTGTTTGAAACAGTCCTGATAATCGCATCTTCGGACGATTTCTGGCCCCCATTTAACATGTCAGCTATGAGAGAGTGTTAACGGCCTTCCCTGCCTGGATGTCCAGGGATAATGATCTTTCTTGACGTCTGGCTGTCTCCATGTGGTATCCCTGATTGTGTTGCTAATGAAAACGAGTTAGTTAGACCTTTGCCATTGTGGGTGCTGATGGCCTGTGTTGATGCTGCCTGCCTAATGTCCGAGTTAACCCTTTCCTGTTTTCTAGTGAGGTCTGACTTGCTTTTGCGCCTTTATTTGTGCGATTTAGACAGAATATGAACAGACATGGGAATAAAATATGTCCATAAAAGTATGGTCCCTGATATTCCTGCAACACTTACCCATCCCCTGGGTTATGGAGAATAGGTTGGGTGTTGGTGTGAGGGAGCTGGGCTGTTCCAATAACCCCACTCAAACCCCTGAAAACACTTCCAATCTGAGTGTAAAGTCCAGCTCCATGTTATAAAAAGGGAATAGAGGGTCTGGAGAAGGAGCAAAAATAAAATGATCATGATACTCGGCCTGGGTTACCTTTCACAAAAAAATTGAAAAGGCTGGGGCTATTTTCTCAAGGAAAGAGAAGTGTGATGTCTGATCAGGTCATCTAGGTTATAACATGGTTCAATAGGATGGACATAGAGAACCTGTTTCCACATGCAGGCAAGACCTGAATTAAGATCCTGATGCACTAAGCGTCAAGAACCACAAAGACATGTGAGACTTTAACCAAGGCTTTAATACACTACATAAGAAGCTTACCCGACACAGACGACCCCAGACAAAATGGGTCCGGTCTCAGAAGCTGGGTCTTATACTTAACTCCCGAGGGAGTGGCCAAGGCGGAGCTCTCCGTGGCCAGGTCAGGTTACATACAGGTGACCGAACCTCTACAGAGCTACAGTACAATACACAGTACCACACACAGGATTACAGGGCCACGTTACACACAACTATTATATAACTATGTACAATGCTAGGGAAGTACAGTGTATCACCACATTCACCCCTTGTTTAGAAGGAAGTCCGGGGTGAAAATATGGAGTAGCAAACACAGTGAACAAACAGGGGGTAACGAACAGAGTCCATCAGGAGGTTCCGTGTCGTCAGAGGTCGAAACGAACGATGGGTTTGGTCGATCTCTTTGAACGTCGGAGCTGCGACGCTGAGGTAGTGTCCGGCGGTATCCGTGCGGTCGGTGGTGCTGGGTCGCGAGGCGGCATGACTTCCCCCACCGCTTCGGCTGGCTCGAGGCGAAACTGCGAGATGACAGCGGCTGGCACGGAGTAGTAACAGACCGAGGGATCGACGGGAGCAGAGAGGGAGTGGGGTGGAGGTTGCGGGGCGGGGGCGGCAGGGGCCCCAGAGGGGGCCAGGTCCTTGATGGAGATGGTCTCCTCACGCCCGTCGGGGTACGCTATGTACGCGGACTGTGGGTTGGCGTGGAGGAGACGGACTCTCTCCACCAGGGGCTCCGCCTTAGAGGTCCGCATGTGCTTGCGGAGCAGGACGTCTCCTGGTGACAGGAGCCAGGATGGAAGCGATGTCACGGATGCCGATCTCCTGGAGAAGAGAAACATCCGCTCATGAGGGGTAGCATTCGTTGCAGTACACAAAAGGGACCGGATGGAGTGGAGTGCTGCAGGGAGGGCCTCCTGCCAACAGGAGACTGGTAGGCCTTTGGACTTGAGGGCTAGCAGCACGGCCTTCCAAACTGTCGCGTTCTCCCTCTCCACCTCTCCGTTCCCCCGGGGGTTGTAACTGGTCATCCTGCTCGAGGCAACGCCCCTGGCGAGCAGGTACCGACGCAGCTCCTCACTCATGAAGGAGGAGCCCCGGTCACTGTGAATGTAATTGGGATAACCGAACAGCATGAAGAGGTCGTGCAACGCTTTGATGACGGTGGCGGAGGTCGTGTCGGGGCAGGGAATGGCGAAGGGGAACCGGGAGTACTCGTCGATGACGTTGAGGAAGTACGTGTTGAGGTTGTGGGTGGGGAGGGGCCCTTTGAAGTCAATGCTGAGACGTTGAAAGGGGCGGGTAGCCTTGATTAGGTGCGCCTTGTCTGGCTTGTAGAATTGCGGCTTGCACTCCGCACAGACTTGGCAGTCCCTAGTCATGGCCTTGACCTCCTCGACTGAGAAGGGCAGGTTGTGGCCCTTGGTGTAGTGGTAGAACCGCCTGACGACCGGGTGACAGAGGTCATTATGTAGTGCCCGCTGTCGGTCATCCTGTGCGTTGGCACAAGTACTACGGGACAGGGCATCAGGAGCATCATTGAGCTTACCTGGCCGGTATAAGATAGTATAATTGTAGGTGGAGAGTTCGATCCTCCACCGTAATATCTTATCATTTTTGATTTTACCTCGTTGTTTGTTGTCGAACATGAATGCAACTGAGCGTTGGTTAGTAACGAGGGTAAATGGTTTTCCGGCCAGGTAGTGCCTCCAGTGCCGGACGGCTTCCACTATGGCCTGTGCCTCCTTCTCAACAGAGGAGTGGCAGATCTCGGGGCCTTGGCGTGTGCGGGAAAAGAAGGCGATGGGCCTGCCCGCCTGGTTGAGGGTGGCATCCAGGGCAAAGTCGGAGGCATCGCTCTCGACTTGGAATGGTGCAGACTCGTCTACCGCATGCATGGCGGCTTTGGCGATCGCGGTTTTTAGGAGGTGGAAGGCCTGGCAGGCCTCGGGCGGGAGGGGGAATGAGGGGGAACGGAGGAGGGGTCGGACCTTGTCAGCGTACTCGGGCACCCACTGGGCATAGTAGGCAAAGAACCCGAGGCATCGCCTCAGTTCTTTGGGGCAGGTGGGAATGGGGAGTTCGAGAAGGGGGCGCAGATGGTCGGGATCGGGGCCGAGGACACCGTTCTCCACCACGTAGCCGAGTATGGCGAGGCGGGTGGTGCCGAAAACACATTTTGCCTCGTTGTACGTGAGATTGAGGCGTTTGGCAGTTTGGAGGAATTTAGTGAGGTTGATGTCATGGTCCTGCTGGTTGTGGCCGCAGATGGTGACGTTGTCCAGATACGGGAAGGTAGCTCGCAGTCTGTTCTGGTCCACCATTCGGTCCATCTCCCGTTGGAAGACCGAGACTCCATTGGTGACGCCAAAGGGTACCCTACGAAAGTGGTAGAGGCGGCCGTCCGCCTCGAAGGCCGTGAAGTTACGGTCCTCTGGGCGGATAGGGAGCTGGTGGTAGGCGGATTTCAAGTCTATGGTGGAGAACACCCGGTACTGTGCAATCCGGTTGACCATGTCAGATATGTGGGGGAGGGGATACGCATCAAGCAGCGTGTACCGGTTGATGGTCTGACTGTAGTCAATGACCATGCGGTGTTTCTCGCTAGACTTGACTACCACCACTTGGACTCGCCAGGGGCTGGTGCTGTGAGCAATGATCTTTTCCGAGAGAAGGCGCTTAATCTCCGCTCGAATGAATTGGCGGTCCCCGAAACTGTAACGCCGACTTTTAGTAGCCACGGGCTTGCAGTCGGGGGCGAGATTAGCAAACAGTGAAGGGGGGGGGAATCCTGAGCATGGAGAGACTACAGGTGGGACCCGGGGGGGGATCAGGGAAGAACTGGGGGTTGGAGACCGTGAGGGGGGTGGGAGGGGGCCGTTAAACAAAGAACAAAGAACAAAGAAATGTACAGCACAGGAACAGGCCCTTCGGCCCTCCAAGCCCGTGCCGACCATACTGCCCGACTAAACTACAATCTTCTACACTTCCTGGGTCCGTATCCTTCTATTCCCATCCTATTCATATATTTGTCAAGATGCCCCTTAAATGTCCCTATCGTCCCTGCCTCCACTACCTCCTCCGGTAGTGAGTTCCAGGCACCCACTACCCTCTGCGTAAAAAACTTGCCTCGTACATCTACTCTAAACTTTGCCCCTCTCACCTTAAACCTATGCCCCCTAGTAATTGAACCCTCTACCCTGGGGAAAAGCCTCTGACTATCCACTCTGTCTATGCCCCTCATAATTTTGTATACCTCTATCAGGTCGCCCCTCAACCTCCTTCGTTCCAGTGAGAACAAACCGAGTTTATTCAATCGCTCCTCATAGCTTATGCCCTCCATACCAGGCAACATTCTGGTAAATCTCTTCTGCACCCTCTCTAAAGCCTCCACATCCTTCTGGTAGTGTGGCGACCAGAATTGAACACTATACTCCAAGTGTGGCCTAACTAAGGTTCTATACAGCTGCAACATGACTTGCCAATTCTTATACTCAATGCCCCGGCCAATGAAGGCAAGCATGCCGTATGCCTTCTTGACTACCTTCTCCACCTGTGTAGCCCCTTTCAGTGATCTGTGGACCTGTACTCCTAGATCTCTTTGACTTTCAATACTCTTGAGGGTTCTACCATTCACTGTATATTCCCTACCTGCATTAGCCCTTCCAAAATGCATTACCTCACATTTGTCCAGGTTAAACTCCATCTGCCATCTCTCCGCCCAAGTCTCCAGACAATCTAAATCCTGCTGTATCCTCAGACAGTCCACATCGCTATCCGCAATTCCACCAACCTTTGTGTCGTCTGCAAACTTACTAATCAGACCAGTTACATTTTCCTCCAAATCATTTATATATACTACAAAGAGCAAAGGTCCCAGCACTGATCCCTGTGGAACACCACTGGTCACAGCCCTCCAATTAGAAAAGCATCCCTCCATTGCTACCCTCTGCCTTCTATGGCCTAGCCAGTTCTGTATCCACCTTGCCAGTTCACCCCTGATCCCGTGTGACTTCACCTTTTGTACTAGTCTACCATGAGGGACCTTGTCAAAGGCCTTACTGAAGTCCATATAGACAACATCTACTGCCCTACCTGCATCAATCATCTTAGTGACCTCCTCGAAAAACTCTATCAAGTTAGTGAGACACGACCTCCCCTTCACAAAACCGTGCTGCCTCTCACTAATACGTCCATTTGCTTCCAAATGGGAGTAGATCCTGTCTCGAAGAATTCTCTCCAGTAATTTCCCTACCACTGAAGTAAGGCTCACCGGCCTGTAGTTCCCGGGATTATCCCTGCCACCCTTCTTAAACAGAGGAACAACATTGGCTATTCTCCAGTCCTCCGGGACATGCCCTGAAGACAGCGAGGATCCAAAGATTTCTGTCAAGGCCTCCGCAATTTCCTCTCCAGCCTCCTTCAGTATTCTGGGGTAGATCCCATCCGGCCCTGGGGACTTATCTACCTTAATATTTTTTAAGACACCCAACACCTCGTCTTTTTGGATCACAATGTGACCCAGGCTATCTACACCCCCTTCTCCAGACTCAACATCTACCAATTCCTTCTCTTTGGTGAATACTGATGCAAAGTATTCATTTAGTACCTCGCCCATTTCCTCTGGCTCCACACATAGATTCCCTTGCCTATCCTTCAGTGGGCCAACCCTTTCCCTGGCTACCCTCTTGCTTTTTATGTAAGTGTAAAAAGCCTTGGGATTTTCCTTAACCCTATTTGCCAATGACTTTTCATGACCCCTTCTAGCCCTCCTGACTCCTTGCTTAAGTTCCTTCCTACTTTCCTTATATGCCACACAGGCTTCGTCTGTTCCCAGCCTTTTAGCCCTGACAAATGCCTCCTTTTTCTTTTTGACGAGGCCTACAATATCACTCGTCATCCAAGGTTCCCGAAAATTGCCGTATTTATCTTTCTTCCTCACAGGAACATGCCTGTCCTGTATTCCTTTCAACTGACACTTGAAAGCCTCCCACATGTCAGATGTTGATTTGCCCTCAAACATCCGCCCCCAATCTATGTTCTTCAGTTCCCGCCTAATATTGTTATAATTAGCCTTCCCCCAATTTAGCACATTCATCCTCGGACCACTCTTATCCTTGTCCACCAGTACTTTAAAACTTACTGAATTGTGGTCACTGTTACCGAAATGCTCCCCTACTGAAACATCTACCACCTGGCCGGGCTCATTCCCCAATACCAGGTCCAGTACCGCCCCTTCCCTAGTTGGACTGTTTACATATTGTTTTAAGAAGCCCTCCTGGATGCTCCTTACAAACTCTGCCCCGTCTAAGCCCCTGGCACTAAGTGAGTCCCAGTCAATATTGGGGAAGTTGAAGTCTCCCATCACCACAACCCTGTTGTTTTTACTCTTTTCCAAAATCTGTCTACCTATCTGCTCCTCTATCTCCCGCTGGCTGTTGGGAGGCCTGTAGTATACCCCCAACATTGTGACTGCACCCTTCTTATTCCTGATCTCTACCCATATAGCCTCACTGCCCTCTGAGGTGTCCTCTCGCTGTATAGCTGTGATACTCTCCTGAACAAGTAGCGCAACTCCGCCTCCCCTTTTACATCCCCCTCTATCCCGCCTGAAACATCTAAATCCTGGAACGTTTAGCTGCCAATCCTGCCCTTCCCTCAACCAGGTCTCTGTAATGGCAACAACATCATAGTTCCAAGTAGTAATCCAAGCTCTAAGTTCATCTGCCTTACCCGTAATGCTCCTTGCATTAAAACATATGCACTTCAGGCCACCAGACCCACTGTGTTCAGCAACTTCTCCCCGTCTGCGCTGCCTCAGAGCCACACTGTCCCTATTCCCTAGTTCTCCCTCAATGCTCTCACCTTCTGACCTATTGCTCCCGTGCCCACCCCCCTGCCATACTAGTTTAAACCCTCCCGTGTGACACTAGCAAACCTCGCGGCCAGGATATTTATGCCTCTCCGGTTTAGATGCAACCCGTCCATCTTATACAGGTCACACCTGCCCCGGAAGAGCTCCCAGTGGTCCAGATAACAGAAACCCTCCCTCCTACACCAGCTGTTTAGCCACGTGTTTGTCTGCTCTATCTTCCTATTTCTAGCCTCACTGGCACGTGGCACAGGGAGTAATCCCGAGATTACAACCCTCGAGGTCCTGTCTTTTAACTTTCTGCCTAGCTCCCTGAACTCCTGCTGCAGGACCTCATGCCCCTTCCTGCCTATGTCGTTAGTACCAATATGTACAACGACCTCTGCCTGTTTGCCCTCCCCCTTCAGGATTCCCTCTACCCGTTCGGAGACATCCTGGACCCTGGCACCAGGGAGGCAACATACCATCCTGGAGTCTCTTTCACGTCCACAGAAGCGCCTATCTGTGCCCCTGACTATAGAGTCCCCTATAACTATTACTCTTCTGCGCTTTGACCCTCCCTTCTGAACATCAGAGCCAGCCGTGGTGCCACTGCTCTGGCTGCTGCTGTTTTCCCCTGATAGGCTATCCCCCCCGACAGTATCCAAAGGGGTATATCTGTTCGAGAGGGGGACAACCACAGGGGATTCCTGCACTGACTGCCTGCCCTTTCTGGTGGTCACCCATTTCTCTGCCTGCACCTTGGGTGTGACCACACTTACATAACTGCGATCTATGACGCTTTCCGCCACCTGCATGCTCCTAAGTGCATCCAATTGCTGCTCCAACCGAACCATGCGGTCTGTGAGGAGCTGCAGTTGGGTGCACTTTCTGCAGATGAAGCCATCCGGGACGCTGGAAGCCTCCCGGACCTGCCACATCTCACAGTCAGAGCACAGCACCCCTCTAACTGACATTGCGTCAATTAATTAAAATTAAAATTTGTCTTTTTTTTTTTAAATACTTTTTTTAAATTTCAAAGTTACTGTCAACTATCTGTTTCCTAGCAATAGATTTCTAATAGAAATGCGATAGCTAACTATAATATTCTCCGATCTCTGGCTTAGATATCCTCTAAATTATAATTAAGTTATTATGTTTAATTAGTTCCCAAATACTCAAAAAAATTTAGGTTAGAATCCCAACCAGCCACTCAGGTCACAGCTTTTCTGTGATGTCACTTCAGTTTCCCCCCGACACACACAATTTGAAAAACAGGTATAAAAGTAAAAATCACTTGCTTACCTTCTGAGATGTTCTCAGGTTCTCTCGCTGACAGAGACTGCTCCTCCACCTCCAATCCTTGACCTGCACAATGCTAATAATATAATAATATAATATGGCACTTACCTCACACCAATGGGTCTTATTATTAGGTTAGAGGAGGAGGGCGGGTGGGAGACACTACACGTGTAGTGTCTCGGGTTTCCTCTCCACCAGAATTTATTGGTTGGGGTGGGGGGGGGGGACTTGCCAGAGGTCGAACTTCCGGTTCCCGCCGAAATCCAAAGGGCTGCTCCTGTAAAGGTAAGTGCTTTTAAACTAACTACTCACCTCCCAGAAGGCCCCTGCGCACCGCTGCCGCCGAAATCCAAAGGGCTGCTCCTGTAAAGGTAAGTGCTTTTAAACTAACTACTCACCTCCCAGAAGGCCCCTGCGCACCGCTGCCGCCGAAATCCAAAGGGCTGCTCCTGTAAAGGTAAGTGCTTTTAAACTAACTACTCACCTCCCAGAAGGCCCCTGCGCACCGCTGCCGCCGAAATCCAAAGGGCTGCTCCTGTAAAGGTAAGTGCTTTTAAACTAACTACTCACCTCCCAGAAGGCCCCTGCGCACCGCTGCCGCCGAAATCCAAAGGGCTGCTCCTGTAAAGGTAAGTGCTTTTAAACTCACTACTCACCTCCCAGAAGGCCCCTGCGCACCGCTGCCGCCGAAATCCAAAGGGCTGCTCCTGTAAAGGTAAGTGCTTTTAAACTAACTACTCACCTCCCAGAAGGCCCCTGCGCACCGCTGCCGCCGAAATCCAAAGGGCTGCTCCTGTAAAGGTAAGTGCTTTTAAACTAACTACTCACCTCCCAGAAGGCCCCTGCGCACCGCTGCCGCCGAAATCCAAAGGGCTGCTCCTGTAAAGGTAAGTGCTTTTAAACTAACTACTCACCTCCCAGAAGGCCCCTGCGCACCGCTGCCGCCGAAATCCAAAGGGCTGCTCCTGTAAAGGTAAGTGCTTTTAAACTAACTACTCACCTCCCAGAAGGCCCCTGCGCACCGCTGCCGCCGAAATCCAAAGGGCTGCTCCTGTAAAGGTAAGTGCTTTTAAACTAACTACTCACCTCCCAGAAGGCCCCTGCGCACCGCTGCCGCCGAAATCCAAAGGGCTGCTCCTGTAAAGGTAAGTGCTTTTAAACTAACTACTCACCTCCCAGAAGGCCCCTGCGCACCGCTGCCGCCGAAATCCAAAGGGCTGCTCCTGTAAAGGTAAGTGCTTTTAAACTCACTACTCACCTCCCAGAAGGCCCCTGCGCACCGCTGCCGCCGAAATCCAAAGGGATAAAATGCAAGGTGAGGCTGCGCAGGTGGCATTGGAAGTCCAGGCCGAGGATCGCGGCGGCGCAGAGGTGAGGGAGGACCATGAATTTGAAATCCTGGAACACCGCGCCGTTCACTGAGAGGGTGACGACGCAGTAGCCCGAAACCTCGGCTGACTGGGAGCTGGAGGCCATGGAAATATGCCTGCGCGTGGGTAGTACCTTGAGGGAGCAGCGGCGCACGGTGTCCGGGTGGAGGAAGCTCTCCGTGCTGCCGCTGTCGAAGAGGCAGGTAACAGTGAAACAATTTACCTGAACCTCTATGGTGGATCTGGCGAGCTGATGCGGTCGGTCCTGGTCGAGGACGATGGATGCGATGGTGGAGCTGTTGGAGAAGGGTGCCGGATCCGGGGAGCGGCCTGCGGAAGAAGGTGGCGGCGCCCAGGCGTCGTAGGCTGCTAGTGAAGAGACTGGGAGGGGAGTGAAGCAGATCAGGATCATAGTGAAGAGACCGGGAGGAGTGTGAAGCAGATCAGGATCCCTGTGAAGAGAGCGGGAGGAGAGTGAAGCAGATCAGGATCACTGTGAAGAGACCGCGAAGTGAGTGAAGCACATCAGGATCACTGTGAAGAGACCGGGAGGAGTGTGAGGCAGATCAGGATCACTGTGAAGAGACCGGGAGGAGAGTGAAGCAGATCAGGGTCACTGTGAAGACATTGGCAGGAGTGTGAAGCAGATCAGGATCACTGTGAAGAGACTGGGAGGGGAGTGAAGCAGATCAGGATCATAGTGAAGAGACTGGGAGGAGAGTGAAGCAGATCAGGATCATAGTGAAGAGACCGGGAGGAGTGTGAAGCAGATCAGGATCCCTGTGAAGAGAGCGGGAGGAGAGTGAAGCAGATCAGGATCACTGTGAAGAGACCGCGAAGTGAGTGAAGCAGATCAGGATCACTGTGAAGAGACCGGGAGGAGTGTGAGGCAGATCAGGATCACTGTGAAGAGTCCGGGAGGAGTGTGAAGCAGATCAGGATCACTGTGAAGAGACCGGGAGGAGAGTGAAGCAGATCAGGATCACTGTGAAGAGACCGGGAGGAGTGTGAAGCAGATCAGGATCACTGTGAAGAGACCGGGAGGAGTGTGAGGCAGATCAGGATCACTGTGAAGAGACCGGGAGGAGTGTGAAAGTCAGGATCACTGTGAAGAGACCGGGAGGAGTGGGAGGCAGATCAGGATCTCTGTGAAGAGACTGGGAGGGGAGTGAAGCAGATCAGCATCACTGTGAAGAGATCCGGGAGGAGTGTGAAGCAGATCAGGATCACTGTGAAGAGACCGGGAGGAGAGTGAAGCAGATCAGGATCACTGTGAAGAGACCGGGAGGAGAGTGAAGCAGTTCAGGATCACTGTGAAGAGACCGGGAGGAGAGTGAAGGTCAGGATCACTGTGAAGAGACCGGGAGGAGAGTGAAGGTCAGGATCACTGTGAAGAGACCGGGAGGAGAGTGAAGCAGATCAGGATCACTGTGAAGAGACCGGGAGGAGAGTGAAGCAGATCAGGATCACTGTGAAGAGGCCGAGAGGTGAGTGAGGCAGGTCAGCATCACTGTGAAGAGATCTGGGAGGAGTGTGAAGCAGTTCAGGATCACTGTGAAGAGATCCGGGAGGAGAGTGAGGCAGATCAGGATCACTGTGAAGAGACCGGGAGGAGAGTGAAGCAGATCAGGATCACTGTGAAGAGACCGGGAGGAGTGTGAAGCAGATCAGGATCACTGTGAAGAGACCGGGAGGAGTGTGAAGCAGATCAGGATCCCTGTGAAGAGACCGGGAGGAGAGTGAAGTAGATCAGGATCACTGTGAAGAGACCGGGAGGAGTGTGAAGGTCAGGATCACTGTGAAGAGACCGGGAGGAGAGTGAAGCAGATCAGCATCACTGTGAAGAGACCGGGCGGAGAGTGAAGCAGATCAGGATCACTGTGAAGAGACCGGGAGGAGTGTGAAGCAGGTCAGGATCACTGTGAAGTGACAGGGAGGAGGTGAAGCAGATCAGGATCACTGTGAAGAGACCGGGAGGAGTGTGAAGCAGATCAGGATCATGTGAAGAGACCGGGAGGAGTGTGAAGGTCAGGATCACTGTTAAGAGACCGGGAGGAGAGTGAAGCAGATCAGGATCACTGTGAAGAGACCGGGAGGAGAGTGAAGCCGATCAGGATCACTGTGAAGAGACCGGGAGGAGTGTGAAGGTCAGGATCACTGTGAAGAGACCGGGAGGAGAGTGATGCAGATCAGGATCACTGTGAAGAGACCGGGAGGAGTGTGAGGCAGATCAGGATCACTGTGAAGAGATTGGGAGGGGAGTGAAGCAGATCAGAATCATAGTGATGAGACTGGGAGGGGAGTGAAGCAGATCAGTATCCCTGCGAATGGACCGGGAGGAGTGTGAGGCAGATCAGGATCACTGTGAAGACATTGGCAGGAGTGTGAAGGTCAGGATCACTGTGAAGAGACCGGGAGGAGTGTGAAACTGATCAGGATCACTGTGAAGAGATTGGGAGGGGAGTGAAGCAGATCAGAATCATAGTGATGAGACTGGGAGGGGAGTGAAGCAGATCAGTATCCCTGCGAATAGACCGGGAGGAGTGTGAGGCAGATCAGGATGACTGTGAAGACATTGGCAGGAGTGTGAAGGTCAGGATCACTGTGAAGACACTGGGAGGAGAGTGAAGCAGATCAGGATCACTGTGAAGAGACCGGGAGGTGTGTGAGGCAGATCAGCATCACTGTGAAGACATTGGCAGGAGTTTGAAGGTCAGGATCACCGTTAAGACACTGGGAGGAGAGTGAAGCAGATCAGGATCACTGTGAAGAGACCGGGAGGAGTGTGAAGCAGATCAGGATCACTGTGAAGAGACCGGGAGGAGTGTGAGGCAGATCAGGATCACTGTGAAGACACTGGGAGGAGAGTGAAGCAGATCAGGATCATAGTGAAGAGACTGGGAGGGGAGTGAAGCAGATCAGGATCACTGTGAAGACACTGGGAGGAGAGTGAAGCAGATCAGGATCACTGTGAAGAGACTGGGAGGGGAGTGAAGCAGATCAGGATCATAGTGGAGAGACTGGGAGGGGAGTGAAGCAGATCAGGATCATAGTGAAGAGACCGGGAGGAGTGTGAAGCAGATCAGGATCCCTGTGAAGAGAGCGGGAGGAGAGTTAAGCAGATCAGGATCACTGTGAAGAGACCGCGAAGTGAGTGAAGCACATCAGGATCACTGTGAAGAGACCGGGAGGAGTGTGAGGCAGATCAGGATCACTGTGAAGAGACCGGGAGGAGAGTGAAGCAGATCAGGATCACTGTGAAGACATTGGCAGGAGTGTGAAGCAGATCAGGATCACTGTGAAGAGACTGGGAGGGGAGTGAAGCAGATCAGGATCATAGTGAAGAGACTGGGAGGGGAGTGAAGCAGATCAGGATCATAGTGAAGAGACCGGGAGGAGTGTGAAGCAGATCAGGATCCCTGTGAAGAGTGCGGGAGGAGAGTGAAGCAGATCAGGATCACTGTGAAGAGACCGCGAAGTGAGTGAAGCAGATCAGGATCACTGTGAAGTGACCGGGAGGAGTGTGAAGCAGATCAGGATCACTGTGAAGAGACCGGGAGGAGTGTGAGGCAGATCAGGATCACTGTGAAGAGACCGGGAGGAGAGTGAAGCAGATCAGGATCACTGTGAAGAGACCGGGAGGAGTGTGAGGCAGATCAGGATCACTGTGAAAAGACCGGGAGGAGAGTGAAGCAGATCAGAATCACTGTGAAGAGACCGGGAGGAGTGTGAAAGTCAGGATCACTGTGAAGAGACCGGGAGGAGTGCGAGGCAGATCAGGATCTCTGTGAAGCGGCTGAGAGGTGAGTGAAGCAGATCAGCATCACTGTGTAGAGATCTGGGAGGAGTGTGAAGCAGTTCAGGATCACTGTGAAGAGATCCGGGAGGAGAGTGAGGCAGATCAGGATCACTGTGAAGAGACCGGGAGGAGAGTGAAGCAGGTCAGGATCACTGTGAAGTGACAGGGAGGAGGTGAAGCAGATCAGGATCACTGTGAAGAGACCGGGAGGAGTGTGAAGCAGATCAGGATCCCTGTGAAGAGACCGGGAGGAGTGTGAAGGTCAGGATCACTGTGAAGAGACCGGGAGGAGGTGAAGCAGATCAGGATCACTGTGAAGAGACCGGGAGGAGTGTGAGGCAAATCAGGATCACTGTGAAGAGAGTGGGAGGGGAGTGAAGCAGGTCAGGATCATAGTGAAGAGACTGGGAGGGGAGTGAAGCAGATCAGTATCCCTGCGAATAGACCGGGAGGAGAGTGAGGCAGATCAGGATCACTGTGAAGACATTGGCAGGAGTGTAAAGGTCAGGATCACTGTGAAGATACTGGGAGGAGAGTGAAGCAGATCAGGATCACTGTGAAGAGACCGGGAGGAGTGTGAGGCAGATCAGGATCACTGTGAAGACATTGGCAGGAGTTTGAAGGTCAGTATCACTGTGAAGACACTGGGAGGAGAGTGAAGCAGATCAGGATCATATTGAAGAGACCGGGATGTGAGTGAGGCAGATCAGGATCCCTGTGAAGACACTGGGAGGAGAGTGAAGGTCAGGATCACTGTGAAGAGACCGGGAGGAGAGTGAAGCAGATCAGGATCACTGTGAAGAGACCGGGAGGAGTGTGAAGCAGTTCAGGATCACTGTGAAGAGACCGGGAGGAGAGTGAAGGTCAGGATCACTGTGAAGAGACCGGGAGGAGAGTGAAGGTCAGGATCACTGTGAAGAGACCGGGAGGAGAGTGAAGCAGATCAGGATCACTGTGAAGAGACCGGGAGGAGAGTGAGGCAGATCAGGATCTCTGTGAAGCGGCTGAGAGGTGAGTGAAGCAGATCAGCATCACTGTGTAGAGATCTGGGAGGAGTGTGAAGCAGTTCAGGATCACTGTGAAGAGATCCGGGAGGAGAGTGAGGCAGATCAGGATCACTGTGAAGAGACCGGGAGGAGAGTGAAGCAGGTCAGGATCACTGTGAAGTGACAGGGAGGAGGTGAAGCAGATCAGGATCACTGTGAAGAGACCGGGAGGAGTGTGAAGCAGATCAGGATCCCTGTGAAGAGACCGGGAGGAGTGTGAAGGTCAGGATCACAGTGAAGAGACCGGGAGGAGGTGAAGCAGATCAGGATCACTGTGAAGAGACCGGGAGGAGTGTGAGGCAAATCAGGATCACTGTGAAGAGAGTGGGAGGGGAGTGAAGCAGGTCAGGATCATAGTGAAGAGACTGGGAGGGGAGTGAAGCAGATCAGTATCCCTGCGAATAGACCGGGAGGAGAGTGAGGCAGATCAGGATCACTGTGAAGACATTGGCAGGAGTGTAAAGGTCAGGATCACTGTGAAGATACTGGGAGGAGAGTGAAGCAGATCAGGATCACTGTGAAGAGACCGGGAGGAGTGTGAGGCAGATCAGGATCACTGTGAAGACATTGGCAGGAGTTTGAAGGTCAGTATCACTGTGAAGACACTGGGAGGAGAGTGAAGCAGATCAGGATCATATTGAAGAGACCGGGATGTGAGTGAGGCAGATCAGGATCCCTGTGAAGACACTGGGAGGAGAGTGAAGGTCAGGATCACTGTGAAGAGACCGGGAGGAGAGTGAAGCAGATCAGGATCACTGTGAAGAGACCGGGAGGAGTGTGAAGCAGTTCAGGATCACTGTGAAGAGACCGGGAGGAGAGTGAAGGTCAGGATCACTGTGAAGAGACCGGGAGGAGAGTGAAGGTCAGGATCACTGTGAAGAGACCGGGAGGAGAGTGAAGCAGATCAGGATCACTGTGAAGAGACCGGGAGGAGAGTGAGGCAGATCAGGATCACTGTGAAGAGGCCGAGAGGTGAGTGAGGCAGGTCAGCATCACTGTGAAGAGATCTGGGAGGAGTGTGAAGCAGTTCAGGATCACTGTGAAGAGATCCGGGAGGAGTGTGAGGCAGATCAGGATCACTGTGAAGAGACCGGGAGGAGAGTGAAGCAGATCAGGATCACTGTGAAGAGACCGGGAGGAGTGTGAAGCAGATCAGGATCACTGTGAAGAGACCGGGAGGAGTGTGAAGCAGATCAGGATCCCTGTGAAGAGACCGGGAGGAGAGTGAAGCAGATCAGGATCACTGTGAAGAGACCGGGAGGAGTGTGAAGCAGATCAGGATCACTGTGAAGAGACCGGGAGGAGAGTGAAGCAGATCAGGATCACTGTGAAGAGACCGGGAGGAGTGTGAAGCAGATCAGGATCACTGTGAAGAGACCGGGAGGAGTGTGAAGCAGATCAGGATCCCTGTGAAGAGACCGGGAGGAGAGTGAAGCAGATCAGGATCACTGTGAAGAGACCGGGAGGAGTGTGAAGGTCAGGATCACTGTGAAGAGACCGGGGGGAGAGAGAAGCAGATCAGGATCACTGTGAAGAGACCGGGAGGAGTGTGAAGGTCAGGATCACTGTTAAGAGACCGGGAGGAGAGTGAAGCAGATCAGGATCACTGTGAAGAGACCGGGAGGAGTGTGAAGGTCAGGATCACTGTGTAGAGACCGGGAGGGGAGTGAAGCAGATCAGGATCACTGTGAAGAGACCGGGAGGAGAGTGAAGCCGATCAGGATCACTGTGAAGAGACCGGGAGGAGAGTGAAGCCGATCAGGATCACTGTGAAGTGACCGGGAGGAGTGTGAAGGTCAGGATCACTGTGAAGAGACCGGGAGGAGTGTGAGGCAGATCAGGATCACTGTGAAGAGATTGGGAGGGGAGTGAAGCAGATCAGAATCATAGTGATGAGACTGGGAGGGGAGTGAAGCAGATCAGTATCCCTGCGAATAGACCGGGAGGAGTGTGAGGCAGATCAGGATGACTGTGAAGACATTGGCAGGAGTGTGAAGGTCAGGATCACTGTGAAGACACTGGGAGGAGAGTGAAGCAGATCAGGATCACTGTGAAGAGACCGGGAGGTGTGTGAGGCAGATCAGCATCACTGTGAAGACATTGGCAGGAGTTTGAAGGTCAGGATCACCGTGAAGACACTGGGAGGAGAGTGAAGCAGATCAGGATCATAGTGAAGAGACTGGGAGGGGAGTGAAGCAGATCAGGATCACTGTGAAGACACTGGGAGGAGAGTGAAGCAGATCAGGATCACTGTGAAGAGACTGGGAGGGGAGTGAAGCAGATCAGGATCACTGTGAAGACACTGGGAGGAGAGTGAAGCAGATCAGGATCACTGTGAAGAGACTGGGAGGGGAGTGAAGCAGATCAGGATCATAGTGGAGAGACTGGGAGGGGAGTGAAGCAGATCAGGATCATAGTGAAGAGACCGGGAGGAGTGTGAAGCAGATCAGGATCCCTGTGAAGAGAGCGGGAGGAGAGTTAAGCAGATCAGGATCACTGTGAAGAGACCGCGAAGTGAGTGAAGCACATCAGGATCACTGTGAAGAGACCGGGAGGAGTGTGAGGCAGATCAGGATCACTGTGAAGAGACCGGGAGGAGAGTGAAGCAGATCAGGATCACTGTGAAGACATTGGCAGGAGTGTGAAGCAGATCAGGATCACTGTGAAGAGACTGGGAGGGGAGTGAAGCAGATCAGGATCATAGTGAAGAGACTGGGAGGGGAGTGAAGCAGATCAGGATCATAGTGAAGAGACCGGGAGGAGTGTGAAGCAGATCAGGATCCCTGTGAAGAGTGCGGGAGGAGAGTGAAGCAGATCAGGATCACTGTGAAGAGACCGCGAAGTGAGTGATGCAGATCAGGATCACTGTGAAGTGACCGGGAGGAGTGTGAAGCAGATCAGGATCACTGTGAAGAGACCGGGAGGAGTGTGAGGCAGATCAGGATCACTGTGAAGAGACCGGGAGGAGAGTGAAGCAGATCAGGATCACTGTGAAGAGACCGGGAGGAGTGTGAGGCAGATCAGGATCACTGTGAAAAGACCGGGAGGAGAGTGAAGCAGATCAGAATCACTGTGAAGAGACCGGGAGGAGTGTGAAAGTCAGGATCACTGTGAAGAGACCGGGAGGAGTGCGAGGCAGATCAGGATCTCTGTGAAGCGGCTGAGAGGTGAGTGAAGCAGATCAGCATCACTGTGTAGAGATCTGGGAGGAGTGTGAAGCAGTTCAGGATCACTGTGAAGAGATCCGGGAGGAGAGTGAGGCAGATCAGGATCACTGTGAAGAGACCGGGAGGAGAGTGAAGCAGGTCAGGATCACTGTGAAGTGACAGGGAGGAGGTGAAGCAGATCAGGATCACTGTGAAGAGACCGGGAGGAGTGTGAAGCAGATCAGGATCCCTGTGAAGAGACCGGGAGGAGTGTGAAGGTCAGGATCACTGTGAAGAGACCGGGAGGAGGTGAAGCAGATCAGGATCACTGTGAAGAGACCGGGAGGAGTGTGAGGCAAATCAGGATCACTGTGAAGAGAGTGGGAGGGGAGTGAAGCAGGTCAGGATCATAGTGAAGAGACTGGGAGGGGAGTGAAGCAGATCAGTATCCCTGCGAATAGACCGGGAGGAGAGTGAGGCAGATCAGGATCACTGTGAAGACATTGGCAGGAGTGTAAAGGTCAGGATCACTGTGAAGATACTGGGAGGAGAGTGAAGCAGATCAGGATCACTGTGAAGAGACCGGGAGGAGTGTGAGGCAGATCAGGATCACTGTGAAGACATTGGCAGGAGTTTGAAGGTCAGTATCACTGTGAAGACACTGGGAGGAGAGTGAAGCAGATCAGGATCATATTGAAGAGACCGGGATGTGAGTGAGGCAGATCAGGATCCCTGTGAAGACACTGGGAGGAGAGTGAAGGTCAGGATCACTGTGAAGAGACCGGGAGGAGAGTGAAGCAGATCAGGATCACTGTGAAGAGACCGGGAGGAGTGTGAAGCAGTTCAGGATCACTGTGAAGAGACCGGGAGGAGAGTGAAGGTCAGGATCACTGTGAAGAGACCGGGAGGAGAGTGAAGGTCAGGATCACTGTGAAGAGACCGGGAGGAGAGTGAAGCAGATCAGGATCACTGTGAAGAGACCGGGAGGAGAGTGAGGCAGATCAGGATCTCTGTGAAGCGGCTGAGATGTGAGTGAAGCAGATCAGCATCACTGTGTAGAGATCTGGGAGGAGTGTGAAGCAGTTCAGGATCACTGTGAAGAGATCCGGGAGGAGAGTGAGGCAGATCAGGATCACTGTGAAGAGACCGGGAGGAGAGTGAAGCAGGTCAGGATCACTGTGAAGTGACAGGGAGGAGGTGAAGCAGATCAGGATCACTGTGAAGAGACCGGGAGGAGTGTGAAGCAGATCAGGATCCCTGTGAAGAGACCGGGAGGAGTGTGAAGGTCAGGATCACAGTGAAGAGACCGGGAGGAGGTGAAGCAGATCAGGATCACTGTGAAGAGACCGGGAGGAGTGTGAGGCAAATCAGGATCACTGTGAAGAGAGTGGGAGGGGAGTGAAGCAGATCAGAATCCCTGCGAATAGACCGGGAGGAGAGTGAGGCAGATCAGGATCACTGTGAAGACATTGGCAGGAGTGTAAAGGTCAGGATCACTGTGAAGATACTGGGAGGAGAGTGAAGCAGATCAGGATCACTGTGAAGAGACCGGGAGGAGTGTGAGGCAGATCAGGATCACTGTGAAGACATTGGCAGGAGTTTGAAGGTCAGTATCACTGTGAAGACACTGGGAGGAGAGTGAAGCAGATCAGGATCATATTGAAGAGACCGGGATGTGAGTGAGGCAGATCAGGATCCCTGTGAAGACACTGGGAGGAGAGTGAAGGTCAGGATCACTGTGAAGAGACCGGGAGGAGAGTGAAGCAGATCAGGATCACTGTGAAGAGACCGGGAGGAGTGTGAAGCAGTTCAGGATCACTGTGAAGAGACCGGGAGGAGAGTGAAGGTCAGGATCACTGTGAAGAGACCGGGAGGAGAGTGAAGGTCAGGATCACTGTGAAGAGACCGGGAGGAGAGTGAAGCAGATCAGGATCACTGTGAAGAGACCGGGAGGAGAGTGAGGCAGATCAGGATCACTGTGAAGAGGCCGAGAGGTGAGTGAGGCAGGTCAGCATCACTGTGAAGAGATCTGGGAGGAGTGTGAAGCAGTTCAGGATCACTGTGAAGAGATCCGGGAGGAGTGTGAGGCAGATCAGGATCACTGTGAAGAGACCGGGAGGAGAGTGAAGCAGATCAGGATCACTGTGAAGAGACCGGGAGGAGTGTGAAGCAGATCAGGATCACTGTGAAGAGACCGGGAGGAGTGTGAAGCAGATCAGGATCCCTGTGAAGAGACCGGGAGGAGAGTGAAGCAGATCAGGATCACTGTGAAGAGACCGGGAGGAGTGTGAAGCAGATCAGGATCACTGTGAAGAGACCGGGAGGAGAGTGAAGCAGATCAGGATCACTGTGAAGAGACCGGGAGGAGTGTGAAGCAGATCAGGATCACTGTGAAGAGACCGGGAGGAGTGTGAAGCAGATCAGGATCCCTGTGAAGAGACCGGGAGGAGAGTGAAGCAGATCAGGATCACTGTGAAGAGACCGGGAGGAGTGTGAAGGTCAGGATCACTGTGAAGAGACCGGGGGGAGAGAGAAGCAGATCAGGATCACTGTGAAGAGACCGGGAGGAGTGTGAAGGTCAGGATCACTGTTAAGAGACCGGGAGGAGAGTGAAGCAGATCAGGATCACTGTGTAGAGACCGGGAGGGGAGTGAAGCAGATCAGGATCACTGTGAAGAGACCGGGAGGAGAGTGAAGCCGATCAGGATCACTGTGAAGAGACCGGGAGGAGAGTGAAGCCGATCAGGATCACTGTGAAGTGACCGGGAGGAGTGTGAAGGTCAGGATCACTGTGAAGAGACCGGGAGGAGTGTGAGGCAGATCAGGATCACTGTGAAGAGATTGGGAGGGGAGTGAAGCAGATCAGAATCATAGTGATGAGACTGGGAGGGGAGTGAAGCAGATCAGTATCCCTGCGAATAGACCGGGAGGAGTGTGAGGCAGATCAGGATGACTGTGAAGACATTGGCAGGAGTGTGAAGGTCAGGATCACTGTGAAGACACTGGGAGGAGAGTGAAGCAGATCAGGATCACTGTGAAGAGACCGGGAGGTGTGTGAGGCAGATCAGCATCACTGTGAAGACATTGGCAGGAGTTTGAAGGTCAGGATCACCGTGAAGACACTGGGAGGAGAGTGAAGCAGATCAGGATCACTGTGAAGAGACCGGGAGGAGTGTGAGGCAGATCAGGATCACTGTGAAGACACTGGGAGGAGAGTGAAGCAGATCAGGATCATAGTGAAGAGACTGGGAGGGGAGTGAAGCAGATCAGGATCACTGTGAAGACACTGGGAGGAGAGTGAAGCAGATCAGGATCACTGTGAAGAGACTGGGAGGGGAGTGAAGCAGATCAGGATCATAGTGGAGAGACTGGGAGGGGAGTGAAGCAGATCAGGATCATAGTGAAGAGACCGGGAGGAGTGTGAAGCAGATCAGGATCACTGTGAAGAGACCGGGAGGAGTGTGAGGCAGATCAGGATCACTGTGAAGAGACCGGGAGGAGAGTGAAGCAGATCAGGATCACTGTGAAGAGACCGGGAGGAGTGTGAGGCTGATCAGGATCACTGTGAAAAGACCGGGAGGAGAGTGAAGCAGATCAGAATCACTGTGAAGAGACCGGGAGGAGTGTGAAAGTCAGGATCACTGTGAAGAGACCGGGAGGAGTGCGAGGCAGATCAGGATCTCTGTGAAGCGGCTGAGAGGTGAGTGAAGCAGATCAGCATCACTGTGAAGAGATCCGGGAGGAGTGTGAAGCAGATCAGGATCACTGTGAAGAGACCGGGAGGAGTGTGAAGCAGGTCAGGATCACTGTGAAGTGACAGGGAGGAGGTGAAGCAGATCAGGATCACTGTGAAGAGACCGGGAGGAGTGTGAAGCAGATCAGGATCCCTGTGAAGACACCGGGAGGAGTGTGAAGATCAGGATCACTGTGAAGAGACCGGGAGGAGGTGAAGCAGATCAGGATCACTGTGAAGAGACCGGGCGGAGGTGAAGCCGATCAGGATCACTGTGAAGAGACCGGGAGGAGTGTGAGGCAAATCAGGATCACTGTGAAGAGACCGGGAGGAGAGTGAAGCAGATCAGGATCACTGTGAAGAGACCGGGAGGAGTGTGAAGCAGATCAGGATCACTGTGAAGAGACCGGGAGGAGTGTGAAGCAGATCAGGATCACTGTGAAGAGAGTGGGAGGGGAGTGAAGCAGGTCAGGATCATAGTGAAGAGACTGGGAGGGGAGTGAAGCAGATCAGTATCCCTGCGAATAGACCGGGAGGAGTGTGAGGCAGATCAGGATCACTGTGAAGACATTGGCAGGAGTGTATAGGTCAGGATCACTGTGAAGATACTGGGAGGAGAGTGAAGCAGATCAGGATCACTGTGAAGAGACCGGGAGGAGTGTGAGGCAGATCAGGATCACTGTGAAGACATTGGCAGGAGTTTGAAGGTCAGTATCACTGTGAAGACACTGGGAGGAGAGTGAAGCAGATCAGGATCATATTGAAGAGACCGGGATGTGAGTGAGGCAGATCAGGATCCCTGTGAAGACACTGGGAGGAGAGCGAAGGTCAGGATCACTGTGAAGAGACCGGGAGGAGAGTGAAGCAGATCAGGATCACTGTGAAGAGACCGGGAGGAGTGTGAAGCAGTTCAGGATCACTGTGAAGAGACCGGGAGGAGAGTGAAGGTCAGGATCACTGTGAAGAGACCGGGAGGAGAGTGAAGGTCAGGATCACTGTGAAGAGACCGGGAGGAGAGTGAAGCAGATCAGGATCACTGTGAAGAGGCCGAGAGGTGAGTGAAGCAGGTCAGCATCACTGTGAAGAGATCTGGGAGGAGTGTGAAGCAGTTCAGGATCACTGTGAAGAGATCCGGGAGGAGAGTGAGGCAGATCAGGATCACTGTGAAGAGACCGGGAGGAGAGTGAAGCAGATCAGGATCACTGTGAAGAGACCGGGAGGAGTGTGAAGCAGATCAGGATCCCTGTGAAGAGACCGGGAGGAGTGTGAAGGTCAGGATCACTGTGAAGAGACCGGGAGGAGGTGAAGCAGATCAGGATCACTGTGAAGAGACCGGGAGGAGTGTGAGGCAAATCAGGATCACTGTGAAGAGAGTGGGAGGGCAGTGAAGCAGGTCAGGATCATAGTGAAGAGACTGGGAGGGGAGTGAAGCAGATCAGTATCCCTGCGAATAGACCGGGAGGAGAGTGAGGCAGATCAGGATCACTGTGAAGACATTGGCAGGAGTGTAAAGGTCAGGATCACTGTGAAGATACTGGGAGGAGAGTGAAGCAGATCAGGATCACTGTGAAGAGACCGGGAGGAGTGTGAGGCAGATCAGGATCACTGTGAAGACATTGGCAGGAGTTTGAAGGTCAGTATCACTGTGAAGACACTGGGAGGAGAGTGAAGCAGATCAGGATCATATTGAAGAGACCGGGATGTGAGTGAGGCAGATCAGGATCCTTGTGAAGACACTGGGAGGAGAGTGAAGGTCAGGATCACTGTGAAGAGACCGGGAGGAGAGTGAAGCAGATCAGGATCACTGTGAAGAGACCGGGAGGAGTGTGAAGCAGTTCAGGATCACTGTGAAGAGACCGGGAGGAGAGTGAAGGTCAGGATCACTGTGAAGAGACCGGGAGGAGAGTGAAGGTCAGGATCACTGTGAAGAGACCGGGAGGAGAGTGAAGCAGATCAGGATCACTGTGAAGAGACCGGGAGGAGAGTGAGGCAGATCAGGATCACTGTGAAGAGGCCGAGAGGTGAGTGAGGCAGGTCAGCATCACTGTGAAGAGATCTGGGAGGAGTGTGAAGCAGTTCAGGATCACTGTGAAGAGATCCGGGAGGAGAGTGAGGCAGATCAGGATCACTGTGAAGAGACCGGGAGGAGTGTGAAGCAGATCAGGATCACTGTGAAGAGACCGGGAGGAGTGTGAAGCAGATCAGGATCCCTGTGAAGAGACCGGGAGGAGAGTGAAGCAGATCAGGATCACTGTGAAGAGACCGGGAGGAGTGTGAAGCAGATCAGGATCACTGTGAAGAGACCGGGAGGAGAGTGAAGCAGATCAGGATCACTGTGAAGAGACCGGGAGGAGTGTGAAGCAGATCAGGATCACTGTGAAGAGACCGGGAGGAGTGTGAAGCAGATCAGGATCCCTGTGAAGAGACCGGGAGGAGAGTGAAGCAGATCAGGATCACTGTGAAGAGACCGGGAGGAGTGTGAAGCAGATCAGGATCACTGTGAAGAGACCGGGGGGAGAGAGAAGCAGGTCAGGATCACTGTGAAGAGACCGGGAGGAGTGTGAAGCAGATCAGGATCACTGTGAAGAGACCGGGAGGAGAGTGAAGCAGATCAGGATCACTGTGAAGAGACCGGGGGGAGAGAGAAGCAGGTCAGGATCACTGTGAAGTGACAGGGAGGAGGTGAAGCAGATCAGGATCACTGTGAAGAGACCGGGAGGAGAGTGAAGCAGATCAGGATCACTGTGAAGAGACCGGGGGGAGAGAGAAGCAGGTCAGGATCACTGTGAAGTGACAGGGAGGAGGTGAAGCAGATCAGGATCACTGTGAAGAGACCGGGATGAGTGTGAAGCAGATCAGGATCACTGTGAAGAGACCGGGAGGAGTGTGAAGCAGATCAGGATCCCTGTGAAGAGACCGGGAGGAGTGTGAAGCAGATCAGGATCACTGTGAAGAGACCGGGAGGAGTGTGAAGCAGATCAGGATCCCTGTGAAGAGACCGGGAGGAGAGTGAAGCAGATCAGGATCACTGTGAAGAGACCGGGAGGAGAGTGAAGCAGGTCAGCATCACTGTGAAGAGACCGGGAGGAGTGTGAAGGTCAGGATCACTGTGAAGAGACCGGGAGGAGTGTAAAGGTCAGGATCACTGTGAAGAGACCGGGAGGAGTGTGAAGCAGATCAGGATCACTGTGAAGAGACCGGGAGGAGCGTGAAGCAGATCAGGATCCCTGTGAAGAGACCGGGAGGAGAGTGAAGCAGATCAGGATCACTGTGAAGAGACCGGGAGAAGAGTGAAGCAGATCAGGATCACTGTGAAGAGACCGGGAGGAGAGTGAAGCAGATCAGGATCACTGTGAAGAGACCGGGAGGAGTGTGAAGGTCAGGATCACTGTGAAGAGACCGGGGGGAGAGAGAAGCAGGTCAGGATCACTGTGAAGTGACAGGGAGGAGGTGAAGCAGATCAGGATCATGTGAAGAGACCGGGAGGAGTGTGACGATCAGGATCACTGTTAAGAGACCGGGAGGAGTGTGAAGCAGATCAGGATCACTGTGAAGAGACCGGGAGGAGAGTGAAGCAGATCAGGATCACTGTGAAGAGACCGGGAGGAGTGTGAAGCAGATCAGGATCACTGTGAAGAGACCGGGAGGAGAGTGAAGCAGATCAGGATCACTGTGAAGAGACCGGGAGGAGTGTGAAGCAGATCAGGATCACTGTGAAGAGACCGGGAGGAGAGTGAAGCAGATCAGGATCACTGTGAAGAGACCGGGAGGAGTGTGAAGCAGATCAGGATCACTGTGAAGAGACCGGGAGGAGTGTGAAGCAGATCAGGATCCCTGTGAAGAGACCGGGAGGAGAGTGAAGCAGATCAGGATCACTGTGAAGAGACCGGGAGGAGTGTGAAGCAGATCAGGATCCCTGTGAAGAGACCGGGAGGAGAGTGAAGCAGATCAGGATCACTGTGAAGAGACCGGGAGGAGAGAGAAGCAGGTCAGGATCACTGTGAAGTGACAGGGAGGAGGTGAAGCAGATCAGGATCACTGTGAAGAGACCGGGAGGAGTGTGAAGCAGATCAGGATCATGTGAAGAGACCGGGAGGAGTGTGAAGGTCAGGATCACTGTTAAGAGACCGGGAGGAGAGTGAAGCAGATCAGGATCACTGTGTAGAGACCGGGAGGGGAGTGAAGCAGATCAGGATCACTGTGAAGAGACCGGGAGGAGAGTGAAGCCGATCAGGATCACTGTGAAGAGACCGGGAGGAGGGTGAAGCCGATCAGGATCATTGTGAAGAGACCGGGAGGAGTGTGAAGGTCAGGATCACTGTGAAGAGACCGGGAGGAGAGTGATGCAGATCAGGATCACTGTGAAGAGACCGGGAGGAGTGTGAGGCAGATCAGGATCACTGTGAAGAGATTGGGAGGGGAGTGAAGCAGATCAGAATCATAGTGATGAGACTGGGAGGGGAGTGAAGCAGATCAGTATCCCTGCGAATAGACCGGGAGGAGTGTGAGGCAGATCAGGATCACTGTGAAGACATTGGCAGGAGTGTGAAGGTCAGGATCACTGTGAAGACACTGGGAGGAGAGTGAAGCAGATCAGGATCACTGTGAAGAGACCGGGAGGTGTGTGAGGCAGATCAGCATCACTGTGAAGACATTGGCAGGAGTTTGAAGGTCAGGATCACCGTGAAGACACTGGGAGGGGAGTGAAGCAGATCAGGATCATAGTGAAGAGACTGGGAGGGGAGTGAAGCAGATCAGGATCACTGTGAAGACATTGGGAGGAGAGTGAAGCAGATCAGGATCACTGTGAAGAGACTGGGAGGGGAGTGAAGCAGATCAGGATCATAGTGAAGAGACCGGGAGGAGTGTGAGGCAGATCAGGATCACTGTGAAGAGACCGGGAGGAGTGTGAGGCAGATCAGGATCACTGTGAAGACACTGGGAGGAGAGTGAAGCAGATCAGGATCATAGTGAAGAGACTGGGAGGGGAGTGAAGCAGATCAGGATCACTGTGAAGACACTGGGAGGAGAGTGAAGCAGATCAGGATCACTGTGAAGAGACTGGGAGGGGAGTGAAGCAGATCAGGATCATAGTGAAGAGACCGGGAGGAGTGTGAAGCAGATCAGGATCCCTGTGAAGAGAGCGGGAGGAGAGTGAAGCAGATCAGGATCACTGTGAAGAGACCGCGAAGTGAGTGAAGCACATCAGGATCACTGTGAAGAGACCGGGAGGAGTGTGAGGCAGATCAGGATCACTGTGAAGAGACCGGGAGGAGAGTGAAGCAGATCAGGATCACTGTGAAGACATTGGCAGGAGTGTGAAGCAGATCAGGATCACTGTGAAGAGACTGGGAGGGGAGTGAAGCAGATCAGGATCATAGTGAAGAGACTGGGAGGGGAGTGAAGCAGATCAGGATCATAGTGAAGAGACCGGGAGGAGTGTGAAGCAGATCAGGATCCCTGTGAAGAGTGCGGGAGGAGAGTGAAGCAGATCAGGATCACTGTGAAGAGACCGCGAAGTGAGTGAAGCAGATCAGGATCACTGTGAAGTGACCGGGAGGAGTGTGAGGCAGATCAGGATCACTGTGAAGAGACCGGGAGGAGTGTGAGGCAGATCAGGATCACTGTGAAGTGACCGGGAGGAGTGTGAAGCAGATCAGGATCACTGTGAAGAGACCGGGAGGAGTGTGAGGCAGATCAGGATCACTGTGAAGAGACCGGGAGGAGAGTGAAGCAGATCAGGATCACTGTGAAGAGACCGGGAGGAGTGTGAGGCAGATCAGGATCACTGTGAAAAGACCGGGAGGAGAGTGAAGCAGATCAGGATCACTGTGAAGAGACCGGGAGGAGAGTGAAGTAGATCAGAATCACTGTGAAGAGACCGGGAGGAGTGTGAAAGTCAGGATCACTGTGAAGAGACCGGGAGGAGTGCGAGGCAGATCAGGATCTCTGTGAAGCGGCTGAGAGGTGAGTGAAGCAAATCAGCATCACTGTGAAGAGATCCGGGAGGAGTGTGAAGCAGATCAGGATCACTGTGAAGAGACCGGGAGGAGAGTGAAGCAGATCAGGATCACTGTGAAGAGACCGGGAGGAGAGTGAAGTAGATCAGGATCACTGTGAAGAGACCGGGAGGAGTGTGAAGCAGATCAGGATCACTGTGAAGAGATCCGGGAGGAGAGTGAAGCAGATCAGGATCACTGTGAAGAGACCGGGAGGAGTGTGAAGCAGATCAGGATCACTGTGAAGAGATCCGGGAGGAGAGTGAAGCAGATCAGGATCACGGTGAAGAGACCGGGAGGAGAGTGAAGTAGATCAGGATCACTGTGAAGAGACCGGGAGGAGTGTGAAGCAGATCAGGATCACTGTGAAGAGACCGGGAGGAGTGTGAAGCAGATCAGGATCACTGTGAAGAGATCCGGGAGGAGAGTGAAGCAGATCAGGATCACGGTGAAGAGACCGGGAGGAGAGTGAAGTAGATCAGGATCACTGTGAAGAGACCGGGAGGAGTGTGAAGCAGATCAGGATCACTGTGAAGTGACAGGGAGGAGGTGAAGCAGATCAGGATCACTGTGAAGAGACCGGGAGGAGTGTGAAGGTCAGGATCACTGTGAAGAGACCGGGAGGAGGTGAAGCAGATCAGGATCACTGTGAAGAGACCGGGCGGAGGTGAAGCAGATCAGGATCACTGTGAAGAGACCGGGAGGAGTGTGAGGCAAATCAGGATCACTGTGAAGAGACCGGGAGGAGTGTGAAGCAGATCAGGATCACTGTGAAGAGAGTGGGAGGGGAGTGAAGAAGGTCAGGATCATAGTGAAGAGACTGGGAGGGGAGTGAAGCAGATCAGTATCCCTGCGAATAGACCGGGAGGAGTGTGAGGCAGATCAGGATCACTGTGAAGTGACAGGGAGGAGGTGAAGCAGATCAGGATCACTGTGAAGAGACCGGGAGGAGTGTGAAGCAGATCAGGATCCCTGTGAAGACACCGGGAGGAGTGTGAAGGTCAGGATCACTGTGAAGAGACCGGGAGGAGGTGAAGCAGATCAGGATCACTGTGAAGAGACCGGGCGGAGGTGAAGCAGATCAGGATCACTGTGAAGAGACCGGGAGGAGTGTGAGGCAAATCAGGATCACTGTGAAGAGACCGGGAGGAGTGTGAAGCAGATCAGGATCACTGTGAAGAGAGTGGGAGGGGAGTGAAGAAGGTCAGGATCATAGTGAAGAGACTGGGAGGGGAGTGAAGCAGATCAGTATCCCTGCGAATAGACCGGGAGGAGTGTGAGGCAGATCAGGATCACTGTGAAGACATTGGCAGGAGTTTGAAGGTCAGTATCACTGTGAAGACACTGGGAGGAGAGTGAAGCAGATCAGGATCATATTGAAGAGACCGGGATGTGAGTGAGGCAGATCAGGATCCCTGTGAAGACACTGGGAGGAGAGCGAAGGTCAGGATCACTGTGAAGAGACCGGGAGGAGAGTGAAGCAGATCAGGATCACTGTGAAGAGACCGGGAGGAGTGTGAAGCAGTTCAGGATCACTGTGAAGAGACCGGGAGGAGAGTGAAGGTCAGGATCACTGTGAAGAGACCGGGAGGAGAGTGAAGGTCAGGATCACTGTGAAGAGACCGGGAGGAGAGTGAAGCAGATCAGGATCACTGTGAAGAGGCCGAGAGGTGAGTGAAGCAGGTCAGCATCACTGTGAAGAGATCTGGGAGGAGTGTGAAGCAGTTCAGGATCACTGTGAAGAGATCCAGGAGGAGAGTGAGGCAGATCAGGATCACTGTGAAGAGACCGGGAGGAGAGTGAAGCAGATCAGGATCACTGTGAAGAGACCGGGAGGAGTGTGAAGCAGATCAGGATCACTGTGAAGAGACCGGGAGGAGTGTGAAGCAGATCAGGATCCCTGTGAAGAGACCGGGAGGAGAGTGAAGCAGATCAGGATCACTGTGAAGAGACCGGGAGGAGTGTGAAGCAGATCAGGATCACTGTGAAGAGACCGGGAGGAGTGTGAAGCAGATCAGGATCACTGTGAAGAGACCGGGAGGAGTGTGAGGCAGATCAGGATCACTGTGAAGAGACCGGGAGGAGTGTGAAAGTCAGGATCACTGTGAAGAGACCGGGAGGAGTGCGAGGCAGATCAGGATCTCTGTGAAGCGGCTGAGAGGTGAGTGAAGCAGATCAGGATCACTGTGAAGAGACCGGGAGGAGAGTGAAGCAGATCAGGATCACTGTGAAGAGACCGGGAGGAGAGTGAAGGTCAGGATCACTGTGAAGAGACCGGGAGGAGAGTGAAGCAGATCAGGATCACTGTGAAGAGACCGGGAGGAGAGTGAAGCAGATCAGGATCACTGTGAATAGACCGAGAGGAGAGTGAAGGTCAGGATCACTGTGAAGAGACCGGGAGGAGAGTGAAGCAGATCAGGATCACTGTGAAGAGGCCGAGAGGTGAGTGAAGCAGGTCAGCATCACTGTGAAGAGACCGGGAGGAGTGCGAGGCAGATCAGGATCTCTGTGAAGCGGCTGAGAGGTGAGTGAAGCAGATCAGGATCACTGTGAAGAGACCGGGAGGTGAGTGAAGCAGATCAGGATCACTGTGAAGAGACCGGGAGGAGAGTGAAGCAGATCAGGATCACTGTGAAGAGACCGGGAGGAGAGTGAAGGTCAGGATCACTGTGAAGAGACCGGGAGGAGAGTGAAGCAGATCAGGATCACTGTGAAGAGACCGGGAGGAGAGTGAAGCAGATCAGGATCACTGTGAATAGACCGAGAGGAGAGTGAAGGTCAGGATCACTGTGAAGAGACCGGGAGGAGAGTGAAGCAGATCAGGTTCACTGTGAAGAGGCCGAGAGGTGAGTGAAGCAGGTCAGCATCACTGTGAACAGATCCGGGAGTAGTGTGAAGCAGTTCAGGATCACTGTGAAGAGACCGGGAGGAGAGTGAAGCAGATCAGGATCACTGTGAAGAGACCGGGAGGAGAGTGAAGCAGATCAGGATCACTGTGAATAGACCGAGAGGAGAGTGAAGGTCAGGATCACTGTGAAGAGACCGGGAGGAGAGTGAAGCAGATCAGGATCACTGTGAAGAGGCCGAGAGGTGAGTGAAGCAGGTCAGCATCACTGTGAACAGATCCGGGAGGATTGTGAAGCAGTTCAGGATCACTGTGAAGAGACCGGGAGGAGAGTGAAGCAGATCAGGATCACTGTGAAGAGAGTGGGAGGGGAGGGAAGCAGATCAGGATCACTGTGAAGAGGCCGAGAGGTGAGTGAAGCAGGTCAGCATCACTGTGAAGAGATCTGGGAGGAGTGTGAAGCAGTTCAGGATCACTGTGAAGAGATCCGGGAGGAGAGTGAGGCAGATCAGGATCACTGTGAAGAGACCGGGAGGAGAGTGAAGCAGATCAGGATCACTGTGAAGAGACCGGGAGGAGTGTGAAGCAGATCAGGATCACTGTGAAGAGACCGGGAGGAGAGTGAAGGTCAGGATCACTGTGAAGAGACCGGGAGGAGAGTGAAGCAGATCAGGATCACTGTGAAGAGACCGGGAGGAGAGTGAAGCAGATCAGGATCACTGTGAATAGACCGAGAGGAGAGTGAAGGTCAGGATCACTGTGAAGAGACCGGGAGGAGAGTGAAGCAGATCAGGATCACTGTGATGAGACCGGGAGGAGAGTGAAGCAGATCAGGATCACTGTGAATAGACCGAGAGGAGAGTGAAGGTCAGGATCACTGTGAAGAGACCGGGAGGGGCGTGAAGCAGATCAGGATCCCTGTGAAGAGACCGGGAGGGGAGTGAAGCAGATCAGGATCACTGTGAAGAGACCGGGAGGAGAGTGAAGCTGATCAGGATCACTGTGAAGAGACCGGGAGGTGTGTGAAGCAGTTCAGGATCACTGTGAAGAGACCGGGAGGAGATTGAAGGTCAGGATCACTGTGAAGAGACCGGGAGGTGAGTGAAGCAGATCAGGATTACTGTGAAGAAACTGGGAGGGGAGTGAAGCAGATCAGGATCACTGTGAAGAGGCCGGGAGGAGTGTGAAGCAGATCAGGATCACTGTGAAGAGACCGGGAGGAGAGTGAAGCAGATCAGGATCACGGTGAAGAGACCGCGAAGTGACTGAAGCAGATCAGGATTTCTGTGATGAGACCGGGAGGAGTGTGAGGCAGATCAGGATCACTGTGAAGAGACCGGGAGGAGAGTGAAGGTCAGGATCACTGTGAAGAGACCGGGAGGAGTGCGAGGCAGATCAGGATCTCTGTGAAGCGGCTGAGAGGGGAGTGAAGCAGATCAGCATCACTGTGAAGAGACCGGGAGGAGAGTGAAGCAGATCAGGATCACTGTGAAGAGACCGGGAGGAGTGTGAAGGTCAGGATCACTGTGTAGAGACCGGGAGGAGAGTGAAGCAGGTCAGGATCACTGTGAAAAGACCGGGAGGAGAGTGAAGCAGATCAGGATCACTGTGAAGAGACCGGGAGGAGAGTGAAGCAGATCAGGATCACTGTGAAGAGACCGGGCGGAGGTTAAGCAGATCAGGATCCCTGTGAAGAGACCGGGAGGAGGTGAAGCAGATCAGGATCACTGTGAAGACATTGGCAGGAGTGTGAAGGTCAGGATCACTGTGAAGACACTGGGAGGAGAGTGAAGCAGATCAGGATCACTGTGAAGAGACCGGGAGGAGTGTGAAGCAGATCAGGATCCCTGTGATGAGACCGGGAGAAGAGTGAAGCAGATCAGGATCACTGTGAAGAGACCGCGAAGTGAGTGAAGCACATCAGGATCACTGTGAAGAGACCGGGAGGAGTGTGAGGCAGATCAGGATCCCTGTGAAGAGACCGGGAGGAGAGTGAAGCAGATCAGGATCACTGTGAAGAGACCGGGAGGAGTGTGAGGCAGATCAGGATAACTGTGAAGAGACCGGGAGGAGAGTGAAGCAGATCAGGATCACTGTGAAGAGACCGGGAGGAGTGTGAAAGTCAGGATCACTGTGAAGAGACCGGGAGGAGTGCGAGGCAGATCAGGATCTCTGTGAAGCGGCTGAGAGGTGAGTGAAGCAGATCAGCATCATTGTGAAGAGATCCGTGAGGAGTGTGAAGCAGATCAGGATCACTGTAAAAAGACCGGGAGGAGAGTGAAGCAGATCAGGATCACTGTGAAGAGACCGGGAGGAGTGTGAAGGTCAGGATCACTGTGAAGAGACCGGGAGGAGAGTGAAGCAGTTCAGGATCACTGTGAAGAGAATGGGAGGAGGGGAAGCAGATCAGGATCACTGTGAAGAGACCGGGAGGAGTGTGAAGCAGATCAGGATCCCTGTGAAGAGACCGGGAGGAATGTTAAGGTCAGGATCACTGTGAAGAGACCGGGAGGAGGTGAAGCAGATCAGGATCACTGTGAAGAGACCGGGAGGAGAGTGAGGCAGATCAGGATCACTGTGTAGAGACCGGGTGGAGGAGAGTGAAGCAGGTCAGGATCACTGTGAAAAGACCGGGAGGAGAGTGAAGCAGATCAGGATCACTGTGAAGAGACCGGGAGGAGAGTGAAGCAGATCAGGATCACTGTGAAGAGACCGGGAGGAGGTGAAGCAGATCAGGATCACGGTGAAGAGACCGGGAGGAGAGTGAGGCAGATCAGGATCACTGTTAAGAGACCGGGAGGAGAGTGAGGCAGATCAGGATCACTGTGAAGACATTGGCAGGAGTGTGAAGGTCAGGATCACTGTGAAGACACTGGGAGGAGAGTGAAGCAGATCAGGATCACTGTGAAGAGACCGGGAGGAGTGTGAGGCAGATCAGGATCACTGTGAAGACATTGGCAGGAGAGTGAAGCAGGTCAGCATCATAGTGAAGAGACTGGGAGGGGAGTGAAGGTCAGTAAGGGAGGAGTGTGAAGCAGATCAGGATCACTGTGAAGAGACCGGGAGGAGGGGAAGCAGATCAGGATCACTGTGAATAGACCGGGAGGATGGGAAGCAGATCAGGATCACTGTGAAGAGACCGGGAGGAGAGTGAGGCAGATCAGGATTCCTGTGAAGAGACCGGGAGGAGTGTGAAGCAGATCAGGATCACTGTGAAGAGGCCGGGAGGAGTGTGAAGCAGATCAGGATCACTGTGAAGAGACCGGGAGGAGAGTGAAGCAGATCAGGATCACAGTGAAGAGACCGGGAGGAGAGTGAAGCAGATCAGGATCACTGTGAAGAGACCAGGAGGAGATTGAAGCAGATCAGGATCACTGTGAAGAGACCGGGAGGAGAGTGAAGCTGACCAGGATCACTGTGAAGAGACCGGGAGGAGTGTGAGGCAAATCAGGATCACTGTGAAGAGACCGGGAGGAGAGTGAAGCAAATCAGGATCACTGTGAAGCGACCGGGAGAAGAGTGAAGCAAATCAGGATCACTGTGAAGAGACCGGGAGGAGAGTGAAGCAGATCAGGATCACTGTGAAGAGAGCGGGAGGAGAGTGAAGGTCAGGATCACTGTGAAGAGACCGGGAGGATAGTGAAGCAGATCAGGATCACTGTGAAGAGACCGGGAGGAGTGTGAAGCAGTTCAGGATCACTGTGAATAGACCGAGAGGAGAGTGAAGGTCAGGATCACTGTGAAGAGACCGGGAGGAGAGTGAAGCAGATCAGGATCACTGTGAAGAGACCGGGAGGAGTGTGAAGCAGTTCAGGATCACTGTGAAGAGACCGGGAGGAGATTGAAGGTCAGGATCACTGTGAAGAGACCGGGAGGAGTGTGAAGGTCCGGATCCTTGTGAAGAGACTGGGAGGAGAGTGAAGCAGATCAGGATTACTGTGAAGAGACCGGGAGGAGAGTGAAGGTCAGGATCACTGTGAAGAGACCGGGAGGAGTGTGAAGCAGTTCAGGATCACTGTGAAGAGACCGGGAGGAGAGTGAAGGTCAGGATCACTGTGAAGAGACCGGGAGGAGAGTGAAGCAGATCAGGATCACTGTGAAGAGACCGGGGGGAGTGTGAAAGTCAGGATCACTGTGAAGAGACCGGGAGGAGAGTGAAGCAGATCAGGATCACTGTGAAGAGGCTGAGAGGTGAGTGAAGCAGGTCAGCATCACTGTGAAGAGATCCGGGAGGAGTGTGACGCAGTTCAGGATCACTGTGAAGAGATCCGGGAGGAGAGTGAGGCAGATCAGGATCACTGTGAAGAGACCGGGAGGAGAGTGAAGCAGATCAGGATCACTGTGAAGCGACCGGGAGGAGAGTGAAGCAGATCAGGATCACTGTGAAGAGACCGGGAGGAGAGCGAAAGTCAGGATCACTGTGAAGAGACCGGGAGGAGAGTGAAGCAGATCAGGATCACTGTGAAGCGACCGGGAGTAGAGTGAAGCAGATCAGGATCACTGTGAAGAGACCGGGAGGAGTGTGAAAGTCAGGATCACGGTGAAGAGACCGGGAGGAGAGTGAAGCAGATCAGGATCACTGTGAAGAGACCAGGAGGAGAGTGAAGCAGATCAGGATCACTGTGAAGAGACCGGGAGGAGTGTGAAAGTCAGGATCACTGTGAAGAGACCGGGAGGAGAGTGAAGCAGATCAGGATCACTGTGAAGAGACCGGGAGGAGAGTGAAGCAGATCAGGATCACTGTGAAGAGACCAGGAGGAGAGTGAAGCAGATCAGGATCACTGTGAAGAGACCGGGAGGGGAGTGAAGCAGATCAGGATCATAGTGAAGAGACTGGGAGGGGAGTGAAGCAGATCAGGATCACTGTGAAGAGACTGGGAGGGGAGTGAAGCAGATCAGGATCATAGTGAAGAGACTGGGAGGGGAGTGAAGCAGATCAGGATCATAGTGAAGAGGCCGGGAGGAGTGTGAAGCAGATCAGGATCCCTGTGAAGAGAGCGGGAGGAGAGTGACGCAGATCATGATCACTGTGAAGAGACCGCGAAGTGAGTGAAGCAGATCAGGATCACAGTGAAGAGACCGGGAGGAGAGTGAAGCAGATCAGGATCACTGTGAAGAGAGCGGAAGGAGAGTGAAGCAGATCAGGATCACTGTGAAGAAACTGGGAGGGGAGTGAAGCAGATCAGGATCATAGTGAAGAGGCCGGGAGGAGTGTGAAGCAGATCAGGATCACTGTGAAGAGACCGGGAGGAGAGTGAAGCAGATCAGGATCACTGTGAAGAGACCGGGAGGAGAGTGAAGGTCAGGATCACTGTGAAGTGACAGGGAGGAGTGTGAAGCAGATCAGGATCCCTGTGAAGAGACCGGGAGGAGGTGAAGCAGATCAGGATCACTGTGAAGAGACCGGGAGTAGAGTGAGGCAGATCAGGATCTCTGTGAAGCGGCTGAGAGGGGAGTGAAGCAGATCAGGATCACTGTGAAGAGACCGGGAGGAGTGTGAAGGTCAGGATCACTGTGAAGTGACAGGGAGGAGTGTGAAGCAGATCAGGATCCCTGTGAAGAGACCGGGAGGAGGTGAAGCAGATCAGGATCACTGTGAAGAGACCGGGAGTAGAGTGAGGCAGATCAGGATCACTGTGTAGAGACCGGGAGGAGAGTGAAGCAGGTCAGGATCACTGTGAAAAGACCGGGAGGAGTGTGAAGCAGATCAGGATCCCTGTGAAGAGACCGGGAGGAGGTGAAGCAGATCAGGATCACTGTGAAGAGACCGGGAGTAGAGTGAGGCAGATCAGGGTCACTGTGTAGAGACCGGGAGGAGAGTGAAGCAGGTCAGGATCACTGTAAAAAGACCGGGAGGAGAGTGAAGCAGATCAGGATCACTGTGAAGAGACCGGGAGGAGAGTGAAGCAGATCAGGATCACTGTGAAGAGACCGGGCGGAGGTTAAGCAGATCAGGATCCATGTGAAGAGACCGGGAGGAGGTGAAGCAGATCAGGATCACTGTGAAGACATTGGCAGGAGTGTGAAGGTCAGGATCACTGTGAAGACACTGGGAGGAGAGTGAAGCAGATCAGGATCACTGTGAAGAGACCGGGAGGAGTGTGAAGCAGATCAGGATCCCTGTGAAGAGACCGGGAGAAGAGTGAAGCAGATCAGGATCACTGTGAAGAGACCGCGAAGTGAGTGAAGCACATCAGGATCACTGTGAAGAGACCGGGAGGAGTGTGAGGCAGATCAGGATCACTGTGAAGAGACCGGGAGGAGAGTGAAGCAGATCAGGATCACTGTGAAGAGACCGGGAGGAGTGTGAAAGTCAGGATCACTGTGAAGAGACCGGGAGGAGTGCGAGGCAGATCAGGATCTCTGTGAAGCGGCTGAGAGGTGAGTGAAGCAGATCAGCATCACTGTGAAAAGACCGGGAGGAGAGTGAAGCAGATCAGCATCACTGGGAAGAGACCGGGAGGAGAGTGAAGCAGATCAGGATCACTGTGAAGAGACCGGGAGGAGTGTGAAGGTCAGGATCACTGTGAAGAGACCGGGAGGAGGTGAAGCAGATCAGGATCACTGTGAAGAGACCGGGAGGAGAGTGAGGCAGATCAGGATCACTGTGTAGAGACCGGGTGGAGGAGAGTGAAGCAGGTCAGGATCACTGTGAAAAGACCGGGAGGAGAGTGAAGCAGATCAGGATCACTGTGAAGAGACCGGGAGGAGAGTGAAGCAGATCAGGATCACTGGGAAGAGACCGGGAGGAGGTGAAGCAGATCAGGATCACGGTGAAGAGACCGGGAGGAGAGTGAGGCAGATCAGGATCACTGTGAAGACACCGGGAGGAGAGTGAAGTAGATCAGGATCACTGTGAAGAGACCGGGAGGAGAGTGAAGCAGATCAGGATCACTGTGAAGACACCGGGAGGAGTGTGAGGCAGATCAGGATCACTGTTAAGAGACCGGGAGGAGAGTGAAGCAGATCAGGATCACTGTGAAGAGACCGGGAGGAGTGTGAGGCAGATCAGGATCACTGTGAAGAGACCGGGAGGAGTGTGAAGCAGATGAGGATCACTGTGAAGAGAGTGGGAGGGGAGTGAAGCAGATCAGGATCACTGAGAAGAGACCGGGAGGAGAGTGAAGCAGGTCAGGATCACTGTGAAAAGACCGGGAGGAGTGTGAAGGTCAGGATCACTGTGAAGTGTCAGGGAGGAGTGTGAAGCAGATCAGGATCCCTGTGAAGAGACCGGGAGGAGGTGAAGCAGATCAGGATCACTGTGAAGAGACCGGGAGGAGTGTGAAGCAGATCAGGATCCCTGTGAAGAGACCGGGAGGAGGTGAAGCAGATCAGGATCCCTGTGAAGAGACCGGGAGGAGGTGAAGCAGATCAGGATCACTGTGAAGAGACCGGGAGTAGAGTGAGGCAGATCAGGATCACTGTGTAGAGACCGGGAGGAGAGTGAAGCAGGTCAGGATCACTGTGAAAAGACCGGGAGGAGAGTGAAGCAGATCAGGATCACTGTGAAGAGACCGGGAGGAGAGTGAAGCAGATCAGGATCACTGTGAAGAGACCGGGCGGAGGTTAAGCAGATCAGGATCACTGTGAAGACATTGGCAGGAGTGTGAAGGTCAGGATCACTGTGAAGACACTGGGAGGAGAGTGAAGCAGATCAGGATCACTGTGAAGAGACCGGGAGGAGTGTGAAGCAGATCAGGATCCCTGTGAAGAGACCGGGAGAAGAGTGAAGCAGATCAGGATCACTGTGAAGAGACCGCGAAGTGAGTGAAGCACATCAGGATCACTGTGAAGAGACCGGGAGGAGTGTGAGGCAGATCAGGATCACTGTGAAGAGACCGGGAGGAGAGTGAAGCAGATCAGGATCACTGTGAAGAGACCGGGAGGAGTGTGAAAGTCAGGATCACTGTGAAGAGACCGGGAGGAGTGCGAGGCAGATCAGGATCTCTGTGAAGCGGCTGAGAGGTGAGTGAAGCAGATCAGCATCACTGTGAAAAGACCGGGAGGAGAGTGAAGCAGATCAGGATCACTGTGAAGAGACCGGGAGGAGAGTGAAGCAGATCAGCATCACTGTGAAAAGACCGGGAGGAGAGTGAAGCAGATCAGGATCACTGTGAAGAGACCGGGAGGAGAGTGAAGCAGATCAGCATCACTGGGAAGAGAACGGGAGAAGATTGAAGCAGATCAGGATCACTGTGAAGAGACCGGGAGGAGTGTGAAGGTCAGGATCACTGTGAAGAGACCGGGAGGAGTGTGAATCAGATCAGGATCACTGTGAAGACACCGGGAGGAGAGTGAAGCAGATCAGGATCACTGTGAAGAGACCGGGAGGAGAGTGAAGCAGATCAGGATCACTGTGAAGAGAATGGGAGGAGGGGAAGCAGATCAGGATCACTGTGAAGAGACCGGGAGGAGAGTGAAGCAGTTCAGGATCACTGTGAAGAGAATGGGAGGAGGGGAAGCAGATCAGGATCACTGTGAAGAGACCGGGAGGAGGTGAAGCAGATCAGGATCACTGTGAAGAGACCGGGAGGAGAGTGAGGCAGATCAGGATCACTGTGTAGAGACCGGGTGGAGGAGAGTGAAGCAGGTCAGGATCACTGTGAAAAGACCGGAAGGAGAGTGAAGCAGATCAGGATCACTGTGAAGAGACCGGGAGGAGAGTGAAGCAGATCAGGATCACTGTGAAGAGACCGGGAGGAAGTGAAGCAGATCAGGATCACGGTGAAGAGACAGGGAGGAGAGTGAGGCAGATCAGGATCACTGTGAAGAGACCGGGAGGAGAGTGAAGTAGATCAGGATCACTGTGAAGAGACCGGGAGGAGAGTGAAGCAGATCAGGATCACTGTGAAGACACCGGGAGGAGTGTGAGGCAGATCAGGATCACTGTTAAGAGACCGGGAGGAGAGTGAAGCAGATCAGGATCACTGTGAAGAGACCGGGAGGAGTGTGAGGCAGATCAGGATCACTGTGAAGAGACCGGGAGGAGAGTGAAGCAGATGAGGATCACTGTGAAGAGAGTGGGAGGGGAGTGAAGCAGATCAGAATCATAGTGAAGAGACTGGGAGGGGAGTGAAGCAGATCAGTATCCCTGCGAATAGACCGGGAGGAGTGTGAGGCAGATCAGGATCACTGTGAAGACATTGGCAGGAGTGTGAAGGTCAGGATCACTGTGAAGACACTGGGAGGAGAGTGAAGCAGATCAGGATCACTGTGAAGAGACCGGGAGGAGTGTGAGGCAGATCAGGATCACTGTGAAGACATTGGCAGGAGTTTGAAGGTCAGTATCACTGTGAAGACACTGGGAGGAGAGTGAAGCAGATCAGGATCATATTGAAGAGACCGGGAGGTGAGTGAGGCAGATCAGGATCCCTGTGAAGACACTGGGAGGAGAGTGAAGCAGGTCAGCATCATAGTGAAGAGACTGGGAGGGGAGTGAAGGTCAGTATCACTGTGAAGAGACCGGGAGGAGGGGAAGCAGATCAGGATCACTGTGAAGAGACCGGGAGGAGTGTGAAGCAGATCAGGATCACTGTGAAGAGACCGGGAGGAGGGGAAGCAGATCAGGATCACTGTGAAGAGACCGGGAGGAGGGGAAGCAGATCAGGATCACTGTGAAGAGACCGGGAGGAGTGTGAAGGTCAGGATCACTGTGAAGAGACCGGGAGGAGAGTGAGGCAGATCAGGATTCCTGTGATGAGACCGGGAGGAGTGTGAAGCAGATCAGGATCACTGTGAAGAGGCCGGGAGGAGTGTGAAGCAGATCAGGATCACTGTGAAGAGACCGGGAGGAGAGTGACGCAGATCAGGATCACATTGAAGAGACCGGGAGGAGAGTGAAGCAGATCAGGATCACTGTGAAGAGACCAGGACGAGATTGAAGCAGATCAGGATCACTGTGAAGAGACCGGGAGGAGAGTGAAGCTGACCAGGATCACTGTGAAGAGACCGGGAGGAGTGTGAGGCAGATCAGGACACTGTGAAGAGTCCGGGAGGAGTGTGAAGCAGATCAGGATCACTGTGAAGAGACTGGGAGGGGAGTGAAGCAGATCAGGATCCCTGTGAATAGACCGGGAGGAGTGTGAGGCAGATCAGGATCACTGTGAAGACATTGGCAGGAGTGTGAAGGTCAGGATCACTGTGAAGACACTGGGAGGAGAGTGAAGCAGATCAGGATCACTGTGAAGAGACCGGGAGGATTGTGAGGCAGATCAGGATCACTGTGAAGACATTGGCAGGAGTGTGAAGGTCAGTATCACTGTGAAGACACTGGGAGGAGAGTGAAGCAGATCAGGATCATATTGAAGAGACCGGGAGGAGAGTGAGGCAGATCAGGATCACTGTGAAGAGACTGGGAGGGGAGTGAAGGTCAGAATCACTGTGAAGAGACCGGGAGGTGAGTGAAGCAGATCAGGATCACTGTGAAGAGAACGGGCGGAGTGTGAAGCAGATCAGGATCACTGTGAAGAGAACGGGCGGAGTGTGAAGCAGATCAGGATCACTGTGAAGAGACTGGGAGGAGAGTGCAGCAGATCAGGATCACTGTGAAGAGACCGGGAGGAATGTGAAGCAGATCAGGATCACTGTGAAGATACCGGGAGGAGAGTGAAGCAGATCAGGATCACTGTGAAGAGACCGGGAGGAGTGTGAGGCAGATCAGGATCACTGTGAAGAGACCGGGAGGAGAGTGAAGCAGATCAGGATCACTGTGAAGAGACCGGGAGGAGTGTGAGGCAGATCAGGATCACTGTGAAGAGACCGGGAGGAGTGTGAAGCTGATCAGGATCACTGTGAAGAGACTGGGAGGGGAGTGAAGCAGATCAGGATCATAGTGAAGAGACTGGGAGGGGAGTGAAGCAGATCAGGATCATAGTGAAGAGACCGGGAGGAGTGTGAGGCAGATCAGGATCACTGTGAAGACATTGGCATGAGTGTGAAGTTCAGGATCACTGTGAAGACACTGGGAGGAGAGTGAAGCAGATCAGGATCATATTGAAGAGACCGGGAGGTGAGTGAGGCAGATCAGGATCCCTGTGAAGACACTGGGATGAGAGTGAAGCAGGTTAGGATCAAAGTGAAGAGACTGGGAGGGGAGTGAAGGTCAGTATCACTGTGAAGAGACCGGGAGGAGTGTGAAGCAGATCAGGATCACTGTGTAGAGACCGGGAGGAGAGTGAAACAGGTCAGGATCACTGTGAAAAGACCGGGAGGAGTGTGAAGCAGATCAGGATCCCTGTGAAGAGACCGGGAGGAGGTGAAGCAGATCAGGATCCCTGTGAAGAGACCGGGAGGAGGTGAAGCAGATCAGGATCACTGTGAAGAGACCGGGAGTAGAGTGAGGCAGATCAGGATCACTGTGTAGAGACCGGGAGGAGAGTGAAGCAGGTCAGGATC
The DNA here is from genome assembly GCF_047496885.1 of Scyliorhinus torazame. Classification (NCBI taxonomy): domain Eukaryota; kingdom Metazoa; phylum Chordata; class Chondrichthyes; order Carcharhiniformes; family Scyliorhinidae; genus Scyliorhinus; species Scyliorhinus torazame. Next base: position 173,864,928 of record NC_092714.1, on the reverse strand, counting down.
ACTGTGAAAAGACCGGGAGGAGAGTGAAGCAGATCAGGATCACTGTGAAGAGACCGGGAGGAGAGTGAAGCAGATCAGGATCACTGTGAAGAGACCGGGCGGAGGTTAAGCAGATCAGGATCCCTGTGAAGAGACCGGGAGGAGGTGAAGCAGATCAGGATCACTGTGAAGACATTGGCAGGAGTGTGAAGGTCAGGATCACTGTGAAGACACTGGGAGGAGAGTGAAGCAGATCAGGATCACTGTGAAGAGACCGGGAGGAGTGTGAAGCAGATCAGGATCCCTGTGAAGAGACCGGGAGAAGAGTGAAGCAGATCAGGATCACTGTGAAGAGACCGCGAAGTGAGTGAAGCACATCAGGATCACTGTGAAGAGACCGGGAGGAGTGTGAGGCCGATCAGGATCACTGTGAAGAGACCGGGAGGAGAGTGAAGCAGATCAGGATCACTGTGAAAAGACCGGGAGGAGAGTGAAGCAGATCAGCATCACTGTGAAGAGACCGGGAGGAGAGTGAAGCAGATCAGGATCACTGTGAAGAGACCGGGAGGAGTGTGAAAGTCAGGATCACTGTGAAGAGACCGGGAGGAGAGTGAAGCAGATCAGGATCACTGTGAAAAGACCGGGAGGAGAGTGAAGCAGATCAGGATCACTGTGAAGAGACCGGGAGGAGTGTGAAGCAGATCAGGATCACTGTGTAGAGACCGGGTGGAGGAGAGTGAAGCAGGTCAGGATCACTGTGAAAAGACCGGGAGGAGAGTGAAGCAGATCAGGATCACTGTGAAGAGACCGGGAGGAGAGTGAAGCAGATCAGGATCACTGTGAAGAGACCGGGAGGAGGTGAAGCAGATCAGGATCACGGTGAAGAGACCGGGAGGAGAGTGAGGCAGATCAGGATCACTGTGAAGAGACCGGGAGGAGAGTGAAGCAGATCAGGATCACTGTTAAGAGACCGGGAGGAGAGTGAAGCAGATCAGGATAACTGTGAAGAGACCGGGAGGAGTGTGAGGCAGATCAGGATCACTGTGAAGAGACCGGGAGGAGTGTGAAGCAGATCAGGATCACTGTGAAGAGAGTGGGAGGGGAGTGAAGCAGATCAGAATCATAGTGAAGAGACTGGGAGGGGAGTGAAGCAGATCAGTATCCCTGCGAATAGACCGGGAGGAGTGTGAGGCAGATCAGGATCACTGTGAAGACATTGGCAGGAGTGTGAAGGTCAGGATCACTGTGAAGACACTGGGAGGAGAGTGAAGCAGATCAGGATCACTGTGAAGAGACCGGGAGGAGTGTGAGGCAGATCAGGATCACTGTGAAGACATTGGCAGGAGTTTGAAGGTCAGTATCACTGTGAAGACACTGGGAGGAGAGTGAAGCAGATCAGGATCATATTGAAGAGACCGGGAGGTGAGTGAGGCAGATCAGGATCCCTGTGAAGACACTGGGAGGAGAGTGAAGCAGGTCAGCATCATAGTGAAGAGACTGGGAGGGGAGTGAAGGTCAGTATCACTGTGAAGAGACCGGGAGGAGTGTGAAGCAGATCAGGATCACTGTGAAGAGACCGGGAGGAGGGGAAGCAGATCAGGATCACTGTGAAGAGACCGGGAGGAGGGGAAGCAGATCAGGATCACTGTGAAGAGACCGGGAGGAGTGTGAAGGTCAGGATCACTGTGAAGAGACCGGGAGGAGAGTGAGGCAGATCAGGATTCCTGTGATGAGACCGGGAGGAATGTGAAGCAGATCAGGATCACTGTGAAGAGGCCGGGAGGAGTGTGAAGCAGATCAGGATCACTGTGAAGAGACCGGGAGGAGAGTGAAGCAGATCAGCATCACTGGGAAGAGACCGGGAGGAGAGTGAAGCAGATCAGGATCACTGTGAAGAGACCGGGAGGAGAGTGAAGCAGGTCAGGATCCCTGTGAAGAGACCGGGAGGGGTGTGAAGGTCAGGATCACTGTGAAGAGACCGGGAGGAGGTGAAGCAGATCAGGATCACTGTGAAGAGACCGGGAGGAGAGTGAGGCAGATCAGGATCACTGTGTAGAGACCGGGTGGAGGAGAGTGAAGCAGGTCAGGATCACTGTGAAAAGACCGGGAGGAGAGTGAAGCAGATCAGGATCACTGTGAAGAGACCGGGAGGAGAGTGAAGCAGATCAGGATCACTGTGAAGAGACCGGGAGGAGGTGAAGCAGATCAGGATCACGGTGAAGAGACCGGGAGGAGAGTGAGGCAGATCAGGATCACTGTGAAGAGACCGGGAGGAGAGTGAAGCAGATCAGGATCACTGTTAAGAGACCGGGAGGAGAGTGAAGCAGATCAGGATCACTGTGAAGAGACCGGGAGGAGTGTGAGGCAGATCAGGATCACTGTGAAGAGACCGGGAGGAGTGTGAAGCAGATCAGGATCACTGTGAAGAGAGTGGGAGGGGAGTGAAGCAGATCAGAATCATAGTGAAGAGACTGGGAGGGGAGTGAAGCAGATCAGTATCCCTGCGAATAGACCGGGAGGAGTGTGAGGCAGATCAGGATCACTGTGAAGACATTGGCAGGAGTGTGAAGGTCAGGATCACTGTGAAGACACTGGGAGGAGAGTGAAGCAGATCAGGATCACTGTGAAGAGACCGGGAGGAGTGTGAGGCAGATCAGGATCACTGTGAAGACATTGGCAGGAGTTTGAAGGTCAGTATCACTGTGAAGACACTGGGAGGAGAGTGAAGCAGATCAGGATCATATTGAAGAGACCGGGAGGTGAGTGAGGCAGACCAGGATCCCTGTGAAGACACTGGGAGGAGAGTGAAGCAGGTCAGCATCATAGTGAAGAGACTGGGAGGGGAGTGAAGGTCAGTATCACTGTGAAGAGACCGGGAGGAGGGGAAGCAGATCAGGATCACTGTGAAGAGACCGGGAGGAGTGTGAAGCAGATCAGGATCACTGTGAAGAGACCGGGAGGAGGGGAAGCAGATCAGGATCACTGTGAAGAGACCGGGAGGAGGGGAAGCAGATCAGGATCACTGTGAAGAGACCGGGAGGAGTGTGAAGGTCAGGATCACTGTGAAGAGACCGGGAGGAGAGTGAGGCAGATCAGGATTCCTGTGATGAGACCGGGAGGAGTGTGAAGCAGATCAGGATCACTGTGAAGAGGCCGGGAGGAGTGTGAAGCAGATCAGGATCACTGTGAAGAGACCGGGAGGAGAGTGAAGCAGATCAGGATCACAGTGAAGAGACCGGGAGGAGAGTGAAGCAGATCAGGATCACTGTGAAGAGACCAGGAGGAGATTGAAGCAGATCAGGATCACTGTGAAGAGACCGGGAGGAGGTGAAGCTGACCAGGATCACTGTGAAGAGACCGGGAGGAGTGTGAGGCAGATCAGGATCACTGTGAAGATTCCGGGAGGAGTCTGAAGCAGATCAGGATCACTGTGAAGAGACTGGGAGGGGAGTGAAGCAGATCAGGATCCCTGTGAATAGACCGGGAGGAGTGTGAGGCAGATCAGGATCACTGTGAAGACATTGGCAGGAGTGTGAAGGTCAGGATCACTGTGAAGACACTGGGAGGAGAGTGAAGCAGATCAGGATCATATTGAAGAGACCGGGAGGAGAGTGAGGCAGATCAGCATCACTGTGAAGAGACTGGGAGGGGAGTGAAGGTCAGTATCACTGTGAAGAGACCGGGAGGTGAGTGAAGCAGATCAGGATCACTGTGAAGAGAACGGGCGGAGTGTGAAGCAGATCAGGATCACTGTGAAGAGACTGGGAGGAGAGTGCAGCAGATCAGGATCACTGTGAAGAGACCGGGAGGAGTGTGAAGCAGATCAGGATCACTGTGAAGATACCGGGAGGAGAGTGAAGCAGATCAGGATCACTGTGAAGAGACCGGGAGGAGTGTGAGGCAGATCAGGATCACTGTGAAGAGACCGGGAGGAGAGTGAAGCAGATCAGGATCACTGTGAAGAGACCGGGAGGAGTGTGAGGCAGATCAGGATCACTGTGAAGAGACCGGGAGGAGTGTGAAGCAGATCAGGATCACTGTGAAGAGACTGGGAGGGGAGTGAAGCAGATCAGGATCATAGTGAAGAGACTGGGAGGGGAGTGAAGCAGATCAGGATCATAGTGAAGAGACCGGGAGGAGTGTGAGGCAGATCAGGATCACTGTGAAGACATTGGCATGAGTGTGAAGTTCAGGATCACTGTGAAGACACTGGGAGGAGAGTGAAGCAGATCAGGATCATATTGAAGAGACCGGGAGGTGAGTGAGGCAGATCAGGATCCCTGTGAAGACACTGGGATGAGAGTGAAGCAGGTTAGGATCATAGTGAAGAGACTGGGAGGGGAGTGAAGGTCAGTATCACTGTGAAGAGACCGGGAGGAGTGTGAAGCAGATCAGGATCACTGTGAAGAGACCGGGAGGAGTGTGAAGCAGATCAGGATCACTGTGCAGAGACCGGGAGGAGGGGAAGCAGATCAGGATCACTGTGAAGAGACCGGGAGGAGGGGAACCAGATCAGGATCACTGTGAAGAGACCGGGAGGAGTGTGAAGCAGATCAGGATCACTGTGAAGAGACCGGGAGGAGGGGAACCAGATCAGGATCACTGTGAAGAGACCGGGAGGAGGGGAAGCAGATCAGGATCACTGTGATGAGACAGGGAGGAGAGTGAAGGTCAGGATCACTGTGACGAGACTGGCAGGAGAGTGAAGCAGATCAGGATCAATGTGAAGAGACCGGGAGGAGTGTGAGGCAGATCAGGATCCCTGTGAAGAGACCGGGAGGAGAGTGAAGCAGATCAGGATCACTATGAAGACACCGGGAGGAGAGTGAGGTAGATCAGGATTCCTGTGAAGAGACCGGGAGGAGTGTGAAGCAGATCAGGATCACTGTGAAGAGGCCGGGAGGAGTGTGAAGCAGATCAGGATCACTGTGAAGAGACCTGGAGGAGTGTGAGGCAGATCAGGATCACTGTGAAGAGACCGGGAGGAGAGTGAAGCAGATCAGGATCACTGTGAAGAGACCGGGAGGAGAGTGAAGCAGATCAGGATCACTGTGAAGAGACCGGGAGGAGTGTGAAGCAGATCAGGATCCCTGTGAAGAGACCGGGAGGAGTGTGAAGGTCAGGATCACTGTGAAGAGACCGGGAGGAGGTGAAGCAGATCAGGATCACTGTGAAGAGACCGGGAGGAGAGTGAGGCAGATCAGAATCACTGTGTAGAGACCGGGTGGAGGAGAGTGAAGCAGGTCAGGATCACTGTGAAAAGACCGGGAGGAGAGTGAAGCAGATCAGGATCACTGTGAAGAGACCGGGAGGAGAGTGAAGCAGATCAGGATCACTGTGAAGAGACCGGGAGGAGGTGAAGCAGATCAGGATCACGGTGAAGAGACCGGGAGGAGAGTGAGGCAGATCAGGATCACTGTGAAGAGACCGGGAGGAGAGTGAAGCAGATCAGGATCGCTGTTAAGAGACCGGGAGGAGAGTGAAGCAGATCAGGATCACTGTGAAGAGACCGGGAGGAGTGTGAGGCAGATCAGGATCACTGTGAAGAGACCGGGAGGAGTGTGAAGCAGATCAGGATCACTGTGAAGAGAGTGGGAGGGGAGTGAAGCAGATCAGAATCATAGTGAAGAGACTGGGAGGGGAGTGAAGCAGATCAGTATCCCTGCGAATAGACCGGGAGGAGTGTGAGGCAGATCAGGATCACTGTGAAGACATTGGCAGGAGTGTGAAGGTCAGGATCACTGTGAAGACACAGGGAGGAGAGTGAAGCAGATCAGGATCACTGTGAAGAGACCGGGAGGAGTGTGAGGCAGATCAGGATCACTGTGAAGACATTGGCAGGAGTTTGAAGGTCAGTATCACTGTGAAGACACTGGGAGGAGAGTGAAGCAGATCAGGATCATATTGAAGAGACCGGGAGGTGAGTGAGGCAGATCAGGATCCCTGTGAAGACACTGGGAGGAGAGTGAAGCAGGTCAGCATCATAGTGAAGAGACTGGGAGGGGAGTGAAGGTCAGTATCACTGTGAAGAGACCGGGAGGAGGGGAAGCAGATCAGGATCACTGTGAAGAGACCGGGAGGAGTGTGAAGCAGATCAGGATCACTGTGAAGAGACCGGGAGGAGGGGAAGCAGATCAGGATCACTGTGAAGAGACCGGGAGGAGGGGAAGCAGATCAGGATCACTGTGAAGAGACCGGGAGGAGTGTGAAGGTCAGGATCACTGTGAAGAGACCGGGAGGAGAGTGAGGCAGATCAGGATTCCTGTGATGAGACCGGGAGGAGTGTGAAGCAGATCAGGATCACTGTGAAGAGGCCGGGAGGAGTGTGAAGCAGATCAGGATCACTGTGAAGAGACCGGGAGGAGAGTGAAGCAGATCAGGATCACAGTGAAGATACCGGGAGGAGAGTGAAGCAGATCAGGATCACTGTGAAGAGACCAGGAGGAGATTGAAGCAGATCAGGATCACTGTGAAGAGACCAGGAGGAGAGTGAAGCTGACCAGGATCACTGTGAAGAGACCGGGAGGAGTGTGAGGCAGATCAGGATCACTGTGAAGAGTCCGGGAGGAGTGTGAAGCAGATCAGGATCACTGTGAAGAGACTGGGAGGGGAGTGAAGCAGATCAGGATCCCTGTGAATAGACCTGGAGGAGTGTGAGGCAGATCAGGATCACTGTGGAGACATTGGCAGGAGTGTGAAGGTCAGGATCACTGTGAAGACACTGGGAGGAGAGTGAAGCAGATCAGGATCACTGTGAAGAGACCGGGAGGATTGTGAGGCAGATCAGGATCACTGTGAAGACATTGGCAGGAGTGTGAAGGTCAGTATCACTGTGAAGACACTGGGAGGAGAGTGAAGCAGATCAGGATCATATTGAAGAGACCGGGAGGAGAGTGAGGCAGATCAGGATCACTGTGAAGAGACTGGGAGGGGAGTGAAGGTCAGTATCACTGTGAAGAGACCGGGAGGTGAGTGAAGCAGATCAGGATCACTGTGAAGAGAACGGGCGGAGTGTGAAGCAGATCAGGATCACTGTGAAGAGACTGGGAGGAGAGTGCAGCAGATCAGGATCACTGTGAAGAGACCGGGAGGAGTGTGAAGCAGATCAGGATCACTGTGAAGATACCGGGAGGAGAGTGAAGCAGATCAGGATCACTGTGAAGAGACCGGGAGGAGTGTGAGGCAGATCAGGATCACTGTGAAGAGACCGGGAGGAGAGTGAAGCAGATCAGGATCACTGTGAAGAGACCGGGAGGAGTGTGAGGCAGATCAGGATCACTGTGAAGAGACCGGGAGGAGTGTGAGGCAGATCAGGATCACTGTCAAGAGACTGGGAGGGGAGTGAAGCAGATCAGGATCATAGTGAAGAGACTGCGAGGGGAGTGAAGCAGATCAGGATCATAGTGAAGAGACCGGGAGGAGTGTGAGGCAGATCAGGATCACTGTGAAGACATTGGCATGAGTGTGAAGTTCAGGATCACTGTGAAGACACTGGGAGGAGAGTGAAGCAGATCAGGATCATATTGAAGAGACCGGGAGGTGAGTGAGGCAGATCAGGATCCCTGTGAAGACACTGGGATGAGAGTGAAACAGGTTAGGATCATAGTGAAGAGACTGGGAGGGGAGTGAAGGTCAGTATCACTGTGAAGAGACCGGGAGGAGTGTGAAGCAGATCAGGATCACTGTGAAGAGACCGGGAGGAGTGTGAAGCAGATCAGGATCACTGTGAAGAGACCGGGAGGAGGGGAAGCAGATCAGGATCACTGTGAAGAGACCGGGAGGAGGGGAACCAGATGAGGATCACTGTGAAGAGACCGGGAGGAGTGTGAAGCAGATCAGGATCACTGTGAAGAGACCGGGAGGAGGGGAACCAGATCAGGATCACTGTGAAGAGACCGGGAGGAGGGGAAGCAGATCAGGATGACTGTGATGAGACCGGGAGGAGAGTGAAGGTCAGGATCACTGTGACGAGACTGGCAGGAGAGTGAAGCAGATCAGGATCACTGTGAAGAGACCGGGAGGAGTGTGAGGCAGATCAGGATCACTGTGAAGAGACCGGGAGGAGAGTGAAGCAGATCAGGATCACTATGAAGACACCGGGAGGAGAGTGAGGTAGATCAGGATTCCTGTGAAGAGACCGGGAGGAGTGTGAAGCAGATCAGGATCACTGTGAAGAGGCCGGGAGGAGTGTGAAGCAGATCAGGATCACTGTGAAGAGACCTGGAGGAGTGTGAGGCAGATCAGGATCACTGTGAAGAGACCGGGAGGAGAGTGAAGCAGATCAGGATCTCTGTGAAGAGACCGGGAGGAGAGTGAAGCAGATCAGGATCACTGTGAAGAGACCGGGAGGAGTGTGAGGCAGATCAGGATCACTGTGAAGAGTCCGGGAGGAGTGTGAAGCAGATCAGGATCACTGTGAAGAGACTGGGAGGGGAGTGAAGCAGATCAGGATCATAGTGAAGAGACTGGGAGGAGAGTGAAGCAGATCAGGATCCCTGTGAATAGACCGGGAGGAGTGTGAGGCAGATCAGGATCACTGTGAAGACATTGGCAGGAGTGTGAAGGTCAGGATCACTGTGAAGACACTGGGAGGAGAGTGAAGCAAATCAGGATCACTGTGAAGAGACCGGGAGGAGTGTTAAGGTCAGGATCACTGTGAAGACACTGGGAGGAGAGTGAAGCAGATCAGGATCATATTGAAGAGACCGGGAGGAGTGTGAGGCAGATCAGGATCACTGTGAAGACACTGGGAGGAGAGTTAAGCAGGTCAGGATCATAGTCAAGAGACTGGGAGGGGAGTGAAGGTCAGTATCACTGTGAAGAGACCGGGAGGTGAGTGCAGCAGATCAGGATCACTGTGAAGAGACCGGGAGGAGAGTGAAGAAGATCAGGATCACTGTGAAGACACCGGGAGGAGATTGAAGCAGATCAGGATCACTGTGAAGAGACCGGGAGGAGTGTGAGGCAGATCAGGATCACTGTGAAGATACCGGAAGGAGTGTGAGGCTGATCAGGATCACTGTGAAGAGACCGGGAGGAGTGTGAAGCAGATCAGGATCACTGTGAAGAGACTGGGAGGGGAGTGAAGCAGATCAGGATCCCTGTGAATAGACCGGGAGGAGTGTGAGGCAGATCAGGATCACTGTGAAGACATTGGCAGGAGTGTGAAGGTCAGTATCACTGTGAAGACACTGGGAGGAGAGTGAAGCAGATCAGGATCATATTGAAGAGACCGGGAGGAGAGTGAGGCAGATCAGGATCACTGTGAAGAGACTGGGAGGGGAGTGAAGGTCAGTATCACTGTGAAGAGACCGGGAGGTGAGTGAAGCAGATCAGGATCACTGTGAAGAGAACGGGCGGAGTGTGAAGCAGATCAGGATCACTGTGAAGAGACTGGGAGGAGAGTGCAGCAGATCAGGATCACTGTGAAGAGACCGGGAGGAGTGTGAAGCAGATCAGGATCACTGTGAAGATACCGGGAGGAGAGTGAAGCAGATCAGGATCACTGTGAAGAGACCGGGAGGAGTGTGAGGCAGATCAGGATCACTGTGAAGAGACCGGGAGGAGAGTGAAGCAGATCAGGATCACTGTGAAGAGACCGGGAGGAGTGTGAGGCAGATCAGGATCACTGTGAAGAGACCGGGAGGAGTGTGAAGCAGATCAGGATCACTGTGAAGAGACTGGGAGGGGAGTGAAGCAGATCAGGATCATAGTGAAGAGACTGGGAGGGGAGTGAAGCAGATCAGGATCATAGTGAAGAGACCGGGAGGAGTGTGAGGCAGATCAGGATCACTGTGAAGACATTGGCATGAGTGTGAAGTTCAGGATCACTGTGAAGACACTGGGAGGAGAGTGAAGCAGATCAGGATCATATTGAAGAGACCGGGAGGTGAGTGAGGCAGATCAGGATCCCTGTGAAGACACTGGGATGAGAGTGAAGCAGGTTAGGATCATAGTGAAGAGACTGGGAGGGGAGTGAAGGTCAGTATCACTGTGAAGAGACCGGGAGGAGTGTGAAGCAGATCAGGATCACTGTGAAGAGACCGGGAGGAGTGTGAAGCAGATCAGGATCACTGTGCAGAGACCGGGAGGAGGGGAAGCAGATCAGGATCACTGTGAAGAGACCGGGAGGAGGGGAACCAGATCAGGATCACTGTGAAGAGACCGGGAGGAGTGTGAAGCAGATCAGGATCACTGTGAAGAGACCGGGAGGAGGGGAACCAGATCAGGATCACTGTGAAGAGACCGGGAGGAGGGGAAGCAGATCAGGATCACTGTGATGAGACCGGGAGGAGAGTGAAGGTCAGGATCACTGTGACGAGACTGGGAGGAGAGTGAAGCAGATCAGGATCACTGTGAAGAGACCGGGAGGAGTGTGAGGCAGATCAGGATCACTGTGAAGAGACCGGGAGGAGAGCGAAGCAGATCAGGATCACTATGAAGACACCGGGAGGAGAGTGAGGCAGATCAGGATTCCTGTGAAGAGACCGGGAGGAGTGTGAAGCAGATCAGGATCACTGTGAAGAGGCCGGGAGGAGTGTGAAGCAGATCAGGATCACTGTGAAGAGACCTGGAGGAGTGTGAGGCAGATCAGGATCACTGTGAAGAGACCGGGAGGAGAGTGAAGCAGATCAGGATCATAGTGAAGAGAATGGGAGGAGAGTGAAGCAGATCAGGATCCCTGTGAATAGACCGGGAGGAGTGTGAGGCAGATCAGGATCACTGTGAAGACATTGGCAGGAGTGTGAAGGTCAGGATCACTGTGAAGACACTGGGAGGAGAGTGAAGCAAATCAGGATCTCTGTGAAGAGACCGGGAGGAGTGTGAAGGTCAGGATCACTGTGAAGACACTGGGAGGAGAGTGAAGCAGATCAGGATCATATTGAAGAGACCGGGAGGAGTGTGAGGCAGATCAGGATCACTGTGAAGACACTGGGAGGAGAGTTAAGGAGGTCAGGATCATAGTGAAGAGACTGGGAGGGGAGTGAAGGTCAGTATCACTGTGAAGAGACCGGGAGGTGAGTGCAGCAGATCAGGATCACTGTGAAGAGACCGGGAGGAGAGTGAAGCAGATCAGGATCACTGTGAAGACACCGGGAGGAGAGTGAAGCAGATCAGGATCACTGTGAAGAGACCGGGAGGAGTGTGAGGCAAATCAGGATCACTGTGAAGATACCGGGAGGAGTGTGAGGCTGATCAGGATCACTGTGAAGAGACCGGGAGGAGTGTGAAGCAGATCAGGATCACTGTGAAGAGACTGGGAGGGGAGTGAAGCAGATCAGGATCATAGTGAAGAGACTGGGAGGGGAGTGAAGCAGATCAGTATCCCTGCGAATAGACCGGGGGGAGTGTGAGGCAGATCAGGATCACTGTGAAGACATTGGCAGGAGTGTGAAGGTCAGGATCACTGTGAAGACACTGGGTGGAGAGTGAAGCAGATCAGGATCACTGTGAAGAGACCGGGAGGAGTGTGAGGCAGATCAGGATCACTGTGAAGACATTGGCAGGAGTGTGAAGGTCAGTATCACTGTGAAGACACTGGGAGGAGAGTGAAGCAGATCAGGATCATATTGAAGAGACCGGGAGGTGAGTGAGGCAGATCAGGATCACTGTGAAGACACTGGGAGGAGAGTGAAGCAGGTCAGGATCATAGTGAAGAGACCGGGAGGAGTGTGAAGCAGATCAGGATCACTGTGAAGAGACCGGGAGGAGAGTGAAGCAGATCAGGATCACTGTGAAGTCGACCGGCAACATGTAAATGAACAAAGTTGCGAAGAAATTACAGAGAAGTGGGAGAATTTATAATAATCTTTATTAGTGTCACAAATCGGCTTACATTAACAGTGTAATGACATTACTGTGAAAATCCCCTCATCGCCACAATCTGGTGTCTGTTCAGTTTTCCAAGCCCGCCAAGATGGTCACTATTATCATGTGACCTGTACAAGAATGCCAAGCCACAAGGCAAGTGGTAATTTCTGAAGTCTGCTTAACCCCTTAGTGATCAAAAGAGTCAAGCTTCGTGGGGGCATGTGTAGCCACAATGCTGAACACGTTAATGGGCGCGGGAGCCTTCCCGTGGCCCTTGGAGTTGGATGGGGCTCACAGAGTCCTGGCAAGGAAGCCTGAAGCCAATGAGCCGCCAAGGGCTCTCGTGGTGAGGTTTCACCGCTTCATGGACGGGAGTGCGTCCTGAGACGGGCGAAGAAGGAACGGAGCAGCAGGTGGGAGAATACGGAGATCGGTATTTATCAAGACTGGAGTGCAGAGTTGGCTAAGATGAGGGCTGGATTCAACCGGGCCAAGGCGGTGCTCCACTGAAAGGGGGTGAAGTTCGGGCTGTTGCAGCCAGCGCGACTGTGGGTCACTTTTCAAGATCGCCACCATTATTTTGATACGCCGGATGAGGCGTGGACCATTATACAAAACGAGAAGTTGGACTCGAACTAAGGGTTTGATGTGGGGTTGGGTTTGTTTTTCCGTTGTTGTGTGGGAAAGCTGGGGAGTGGGAAGGGGAGTGGGTGTGATATGTGGGTTTTGTGGGTCTGTGGGCATCGGTAATGTTTTGCAGGGGCTGGTCCCCGTGTGCAAAGGGGGGAGGGGGGGGGGAGGCCCTGGGTCATGGGGAACTGGTGTGAGGTTGTAGGAGAAAGGAGCTGCGCCATAGGGGGCGGGGTCGGCCCAGGTGGAAAACAAGGGCTTTTTCCCGCCCTGAGGATGGGGGGGCTGGGGCCTGAGGGGAGGGGCGGTGCTGGAGGGGCGCTTACATCAGCCTGCAGGGGGGATGGGGTGGGAATTCCACACGGGGGGGTCGTTGGCAAAGGTGGGAGCGGCTGGGGTCAGCAGGAGGCAGCTGACTTGCGGGAGTGCAATGGAGGGAGCAAGGGGGCTAGACGGTGGTCTAGCTGGGGGTGGGGGGGGGGGAGGGGGGAACTGGGTTGCTGCTGTACTGACCGAAGGGGAGCTGGAGGTAAAAGGGAGAGTCGGGGTGGTGGTTTGCCGCCTGGGGGACTGGAGTGTACGGGAGGCGTGGGCACGTGGCTGGCCTAAGAAAGGCTCGGCGGCGGCGGGGGGGGGGGCAAGTAGCCCCTTGATCCGGCTGATAACATGGAATGTGAGGGGCCTAAATGGGGCGGTCAAGAGGGCCCGGGTGTTCACGCACTTAAAGGGACTGAAGGCAGACGGTGTTATGCTTCAGGAGACGCACTTGAAGGTGGCAGATCAGATCAGGCTGAGAAAGGGATGGGTAGGGCAGGTCTTTCATTCAGGGCTGGATGCGAAGAACAGAGAGGTTGCAATACTGTTGGGGAAGCGGGTGTCATTCGAGGCGCTGAATATTGTGGAGGATAATGGGGGTCGATACGTGATGGTGAGTGGTAGGTTGCAGGGGACCCGGGTGGTACTGGTGAATGTGTATGCCCCAAATTGGGACGATGCAGGGTTTATGAAGCGCATGTTGAGTCGGATCCCGGATCTGGAAGCGGAGAACTTGATAATGGGGGGGGACTTTAATACGGTACTGGACCCAGCATTGGACTGATCCAGGTCAAGGACGGGTAAGAGGCCAGTTGCGGCCAAGGTGCTAAGGGGTTTTATGGATCAGATGGGGGGAGTGGATCCGTGGAGGTTTGCCAGGCCAGGGGCCAGAGAGTTCTCTTTTTTCTCCCATGTACATAAGGCCTATTCACGGATAGACTTCTTTGTGATGAGTAGGGCACTGATCCCAAGAGTGGAGGGAACGGAATATTCGTCTATAGCGATTTCGGACCACGCCCTGCACTGGGTGGAGTTGGGGTTGGGGGAGGAGAAGGACCAGCGCCCGCTGTGGCACCTGGATGTGGGACTGTTGGCGGATGAGGAGGTTTGTGGGCAGGTCCGGGGCTGCATTCGAGATACATAGAGGCCAATGATAATGGGGAGGTGCAGGTGGGTGTGGTTTGGGAGGCTCTGAAGGCGGTGGTTAGGGGAGAGCTAATCTCCATTAGGGCTCACATGGAGAGGAGAGAGAGGATGGAGAGGGAGAGGTTGGCGGGGAAGATAGTAAGGGTGGACAGGAGCTATGCAGAGGCCCCCGAAGAGGGGCTGCTGAGGGAGCGGCGGAACCTCCAAACGGAATTTGATTTATTGACCACGGGGAAGGCAGAGGGTCAGTGGAGGAAAATGCAGGGGGCAGTGTATGAGTATGGGGAGAAGGCGAGTTGGATGCTGGCGCATCAGCTACGTAAGAGGGAGGCGTCGAGGGAGATTGGAGGAATCAGGGATAGGGGGGGAATACGGTGCGGAGTGCGGTTAAAATAAATGAGGTATTTAGTGATTTCTATGAGGACCTGTACAAGTCAGAGCCCCCGGAGGGGGGAGAGGGAATGCGGCGGTTCTTAGGTCAACTGAGATTCCCGAGGGTGGAGGAAGAGCAGGTGGCTGGCCTGGGGGCCCCGATGGGGCTGGAGGAGCTGGTTAAAGGATTGGGGAGCATGGAGGCGGGCAAGGCCCCGGGACCGGATGGGTTCCCGGTTGAATTTTATAGGAAGTATGGGGATCTGTTGGGCCCATTGATGGTAAGAACCTTCAATGAGGCGAGGGAGGAAGGGACTCTGCCCCCGACAATGTCTCGGGCACTGATCTCGCTGATTCTCAAGCGGGATAAGGGCCCACTGCAGTGCGGTTCGTATAGGCCGATCTCGCTCCTTAACGTAGATGCCAAGTTGCTGGCGAAGGTCCTCGTTAAGAGGATTGAGGATTGTGTCCCGGGAGTGATACATGAGGACCAGACGGGGTTCGTGAAGGGCAGGCAGTTAAAAGCGAATGTGCGGAGGCTCCTCAATGTGATTATGATGCCCTCGGTGGGAGGGGAAGCGGAGGTGGTGGCGGCTATGGATGCGGAGAAGGCCTTTGATTGGGTGGAGTGGGAGTACCTATGGGAAGTGCTTAGCAGGTTTGGGTTCGGGGAAGGGTTCATAGGGTGGGTCAGGTTGTTATACAGGGCCCCGGTGGCGAGCGTATCTACGAACAGGTGGAGATCAGAATATTTCAGATTGTACCAGGGGACGAGAGAGGGGTGTCCCCTGTGCCCTTTGCTGTTCGCGCTGGCAATTCAGCCGCTGGCCATGGCATTAAGGGAGTCTCGGAACTGGAGGGGGTTGGTCCGTGGAGGGGAGGAACACAGGGTGTCGTTGTATGCTGATGACCTGTTGTTATTGTGGTGTTGGGTGCTCTGAGGTACAGACGAACCAACACGTTTGCGATTGGTACAACGCAGTTTTATTCCAGCTAGTTATTTACACATCTCACTTGGTACTCAGCACGTGGTGACTGAGTGAGTGTCTTGTTAATGAGGTCCTGGCCTTGTCCTGTCTCCAGATGGACTGGCCAGCAGGTGTCGTGTTTCTTGTCTTATACTGTGTCTGCTCTTGTCTGTGATTGGCTGTCGTGTTATGTGTGCTGATTGGTCTGTTGGTCTGTCTATCATGATGTGTGTGTTGTGATTGAATATCATGTGTGTTTGAATATCATGACAGTTATATATTGCAGATCCAGTGGAGGGGATGGCGGAGGTTATGCGGATCCTTAGGGAGTTTGGGGACTTCTCGGGCTACAAGCTCAACGTGGGGAAGAGTGAGCTCTTTGTAGTGCATGCGGGGGCCCAGAAAAGGGGGCGAGAGGAGCTGCCATTGAAGAGGACGGAGAGGAGCTTTCGATACCTGGGTATCCAGCTAGCTAGGACCTGGGGGGCCCTGCATAAGCTTAATTTGGCGCAGTTGGTAGACCAAATGGAGGAAGACTTTAGGAGATGGGATGTGTTGCCACTTCCCCTGGCGGGTAGGGGCAGTCGGTCAAGATGACGGTCTTCCCGAGGTTCTGTTCGTGTTCCAGTGTCTGCCCATCCTAATCCCCAAGGCTTTTTTCACGGGTAAGCAGGAGTATTATGGGGGTTTGTATGGGCGAGCAAGGCCCCGAGGGTGAAGAGGGTGTTTCTGGAGCGCAGTCGGGACAGGGGTGGGCTGGCGCTGCCAAATCTGTATGGCTATTATTGGGCAGCTAATGTGGCGATGATCCGTAAATGAAAATTAAAAAATGAAAATTGCTTATTGTCACGAGTAGGCTTCAATGAAGTTACTGTGAAAAGCCCCTAGTCGCCACATTCCGGCACCTGTTCAGGGAGGCTGGTACGGGAATTGAACCGTGCTGCTGGGCTGCCTTGGTCTGCTTTAAAAGCCAGCGATTTAGCCCAGTGAGCTAAGGTAATGGACGGAGAGGGGGCGGTGTGGAAGAGGCTAGAGGCTGTGTCTTGTGTGGTGTAGCCACCTAAAATGGCTGATTCCCGATTAATTTGGCCAAACCCCGATGTAAAATGGCAAACTGAAAAGGCTGATGGGAAAATCAGCCAACAGGACTCAAACGGACAGCTGCAGACAGAAGTGTATTCGGCTCTGGGGAAGTCGGCCCAGATCGATACCTGCAACTATTAGCAGCACATCAACCCAGCCATCTGCAGTTTAATCGGCGATCCCCGGGAACAATTGCTACAAATTAGCAATTGAAAGCCGATCCAGACCTCTCGGTGCCAGCAGTGGCCGAGACAAAGACAGCTGAACGACCACCCCCCGATCAAGGAATTGCACCATTATTGGAGCATATCGAACCCAGTAATTGGGACCAAGTCCAATCACTTGGGACCAGTGTCAAGGTCCGCCCCGAGAGACGGGAAGCCCCTGAGAACTATAAAGATAGGGGCCAAGTTCAGATCGACCCTTCTTCTCCTACTCGCAACCTTCGAGACCCTTCGACGAAAGAACAAGTAAGTCTTACTCCAGCGATCGCTACCTGATAGGTGTTCCAGATTATCGACCCGTACCAGCCTTTTTGAATCCCGCAGGCCAGACCCAATTCGATAAGCCATTCGTTTCCCTGACCTGGTGGGCCATCACCAAAGTTAAGTATTGGCCTTTAGTGGTAGGTAATAGTCTAGAGGTAGGATTATTGTATAAGTATTTATTGCTGTATATAATAAATGATCGTTGATTTAACATTTACTAAGCGGTGTGCTGTATTATTAATCATTACTTGAGCTTGTACCACGTGGCGGTATCAGAAAGATATCTGGCGACTCGTGAACAAAGGTGACAGAATTAGAGCAATTAAACTAAGGCTAAAACGAGCAACATTTTGGCGACATCCTGACGGGACCCGATCTAGAAGTGGAAAACCACTCAGGGAGAACCCAAGAAATTTGAATAGAATCCAATTGGAAACAAAAAAAACCACAAGTGTTTAAGCGGTTCTGATTAATAATTCACAATTCGGAAGTGTGTGTATGCATGCGAAACTAACAGGGCTATAAGGTAAAACTGATAGATTTTTGTTGCGTCAAAACTGTCGGAAGTCTGTATTTTCGGAAATTAGCGCAAGCCGTACCCGCATCTACGACACCACCTTAGCCCCCTGTTCCAAATTTAAACGAAGCAGTCGGATAGGAAAAATGGCCATGCAATGCAGCGCCTCATGAACCCCGAGGAATTTGCGGTTGCAGCGACCAGCAGCAGTAGAGTGGGACAGTGCCCCACTTGGGAAGAGGAAATTCAGAAATACCTCAAGGGCAAAGGATGGCCCATGTGGAATGATTTCTGTAATAATGAAGAATCAGGTCCCGGAAGTATAGGGCGTACTTGGTGGGAGAACATGAGTGAAATCCACAAAAAGAATTTAACAAAAGCTTGGAAGCCGATGGCAATTGTGTCCTGTCTGGCACAATTGCGAGGCACAGAGGAGGTCATCAGGACGCTCTGCAAAGAAGTAGAGGGCATACATCGCATGAGTAAAGTCGATGTATGCGAGGTTGAAAAAGAGAATTTAGAGTTAAGGAGGAAATTAGTAGCAAAGGACGAAGAGGTGGCTGACGCCAAACGGGGTCACCAGTCTTGTCTGGCGCATTTGAGTAGTTTCCAATCCCAGTATGAAAAGGCTTATCAGGACATGCAGCGTGCAGTCCTGGTAAAGAAAGAAACAGAGAAGCAGGTGGAGACGCTACAGAAGCAATGTAGTGATCTCAAGGCAGCCTTGAGAGCGCTCCACGCTGCAACCACAGAACAAAGACAGAGCACCATAGACCATGCGAAGTGCCGGAAGCAAATTGCAGACCTGCAGTCACTGCTTTCTGTCCAGAAAGGATTTCAGGAAACCTTTGGGAAAGTTTAGAACAGGAAGACGACCCTGATTGGGACGAATTGCAGGAAACAGCGCAGAGATATGTTCAGGGAACATGTGCGCAGGGAAAGCCCCAAAGGAGAAAAGCACCCCCACCCCCCACACAGCAGGTAGTTCAGGCTCCGATGAACCCTGTAACCACCCACCGCACAGCCACATCGGATGAGGCGGAATTCCTATATTCCACCCCCCTCACAGTGACCCAATTACAGGAGGTGTGTGCAAAAATCACACCGTTCCTCCCCGCTTCAGACCCACACCATTTCTTTGCCACCGTCAAACATCAGGCGACCATGTACGGCCTGGATGAGAGAGAGCATGTAAAGCTCATGGTTCTAAGTTTGGATCCATCGGTGGTAGTAGCCCTTCCCGACCCACAGAACGTAGGAGGAGGCACCCTTGCAGAAATGCATACCGCGATCCTGGATGTGATCGGGTATAACCGGGGTGACCCTGTCGATGGCCTAAATAAGTGCAGGCAGAAGAAGTCTGAGCACCCCACAGCGTTTGCAGGACGCCTGTGGATTCACTTCGAAGCCGTTTTCGGAAACGTAGATCGTGTCCATTTGTCCACAGACAATATGGCCAAATGGACCCGCACCCTTATCTCCCATGCCACAGAGGCAGGACAGAATGCCTGTAGTAGTTATGATCCCTTGGAGGAGGCTCATAACGAGAAGTGGGTGGTTAAAAGATTGTCCCGCGTTTGGGAGCAGTCTGTTCACAATAAACCCGCCGCTAAAACCACAGAGGAAAAGCAAGCCGCTGCAGACATGCAGGCAGTAAAAGCCACATCTCACAACCCCGCCTGGGTAAATGAGGGAAAGAACTGCCCCCCCAACAAAACCGCAAGAATGTTACAACTGCGGACAGTTGGGACATTTTGCAAAAGAGTGCAATGGCCCTAAAAAGCCACCGAGAGCCCAGCAAACAGGCACTCTGAGTAAGAAAAAGGCAGAGCCCATACATAGCGTTAGCGCCCGTTCGGGTCAGACGGACTTGACCGGAACGGACTGACGGTGTATGGGCTCCCCCAGTTGGGTCTGCGATACCCTTTGGGATAGGTCAGGACGACCCGTAGTCACAGCAAAAATTCGGGGACAGCCTACTGAGTTTCTTTGGGACACAGGAGGGTCCCGCACCACCAGACATTCCTCCACCCTTTGTCAGGACACGTGGCCCACTACAGCCACTATCACCCTCAGCGGCTTTACAGGCCACTCACAGCAGGGACACATCACAGCCCCTGTACCCATTCAAATAGGAAACATTACCACAAAACACCCCGTAGTTTTAGTAGACCTGCCCCACAAAGCAGAACACATTCTGGGAATCGACTTTATGAATTCCCACCACCTATCCTTCGATCCAGTCAACTAGTGTGTCTGGAAGATGGCGAAATCCGCTAAAGCCCCCGCAACGCTCAACATCGGGGACTATATGAACAAAATTAGCGCAGTAGGCGAGTTTTGGTTCAACCCCACCACACTCAGCACGGACCGACAGGTTAGGGCAGTCCTGCAAAAGAACAGGGCAGCATTTGCGACCCACAAGCACGACTGTGGACGGATAACTGGCTCCGTACAAATAACAGGACCGGACCCTAGACCCCCAAAACAGTACGGATTCCCCCTAGAAACAGAGGGAGAAATCCTAAAAGTTATAGAGAGCTTATTAGAGCAGGGAGTACTAAGACCGGTAGCCTCTACTAATAATGCCCCGATTTGGCCAGTGAGAAAGCCTGACGGATCATGGCACTTGACCATTGATTATCAGGAACTCAATAAAGTCACCCCCGCAGCAGCCCCCACTGTAGCAACAAGTCCTGAGACCATGCTCAAACAGGGATTCAATTCCCGATATTTCACGGTTTTGGACGTCAGTAATGGATTCTGGTCCATTCCATTGGAAAAGGCGTGCCAGTATAAATTTGCCTTCACTTTCAGAGCGCAGCAGTACACATGGACATGCCTGCCACAAGGCTTCCACAACTCCCCCTCCATTTTCCACCGACAGCTGGCAAATGGACTAGCAAAATTTTCTCGCCCCGAATGTCTGGTACAGTATGTAGATGATCTACTACTGCAGACAGACACAAAGGAAGAGCACGTTGAGCTTCTGTCCGAACTCCTGGAATTGTTACATTCCATTGGCTGTAAAGTAAACTCCAAAAAGGCCCAGATATTGGAAGAAAAAGTGGTATATTTGGGTACTATTATCACACATGGCAAACGCGAGATCGAGCACAAAAGAATTGACTCGATCGCTAAATTGCCCCTTCCCCAACACGTTTCAGCCCTCCGGTCGTTTTTAGGACTGGTTGGCTACTGCCGAAACCACATCGAAGGTTTCGCCAGCAAGGCAGCGCCCCTCTCAGACCTCCTAAAGAAAGGAGCCCCCTGGGAATGGCTTTCGCAGCATACAGATGCTGTGGAATCATTAAAACAGGCACTCATAGCCACCCCAGCACTACAAGTTCCAGACCCGCTTTCCCCTTACGCCATATAGGGAGCGACCACAGACCGCACCCTTTCAGCCGTGCTCCTGCAGGAACGGCACGACCAGTTAAGACCCGTGGCTTATGCCTCCCGAATTTTAGATACTGTGGACAGGGATTTTCAGCCTGTGAGAGGCACCTGCTCGCAGTTTTCTGGGCAGTCCAGTACTTTTCATACATTACCGGACTGAACCCCACCACCATTCTGACCGAGCACACCCCCACCCAACCTTTACTAGACGGACGACTTAAGGACGGTACTGTCAGCCAAATGCGCGCTGCTAGGTGGACCCTTCTCTTGCAAGGACGGGACATCACAGTCAAATGGACAAAGACCCACACCTACTTCGCGGACAATTTACAGTACCCCGGAACCCCCCATGAGTGTGAAATCATCTCTCCACACCACAATACAGGCCCCTTTATAGCTAAAACACCCCCCAGAAAATTAGCCACTCCATCTCAGAGCCCCCCTCACCCGGACACGTGTGACCCCATTAAGATTTATGTGGATGGATCTTCCACAGTCTTAGATGGGCAACGCATAACAGGTTGCGGGATTTATGTTGAGGACGCGCAGGGACGCGCCCTCGAGGAGATAGCATTAAAACTCCCCGGACACTTAGGCACACAGGCAGCAGAGCCTGCGGCCATCGCGTACATTGTAGAGCACCCAGATTCCTTCCCCAGCCCAGCAGACATATATTCAGACAGCCTATACGTCTGCAACAGCCTCACAGAATTTCTGCCCCTCTGGGAAACAAGAAGATTTGTTTCCGCGGATGGGAAACCCCTCCACTCAGCCCCATTACTCCGCCATATTTTGCAAAAAGCCAAGGACAGGCTTTTGGCATCATAAAAGTCTGCAGCCACCATCGTTCCTCCCCCCCGGAAATGTAAAAGCCGACACACTGGCTAAGGCAGGATCCAGACATGGGTACTTTTGGAAACCCCCCGAAAGCGCGCCAGTGAGTGCACCAGTGAGTGCAGTTCAGGTCACGCAGACTAGGATCGAGGATCTAGTAGAGGCCCAGAAGCAGGATAGCGCTCTCACTGAGATTGTGAAAGGGAAGTTTCCAGCCTCCTACGAGAGGTTCAGGAATACACTGACTACACATGACGGTGTGGTGCTAAAGGACACCCTTTATGTACTTCCTGAGCAGGATAGGAACCAATTAATCTATTCATTCCATGACGGTCATGGACACCAGGGAATCGATCCCACCACAGCCCACCTCAAACAGCTTTGTTGGTGGCCAAATCTCAAGGAAGATGTAAGCCATTACATTGAGAATTGCCTTATATGCGTGCAGAACAACCCCGATAGATATGTCAAAAAG
Organism: Scyliorhinus torazame; assembly: GCF_047496885.1. Lineage (NCBI taxonomy): Eukaryota > Metazoa > Chordata > Chondrichthyes > Carcharhiniformes > Scyliorhinidae > Scyliorhinus > Scyliorhinus torazame. The sequence continues at coordinate 173,842,911 of NC_092714.1, read as the reverse complement.
GCCCAACTCAGCCACACCCGACCCGTTAACGGCCCCTGGACTAACCTCCAGATTGATTTTATAGGTCCATTGCCCCCTTGCAGGAATGGCTATAAATATGTTCTGGTGGTCATAGACACTTTTACAAAGTGGGTGGAAGCATTTCCCGCCCGCACCAACACCGTGAAAACCACAGCCAAGGTCCTAACCCACCACACCTTTACAAGATGGGGACTCCCCCGCAGTATTGAATCGGACCAAGGTTCTCACTTTACGGGACGGGTCATGCAGAACGTCCTCACGATATTTGGCATCACCCAAAAGTTCCACATTGCGTACCACCCACAGTCGAGTGGTATAGTGGAGCGCATGAATCGGACCCTAAAAACTACCCTCAGAAAAATGGTCCGGCAGAACAACACCACTTGGGACTCAGTCCTCCCGTTTGCGCTGATGTTTTTGCGTAACACTGTTTCCACCTCCACAGGTTACACCCCACACACTCTCATGACTGGATGCCCCATGAAAGGGACAGAATGCTTGTTAGGTTTAGACCTGACCAGCCCTGAAGTTACGGCCCTCACCCACGAAAAAGCCGTGGAGCAATTAGTTGCGAATGTAAAAACGGCTCAGTTAGCAGCCGCAGTAAAATTGGGCACCAAAAGGAAACAGAGCAAGGCCTGTTTTGATAAGGCAGTGCATGCAACGGAGTATGATATAGGACAACAAGCGATGTTGTCTGTATATAACCCCAGCACATTCCGGTCTCCAAAATACTCGGGTCCGTACTCCATTACGGATAAAGTAAGCCCATCGGTATACAAAATCAAATACCCAAATGGTAAGACTGCGTGGTTTCATATCAACCAGTTAAAGGCTTATGGAGCACAGTCAAACCACGCCCACCACGTCATGCTTGACGCAGCAGACCACACCCCACCCACAGTCAACGTAACCAGACCAACCCCCACCACGTCCAGCCCAGCCACGGACTCGCCCTCGACTCCACCCCCAAAATCTACACTCCGCCCCGGAACGCCCACAGTCTGCAGCAGCAGAGGCAGCGACTGTGACTCGGACGATAGCCACAGCAAGCCTCCCAACTATCCCCAGACAACCGGACCCACACCCAGCGACTCCGATTTCGACTCCAGTGATCCCTTCATGATCACTTTTCTAAACAAATCCCACCACCGACCACCGGACCACACGGACGACCCCGACTTTGTCCCCACACAACTCGACACAACTCATTGGCACCGCGACAACTCCTACAGACTCGTCCGCAACGACGAAAGCAACCCCAACTCACACCACGCAGCCCTTTCAGCCTTAATTCACTCCAGAGTTTGGCACCCGGGAGAAGGGGACGACCTTAAGTCTGACTCCCAAGCCGCCAACCCCTTTGCGACCCTGTTCGCAACAGAGAACTGAGGTGTCCACATGATGTTTAAAGGAAACGCTTGGGAGAAGTGTTGTCCTTCCTGATGGAACCTGCAGGATGTATTATGCTGTTCGTATGTTTGTTTTGTGTTGTTCGTCCTACAGGAACTTTTTTCCAGCCGCTTGTTCAGCGGTACCAACTTACCTGCAGATACCTGGTCAGCAGACCAGACGCTTGTTCAGCGGAACTAGCTTGTCTGTAGACACTTCAGCAGACACCTGCTCACCAGACGCCCGATCGTAGCTGCTCTTGTGATTTGAGGATAGAATCACTGTAGCAAACCCACCACGATGACTACATTTTTGCCCGTTCTTGTCGGTTGCTCAGGCAGTGGAGAAACGGCGTGAGACCCGCCCTGCCTGGGGACCCCCCGTTGGTCAAACACGCTCGGGCAGGGGAGATACGGCATTGGTAGCCGCCCTACCCGGGGACTCCATCCAAATCTTACCCGTCACAGCCCATACGCACCTCATTTGACATTTTCATTTCAAAAAAGTTTTTATTTAGTTTAGGCGACCTTTAGGTTGTTGCCATATGCTATTTACATCCTTGAACATTCGAATGGTAAATCAGCACTGGTCCGTCATTGGGAAGTGTGCCGTGTCCTAAAATTTGTTTTGAAAAAAAAATGAGGGAGTCACACATAGTGACCAATTATAAGGGAATAATTGGCCCCAAAAGGACAGACACACTAACATACCGGATATTAAACCAAGGTAGCTACAGATACTATGCTTGTTTTTACAGAACTCCAGAGGCTCCAGGACCGGAGAAAACAAAAGAACACAAGAAGGAAAAGGAAAGAGGACAGCCAGGACAGACATGAGGACTTCTTTCATCGTGCTCAACATCTTTTTTATGAACATTTGGTTGCGCGGGAACGCAGAACCCATTACTTCAAACCTCCCTGCCGTTAATGTTTCACTGCCCCGCAGTACCCAAAGCCCAGTCACCAGCGACACTGCATATTCCTGGTGTACCAGGTTCATAACCTGGTACTCCCTGTCCTACGTGATCGAAGCACTGTTAGCGTTGGCGATACTCTGCTGTGTAGTGCAGACTATGTGCCTCCACAAATGGTGAAGGAGAGCGTACCGTGCTCGAACCCCGGTATATCGGATCCGATCCCCTATATTCGGTTATGACCAGACCCAAGACCCCCGCGACCTATAACACAATAATAAAGAACATGCACTTGCGTTTTTTCTGTAAATAAAAGATGTACAAAACTTTTCATGAACAAAAGATGTATGATCCTGAGCTTGACTGCCAAGCCAGGAAAGAGTATATTAAATGTTGTGATTGTTGTTGTATGTTTTAGGAAGATAGGATAATGCAATGTTTAGTGAGTATAGTGTATTTAGGTAGAATTAGAGGTTCCAAGTTTTTTTAATTTTGTAAATGCATGCCCCTGCCTGGCATAGCGCCCTTAGAATTGTTTAGGTAAAAAAAAAAATTTGTGCATTGCTAGGGTCAGAGCAGTGGCCATGTAGGAGGTGTCCCCCCGGTCAGGGAACGGAAAGAACAAATTTATGGGATCCTTCACGCTTCGCGTTAGGATCACAAGGAGGGAATGTAGCCACCTAAAATGGCTGATTCCCGATTAATTTGGCCAAATCCCGATGTAAAATGGCGAACTGAAAAGGCTGATGGGAAAATCAGCCAACAGGACTCAAACGGACTCCAAGCTGCAGACAGAACAGTGTATTCGGCTCTGGGGAAGTCGGCCCAGACCGATACCTGCAACCATTAGCAGCACATCAACCCAGCCATCTGCAGTTTAATCGGTGATCCCCGGGAACAATTGCAACAAATTAGCAATTGAAAGCCGATCCAGACCTCTCGGCGCCAGTAGTGGCCGAGACAAAGAAAGGTGAACGACCATCCCCCGATCAAGGAATCGCACCATTATTGGAGCATATCGAACCCAGTGATTGGGACTAAGTCCAATCATTTGGGACCAGGGTCAAGGTCCGCCCCGAGAGGCGGGAAGCCCCTGGGGACTATAAAGATAGGGGCCAAGTTCAGATCAACACTTCTTCTCCTACTCGCAACCTTCGAGACCCTTCGACAAAAGAACAAGTAAGTCTTACTCCAGCGATCGCTACCTGATCGGTGTTCCAGACTATCGATCCGTACCAGCCTTTTTGAATCCCGCAGGCCAGACCCAATTCGATAAGCCATTCATTTCCCTGACCTGGTGGGCCATCACCAAAGTTAAGTATTGGCCTTTAGTGGTAGGTAATAGTCTAGAGGTAGTATTATTGTATAAGTATTTATTGCTGTATATAATAAATGATCGTTGATTTAACATTTACTAAGCGGTGTGCTGTATTATTAATCATTACTTGAGCTTGAACCACGTGGTGGTATCAGAAAGATACCTGGCGATTCGTGAGCAAAGGTGACAGAATTAGAGCTAATGAAACTAAGGCTAATAAGAGCAACAGTGGGTACTAGCTTGGGGGCGCTGGTGACGGCACCGTTGCCGCGACCGCCGACGAAGTACACCACGAGCCCGATGGTGGCGGCAACATTGAAGATCTGGGGGCAGTGGAGGCGTCATAGGGGTGAGGTGGGGGCCTCAATTTGGTCCCCAATACGGGATAATCATAGGTTTGTGCCGGGCAGGATGGATGGGGGGTTCGTAAGTTGGCATCGATCAGGAATTAAAAGGATGGGAGACCTGTTTATAGATGGGACTTTTGCTAGCCTGGGGACACTGGAGGAGAAATTTGGGTTGCCTCCCGGAAACGCTTTTAGATATATGTAAGCGAGGGCGTTTGTGAGATGGCAGGTGAGGGAATTCCCGCTACTTCCAGCACGAAGGATTCAGCACAGGGTGATTTTGGGTGTATGGGTTGGAGAAGGCAAGGTCTCGGCGATTTACCAGGAGCTGCAGGAAGCGGAGGAGGCCTCGGTGGAGGAGTTGAAGGGCAAGTGGGAGGAGGAGCTTCAGGAGGAGCTGGATGAGGGTCTGTAGGCTGATGCCCTGGGCAGGGTCAATTCCTCCTCCTCATGCGCCAGGCTCAGTCTAATATAGTTCAAAGTAGTACATAGGGCGCATATGACAGGGGCGAGGATGAGTAGGTTTTTTGGGGTGGAGGACAGATGTGTGAGATGTTCGGGGAGCCCAGCGAATCACGCCCATATGTTCTGGACGTGCCCGGCGCTGGAGGGGTTCTGGAGAGGCTTTGCGAGGGCTATGTCCAAAGTTGTGAACTCCCGGGTCAAGCCGAGCTGGGGGATAGCACTATTTGGGGAATCGGAAGAGCCGGGAGAGCAGGTGCCAAAAGAGGCTGGAGTTCTGGCCTTTTGTGTGCCTGGTAGCCCGGCGGAGGATCCTACTAATGTGGAGGGATGCAAAGCCCCCGAGCGTGGAAGCTTGGATCAGTGACATGGCAGGGTTCATTAAGTTGGAGAGGATAAAGTTTGCCTTGCGAGGGTCTGTGCAGGGGCCTCCAGCCGGTGGCAACCGTTCCTGGACTTTCTCGCGGAACGCTAGGTGGAGGTCGAAACAGCAGCAAACCGGGAAGGGGGGGGGTTTGGTTTATGTTTTTGTTAAAAGGGGGCGTTTTCCCCACTTTTGTATTTATTGGTTAAATGGGGTTAATGTATCCTTGTTTGGTTTCCTATGTACAATTTTGTTTTTCTTTCTTTCTTTCTGGAGTGTTTGGTTGAAAATTGTTGAAAATTTTGAATAAACATATTTAAAATAAAGTCAAGCTTGTTTGGTGGCTTATTAGTTGGTGTCTTTGTGTTTGGAGGAAAAGCCTTCAAGACAACGAGTCTCTGTTTACTCTTTTGGAAGAGTCATTGAATTTTAAATGTATATGTCTGAGGATGTCTCCATTCCAGTCGGAATCTACAAGAGAAAGTCAGGTGACCCTTGGAATACATTTTGGAAAAACTAGTTTGGCAGGGGGATGGGAACCAGAGGTAATGACCAGAGGATAGGCTAGTTGTTGAACAGGCAGAAATAATATGCAGCAAGTCTGTGAGGAGGGATAGACAGTTGCACTCAGTGGGTTGGGTTACAGTGTGTCTGTTTCAATGCAAGGAATGTCAGGAATAAGGGAGATGAACTTAGAGCATGGATCAGTACTTGGAACTACGATGTTGTGACCATTACAGAGACATGGGGCGGGATTCTCTCACCCTGGGCCGGGCTGGAGAATTGGCACGACCGGCGCCACGCCACCCCGACGCCAGCACGCGATTCTCCGGTGAGCGGAGAATCGGTGCCATTGGCGCTGGCACGGTCGGGGTGGTGCCAGTCGGGGGCCGCTCTACGGGGCATCCCCCGGCGATTCTCTTCCCGGGATGGGCCGATCAGCCGTACAAAAAAACCCGAGTCCCATCGGCGCCGTCCTAACCTGGTCTTACCCGACTAGGGGGAAGGCCATATTGGATTTGGTGCTTGGCAACAAACCAGGCCACGTGTCAGATGTCTCGGTGACAGTGACCACAACTCCTTGACCTTTACCATAGTCATGGAGAGGGATAGGAACAGACAGTGTGGGAAGGTATTTAATTCGGGCAGGGGAAATTATACTGCTATTAGACAGGAGCTGAGGAGCATAAATTGGGAACAGATGTTCTCAGGGAAATGCACAACAGTAATGTGGTGGTTGTTTAAGGAGCACTTGCTGCGAGTGCTGGATGGTTTTGTCCCATTGAAACATGGAAGGAATGATGTTGCCACTTCTTTTCTACTTTGTCTTTTCTGTGGCTCTGTTCCAATTATGGCAATCAGTGAATTTGCCTCTTTTCTATGTTATCTCTGTCCGAATGCTTAGAGTCGCCAGGTACCAAATGATATCACCACAAGTTTCAACCGGCTATCGATCAAAGAGCCAGACACCAGTTAGTTAGTTCAAGGTCAAGGGTACTTTATTTACACACAATTAGTCATGCAACATAAACACTACTAGTTAACTACACCTATCGACTAAGACAACCTGTACTTAACTTCGGGCACCCGGCTTAGGTCAGAAAACAGTGGCCGCTGTTCAATTCTGGATCTCTCGGGTTCGAAGGAGTAACTGCTGCTCAGCTGGGCTCATCCATCTGGTAGTGGGCGTTGAACTTGTACTTGCTTCTGGTGTTGCTGCAATTGGCGATGGCCGTGACCGGGGTACCAAGGCCAAGAGAGAGCGAACATATGGCAAACTCTTCTTATACTCGGGGGGTTTTCGCGCTCTTTTGGGCGGTCCTTCAATTCCTTAACCAATAAGTGGGCGGGGATCTGGATGGCTGGGCATGTCCCCAGCGGTCACTGACCCCGTTGTTTGCGTCTTCCTTGAACAGGGAGTGGCGCCGAAATGTCTGGGACTGTCCCGGTTGCTTGAGTACCAGTCCTTTGTTTTGGTGAAGATGGGCCATCAAATGTTAATCGGCCCCATTAAAATGCTAATTGGTCAGAGTTTCGATACTGTCTGGACGTTTTGCTGACAAATATGCATTTCAGGCTCTGAGCCTGCCTGAGTCTTGGCTTGTCCATTTTACCCACCAGGCTTTGCGAGTTTCACTGTACCTAGTTGGAAGTGGCCATCCCAGATGGCTACAATGGTAAGGTGAAGGAGCCTTGAATGTGAAGAGAAGTGGAGCTTCTAGTCAAGAGGAAGAAGGAAACTTACTTAAGGTTGAGGAAGCAAGGATCTGGCACGGCTCTAGAGGGTTACAAGCTATCCAGGAAGGTACTCAAAAATGGGGCATGAGAAAGCCCTGGTGGGAAGGATTAAGGAAAACCCCAAGGCGTTCTACACTTATGTGAGAAATAAGGGGATGATCAGAGTGAGAGTATGGCCGATCAGCGAATGTGCCTAGAGTCTGAGGAGGTAGGGGAGGCCCTAAATGAATATTTTGCTTCAGTATTAACTAGAGAGAGGGACCTTGTTGCTCATGAGAACAGCGTGAACCAGGTTAATAGGTACGAACAAATTGATATTAAGAAGGAGGATGTGCTGGAAATTATGAAAAGCATCAAGATAGATAAGTCCCATGGGCCTGACGGGATATACCCAAGGTTACTACGGGAAACGAGGGAGGAGATTGCTGTGCCATTAGCGATGATCTTTGTGTCCTCACTCTCCACTGGAGTAGTACCGGATGAGTGGAAGGCGGCGAATGTTGTTTCCCTGTTCAAGAAAGGGAATAGGGAAATCCCTGGGAATTACAGACCAGTCAGCCTTTGTGGTGAGCAAAATACTGGAAAGGATCCTCAGAGATAGGATTTATGATTATTTAGAAAAAGATAGTTTGATTAAAGATAGTCAGCATGGCTTTGTGAGGGGCAGGTCACGCCTCACAAGCCTCATTGAATTTTTTGAGGATGTGACGAGACACATTGGTGAAGGTCGGGCAGTGGATGTGGTGTATATGGATTTCAGTAAGGTTCCCATGGTAGCTCATTCAGAAAGTTAGGGGGCATGGCATACAGGGAAATTTGGCTGTCTGGACACAGAATGGGCTGGCTGAAAGAAGACAGCAAGTGGTAGATGGAAAGTATTCCACCTGGAGATCGGTGACCAGTGGTTTCCCGCAGGGATCTGGGGTGGGATTCTCCCCTACCCGGCGGGGCGGGCCGTACCGGCACCGAGGAGTGGCGTGAACCACTCCGGCGTCGGGCCGCCCGAAGGTGCGGAATCCTCCACACCTTCAGCGGCTAGGCAGGTGCCGGAGGGTTGGACGCCGTGTCAGCCGGCGCGAGTTGGTGCATGCACGGGAGTGCCAGCATGTTCTGGCATCATCCCAGCGCATGCGCCGGGTGTTTTTCTCCGCGCCGGCCATGGCGGACCGTTACACCGGCAGGCGCGGAGGGAAGGAGTGCCCCCATGGCAAATGTCCGCCCGTGGATCGGTGGGCCCCTATCGCGGGCCAGGCCACCGTGGGGGCCCGCCCCAGGGCCAGATCCCCCCGTGCCCCCCGAGGACCCCGCAGACCACCCGCAGAGCAGGTCCCGCCGGTACGGACCTGGTGCATTTTATGCCAGCAGGACCCACCGAAAAAGGGGGACGGTCACTCTGCCCATCGCGGGCCGGAGAATCGCCGGGGGGGCGCTGCCAACGGCCCCCGACCGGCACGGCCTGATTCCCACCCCCGCCGGGGCATTGGGGCGGGATTCACGCCGCCCCCCGGTGATTCTCCAGCCCGGCGGGGGATCGGAGAATCCCGCCCCTGTTCTGGGATCTCTGCTCTTTGTGGTTTTTATAAATGACTTGGATGAGGAAGTGGAAGGGTGGGTTAGTAAGTTTGCCGATGACACGAAGGTTGGGGGAGTTGTAGATAGTGTTGAGGGCTGTTGCAGGTTACCACAAGACATCGACAGGATGCAGAGCTGGACTGAGACGTGGCCAATGGAGTTCAATCTAGATAAATGTGAAGTGATTCATTTTGGAAGATCGAATTTGAATGCTGAATACAGGGTTAGAGGCAGTGTGGAGGAACAGAGGGATCTTGGGGTCCATGTACATAGATCCCTCAAAGTTTCCACCCAGGTTGATAGGGTTGTTAAGAAGGCGTATGGTGTGATGGCTTTCATTAACAGGGGGATTGAGTTTATGAGCCGCGAGGTTTTGCTGCAGCTTTATAAAACCCTGGTTAGACCACACTTGGAATATTGTGTCCAGTTCTGGTCACCTCATTATAGGAAGGATGTGGATGCTTTGGAGAGGGTGCAGAGGAGATTTACCAGGATGCTGCCTGGACTGGAGGGCATGTCTTATGAAGAAAGGCTGAGGGAGCTAGGGCTTTTCTCACTGGGGCGAAGAAGGCAGAGAGGTGACTTGATAGAGGTGTGCAAAGTGATGAGAGGCATGGAGAGAGTGGATAGCCAGAGACTTTTCCCCAGGGTGGAAATGGCTGTCACGAGCGGACATAATTTTAAGGTGATTGGAGGAAGGTATAAAGGAGATGTCAGAAGTAGGCTCTTTACACAGAGAGTGGTGAGTGTGTGGAATGCACTGCCTGTGGAGGTGGTGGAGTCAGAGTCATTCGGGACATTTAAGCGACTCTTGGACAGGCACATGGACAGCAGTAAATTGAAGGGGTGTAGGTTAGGTTGATCTTAGATTAGGATAAATGGTCAGCACAACATTGTGTGCCGAAGGGCCTGTACTGTGCTGTACTGTTCTATGTCTATGTTCTAAACAGTCAATAAGCTCAGTCCAAAGTTTACAAAATGTGAACTTCAAATCAGTTTTTCTAAAAATATACAATATCGTAACTGCAGACCATAACAATAGATCAACCTGTGAGCTCTACCACCTAAAAGGACAAGGGCAGCAGATACCTGGGAACACCACCACCTGGAAATTCCCATCCAAGTCATTCACCATCCTGACTGTGGTGATGTGCATCAATGTAAATGCATGTAGGCTAGCCAGACACTAGAGGGAGCACCGGAGACATCACTCACACACACTCAACCAATAGATCAGTTAGATAGGACGTGACCAATGGACATTCACGATGCACACGGAGGTGACACGACCACAGGGGGGGCATTACACCAACCCATATATAAAGGACACCACACACATGATCTGCCTCTTTCCAGTGGAGACAGTCAGTGAGTACAGAGACAGTGTTGAGTCAATATTACACCCACCACGTGGATTGCAGCAGCTGGTTAGCCAGTCTGGGTAGCTATAGTAGGATTAGCAGTAGTGTCGAACCCGAGTAATAGAAGTGTAAATAGTTTAATAAACGTGTTGATGTTATCTCTACGTCTGAACCTTCCTTTGTCAAGTGCACCACAAGGAAGCCGCTTATGTTACACCTACAACATAACAAATCATGGTACCAGGACTGAACTGTTTCAATCCAGATAGCCATACCTCAGCATACAGTGACAACCAGCAACAATACCCAGGCAAGATGTTCGAGATCCGAGTTCTGCAGCAGCTCCAATGCCATGGCGATCTCCGCGAAAACTGGCGGGCATTCCGGCAAAAGTTTGAAATCTTCCTGATGGCAGCCGAACTAGAAGAAGTGGCCGATCCTGAAAAAACAGAGCTTCTCCTCACCATCGCCGGTGCCAGAGCAGAAGAAATCTTTTAATAATTCAAGTTCTCCAAAGGGCAAAACAGGAGCGACTTCCAGGCAGTCCTGGACAAATTCGGCAAATACTGTGAGGAAAACACACTCCAACCAGCAAGAAAAGGTAAGAGAAGCGCCAGTATTCACCTCGAGGCCGAGATCCCGGAGCAGAGAATGATTTTGGTCGGCGGCCATCTTTCTACGGGGACTGCAGTTGCGCGAGAAGCGTACAGAACGGGAAGGTCCGTTTGCGCATGCGCGAGACGCCACGCATGCGCAATCACGAAAACGGCCGTCGGTAAAGGAACAGCGATCTGCGCATGCGCAATCGCTTCCTACGCGCTATGTCATATGCGTCATGACGTCAGAGGCCCTGGACCACGCCCATTTAAAGGGGAAACGTCCCAAATCAAAGAAAAAATGTTTTAAAGCTGTAAAACAACCTTCCTTTACCTGGAATGACAGCACAATGCCTCACATTGAACCAGGAAATGATTTTAACCTCAGAATAACCCTGCAACAAGCAGTTACCTACCCCCAAACCGATGATTCCGACCTTGAATACTTCGATACCGACCTTTACATTTTCTCTGGACCTCGCGAGCCCAATGCCAGCTCCGACTCAAACAGTGATGATATGGTCCTAGAAGACTACGACTCGGATGAACCTTTCACCTTGGGAGGCTACCCCAGTACCAAACCCGAACCGCAACTAGACGTGTTGCACATTAGCGACCCCCGTATTGAATCCGACGCAGACGCGGATTCGTTCTTTGGATTTGAGGATCTTCAGCCCAGCAGATATGACATCCCAACTCGTGAGTGCAGGATTATGCTGCAGCCTGAAACCAAGAGACAGAGAGTGGTACAAGCCCACAGAGAGCGGCCTGCTGCCACACAGAGCGTGGTCCACGCACCGCTCAGGGTTCCCAACTCTACGAAAGAAGACATGCAAGACTCCACGCCGCAGTCCTTGCACGGACAAGAAGTGACTCCAGTGTCACAAGCCTCCACAGCGAGCTGGTGGTCATACTCCACGATAGAAGAAACGCAAGACTCCAGAGCGCAGTCCTTGCACACACAAGACATGACTCCAGTGTCACAAGCCTCCGCAGCGAGCTCGTGGACAGCCTCCACGATACAAGCAATGCAAGACTCCGACGCGCAGTCCTTGCAGGAACAAGACCATGAGGGTCTAGCAACCTCCTCTGACCAACTAGCGGCAGACGATGCAAGTCTGCCATACTCAAGTAAACAGCAAGAAGACTATGACAGTCTACCACGCTCCAGTGCACAGCAGGACGACCATGACGGTCTATCATGCTACAGTGAGAACAAAGCGGCGATGACAGTCCAAGCCCAAATGAAGCACAACAACAAGACGATGATAGTCCACCCACATTGTTTGCGCCACCAGATGAAGACTCTGACAATTTACCCAACTCAAGTGAACAACAAGCAGCTACTGAGGCTCTACCCACGGTATGTGAGACGAGTGACGGCAGCATCCCACTTCCCATGCAAGATGTGCAAAGTGACAGACCTCAGCTAGTGTGTACAGAGGCACTCGCCGATCACTGTGAGACCACTGGTGACTCCAGTGACACCACGATACTTCCACCCTCATTCGCTCGAACCTCTCCACAAGTCAATGCACTCCTGCATGTTCCGACTCCAGACGTGCAGCTTCAAGAAATCTCAGCTGACTCCAGTGAACCTGCTAAGACTCCGGACGGGGAGCATCAACAAACCAACACTGACTCAGTTAAAACAGACAAGACACCAGATGGGGAGCAACCAAATGCCGACTCTGATTCACGTAAGCCGGACTTTACTCCAGACAGGGAGTGCCGCAACCTCAGTGATGGCACGCTCAGGGTGACAGCCGATGCCACAACGACAGGAGATGGATCACTTAACAATCACACTGGGTCAGTAATAACAAGCAGCAGCTACAGTCCAAGAGGAATACAGCAATATTCACCACAGCTATATCCACACATTTGTTCCACACCAGCAGTGCAGCCAATGACAGCTTATGCTGGACAAACCCAGTATTCAGGCATGCAGCAGCCAGCAGTCTATGCAGCATATTCTCAAACAGGCCAGCACTACGGATTGCCCACTAATGGAATCAAGATCAAAGAAGGACTACCGCAAGCGAATCTGCACTACAGACTGGATGCCTTAGTTACAGCCCAGGATTTGCTGCACCCCAGCCTGGCCAGACGGCATATTCCTATCAAATGCAAGGTTCTCGTTTCACACCATCACCAGGTATTTATGCCAGCAGCAATTCTGTTTCCAATTCGACAAGCTTCAACGGTTCTCAGCAGGATCACCCTTCCAGCACAGCACGTGGCCAGAACCAGTATGTACAACTTCAACGTATGGCACATCCATGACCTCGAATGATACTGTTGATGGCACCTCTTCAACATCAACACCTTATCAGCTGCAAGATGCCATCCGACAGCATCATCACAAACATCGAAAAAAAGAAAGGGACTCCAAATTAGACAGCAAAGTGATTTGACCACTTCTCGGTTCCTGTGGCACAGGGACGTTGATGGCGTTCATAACCAAGAGAGACATTTGACTATGATGATTGATGGTTTATGGACTCACACAAATGATTTGGACTTATTGTTTAATCACTGTTCCCATGACTTGTATATACCTTAACTTATCAACCTGTTCTTTTTTCAATTTTCTTAAAGTGTACAGAAAATATGAACATATAAAAAAGGGGGGATGTGGTGATGTACATCAATGTAAATGCATGTAGGCTAGCTAGACACTAGAGGGAGCACCAGAAACATCACACACACACACACTCAACCAATAGATCAGTTAGATAGGACGCGACCAATGGACATTCACGATGCACACGGAGGTGACACGACCACAGGCCCAGCTTACAATGGTGTTGTTGCTAGTGAGCAGGCCTTCACCTCAGTGGTACTGATGGAACCTGGATGATGGCCACCATTGAGAATGTTTTTGTGGTTGAAGATCTCTGCTCTATGGTGTGGGTCTTTTCGCTCACTTTGAAGATTTGCGAGGTATCCCTGGGAGAATGGTGGAGGCGCATGAGAGAGTTTTGCATTCATAAGAGCACTTTCCCTGGTAAGGGCCCGCCATTGAGACATTGGCCCCCAACTTCCTAGTATTGGCGGAAAACAACTTGGAGGCTGGTACTTGGAGGGAAAATTGTGCACTTACCTGCGTACAAAAACCGAGATGAACCTTCCGGCTCCAGCGGCAGCCTCGGGCCTCCAGCGCGGCAGTCAGAGTGGCGAAGTTTGGATCTAGCCACGCCCTCCTGTGATGCAGCAGATACGGGAATGCCCATTGAGGACAGGCATTTAAACTGCAGGTTTATATTGAAGACAACAGGCAACAGGTTTTCTAAGTGTTTTAAAGGTATGTAACAGTTTTTAAACAGTTTTTTTTTTACCGCTCTTTCTTTCACACAGGCATTGTTGTTGTTATTGCTTCTTTTAAAGTCAATTTTTATTTGTTTATGATTACAGGTGATTATTATTTATTTATAAGTGAGCATAGGTTTTGTTATTTGTTTGAAATCTGTTAAACTATTTAAACCTGCACTATATTATTATATAACTGTACGTGTGGCATGCTTAAAAGTGTTTGTAAGTTTTAATTTAGATTTTGATAACTGAAAATTTAGTTGGGAAGAAGCAAAGTTATAATGATAAAGCAGGTAAAAGCACATTGGGTCCAATGTAACTTGGCAAGGTGGACCCAAAACTGGCTTAGTGGCAGGAGACAGAGGGCGGTGATAGAAGGCTGTTTGTGTGACTGGAGGCCAGTGTTCAGTGGCGTACCACAGGGATCAGTGCTGGGTCCCTTATTGTTCGCAATATGTATAAACTACATAGATGATAATGTGAGGGGGATGGTAAGTAATGTTGCGGATGATACAAAGTTTGGCAGGATGGTTAATAGTGAAAAAGAAGGTCTTAGCTTTCAGGAAGACGGGTTGGTCAGATGGACAGATCAGTGGAAGATGGAATTTAACCCTGAATAAAGAGAGTTGATGCACTTTGAAAGAAGTAGCAAGACAGGGGAGCACTCAATGAATGGCAGGACATTAGGAAGCTCAGAAGAACAGAAGGATCTTGGGGTGCTTATCTACATGTCCCTCAAGGCAGCAGGGCAGGTTAATAGATAGTTAAGAAGGCATATGGGATGCTTGCTGTCATCATTCGTGGCATAGATTATATGAGCAAGGAAGTTATGTTGGAGCTGCACAAAACTTTGGTTAGGAGCTGGAGTACTACTGTGTCCAGTTCTAGTCTCCGCACTATAGAAAGGATGTGATTGCACTAGAGAGGGTGGAGAGGAGATTCACCAGGTTGTTGCCTGAGTTGGAGCGTTTGAGATATGAAGAGAGGCTGGATGGGCTTGGGTTGTTTTCTTGAGAGCAAAGAAGCCTGAGGGGGCACTTGATTGAGGTGTATAAGATTATGAGGGCTATGGGCAGGGTGGATAGAAAGCAGCTGTTCCCCTACGTCGAAGGAAAATAACGAGGAGACACAATTTTAGGGTAAGGGACAGGAAGGTGAGTGGGGATTTGAGGAAACATTTTTTCACCTGGGGGTTGGTGGGAGTCTGGAATGCACTGCCTGTGAGGGTAGTAGAGACGGGAAACCTTACAACCTTTAAAATGTATGTGAATGAGCACTTGAAATGTCATAACATTCAAGGCTATGGGCCAACTGTTGGAAAGTGGGGTTGGTGTAGATTTAGTGTATTTTTATCACTGCAGACTCAATGGGCTAAAGAGCCTCTTCTGTACTGTCTGACTAGATGACTGTGTGGCATCAAAAATTTATCCTGAACTCTCGTGGCCGTTGCGAGCAATCGCTGCGCAGGAACGTGTGCCTCATTTTACCCTGTTTTCATGGCATCATCCCGTTTCTCCCTCGATCTCTGGTGGGGCTTATAGAGGCATCGAGTTACATCTAATGATTGTATTGAGTCAGTTACACTGCTGTTGTCCTTGCTGCGGTGTATAATTTTTGTAGTTTTGTTGAATTGTTTGCAAAAATGTAAAACCTTAATAAACATACTGTGGTGGTATGTATTAGGGGTCATGTGGGACTGTGAAGCCGTGGTGCTATTGGCTGACAGATCCCGGGTCCTGGTTGGCTGCCGACTCCTGGCTCAGCCCTGAAGGCGGAGTATAAGAACCCGAGCTTCTCCCCGCCGCTTCATTCTGTTGCTGAGCTGCTGGGGACAAGTCTCACTTAATAAAGCCTGAATCAACTTCATCACTTCTCGTCTCTCTCGTAAGTCATTGTGCGCTACAATTTACGAAGCGAGCTTAAAAGACTATGGAGCTCCGGATCGCCCCGGAATGCCTGCGGATCAGCCCCCACGCAGCGAACTCGGCAGCAGTATTTAAACACTGGCAAGCATGTTTTGAAGGCTACCTCCAAACGGCCCCCGGCCGGATCACAGAAGACCAGAAAATGCAGGTCCTGCATTCGAGGGTAAGCCCGGAAATTTACCCTCTCATAGAAGACGCAGAGGATTTCCCGACGGCGCTCGCATTACTGAAGGGCATCTACGCTCGGCCCGTTAACCAGATCTACGCACGCCACCAACTTCCGACGAGACGGCAAAGTCCCGGAGAATCGCTAGAAGAATTCTACGCCGCGCTGCTAATTTTGGGACGGGGCTGCAGCTGCCCACCAGTGAACGCGATCGAACACACGGACATGCTAATTCGCGATGCATTTGTGGCAGGTATGAACTCTCCCCAAATCCGCCAAAGACTTTTAGAAATAGAGTCGCTAGGACTCTCAGAGGCACGGGCCCTTGCAGCTTCCCTAGATGTGGCCCCGACCGCGCGGCAGCCCCTTGGGCTCCGTGGACCCCCGTCGCGACAAACCCCCCCCCTCGCAGGATTGC
The DNA here is from genome assembly GCF_047496885.1 of Scyliorhinus torazame. NCBI lineage: Eukaryota > Metazoa > Chordata > Chondrichthyes > Carcharhiniformes > Scyliorhinidae > Scyliorhinus > Scyliorhinus torazame. The sequence continues at coordinate 173,826,503 of NC_092714.1, read as the reverse complement.
GTGGTTAAAGCGCCAGAGCATCCCGGGGGGGCCCGCTGCTATTTCTGCAGGCAAGCGAAACACCCCCGGCAGCGCTGCCCGGCCCGCGCAGCTATTTGTATAAGCTGCGGCAAGAAGGGCCATTACGTGGCAGTGTGCCGGTCCCGGGGAGTCGCCGCAATCCCCGGAGAAGAACGAGCCCAGCACATCCCAAACGCTCCCCAACCCCCCCATCGCCCCATGTGCGACCCGCGGGTGCCGCCATTTTGGGTCCCGGGCACCACGAGGGGAGGATGGGCGCCGCCATCTTGTGACCCCCCAGCCACGTCCGATTCATGGGGGCGGCCATTTTGTCCACCCCCGACCACCTGCGATCCATGGGGGCGGCCATTTTGTCCACCCCCCGGCCGCGTGCGATACATGGACGCCACCATCTTGGTTGACAACAAAGGACCCCAGCATCGACGGCTCCACGGGGTCCGAAGAAGACGCCGCGACACTACTACCATGACTGGCTTCGGTGACACTGGATCAATCGCGGCCCCGGACGCTCCAGACGACGACAACAACGATGCTGATCAACGGATATGAGACACCATGCCTGATCGACTCCGGGAGCACCGAAAGTTTTATTCACCCAGACACGGTAAGGTGCTGTTTTCTGACCATCCATCCAAGCACGCAAAAGATTTCCCTAGCTGTAGGATCCCACTCCGTAGAGATCAAAGGGTTCTGCATCGCGAACCTAACGGTGCAAGGGAGGGAGTTTAAGAACTTCAGGCTCTACGTCCTTCCCCAACTCTGCGCGCCCACATTACTGGGATTAGATTTCCAGTGTAACCTGCAGAGCCTAACATTTCAATTCGGCGGCCCAATACCCCCATTCACTATCTGCGGCCTCGCAACTCTCAAGGTTGAACCGCCGTCCTTGTTTGCAAACCTCACCCCGGATTGCAAACCCGTCGCCACTAGGAGCAGATGGTACAGCGCCCAGGAACGGACATTTATTCGGTCTGAAGTCCAGCGGTTGCTGAAGGAAGGCATAATCCAGGCCAGCAATAGTCCCTGGAAAGCCCAAGTGGTGGTAGTAAAGACCGGGGAGAAGCAGAGGATGGTCGTAGACTATTGTCAGACCATCAACAGGTACACACAGCTAGATGCGTACCCTCTCCCCCGCATATCCGACATGGTAAATCGGATTGCCCAGTACAAGGTTTTCTCCACCGTGGACCTCAGGTCCGCCTACCACCAGCTCCCCATCCGCCCAGGTGACTGCAAGTACACAGGGCAGACGGGCGGCTATACCACTTCCTAAGGGTCCCATTTGGTGTCACAAACGGGGTCTCGGTCTTCCAACGAGAGATGGACTGAATGGTTGACCAGCACGGGTTGCAGGCCACGTTCCCGTATCTCGACAACGTAACCATCTGCGGCCACGATCAGTAGGACCACGACGCCAACCTCCAAAAGTTCCTCCAGACCGCTAACGCCCTGAACCTCACATACATCGAGGAAAAGTGCGTTTTTAGCACAAACCGGTTGGCCATCCTGGGATACGTAGTGTGCAATGGGATAATAGGCCCCGACCCCGAACGCATGCGCCCCCTTATGGAATTTCCCCTCCCCCACTGCTCCAAAACCCTGAAACGTTGCCTGGGTTTCTTTTCATATTACGCCCAGTGGGTCCCCCAGTATGCAGACAAGGCCCGCCCGCTAATACAGTCCACTACCTTCCCCCTGTCGACAGAGGCTCGCCAGGCCTTCAGCCGCATCAAAGCGGATATCGCAAAGGCCACGATGCGCGCCATCGATGAGTCCCTCCCCTTACAGGTCGAGAGCGACGCATCCGACGTAGCTCTGGCGGCCACCCTTAACCAAGCGGGCAGACCCGTGGCCTTTTTCTCCCGGACCCTCCACGCCTCAGAAATCTGCCACTCCTCAGTGGAAAAGGACACCCAAGCCATAGTGGAAGCTGTGCGACATTGGAGATTCACTCTCCTCACTGACCAACGGTCGGTAGCCTTCATATTCGATAATGCACAGCGGGGCAAAATTAAAAATGACAAGATCTTAAGGTGGAGGATCGAGCTCTCCACCTTCAACTATGAGATCTTGTACCGTCCCGGAAAGCTGAACGAGCCGTCCGATGCCCTATCCCGCGGCACATGTGCCAACGCACAAATAGACCGCCTCCAAGCCCTCCACGAGGACCTCTGCCACCCGGGGGTCACTCGATTCTACCATTTCGTAAAGTCCCGCAACCTCCCCTACTCTGTGGAGGAGGTCCGTACAGTCACCAGGAACTGCCACATCTGCGCAGAGTGCAAACCGCACTTTTTCAGGCCGGATAGAGCGCACCTGATCAAGGCTTCCCGCCCCTTTGAACGCCTCAGTTTGGATTTCAAAGGGCCCCTCCCCTCCACCGACCGCAACGCATACTTCCTGAACGTGGTGGATGAGTACTCTCGTTTCCCCTTCGCCATCCCCTGCCCCGACATGACAGCGGCCACAGTCATTAAAGCCCTTGGCACCATATTCACACTGTTCAGTTGCCCCGCGTATAACCATAGCGACAGGGGGTCCTCCTTCATGAGTGACGAGCTGCGCCAGTTCCTGCTCAGCAAGGGCATAGCCTCGAGCAGGGCGACCAGCTACAACCCCCGGGGGAACGGGCAAGTAGAGAGGGAGAACGGCACGGTCTGGAAGACCGTCCTACTGGCCCTACGGTCCAGGGATCTCCCAGTTTCCCGGTGGCAGGAGGTCCTCCTGGATGCTCTCCACTCCATCCGGTCGCTGCTGTGTACCACCACTAACCAAACGCCTCATGAGCGCCTCCTTGTCTTCCCCAGGAAGTCCTCCTCCGGAACGTCGCTGCCGACCTGGCTGGCGGCCCCAGGACCCATCTTGCTCTGGAAACATGTGCGGGCGCACAAATCGGACCCGTTGGTCGAGAGGGTTCACCTTCTCCACGCGAACCCGCAGTACGCCTACGTGGCGTACCCCGACGGCCGACAGGACACGGTCTCCCTGCGGGACCTGGCGCCCGCCGGCAACACACACACCCCCCCGATACCGATCATCCCCTCCCTGCCACCGGCGCACCCCGCGACCGCCCCCTTCCCGGGGGGATCGGTCCTCCTCCCGTGCCCGCCCAGGAGTAAAACAGGAACAAACAGCGAAACGCTCCCGGAGACGACAACGCCCGAACAAGCACCTGCACCACCACCGGGGCTGAGGCGATCGACGAGGAAGACCAGACCGCCCGCTCGACTCGTGGAATCCGCGTGACACCAAGAATGTTGTTGTAAAAAAAAAAAAGAATTTTTTGCTAATATTGTAAATAGTTTTTCACAAACTTGTACAAAGCCCAGTGTAGGGCTAAAACTGTAGTAAAATGTCCGAAATTTTCCTTCCAGGGCCAGCCTTGTAAACCCCTACCACTATGCGAACCACCACCCCGCCGGGTTCCTTTTTAACAAGGGGTGAATGTGGTGGTATGTATTAGGGGTAATGTGGGACTGTGAAGCCGTGATGCTATTGGCTGACAGATCCCGGGTCCTGGTTGGCTGCCGACTCCTGGCTCCGCCCTGAAGGCGGAGTATAAGAACCCGAGCTTCTCCCCGCCGCTTCATTCTGTTGCTGAGCTGCTGGGGACAAGTCTCGCTTAATAAAGCCTGAATCGACTTCATCACTTCTCGTCTCTCTCGTAAGTCATTGTGCGCTACACATACTTCTTAAAAAAATAGAATCAACTATTGATTTGGCAATCCATATTCTATAATCCACTTATGCCTCTAGATCATTTACTTAAACATAAAGTTGAGGTCGATGGAAAGTTTCTGATTTCACCACCAACAATGAATGGTGGAGTCTGACCGGCAGCTCCCCTGAGTCACGGAATCCCATCAGCTGTGGGCTGGCAATCCACGAAACTATTGCGAAATGTGTAGGTTTAGCAACTGTCAGTTTCTCATTCCACTGTGAGAGACTCTGACCACCTCCAGTCAGATTACGTTGGTTACGTTCTCGCAATGCAGCTCGTAAACAGGTTGTGTACTCCGTAAAGGCTTGGTTCCCCCGCATTTCTGGTGACACAGTGACCTTGGCAAAGGTCCAGAGGAATGCTATAAATATGGTCACTGACAAGCAGTTGTCCATGTCAACTTATTATAACCTACGTGGTTAATAGCCAGCAGTACCTTGTGCCAGTTTTTATTTATTTATTTTGTAGCTGTTTATTTGTGGAATAGAGTAAATTCGTCAACGATCCCAGTCCACATCGGCTTGTTAACTCTGTACCAGTTTTAATCGATTTCCAGTTATGCTTCAGCTATCAGTTTGAACCCCGTACCTGCTTAAAGGTATTCTGCCAGCTCTGGATGTCATGCTTATATTTAAAGGTCACTTTCACTGTCCTTTATGATCACTAGCGAAGGAAGGGGCAATTGGAAATTCACAACAGGTTGTGTCGAACAAATATGAGTTTCTGAAGGTATCTCCAGAGCAGTGGATGTACAGGCCCCCGAACAGTAGTCAGGATGTGGGGCAGAAAATATATCAGGAGATAGAAAAGGTATATAAAAAAGACAATATTACAATATCATGGGGCACTTCAATATGCAGGTGGACTGGGAAAATCAGATTGGTAGTGGATCCCAAGAAAAGGAATTTGTGGAATGTCTAACAGATGGTTTTTTCGAGCAGCTTGTGACAGAGCCTACTAGAGAACAGGCAATTCTGGGTTTGATGATGTGTAATGAGGTAGACTTGATTAGTGAACTTAAGGTGAAGGAACCCTCAGGCCTCAGTGACCACAATACCTTGCAATTTGAAAGGGAGAAGCTGGAATCAGATGTAACGGCAATACAATTAAATAAAGGTAACTACAATAGACCTGAGGGAGGAACTGGCCAGTGTTGATTGGAAAAGGAAACTAGCAGGGAAGACAGTGGAACAGCAATGGCAGGAGTTTTTGGGGGTTATTCAGGAGGCAGAACAGAAATTCATCCCAAGGAGGAGGAAACATGCTAAGGGGAGGACAAAGCATCCATGGCTGACGACAGAAGTCAAGGACAGCATAAAAGCTAAAGAAAAAGCATACAGAGTGGCGATAATTAGTGGGAAGCCAGAGGATTGGGAAGCCTTTAAAATCAAGCAGAAGACATGTAAAAAAACAAGTGGGGGGTGGGGTGGGGAGAAGATGAAATATGAGTGTAAGCTAACTAGTAATATAAAATAAGATACGAAGAGTTTTGTTTTCAATATATGAAAGGTAAGAGAGAGGCAAAAATAGACATTGGACCACTGGAAAATGTGGCTGGAGAAGTAATAATAGGAAATACAGAAATGGCAGATGAACTGAATAGTTACTTTGCGTCAGTCTTCATGGTGGAAGACACCAGTGGGATGCCAGAGCTCCAGGAGAATCAGGGGGCAGAGGTGAGTGCAGTGGCCATCACTAAGGAGAAGGTTCTGGGGAAACTGAAAGGTCTAAAGGTGGATAAGTCACCTGGACCGGATGGACTACACCCCAGGGTCCTAAAAGAGGTAGCTGAGGAGATTGTGGAGGCATTGGTGGTGATCTTTCAGGCATCACTGGAGGCAGGAAGGGTCCCAGAGGACTAGAAAGTGGCTAATGTAACACTACTATTTAAGAAGGGAAGGAGGCAGAAGACGGGAAATTATAGGCCGGTTAGCCTGACCTCGGTCATTGGTAAGATTTTAGAGTCCATTATTAAAGATGAGATCGCGGAGTATGTGGAAGTGCAAGGTAGCATAGGACTGAGTCAGCACGGCTTTGTCAAAGGGAGGTCATGTCTGACAAATCTGTTAGAGTTCTTTGAGGAAGTAACAAAGAAGTTAGACAAATGAGAACCAGTGGACGTGATTTATTTAGATTTCCAGAAGGCCATTGACAAGGTGCCGCATAGGAGATTGTTAAATAAATTAAGTGCCCATGGTGTCCTGGTGTGGATAGAGAATTGGCTGACTGGCAGAAGGCAGGGAGTGGGATAAAGGGATCATTAAATCATAGAATTTACAGTGCAGATGGAGGCCCTTCGGCCCATCGAGTCTGCACCGGCCCTTACAAAGAGCACCCGACTGAAGCCCACGTATCTACACTATCCCTGTAGCCCTGTAACCCCACTTAACATTTTTTGGACACCAAGGGCAATTTAGCATGGCCAATCCACCTAACCCGAACATCTTTGGACTGTGGGAGGAAACCGGAGCACCCGGAGGAAACCCACACAGACACGGGGAGAACGTGCAGACTCCGCACAGGCAGTGACCCAAGCTGGGAATCGAACCTGGGACCCTGGAGCTGTGAAGCAACTGTGCTAACCACTATGCTACCGTGCTGCCTCCTGATTTCTTTCAACCCTGAGGAGGGCGGGGGGGGGGCGTCTTTTGTGCTGTGAAGTGGGGGTAGCAGCCTTTGTGCTGCAACGCCGTGCAGCGTCACTGACGGCGCGCGTGCCCGTGACGGGTGACGCCGTCGCGAATGGCGTCACGCCGCTGCTAGCTCATTCCCGGCCGGAGAATTCGCGACGTTCCGGGGGGTCCGACGCCGGAGTCATTCGCGCTGTTTTTGCCGCTGGGTTCGGGCCATCGCGCCGATTCATGGCGAATTCTGCCCATGGTGTCCCATTTAAGGCGTGCATGAGGAGAATTCTTTTCTTTTAGGTTGGTGAATATGTGAAACTCACTTGCCCAGAATATTTTTAAGACAGAGGTAAATAGATTCTTGGCTAACAAGGGAGTTAGAGGTTATCGGGGGTAGGTGTGAATGTGGAGTTGAGGCCATAATTGGATTAGCCATGATCTTATTGAACAGCGGAGCAAGCCTGAGGGGCCGAAAGCCCCACTCCTCCTAATTTGTATGCTTGAATGTCTTGTACCTTCAACAATTTTATTAATAACATCTATTTTGCGGGAAAAATATTGTCACTGTCATTTAAGATCAGCAGAGATTTTCATTCCATCATTCCATGTTGGAATGGGTTGGAACTCAGCTGTAAGGGAAACTGCCTCGGATAAACTTCAAATTAAAGTGGCTAAGAAAATCACATCGCAATACTTTGGTGTTTTACCAAAAGCCCCCATTTATAGAATCTCTATATTGCTGGGAATTCCGGTGGCGGCCATGGAGTGAGTGGTCGCTTATTTGGTAGCTCCCGCTCGTGGTGGACCTTTGAGACATTTTTCCCCGATTTATAGGGGATTTGATCGGCAAAACAGGATAGTGGTGAGGTAGAGGAGTCGGATTCCCCACCTGTTTATGGATTCGTGGACCAGAAGTGGTCTGAAAAGGAGAGATCGTTGGTCAAAGAAGGGAGTGGAGTCTGCAGCACAGAAAAATATGGTGGAGGCTCAGGGACTGGGACTGCCGGCCCAGTGATGAACGGATCAGCTGGTGAACTTCCTCCAGGAGAGCTTTGCCAAGCAAAGACAAGAGTACCTGGGCCCGATTTAAGATGGGGATTGACCGGGTGGAGCAAAGATTGGAAGCCCAGGGCCAGCTAGCCGCGATGGTGGCGGAGATGGAGATGATGAAGGACCACCAGAAAAGGCTGCAAGAGAAGGTGGAGGACCTGGAGAACAGGTCGCGCAGGCAGAACCTGAGGATGTTTGGCCTCCCGGAGGGCAGCGATGGATCGGATGCAGGGGCATATGAGGCGCGTATGCTCGAGAAGCTTCTGGGGGAAGGTGCGTTTACTCGGCCCTTGGACAGGGCGCACAGAGCGCTTATGAGGAAGCCGCTGAAGAATGAGCTGCCGAGGGCAATGGTGGTACGAATGCACCGGTTCCTGGACAAGGAACAGATCTTGATGTGGGCCAGGCAGACGAGAAGCTGCAAATGGGAAAATAACGAGCTGCACATTTACCAGGACTTGGGTGTGGAACTGTCCAAAAGAAGGGCGAGCTTCAATTTAGTTAAATCGGCCTCTTTAAGAAGGGGTGAAATTTGGCATGCTGTACCCAGCTCGTTTGTGGGTCACTTACGAGTGCCAGGAACTTTATTTCGGATCGCCGGATGAGGCGATGACATTTGTTAAGGATAGGGGACTGGCAGGTGATGGAGGACATTGAACTTGGGGGTGAGTAATTCTGTTCTTATGCTGCTAAATTTCTTTTCTCTGTGGGTTCTGTGTTGTACTAATATTTGGGTCGTTGCTCAGTTTTGTATGCGGGTGAACTTTGTTCGTAATGGGGGATGTGATGTGTTATGTACTCTGGGATAACACAGGCCGCAACTGGATGCAGCTTTAACCAAAAGATACTCCCGACCTTGAAGTTAGTTCATTCTGATTTATTGAACCAGTAGCACAGTTCTCTGTGAGTTCGACTCTCTGCTAACCTAAGTGTGGTTACTCTGTCTGACTGAACCAGACTAGCTCTTAGCCACGTGCTGGAGGTGTGATACTGTATATACACCCTGACTCACTCTGTCGGTGTTCATCAGTGGAAAGAGGTGGAATGTGAGTGCCTCGTGCCTTTTATAGTGAGATACCACCCCTGATGTCCTACCTGCTCATTGGTCATGTCCTGTTCTCATTGTTCATTAGCTGCCCGTCTGTGTGTCATTATCTGCATGCCTGCATATCATGACAGGAACGAGGGTGACATTTTCTTCTTTGTGTTTGTTGGGGATTGTGATGTTTTGCATATGTATGTTCGAGCGGGGGGGTAGGGAGATCATTGGGGGGTAAGAGCTTGGTGCCTTTGGCGGGGGCTACCAGGCTAGCTGGGCGGGCTAGCACACGGAAGCACAGTGGGGGGCGAGCAGGGTGATAAGTTTGTTGAGGGGGGTTGGGATTGCTATTTTGTTATTGGGGGGAGGGAGGAACTACTCGGCTGACAGGGGAGGGACTGGCGCTTGGAGACAAATTACATAGATTTTACAGTGCAGAAGGAGGCCATTCAGCCCATCGAGTCTGCAACGGCTCTTGGAAAGAGCACCCTACCTCAGCCCGCACGTCCACCCAATCCCCCTAACCCAGTAACCCCACCTAACCTGTATCAACACCACGGGCAATTTAGCATGGCCAATCCACCTAACCTGCACATATTCGGACTGTGGAAGGAAACTGGAGCACCCGGAGGAAACCCACGCAGACACGGGGAGAACGTGCAGACTCCGCACAGGCAGTTACCAAAGCCGGGAATTGAACATGGGACCCTGGAGCTGTGAAGCAACTGTGCTACCCACTGTGCTACCGTGCCGCCCTCCACGGATCTACCCCTCCCATGTGCTACCCCTCCCATCTGCTCCATAAACCACTTTAGTTCTTTCACTGCGGCTGGCACCCTCCCTGTCCTTGAACTCGACCAAGGTCAATGATGGTGGGCACCCGAGGGCGGGTCTGAGGAGGCGCGGAACGCAAGCTGGAGGCTGGCCTAAGAAGGATGATGCCCCCCCCCCCCACACCACCACCCCCCCCCCCCAAACCAGGCTGATCACATGGAACGTGAGAGGGCTGAATGGGCTGGTGAAGAGAGCTTGCGTGTCTGCACATTTGAAGAGTTTGAAGGCGGACGTGGCAATGCTACAGGAGACACACCTGAGGGTAGTGGATCAGACGAGGCTGAGGAAGGGGTGGGTTCGGCAGGTATTTCACCCAGAGCTAGACTATAAAACTGGGGGGTAGTGATCTTGATCAATAAGCGGGTGTCATTTGAGGTGGGGAGTACAGTGGCGGACACGGGGGGGTTATGCTGAGTGGGAGGCTGCAGGGGATGCCGTTGGTATTAGTGAATATTTACGCACCAAACTGGGACGACACGGGGTTTATGAGGTGGGTGTTAGGGAAGATTCCGGACCTGGACACGCATAGGCTGATCCCCCCGACTTTAATGCGGTCATTGATCCGAGGTTGGATCGGTCGAGTTCAAGGACAGGGAGGGTGCCAGCCGCGGTGAAAGAACTCAAGGGGTTTATGGAGCAGATGGGTGGTGAGGGTAGCTCCGTGGAGGTTCAGACCCCAAGAGCGAAGGAGTTTTCTTTTTTCTCCCACATGCACAAAGTGTACTCCCAGATTGATTTTTTCATTTTGAACAGTTCTTTGCTGGTGGGGGTGGTGGATGCTGAGTATTCGGCGATTGTTGTGTCAGACCATGCCCCACACTGGGTGGATCTATGGGTGAGCAAGGAGGGTGGTCAGCGCCCGCAATGGAGATTGGATGTAGGACTGTTAGCAGATGAGGAGGTGTGCGGGCGGGTGAGGGAATCCATCCAGAATTATTTGGAGATAAATGACACAGGGGAGGTTTCGGCAGCAACGATGTGGGAGGCACTGAAGGCAGTAGTTAGGGGGGAGCTGATTTTGATATGGGCTCATAGGAAGATGGTGTAGCGGGCAGAGATGGATTGACTGGTTAGGGAGATACTACAGATGGACAGAAGGTACTCTGAAGCCCCGGAGGTGGGGATGTTGATGGAGCAGCAGAAGCTGCAGATGGAGTTTGGGCTGAGGAAGGCGAGAGGGGCATATATGAGTATGATGAGAAGGCCAGTAGGATGCTAGCACACCAGCTCAGGGAAAGGGAGGCGGCCAGGGAGATAGGGAGAGTGAAGGATAGAGGGGGGAACACGGTCTTGGACCCAGCAGGGGTGAACGGGGTGTTCATGGAGTTTTACAGTTGGCCTGTATGAGTCAAAGGCCCCAGCTGGGATGGAGGGGAGGAGGCAGTTTTTGGAGATTCCGAAGGTGGAGGAAGGGTTGGTGGAACGGTTGGGAGCCCTGATTGGGAATGTAGAAGTAGTAGAGTGATTGGAAGCCATGCAGTCCGGTAAGGCTCCTGGACCGGATGGCTACCCAGTGGAATTTTACAAGAAGTTTGCTGTGATGCTAGGCCCGCTGTTGGTGAGGGCTTTAAGAAGGGGGCAGGAGAGGAGGCTGGGGGAGTTGCCGTTCAAAGTGGTGGGAGGGAGTTTCCATTACTTGCGAATCCAGGTGGCACGGGGATGGGAGCAGCTAACATAAATTAAATTTGGCCCGGTTAGTTGAGCAAATGAAGGAGGACTTTCGGAGGTGGGCCATGCTCCTGTTGTCGCTGGCGAGGAGGGACCCGGAGCCCCCAAAATCAGGGGTATGGGTTAGTGACATGGCTGGGTTTCTCAGGCGTGAGAAAATTAGGTTCGCCCTGAGAGGGTCAATGTTAGTGTTCACTTGGAGGTGGCAGCTGTTTATCGACTTCTTCGGGGAAAACTAAACTGTTAACAGATTTAGTAAAGGGAGGTTAGGGTTTAAGGGGGGCAGGGGGAGTTAAGTTAGTTTAGTTTAGTTTAGGCGGAAACAGTGAGTAGAGATGGAGGGGGGTGTTACGCACTGAATTATGTTTACATTTGTATTTGTATCTTTTGTTGTTATAAAACCATAAATGCCTTAAAAAAAGAATCTCTACAGTGCTGAAGGAGGCCATTTGGCCCATTGAGCATGCACTGGCCCTCTGAAAGAGCACCGTACCTAGTCCCACACTCTCCTCCGCACCCCCCCCCCCCTTTCCTATTCCTGTAACCCCACCTAACCTGTGCATCCATGGCCAGGTTTTCAAAACTCTTCAAGACAGAAACTCCCGGGACTAACTCTCAGGCTGATGTGGGTGAAGCTTAAATAGGATTAGGTATTAAAGTCCCAAATGGTGATGCATTTAAATAAAATTGAAAATGTTGAAAACAATGGAATAACAATTTATTTTTAAATAAGTGTATAAACAATAAAACTTTCCAGTGGAAATATTTTGAACAACATATATACATATCCTCAAAGTTTGTTACAGAATCATAATTTAGAATTTGAACAGATTAAGATAATTCTAGCTTCAGTCAGTGATTTGAAGGTTCTTTTTCCAGTTTCAAACCCCATACATGTCTTGTCCAACGTTGGACTGTATTGATCAGTCATGTGATTACATCAATGAGCTGGCTGCATCTTGTCCACAAATTAATACCTTTCTCGCATCTCATTCTTAAAAAACTAATGCTATCAGTTCTCGACTGAAACCGATGTTACTGCATGTGTTCACTGCACTACATATCCTTCCTGGAAACTGGTGGGATTAATTTATGTTCAGTACGGGTTGTTCCTGAAATTTGATGGATTCTCCGTTACAGCCCCGCTAAATCTTAAAACAGGAATAGAAATGTGCATTATGTGATAATATTTTGCAGTTAATCTGAGCACTAGTGGAAATGTTTCAACAAAGCAATCTTCTCCACTGCATCAACTATGCCTTTCAAATTTAAACCAGGATTCCAGTTTTGATTCAAGTTGCCCCAGGTGTGCTGTCAATCACAAAGCTTTCAAAATCATGCTGTGCCAAATATGAAAGTACAACTTCTCAGGAGAAGCTGGTCAGTCACAGGATGTGTTGTGCCGGTGTTAACCTTCTCTTGCAACTTTAGCCGCAAAAGGAGTGGAGCTAGTGCTAAATCTAATGCTCTTCACCTCCAAAGGCCCCCCATCAGATTGACTTCTCACTAACAAAGAAGTGTATTTCCTTTGCACAGCCAAGCAAGCAGGCAGCATTGTCATATACTTTTCTAAAATGCAATTTAGACCATCTAATTCCCACGTCATCCTATAGAATTCGATGTTCCTAAATAAAAACTCCTGCTAAAGGAGGCATTTTCTTTTCTACCTGAGGCCATTGTTATGAAGTAAAAATGTTACTACAGAATCTCTAAGCATTCCTAAGTGCATGTAATGTTCACTCTAACTCATAGCATCAACACACAATGAGCTGAAGATTGTCAATGGATGACAATTGATATGAAATAACCATTGCCTATTCCTTATTGCCGATTTGTCCTTTGTTACACCCGACTTATTCTTTGTCCTAACTGCAGCAGCTGATTGGCCACGTCACTGGGAAGGTCGATGTTGACCTGATCTTCAAAATATTTTCTGATGGCTTCTATTTCCTCTTCCCAGAATTTTTTCTCAACACTGAAGAGTTCGTCCATGTTCACGACGCCGAGGCCGTTGAGGTTAAGGGCGTTGTCTGCAGGAATGAAGCCCAAAGGAGACAGCTTGGCGCAGTCCTCCCCCTCGATTCTCCGGAACATCCACTCCAGGACTCGACAGTTCTCCCCAAAGCCCGGCCACAAGTAGTTGTTCTGATTATCTTTGCGGAACCAGTTGACGTGGAAGATCTTGGGAAGTTTTGAGCCGGCCCTGTGCTCCATGCTGAGCCAGTGTGATAGGTATCTGCCAAAGTTGTATCCAAAGAAAGGCCGCATGGCGAAAGGGTCGTGCATAATGACCTTCCCTAAGAAACAATGACAAAAGGAGCAATGAAGAACTCGTGTTGAGAGTGACACAGGGACTACCCAAGTTAAGAATATGTTTGTATGGGGATAAACAACACCACACCCTAACATCCTATTTCACTCAAAATCTGAAGTGACAGCTTTTCTGTTTCCGATGTGAACTTAGATAATGAATGTTAGCAGACTCCTCACTCATATCTACTTGTATTCACTTTACATTAGGAATCACAGGAAATTGTAACTAGCCTACACTGTGCCCCAATGTTGCTACCATACTCTCTATACCAATATTACTGGTGTCCTCTATGTCCCAGTGTTACAACCATACTCTCTAACCCAATATTACTGGTGGCCCCAGTGTCCCAGTGTTACTACCATATTCTCTATACCAGTATTACTGGGTACTCTGTGTCCCAGTGTTACTGGTGTACTCTGTGGCCCAGTATTACTGGGTACTCTGTGTCCCAGTGTTACTGGTGTACTCTGTGGCCCAGTGTTACTGGTGTACTCTGTGGCCCAGTGTTACTGGTATACTCTGTGGCCCAGTGTTACTGGTATACTCTGTGGCCCAGTGTTACTAGTGTACTCTGTGGCCCAGGATTACTGCATTCTGAGGCCCAGTGTTCCTGTGTTCTCAATCCCAGTGTCCCCATGTTCTCTATCCCAGTGCCCCTGTGCTCTCTATCCCAGTGTCCCTGTGCTCTCCATCCAAGTGTCCCTGTATTCTCTATCCCAGTGTCCCTGTGTTCTCTACCCCCAATGTTCCTGTGTTCTCTATCCCAGTGTCCCTGTATTCTCTATCCCAGTGTCCCCATGTTCTCTATCCCAGTGCCCCTGTGCTCTCTATCCCAGTGTCCCTGTATTCTCTATCCCAGTGTCCCTGTGTTCTCTACCCCCAATGTTCCTGTGTTCTCTATCCCAGTGTCCCTGTATTCTCTATCCCAGTGTCCCTGTATTCTCTATCCCAGTGTCCCTGTGTTCTCTATCCCAGTGTCCCTGTATTCTCTATCCCAGTGTCCCTGTATTCTCTATCCCAGTGTTCTCTTTCCCCCTATTACTCTCATACCTTTGTGTTCTGCTGCAGCTGTAGCCTCTGATCTCATGGCTGCTCCGATGAAAACCCCATGCTGCCAGTTGAAAGCTTCATACACCAGAGGGACTCCTGGAACAAATACCAAAGAATGTCTTTGAAATAAGGAGCACAAGATCGAGGGCCGAAGGGCCTGTTCTGTGCTGTACTGTTCTATGTTCTATGTACATAAGTGTGAAATAGTATATTTTGATAGGCAGACCAAAGAAGGCTTTACACTCTTTGGAAAATAAGTGTCAAACCAGGAGGCACAAAGGGATCTGGAGATACACATTTACAACATTTCAAACTGCAGTTGTGCAGTTTATTAAGAACAAAATAAGCAACAAGGCTTAACAACAAGTTAACAACTAAAGGGATAGAGCTGCAAAGTGGATAAGTTATGTCAATTTATGTCACAACTAGAATATTGTGCACAGTTCCAGTCTCCATTTTATGAAAAGGATAAAAAGGCCCTAGAGAAGGATAAGAAAGATTTACAAGCATGATGGCAGAACTTAGAAGTTGTACCTATCAGGGAAGATTGAGTGGGTTGAGGCTCTTTTGTTGAGCAAACAGGTGAACTGGAGGTGACATGAAAGTAGACTCATGGGCAGAATAAACACTGACATAGACATGTTGGGCCGAATGGCCTGCTGTAAGTACTATGTAATTCCTATTTAACTGTTTGTGATCTCCTGCTCACTTCACACGTATGTTTTACCGCTGTTGTACACCATCCCATTTTCAGCCTTTCACTAAAGGCCAGAGTTCCTGAGCTCTGTGAGCAGCAATCCAGTCTAATAACAGTGCAATGACAACAACTGACTCTAATGTTTAGCTGTGTTGTTCTACAGGTCAGACTATTGTACCTTTTGGCCTCCGTCCTCCGAAGACAATTCCTTCAATGGGAACTCCTTCAGGAGACTCCCAGTCTGGGTCAATGATCGGACATTGTCCGGCAGGAGTACAGAACCTGGAGTTGGGGTGTGAACATGGTTCTCCATCCTCTGGTCTCCACTCTTTGTTTTTCCAGGAAGTTAATGTGACACCGGGGGGCAGATTTTCATCGATTCCTTCCCAGTAAACACCCCCATCGCTGGTCTCTGCTACATTGGTGAAAATGGTGTTCTTGCTGATGGTTTTCATTGCGTTTGGGTTTGTATTTACAGACGTCCCAGGAGCTACACCAAAGAAGCCATTTTCTGGGTTGATTGCCCTCAGGTTACCTGTGGGAAGGTCCAGTAAGAGACATATTAATAAACTCATTGGACATTCAGCAGGCAATGCATGTTCCGCACAAAGTGGATACCTTCCCCGTCTAATCATTTCACATCTACCTTAAACTATAGTGAGATGCCGAGACCAACAAACCTTGTTCATCAAATTTCATCCAGGCGATGTCATCTCCCACACACTCCACCTTCCAGCCGGGTAATGTCGGATTCATCATGGCCATGTTTGTTTTCCCACAAGCACTGGGGAAGGCAGCAGCAATGTACTTCTTCTGCCCTTTGGGATTGGTCACTCCCAGGATCTAGGGAGAGAGAGGAGAAGCTGATGAGCAAATGATGTCTGTTCGCTGACCCTGGGCCACAGTCTATTCTACATTTCTCATTACTGCAGCATGCGACACTCAGTGTGTGAGTTCACACTGACACAGGGTGAACAACATATGATTATTGAGCATTTCCTCACCGTCATATCTTACATGCCGCACAGCTGATCCCAAATGATTTAATGCTTTTAAATTCCTCCAGGACAATACACCCAAAACTCCTCATTTAACCTAACCTTCAACAGTGTCAGACTGAGAAACTTACTCATTGTTTAGTGATTTTGTGGGAGAATTTGAATTTGTATAGCACCTTTCAATATCTCAGGATGACCCAATGTTCATTCGAGAAAATGACCTACTTTTATTGAGTCATTGGTGCAATGTCAGAAACATGGCAGACAATAAGTGCATAGCAAGGTCCCACAAGCAGTAATGTGATAATAACCAAATCAACCAGTTTTAGTGATGTTGGTTAAAGGCTAAATATTGATCGGGCAACCAGGGGAAATAAATCACCCTTTATTCTTCAAAATTATGGTGTGGAAGGGCAGCACGGTGGCCTAGTGGTCAGCACAGCTGCCTCATGGCGCTGAGGTCCCAGGTTTGATCCCGGCTCTGGGTCACTGTCCGTGTGGAGTTTGCAAATTCTCCCCGTGTCTGCGTGGGTTTCGCCCCCACAATCTAAAAAATGTACAGAGTAGGTGGATTGGCCACGCTAAATTGCCCCTTGACTGGAAAAAATAATTGGGTAATCTAAATTTATAAAAAAAATTTAAAATAAAAAAATTATGGTGTGATATCTTTTCTAGCCGCATGAGAGACCAGAGGGGGCTTCAGTTAACGCCTGATCTGAAAGATGGCAGCCCTGACTATGCAGCACTGGATTTTCAACTTGGATTATGTTCTCAAGTCTCTGGGGGGGGACTTGGATCCATGATGCCTGAGTCAGAGGTGAGAGGGTTACCAATTCACCCAAGGCTGACGTCTTAATGCAGAGCTCAAATAAGATATTTATGTTATTTTAGAAGTTTGCTTCTTTCACGGGAAAAAGGCTTCTTACTGATAAACTACAGCTGTTAAAGATCCAGCAAAGAATAACTCCTGTAATCTTACCAGCATGTGCTCAGCCAGCCAGCCCTCTTCTTTAGCAATCCTGGATGCGATGCGGAGAGCGAAGCACTTCTTCCCCAGCAGTGAGTTACCTCCATATCCGCTTCCAAATGAAGCAATCTCCCTGCGCTGAGGTATGTGGGCGACCAGAGTCAGCTCGGGATTGCAGGCCCAGTTATTGACCAGTGGCCCTAAACACAAGAGAGGGATTGTCATCCAAAGCTCTATAAAAAGCTGCAGGATCAAAGGAGAAGACCCCCCTCCCCTTCCCTCCCCCGCATGCAGAGAATAATCCAGAGGTGCTGAATCCAAACTCACTCTTTAGCGGCAAAGGGCACCCGACTGAATGAAGGCATTTGACGAACTGGTCATTCCCCAGGGTCTCCAGTACAGCTGATCCCATGCGAGTCATGATCTTCATGCTAGCCACGACGTAAGGTGAATCAGTCAGCTGAATCCCGATCTTGGACAGAGGTGATCCCACAGGCCCCATGCTGAATGGAATCAGGTACATTGTACGGCCTAAAGATTTACAGGAAGAAAATCATTGCTGAGACTATTCTGGGATAGAATTTGCTGTGTCTTTAAATCCACATCAACTCAAGATTAAACTCAGGCACTGACATAATCCCAGCTGTCTGTTAAAACATTTACAGTACTCCAGGCTGATTAACAAATATCGTGAGTAACACCAAGGTAGTTATGTCACCAATGGATTAGGAGGAGGACATTAACCACATGAATGAAGCTCAGAATTTCTCTCTGTTATCGAAACACCAAACTCCCTTGCACCTGTAATTTGTGCATGGGATGTTGGGGGTTAGGAAAGAAGCTCTTTTGATTTAAGATGAACTTTATGCCAGTATTCACCACCGTTCTGCATTGTTCATGCCAGCTTCTAATCTCTTATTCCTTTTCTACTCCTGGCTGGCCCAACATTTGTTGCCAATCCCTAGTTGTCCATTAACTGGATGGTTTACTAGACCACTTCAGAGGGCAGTTAAGATGCTATGGATCTGGATCACAGGGAGGCCAGACCAGGCAAGGACAGCAAATTTCACTCCCTAAAGGGCATTAGTGAACCAGATGGGATTCTACCACAATCGGTAGTTGCCATGGTTACTATTACTGAGATTTATTGAGCAAATTTAAATTCCACCAGCTGCTGTGGGATTATCCTGGGATTCTGGATTACTAGACCAATGGCATTACTATTATACCACCGTCCCCTGGAACAGGCAAGCCTGCCAACTACAGCGGTGTAGTTAGGGCAGATGAATGGTGCAGACGGGAAGTTTGTCAGAATCTTTCACAGTTAGCAGCAGAGATCCTGAATCCTCCTGGATAGTTCACCAACTAAGACATTGTGCAGAGTAAGAAGCAGGTGAGCAGAATATTTGAGTAGGTTTAGTCAGATACAGTCCACACTGAAGAGTCAATAGCTGACATATTCACCACGCCCTCATTGAGTAATAACTCACAAGACTGTATGCAGAAAGAATAGTTCAGAAATATTCCAGATTGGATTAATGTCTGTACCTTTCATACACTCTGGGAATCGGGCATTGAATGCCTTTTCAAATTCCTTCTCCGACAGCCAGCGCCCGAGCTGGCTGACACCACTCTTTGCTACAGGAATGGTGTCTCTCTGTTCAGGGGTCACAATCACAGTTTTACTCTCCACACGAGCAACATCCCTGGGGTCTGTACGAGCCAACCAGCTGGAAGTAGCAAGAATTAATTTAATTCAGTCACAGTGAGTCCAGCTTTATCGTCATCACAATTCAATAATACATTCCTGCAATGTGTGGTGATTCAGGGTTGAAGGCTGGAACTTAGACTTATTACTTCATGTGTCCAATCTGCCCAAGGTCTGAAAGCCATTTGCAGGGCAGTGACCTTGCTGTCGGAAACCTAGTTTTTAGACTGAATGTAATGTGTTTGGATGTGTGCAGTGTGACGCCGTGGAAGATCGGGGCAATGAACCTTGTGCTATGTGTTCTATCTTCCCCTGTTTGAAATGTGGTGAGTGCAGCAAGGCGAATACCTCCTGGACTCATGTCTCTATAACAATCTGCTGCAGTTTATTTTGCTTGGCATCAATGAGTTTTCATCACTTACAACTTTAATCAGGCTTTGACCCTTATCTTTTAACTTAATGACCTTCTTTCTGGCTTGTAACAGTCACAGGAAATCTCTCTTGTGTTGCCGGTGCCTGGATCTCTGTCCAGTCACCTACTTGTGCATTAAGGCCAAGAATATGAGCATGTGGACATGCAGAACGAGGCCAATAGCGCGGGTTCAATTCCCCTGCCGGCTGAGGTTATTCATGGAGGCCCCGCCTTCTCCACCTTGTCCCTCACCTTTGGTATGGTGACCCTCAGGTTAAATCACCACCAGTCAACTCTCCCCCTCAAAGGGGAAAGCAGTCTATGGTCACCTGGGACTATGGTGACTTTACCTTTATGAACATATGGGCAGTAAATTGTCTGCACATTGTTACTGAACCAGAAATCTCACCCAGGAGTTATAAACAGCAGGTTTGGTGAATGGAAGTGCCATACTGGTAAAGCAGCAAATAGTCTTCTGAATCTTGTGCTGGTGCACGTTCGTGGGAGAGTGTAGAGGGAGCAGTGCTCTGCATGTAACCATTTGTATATATGACCTGGGAGTGCTTGTTGCTGATGCCAAAGTAAAAAATTACAATTGACAAGCACAATAAAACTTCATCAAAACATGTGGAGGAGGAAGCTACTCACCAGTTCTGATACTTGCGCAAACGTTTGATCATGCCTTGCTCTTCCATCAGGGACAAAATCTGCCGGTTTTCTTCCTCACTGCCATCACAGATATGGATGTTGTTCGGCTGACACAGCTGTGCATTCTCTTCAACAAAGTTTCTCACTGCAGGGCTCAGCGTGTTCAGATCCCCCTGAACCACATTCAGAGGGAGCCGGGGCGGAGGCTGGAGCTGTGGTGCCATGAGTCCTTCGAGAGATGGATCCGCAAGAACCTGTAAAACAATCATTATGTCACTGCTAACGGCGGTCAGAATACACATGTGTCTTGATTCTGGCAGAGTATTTATATGAACAGGATGAAAGAAAAGGAAAGTATTGTACACTAATTATACAATGTAATTATTATACACTAATTATTATACACTGTAATTTCTAGCCTGCTGTTCATGTCTTTTGTTAAAATTGTGGATTATTGGAATAATTCTTCAAGGTAAGAATAATTTAAAAAAATTATAGTCTGATGAAATCTGTATTGAAAGGAACATTGTTCTCGCCATTTATCTTAAAGTTGCAAACCTTTCTCAGCACAATGAAGCTAGAGAAAGTGCGAGGAAAAGATACAGAGAAAAAAGGTGTCATAAGAATGAAACTGATGTACAATTCTCAGTAATATGAAAAGGTAATCTGTGATAAAAACACATACAAGGTTAAAATTGTTGCACATTTTGTTCCACAATATCATCTATTTCCATAATCACTGCTAATTAACTTTTCTCATATTGTATCGAGACTCACTTATTCAGCTCACTGGATCTGTCTGAAGAGCAGTTTCAAGTTGATCGGTCCGATCTCTAACTTCTTTATCTTCTGCTGAGCAGCTTGAATTTTGAAGTCCTTCAGCAATCTGATGAGTTTCTGCTGTGCTGTCTGCGTCTTTAAATACAGAATTAGAGGACCTCCTCTCACTCAGGGATAAGGGGGCTCGTCATGTTCGTCACTGAGAGTGAACACACCTCATTGGGATCGCAGTTAATACGTAATCCAGTGCGAGCAACCTGTACTCCTAATATCTATCCTAGCAATCAGCAATCAATAGCTTCGAAAATGTGCACCAGCCACACCTCCGCACGCATACAGTTAATACATAATCTAGCCAATAATCTCTTCCAACAATCAGTGATCAATAACTGTTAAAGTGTGCTTTTTCTTTTTCATTCAGCTGAGGTCGGCAAGTTGCAGTGCTTGTCGAAGGTTCTAGTGCCAGACTCCAGCCAAGCTCTGATGCAACTTGTGTGTTGTTTATGCAACTAAAAAGTGCTGTGTGAGACTTATGTGGTGACATTCCCTTTGATCGGGCAGGGCCTTCGTCGTTGCTGATGCTCCAATCAGCCTTTACAAAGCTAGGCTACACCTCCAGAGTTGAGTGGTTGATAACATGGTCAGTTTCACTGTCTGGTGATTGGCTAGGAGCGGGGGCACGGTTCAGTTGTGGATTCAACCCTGAGCAACTGTGGGCCTCAGAGTAGAACAAAGTAGTGAAAAGAATTTAATGCATTTAGTGCCTTTCATTACCTCAGGATGTTCTAAAGCACTTTATCATCAATTAAATACTTTTGAAGTGTTGTTGTTGTTGCAATGTAGGAAATGCATTGACTAATTACCAGTAAGAGTCCACAAACAGCAATAAACTAATAATTAGATAATCCCTCTTAGATGTTGTGTGAGAGATAACTATTGACCCGGACTCTAGGGAGAAATTTCGAGCTCAAAAAAGAGTGGTTGGGTGAGTGGAATTGGTGAAAGAGTTGGAAAATAGGTACAAAATTTGACAACTCCCATGGCATAGGTAAGCGTTGGGTGTTATGTTGAAGGAGGTGCAGGGATGGTGATATCCCAGCTTTGGATATGTTTGGCAACCTCTTCACTAGAAAGCAGTGAAGGGTGAATAGGATGAGATTGTGGAAAGCAGCAGTCTCTAAAGTTAAATGGCTCCCAGTTAAAAAGGAGAAACAAGATGGTTTGGCAGGGTGAATGAAGCTGCCAATAACATTTCTTTCTTATAAACGCCAAACATGCGCATAGCCTTTCACCTTCATTCGTAAGAAACATTTGAATTTACATGGGATTTTTCCTTCTTGTCGAAGGACTTCTGTAGCTCTTCCCCAAAGCCATAGTGGGCAAACAGCACTAATTCCTGTGCAAATTCACCCCCTTGGTGTCAAATGTCACAAAGGAAAGCACTGGGGAAAGGAAAAGGTGGACCATTGCACATGTGAAACTGGAGAACACGTCAAGAAATATTGGTATTTGTGATTCTGCAGACAGGACCGTTTTTGCAGAGGGTGTAATGTTGCTCAGAAAATTAGGAAGTCAAAGTTAAAGGTAGGAGTGCAGGTTAGTGATCAGTCTGAGTGTCAGCAGAAACCAATGGGTAAGGACAGATGATATGAACATTATATTCTACCAAGGACTCATACAAGATCCAAAACTAGGAAGGGGGAGGCTTCCAAGAACATAAGGTTTAAAAAATCAGGGGTATATGAGAGAGCGCTTGCACGGAATAGTGAGGGGGAACTTGACTGTCAGGCCGGGCAGGAAACAATAACAAAAATGTGCTCAAAGCAAATCCAGAATTGTAAGCAACTGTAAAAAATCAAAGCTAAATGTTCTTTATCTGAATGCACAAAGAATTTGCAACAATGTCATATGCTGCCCACTGCCCTCACCTCCCCCCACAAATCACTGGGGCCTGCTGGATTGGTGCTGGTGAGCCCCAACCCCACCTACCTTCATTCCAGGCCTCCCCAATGATCGCTGATTGCAGGACTGCAGCTGTCCCAATAGCGTCTACAAGTCCCAGTGGGGCTGCTGGGACTGAAGAGCTACCAGCCCACTGATTGGCCGGTGACTCTTCGAGGTTGGACATACTGCCTCAGAGGCATGGAGATCACAAGTTCAGGCAACTAATTGCATGAACAACATAAAATAGAGTCATGGCTTCCAGGACTGGCAGAGGCGGGCTCACATCAATGTTTCCTGGTGGCAGATGGGCTCCCCTCCTCTGTGTTAAATCCCAGTCATTGGGAGAATAGCACAATGGTCGAGCTCAAACCTGTCAAACGCTTGAGGTGCACAGAAATGCACTTCCAAGAGGGGGATCACCGTTTAGATTTCAGGAGTGGGAACCCTCATGGGTATTCCCCATGCAGGGAACATTCAGGTCAGTAAAGCCATGCTTGCTGCTGATTAATGCAGCTCAGACCAGAATAGACTGGGTGATACACTTTTTGATTCCTTTGTCTGCCTGGCTGAAGTAGTTACGGCATTAACTTACTGAGGCAGAAAGTGAAGTAATAAGTCCTATTCCAGGGAAAAATCCAATTTTTTGCTAAATCAATTTTTGTGTTGCTGTCAAAAACTGTTGTTTCTTTCCAAAGCAATCCTATTTATTTTAAGAGGCAAAATGTGTCCATTGGCAGAGTAAACTGCATTTTGCAGATATCGTGTATTTATTTTAGCATTTGAATTGCAATGACAGTGTGAGCGGCAGTTTACAGAGCAAATGACATATTGCAGATAGCACATTGTTTTCTTTGGAAGGCGACAACATTCAGGAGGCAAAGTCTGAAATAGAAGAATGTTGAGATCATGGCATTTCTACAGGGGCTCAAACGTTAACTTTAAACTAGCTAATTCAGTAGCTGCATCAATGCAGCAGAAAACTAGTCAAGGGCCTCGTTTATGGGTCCAAACCTTTGCACTGAAGTTTATGAAGCACCTTTTGAGGCAGGAGCCCTGGTCACCTCCAATATCATAGAGCTCACTGGAAATAGGTCTTTTGGCTCAATTGGTCTATGCTCCACATGATCTTCCTCCGTCCCTATTCAGCTCACCCTATCATGTTCTATTGCAGTTATCCAGCTCCCCTTTAAATGCATTTATGCTCTTCACCTCAACTACACCATGTAGCAGAAAGCTCCACATTCAAACCACTTTCTGAGTAAAACAGTATCCTACATTCCTTAGATTTAACCACTTTAGTGACTAGATTGTCAGTGAAGAATGAGATGTGGATACTGACTTCATATAGTAGGGTTCTCATTCCTTGGGTTCTTGAGTATGGTCAGTGGTGGATCAGGAACTGTTGAACTGGACTTTCAAAGGTTTAGATGCAAATAGCTTTATCCAATTTTGAAAGTGATCCTTTCACAAGGAGAATGCCATAAGCATTATTCCGCACTCTTCCATGCTCAAAACATGGAAAGCATGTTAGCTGCACTCTGAATAACATCAGCCGAACAACAATCCATGTAATTGTCAGTATCTGCCTGATTTCTCATCTGCAAAAGCAAGGACGTTCTCTATTTACCATTGCACATTCTAAAGCAGCAAGATCGGGCTCTGGGGTTTGTACACATTGCAGAATTCCTCTCCCCATGCCCAGCTCTGCATGGTGTTGTCCATGTTGTGATATTTCATTTCATTCTATGAATGTCTGGCTAGTCTGTAATCACCATATATCTGAAATAACATATATCTCTATTTGTAATAACTACCATCACACTTTCATCAATCAATAGTGATGCAATCCCCCTTATTTAACCTTACATTTGGTCCAAAATTTGAGATTTTGGAGATTAAGGCTTCAGACAACTTTTTGAATTCCACATACTGCTGAATGCAGGTTCAATGAGTTCCCCCATCTAATAGGGGTCACTGTTTAAAAATAAGGGGTTGCTCATTTAAGCCAGGGTTGAGGAGAAAAGTTTTCAGTCAAAGTGCCGTGAGTCTCTGGAACTTTCTTCTTCAAAAGGCAGTGGAACAGAGTCTGTGACTATTTTTAAGGCAGAGCTAGATAGATTCTTGATTAACAAAAGGGCAAAAGGTTATCGGGGGTAGGAAGGAGTATGGGATTGAAGTTATAATCAGATCAACCATGATCTTGTTGATTGGTGAAGCAGGCTCATTCGTATGTTCATACGTATATATCATAGCCCCCACGAGGCCCACGGGGAAACCATTATCGGTCTTCCCGTGGGGCTCGTTGAGTACAAGCTTTCCCTGGAGTGTGCGGAGGCTCGTAAAACCTAGCTTAAAAGCCAGCCCAAGCCAGGCATGTTGGTTGTGGTACGCACATAGTCACTGTGGTGGGCAGACTTTATTTTAAAGTAGAATAAATCTTTATCATTCTTACCGCTGGCTTCCTTGGTCATTAAACTGGCGACGAAGAAAAGGGAAACTCCGGTCTCAGTTTCAAGATGCCCAGCCACCATACAGCAGCATGAGGAATTAAGGTTCAGCAATGCTGCTTTTGGGTAAACTGTAGGCCTTTGACCCAGGCCCAGAAGATTAGGCCCAATACGTAGAATGTATGAGATACTTTTTACAGGCTAATGGCATTTTGGGAGTAGACCGACAAAAGGTAATCCTCCAAACAGCTTGCGGGACCCCGACCTTTGGGATTATAAAGAGCATTACATACCTAGCTGCTTCAGATTCTAAGATGTGGAGATGCCGGCGTTGGACTGGGGTGAGCACAATAAGAAGTTAAAGTTACAGGTTAAAGTCCATGAGGTTTGTTTTGAATCACTAGCTTTCGGAGCACTGTTCCTTCACCTGAGGATTCACCTGAGGAAGGAGCAGTGCTCAGATTCTAAGTCATTCGATGAGTTGTTTGCTCCGGTGTCTGACCATTATGTCCAAAGCCAGTTACAATGCAACTTTACAGGTTCAACACAACTGTGCTGACTCTGGGTGAGTCAGTCACTGATTTTTTGACCTGTCTCAGGCAGCTGGCGGAGCGCTGCGCGTCTAGGCCGTCCCATCAGAAATGTTGAGGAATAGGCTTGTTTGTGGAATAAATAACATGGCCATGCAATGGAGGCTGTTGGTGGGCTTAAAGCGGGCCATTGAATTAGGATTTGTGGTATTATAGGTATTACGGTAACTGAGAGGCTGAAGTACCATTGGTAGAACCTATATGCTTGCCATTGGCTAGAGTGCATAATAGCTCCGCCCTGATAGGCGGGGTATAAGAGCCCGTGCCATCCCAGCAGCCCTCATTCTGTACCTGAGCTGCTGGGGGAAACATCTAGCTTATTAAAGGCTTCAGTTGTACTACAACCTCGCTTTAGTGGTCATTGATCGTGCATCAGGACTGTCCCGTGAAAATGCGGAGAAAGGAGTACAGGAACTTTAAAAATATATATTTTTATTCTCCTTTTTCACATTTTCTCCCAAATTTACACCCACCAACAATGAACAATAATCAGTAACAAATATGTCAATCCCCATATCAATAACAACAATCCCATCCTCCCACCAAACCCCAAACATTAGCCCGCATGTTCACACAAATAAATGACAAAAAGGAATTAGGGATCACCCATAGTCACCATTAACACACAGCCCCCCTCCCCCAACCCTCTTACCCAACCCCCCAACTAATGTTCGATGTTATCCAGTTCTTGAAAGTGCATAATGAATAATGCCCATGAATTGTAGATCCCCTCCATCCTTCCCCTCAGTTCAAACTTAACCTTCCCAAGAGTCAAGAATTTCAACAGGTCCCCCCGCCACGCCAGGGCACAGGGTGGAGAGGTTGCTCTCCAAGCCATCAGGATCGAGCGATCAACGAGGCAAAGGCTACAACATCTGCCTCCGCACCCGTTTCCAACCCTGGCTGGTCCCACACCCCAAATATGGCCTCCCGGGGGCCCGGGTCCAGTTTCACGTGCACCATCTTGGAAATTACCCTAAAAACCTCCTTCCAGTAATCCTCTAGCTTTGGACAGGACCAAAACATATGAACGTGGTTAGCGCCACCCCCCCCCCCCCCCGCCCCGCAACGTTCACACACATCTTCTACTCCTTCAAAGAATCGGCTCATCCTCGCCCTCGTGAGGTGTGCTCTGTATACCACCTTCAGCTGTATGAAATGAAAAATGAAAATGAAATGAAAATCACTTATTGTCACAAGTAGGCTTCAATGAAGTTACTGTGAAAAGCCCCTAGTCGCCACATTCCGGCGCCTGTTCGGGGAGGCTGTTACGGGAATTGAACCGTGCTGCTGGCCTGCCTTGGTCTGCTTTCAAAGCCAGCGATTTAGCCCTGTGCTAAACAGCCCCTTAAACAGCCACCTCGCGCACGAGGTGGAGGCATTCACTCTCCGGAGCAACTCACACCAGAAACCCTCCTCCATATCCTCTCCCAACTCTTCCTCCCACTTTGCTTTGATCCCTTCCAGTGGTGCCTTCTCCTCTTCCAAAATAGCTCCGTAAACCGCCGACACTACCCCCTTCTCCAGTCCCCCTGTCGTCAGCACCTCCTCCAGCAATGTGGAGGCCGGCTCCACCGGGAAGCTCTGTATCTCCTCTCTGGCAAAATCTCGAACTTGCATGTATCTAAACATTTCCCCCCTGCTCCAGCCCATATTTCGTTTCCAGCTCCTTCAATCCTGCAAACCGACCCCTAAGAAACAAATCTTAGTGTCTTAATCCCCTTCTCCTCCCATTTCCGAAAATTTCCATCCCACTTCCCTGGCTCAAATCTGTGGTTCGCCCGAATCGGCATTTCCCTTGGCCCTGCCCCCGACCCGAAGTGTTGGCGAAACTGCCTCCAAATTCTCAATGAAGCTGTTATTACCGGACTCCCTGAGTATTTTCCCGGGGTCATCGGGAGCGGCGCTGTTGCCAGTGCTTTCAGTCCCGACCCCCTTCACAAACTCTCCTCCATTCTGACCCACAGGGAATCAACCCCTCTGACCCAGCTCCGCACCTTCTCCACATTCGCCCCCTCAGTAATAATACATCAGGTTCGGAAGACCAAAACCCCCTGCCTGCCTTCCGCTCTGTAGCAGCACCTTTCTCACTCTGGCCACCTTCCCTCCCCGTGTGAATGAAGTAATCCTTCCCTCAGTCTCTCTGAAAAAAGCCTTTGGCAGGAAACTCGGCAGGCATTGGAAAATAAACAGAAATCACGGCAACACGTTCATTTTAACCGCCTGCACCCGACCCGCCAGTGACAGAGGGAGACCATCCCACCTTGCCAGATCGGCTTTCACTCTCCCCACCAAACTAGAAATGTTGCACCTGCGGAGCCTCCCCCACCCCCGGGCAACCTGCACCCCAGGTACCTAAAGTGAGTCCCTGCTCTACGGAATGGCAGCCCCCCCATCCCTGCCCCCACCCCCGGTCGAGACACCACAAAATACTCACTGTTGTCTAGATTTAGTTTGTACCCTGAGAAAGACCCAAACACCCGAAGCAGCTCCAATATTCCCCCTATCGACACACTCGGTTCTGACACGTATAACAGCAAGTCATCGGCATATAAGGATGCCCTATGCTCTATCCCCCCCCCCCGCACTATTCCTTTCCATACCCCCAAACATCTTAATGCGAAGGCCAACGGCTCAGTCGCGAGTGCAAACAACAGGGGGACATAGGACATCCCTGCCTGGTCCCACGGTGGAGAGAAAAGTATCTCGAGCTGATGTTGTTTGTGCGGACACTCGCCCTCGGCTCCTTATATAGTAGCTTTACCCAGTTCACAAATCTTGGTCCAATCCCAAAACGCTCCAGAGCTGCCATCAAGTACCCCCATTCTACCTGGTCAAACGCCTTCTCAGCGTCCAATGCCACAACCACCTCTGTTTCCTTCCCCTCCGCCGGTGCCATAACGACGTTCAATACCCTTCTAATGTTTGAAAAGAGCTGCCTCCCTCTCACGAACTCTGTCTGATCTTCACCCATCACCTTCAGGAGGCGGCACTCCAGCCTACCCGCCAGTACCTTCGCCAATACTTTTGCGTCCACATTCAAAAGTGATATGGGCCTATACGACACACACTCCGTCGGGTCCTTATCTTTTTTTAGTAACAGGGAAATCGATGCCTGCCCCAAGGTTTGCGGCAACACCCCCTTCCCTATCACCTCCTCAAACATCCCCACCATCAGGGGTGCCACCTCATCCTTGAATTATTTATAGTATTCCACCGGAAACCCATCCGGCCCTGCCACCTTCCCCGACTGCATCCTCCCAATCGCATCTTTTATCTCCTGCTCCTCTATCACTCCTTCCAATGTTACCCTGTCCCCCTCCCATAACCTCGGGTACTCCAACCCATCTAGAAATTCCTGCATCTCCCGGTCTCCCCCAGGTGGCTCTGACCTGTACAACCTCTCATAAAATTCCTCAAAGACTTTGTTAATCAGATCCGGAGCCACCACCAACTTCCCTGCCCTGACTCACCTGAACAATTTCCCTGAACGCTGCCTCCCTCCGGAGCTGACCTGCTAACATACATTTATACATATAACATACATGCAGTTTACGAGCCTTCTCTCCAGGCTCGTAAACTGCACCCCTTGCTCGCCTCAGTTGGCGCACGCACTGCCTTCCTGGTAGATAGTCGGTCAAAGCTCGCCTGTAGTTCCTTCCTCTTTTCCAACTTCGCTGGGTCCCCATCTTCTGCATAACTCCTATCTACTTCCAACATCTCATCTATTACCCTCTGCCGCTCCAACCTCTCCTCTTTGTCCATCCTGGCCTTAAACGAGATCTCCTCACCCCTCACCACCACCTTTAGAGCCTCCCAGACAACTGCCTTCGACACCTCACCCGTACAGTTGAAACCTACATATTCCTCAATTACCTTTTCAATTTTGTCACAGAACCCTTGGTTCCCCCAAAAGTCCCACATTTAATTTCCACCCCGGCCTCTGCGCCACCCCCTTCTCCAGCACCATATCCACCCAATGTGGAGCATGATCTGATCCTGCAATTGCCGAGTATTCTGACCCCTTAACCCCAGCCAGCAAAGCCTTCCCCACCACTAAAAAGTCAATCCGTGAGTATACCTTATGGACTGCTGAGAAAAACAAGTACTCCCGTTCCCTCGGGTGCAGGAACCTTCCAAGGGTCCACCCCTCCCATTCCACCCAGCCAACACCTTCGTCCCCCCCAATGGGACCAGTGAGCGCGGCCATGACATGTCCAACCTGCACCAAGTTCCAGTCCCCCCCCCCACTATCAGTTTGTGTGTGTCCAAGTCTGGGATGGCCCCAAACACCTTCTTTGCGAATCCCACATCGTCCCAATTGGGACCGTATACACTTAACAGCGCCACTAACCTCCCCTCCAGCGCCCCTGTCACAATCAAATATCTACCCCCCTGATCTGCCACCACATTCTCCATCTGGAAACATACTCTTTTGCTGACCATTACCGCTACCCCTCGAGCCCTTCCGTCAAATCCAGAGTGAAACACCTGACTAACCCAGCCCTTTTTAAGTCTCACCTGGTCCTTCACCCTCAAGTGAGTCTCCTGCAGCATTACCACATCAGCTTTCAAACTTTTAAGATGCGCAAGCACCCTTGACCTCTTGACCGGACCTCCTAACCCCCTCACATTCCACGTGACTATCCTAACTGGGGGTCTCTCACCCCCCCCCCCCCCACCCCACACCCGTCTTATCCACCATCATCATACCACCGAGCCCTGCCCCATCAGCCTGACCCGTCCCTATCCATTATTATACATCAAACCCCTTTTTATTCACAAACTTTATTTAAAACTTCTTTCTCCTCTTTTTTGTATTCCTCAAGAATTCCCCTGGGACCGGACTTAAAACATTCTAGGCGGGAGCCACCCGATGTGGAACATCTCACCTTCATCATGCCCTGGGTTCTGGCCTGCCGCCTCGTCCTCCGTTTGGCTCCGCCCCCACTGCTCCAACCGCCGTGCGCGCTGGGCCCGACGCCTCAGCTCCAGCAGTCCGACACCCGCGCAGGGATCCTCGCCGGTTTTCAAACCGGCTCCGCTTGACACCCAGGATGGCCCCAAAGGCCGACAACAATCGGTGGGGGGAGCGAAGAATCGGGGAAACCCCCGAAAGCGCCGCAAATAGTGGCCACCGGCGGGAGCTCCTCTCGATGCGGCCGACCCGCTCACAAACGCCACCGGAAGTCGTGTACAAGAACTTCAAGAACTCCATAGACTATCTGGTCCACTGTTTGACCCAATCTCCATATAGGACTTCTGTGACATCCTAGGGCAGTGCCCAAATGGCTAGGTCACCTCCCAAGAGTCAATCAAAGGTGCAATACCTCAGTCGGGCCCAGTATTCAGGAGCCGCTACTGTTATGACACCCTCGTGCCCCAGAGTCAAGGCTCTTGGCTGCCCAATAATCACATTTAACAGGCTTGTATGTTTAAACACAATTACTGTTTATTTATAGTAAGAACCATAATAAGATATGCAGTAAATACAACCGGTTAACGGCAAGCGAATACCTAATACCCATTTTAACTGCCCCAACCCTCTTCCCACACACACAAGGCAGGCAAACACAGAGGGGGGAAAGGGGTGAAAAAGAATAAGAATGAAAGTCAAAATATAAGAATCTTTGCTGCAGATAGTGGGCTGGATTCTCCGATCTTGCGGATATGTCCGCAGGATCTGTCTGGTCTTGCGACCAGAAAGTCGGCGCCGCACCCGCACCGATACTCCACCCAGTGGGGGGCTAGCAGCCGCGCAGCGTAAAGCTCCCGGCGGCTGCACCATACAGCATGGTATCGGCTGTGCGCGGACCCGGCCTACAAAAAACCGCCCCCCTGTAACCCCTTGGCCACCACTGGACCATCCCCTACCAGTCCCCCCAGCCCCTGCCTAAGCCCCCCCTGCCAGTGGAACGGCTCCCCCCCACTGTGGTGGTGCTGGACTCAGTCTGCAGCCGCCATGCGAGGTCCCCGAACGGTGCGAAGTGAAGGCATCAGGGACTCGGCCGATTGGGAGCAGAGCATCAGGGGAGGGCTTCATGTGATGTCCTGAGGCCGTCCCGATGCCGTTTTTGAGGGGGCAGACCATCGCAAAAATAGCACAGCCCCTGATTCCAGCGTAAACGTGGATTATCCAGCCGATCGTCAAACCTGATTTCAGCATCGGCGATCGGAGAATCCAGCCAGTGTTTTTTTAGCAGCTTTGCTTCAATCCTGGCCTTCAGTTCAAGGCTTTTACTGTGGATTCACTGTGGTTTCTGGAATACACACACAGTCTCTCTGGAGAAAAAGTAGATCCTTGTCTTGTGTACAGCTATGATGACTTTTCTATAGATTAATTCAGTCAGGTACTCTGTAGATTAAAATTGCAGTACTCACAACGTTTCTGGAAAGGTACCTTACTTCACATCAAAATTGGCTTTCAGTTCATGGTTTGTCTTAATGTCTCTGTAGTCTCAGGAAAAAACAGCCCACAGTGGCCTTCTGGAGAGAGAGTCAGTCCTCACAGTGGCTTTCTGGAGTGACATAGCTGGATCTTTCAGGAGAGAGTTAGCTGGATCCCTTCTTTATAGAGAGTTAGCTGTATCCCTTCACTGTGCTGCCAGAACTAAAACTTAAACCAAACTCACGCCTTGGAACTCTGATAAGCATCCGAGTAGAATAGGATCTAACCACCACCTGTTACCGGGAAGAGCACAGACTTTTGGGCCAATTCATTGGCCATCAGCCAATCAATCAAACGGAGTCCCAACTCATCTCTCTGTCACTGACGTCGCTTATGTCTCCAGCTTATGTTTAAATCAGGACAGCCTTCCGTTTCTTCCTGCTGGAATTAAAGTTTCTTGCGTTAAAGAGCGATGTCCATTAATCATCCATGGATCAAATACATCATGGCGAACATAAAAGAAAGGGGAAATAAGGGAATCAACAGGAAGGACCTTTGCACTACTGACCTGTGGGATACCTTCCCTAACAATGAGGGGTATTCAGATCACTTTGCCAAATATGTGGACGAAGAACACGCGATAGTCAGGGCCGCCAGAATAGGTGGACAGAACGCTGCCCAGGGCAGCCAATGAGGTCACCAGGAACTGGGGCCTTGCACGTGGCCCCACCTGAGGACGATAATATGCAGCTAAGCTGCATCACGACCCCGAAGGTGGTACCAATCTGGTCACACTACAGGTGAATAGACACCCCCTGGTGATGGACACTGGAGCTGTCTCCATCATTGGTCAACGCACCTTTCACCAACTTTGTACAGGAATATTGCCATTGCCATTAACCCTATCAGCCACCGAGGCCAGGTGAACCACTGAGCATTGTGGAAACCACTGTGACCCCGGTTACCCACGGGCGGCAAACAGTTAGGTTACCGTTGGTTGTGGTGTAGGGGCTGGGGCCGAGCCTGCTGGGACAACTTGGCTATGAGTACTCTGCTCCGATTGCCAGTAGACTTTCTGGATGGGCACTGGAAACCAATATGAGATTCTGGGCAAATATCCTGAGGTATTCCAGGAGGGCCTGGGCAAAATAAAGGAGACCAGGGCAACCATCTAGTGAATCCGCGCACAGCCGTTCCTTAAACCTGACTTGCCAAGGTTGACGCAAGTCTGCAGTGCCTAAAGGATCTGGGAATTATACCCCTAGTATGGTTTGTGGAGTGGGCCTCACCTGTTGTACTGGTTATGAAGCCGGATCAGTCCATTTGACTCTGTGGGGACTACAAACTAACAGTGAACAGGCTTCCCGCCTGGACTGTTACCCTATAGCTAGGTTAGAAGACTTATATGCAAAACTGGCTGGCGTATGCTCCTTTACAAAGCTGGATGTGAGCCATGCTTATTGGCAGTTAGAACTAAACTCCGCATCTAGAAAATATGTAACTATAAACACCCATAGGGGATTATTTGAGTACACTCGCCTCTTGTTTGGGATCTCATCAGCTCCAAAGATATGGAAGACATATTGCAGGGACTCCCAAAGGCAGCAGTGTATTTGGACAATGTGCTCATGACAGGCACCACTGACAAGGAGCACATGGAAAACCTGGAGGAAATGCTCAGATGGTCTGAAAAGAAGCAAATATATTTTCATAGCAAAAGCGGTGATGTACTTGGGGTACAGGGTGGACAGGGATGGCCACCGAACGGTCATTCTTAGGCCTTGTGAATTATTACAGAAAATTCATCTCAAACTTGGCCACTCAGTTGGCACCCCTTCACGTATTCGCCGGGGTGAAGTGGCGTTTGTCATCCTCTCAACTCCTTACCCATGATGACCCATTTCCTCCGCTAGTTCTGACTTGTGATGCCTCCCCCTATGGCAGTAGGGCGGCACTGGGCCATAAATGAGACAATGCAACGGAGCGCCCTATTGCGTTCGTATCAAGAACTCTGGCAGACACGGAGCGCTGCTACTCCCAAATACAAATGGAAGGCTTGGCGGTAATATTTGGGATCGAGAGGTTTAATCAGTATGTTCACGGCCGACACTTCTTCATTGTTACCGACCAAAAGCCTCTGTAGGGCCTCTTTCAAGAGGGCAAGGGGGATTCCCCCCATCGCATTGGCCCCGACTCAGCATTGGTCACTCTTGCTCACAGCTCTGAGTATTCTTTTCAACATCGTCCAGGGCCCTAGACATCCCACGCAGACACTCTTACTATATTCCACTGCCTGTGAATCCCCCATCCCCACCAGTGGTGGATGAAGTCATGCGGTGACGGCTGTTCAGGTACAAACATGGACACAAAGTGATCCTAAATTGGCGAAGCTCCGCCATATGTTATTAAATGGCAGATTACAGGAGAATGCCCCCCCCCCTCCCCCTTCCGTCCCCCTGCAGTCCTACAGCCTTACACCCAGAAACTACAAGAGTGAAATGTGGAGAATGATATCACCCTGTGGGAGGTTCGTGTGGTCTTCCCACCACCAGGTCAGAAGTCCCTGACTTACACAGTGGTCACCTCGAAAATTAAGATGCTAGCTTGAAGTTACGTCTGGTGGCAGCTACAAATCGATGGGACATCAAGCAAGTTGTGCTTAGTTTCCCAGCACCAAAATCTCCCACCGGCGGCTGGCTGCAACAGGTGTGAGTAGGGAATGGCCAGGGTGTCCCTGGGTAAGACAGCATGCTGATTTTGCCGGGACTTTTATGGGGTCCATATTTCTCATCATTGTGGACACCCACTGCAAGTGGGCCATAATCTACAGAATGGCCTCGACTACATCAAGGGCCACCGTCGAAACGTTGCGGGGCACCTTTCGCACTCAAGTGATCACTCAAGACCTGGGGCGTCATTCTCCGACCCCCCGCCGGGTTGGAGAATCGCCGGGGGCTGCCATGAATCCCGCCCCCGCCGGTTGCCGAAGTCTCCGATACCGGATATTCGGCGGGGGCGGGAATCGGGCTGCGCCATTTGGCGGGCCCCCCCGCTCGATTCTCCGGCCCGGATGGGCCGAAGTCCCGCCGATAAATTGCCTGTCCCGCCGGTGTGGATTAAACCACCTTTTGAACGGCGGGACAAGGCGGCGTGGGCGGGCTCCGGGGTCCTGGGGGGGGCGCGGGGCGATCTGGCCCCGGGGGGTGCCCCCACGGTGGCCTGGCCCACGATCGGGGCCCACCGATCCGCGGGCGGGCCTGTGCCATAGGGGCACTCTTTCCCTTCCGCCTCCGCCACGGTCTCCACCATGGCGGAGGCGGAAGAGACTCCCTCCACTGCGCATGCGTGGGAAACTGTCAGCGGCCGCTGACGCTCCCGCGCATGCGCCGCCCCGAGATGTCATTTCCGTGCCAGCTGGCGGGGCAACAAAGGCCGTTTCCGCCAGCTGGCGGGGCGGAAATTCCTCCGGCGTCGGCCTAGCCCCTCAATATTGGGGCTCGGCCCCCAAAGATGCGGAGCATTCCGCACCTTTGGGGCGGCGCGATGCCCGTCTGATTGGCGCCGTTTTGGGCGCCAGTCGGCGGACATCGCGCCGTTTCGGGAGAATTTTGCCCCTGGTGACTGACAACGGAATGCTGTTCATGAGCAAAGAGTTTGCCACGTTCAAAAAGATGAACGGAATTGGAACCGCCCTGTATCATCCATCATCTAACGGCCCGGCTGAACGGGTAGTTCAGACATTAAAAAGGGGCATGAAAAAGCAGACTGCGTGCTCCCTGGACACATGACTGGCAAGATTTATTTTTAATTACAGGACTATGCCACCCGTGACAATAGGAGTGGCACTGGCAGAGCTGCTGATGGGCCGCAGGCTCAGGACCCGGTTATGCCTGACTTTTCCAAACCTGGGTGGGAAAGTAGAATTACACCAAGCTGGGCAGAGATGGTTCCATGACCATCGATCGTCAGGACAGAATTTTAACCAGGAGCCACGATCTATGCCCGCAATTCTGGACATGGTGCACTCTGACTCCTAAGAGAATTAGTCAAGAGAACAGGGCCAGTCTTCTGCAGAGTCGAGGTCCAAGGGAAGACCCTATGTAAGCACGTGGACCATCTAAGAAGTGAGAGCCTGCTCTACAGGACGATGGATTCGAAAATTGCATGTACGGGATTCCACTCAGGATCTTGCCCACACCAACCCAAATGCAATTTCATGATTGGGCGGGCAGAATCTTGGGTGGAAAACCCGCCCTTTCACTTTTTAAGGCACTTAAGTGGCAATTTAAGCACCTTTTTCCACCCAGCCTCAATTTTTAGGCTGACTGCAATGGGTGTGAGTAGGGTGCGAAACAGATAAATAAACTTTTCTTCATCTCGGGTGGGAAGGGAGGGTGGGAGCATCTGAACCTGAACCTCCTTCTGCACTGTAAATTCAATGATAATCTATGACAAAGGTTTGGCACAACATCGCGGGCCGAAGGGCCTGTTCTGTGCTGTATTTTTCTATGTTCTATGTTCTATGTTCCTTCAGAGTTGGAGCATCCTCCTCTTGGGGACCTTGGAGCTCTGGCTCTCCCTCCCCACTCCCCCCGATGTTGAAATCCTTTCCCACCCCCCCTGTGCATCCCCTAACCTCCTGCCCTGGGACCTCAGGGACTTACCGTGAGAACTGTACTGGGACATAGTCTCAGGCAGAGCACTGCAATACCACTTCTGACCACTGCAGCCTTGTGCCTGGATGGGTGAGAGAGCTGTTGGTCAATCTGATTTTCCGACAGCCCTCATGGGTGGGACTTCCTTCCACGGAAGTTGGGAATGGCATTAAACAGGAAATTAGAGATGCATATGATGATGAAAATTCTGTAATTATGGGTGACGTTAATATGCACATAGACTGGGGTAATCAAATTAGTCACAATAGCGTAGAGGAAGAATTCCTGGAGTGTATACGGGATGGTTTTATGGATCAATGTTGAGGAGCAAACTGGAGAACAGGTCATTCTAGACTGGGAATTGTGTAAAGAGAAAGGAATCATTGGCAATCTACTTGTGCGAGAGTTCTTGGGATAAGCAACCACAACATGATAGAATTTTTCATCAAGATGGAGAGTAACATAGCTGATTCTGAGACTCGGGTCCTGAATCTAAATAAAGGAAACTATGATGATCTGAGTCATGAGTTGGGTATGATGGATTGAGAAACGTTACTTAAAGGGATGACAGTGGATAGGCAATGGCAAACATACAAGGAGCGCATGGGGGGACTGCAAAACTGTTTATTCCTGTCGGTGCAAAGGAAAACGGAAAAGATGGCCAATCTGTGGCTTAAAAAAGAAATTAGAGATAGTACTAGATCCAAGGAAGAAGCATACAAATTGGCCAAGAAAAACAACAGACTCAAGGATTGGGAGCAGTTTAGAATTCAACAAATGAGGGCCAGGGGATCGATTATGAAGGGGGGAAAAGAGTAGGAGTTTAAGCTTGCGGGGAACATAAGAACTGACCATAAAAGTTTCTATAGGTATGTGAAGAGAAAAAGATTGGTGAAGATAAATGTAGGCCCCTTAGAGTCAGAAAAGGGGAATTTATAATGGGGAACAAGCGAATGGCTGAGCAATTAAATACATACTTTGGTTCTGTCTTCACAAATGAGGACACAAACAAAATACCAGAAATGTTGGAGAATACAGCGTTTAGTGAGAAGGAGGAACTGAAGGCGATCAATATTAGTAAAGAAATGGTGTTGGGGAAATTGATGGGATTTAAGGCCAATAAATCCCCTAGGCCTGTTTACATCCCAGAGCACTTAAGGAAGTGACTCTAGAAATGGATGCATTGGTGGTCATCTTGAAAGATTCAATAGACTCCGAAACAGTTCCCACAGATTGGAGGGCCGCTAATGTAACCCCACTATTTAAAAAGGGAGGTGGAGAGGAAACAGGGAATTATAGACCAGCAAACCTGATGTCGGTAGTGGGGAAAGTTCTAGAATCCATTATCAAGGACTTTATAGCAGAGCGCTTGGAAAATAGTGGCAGGATTGGACAGAGTCAGCGTGGATTTATGAAGGGGAAATCATGCTTGACAAATCTACTGGAAATATTTGAGGATGTAACCAGTAGAGTTGATGAAGGGGAGCCAGTGGGTTAGATTTATTTGGACTTTCAGAAGGCTTTCGACGAAGTTCCACATCAGAGATTTGCATGTAAAATTAAAGCGCATGGGATTAGGGGTAGTGCACTGAGATAGGAAGAAAACTGGTTGTCAGACAGGAAACAAAGAGTAGAAACAATTGGATCTTTTTCCAAATGGCAGGCAGTAAATAGTGGGGTACTGCAGGGATCATTGCTGGGACTCCAGCTATTCACAATATATATATTAATGATTCAGATGAGGGAACAAAATGTAATATCTCCAAATTTGCAGTGGACACAAAGCAGGGTGGGAGGCTGAGCTGAGAGGTGGATGCAGAGATGCTTCAGTGTGACTTGGACAAGTTGAGTGAGTGGGCAAATGAATTGCAGATGCAGTATAATTTGGAGAAATGCCAGGTTATCCACTTTGGTAGGGAAGGCAGAATATTATCTGAATGGTTATAGATTGAGAGAGGGGAATGTGCAATGAGTCCTGGGTGTCCTCGTACACCAGTTGCTAAAGGTAAGTGTGCATGTGCAGCAGGCGGTAAAGAATCCAAATGGTATGTTCGTCTTATAGTCAGAGGATTCGAGTGCGGGAGCGGGGATGGCTTGCTGCAATTATACAGGGCCTTGGTGAGGCCACACATGGCATATTGTGTGCAATTTTGGTGTCCTTATTTGAGGAAGGATGTTCTTGCTCTAGAGAGAGTACAGTGAAGGTTTACCAGACTGATTCCTGGAATGACAAGACTGGCATATGAGGAGAAATTGAGTCGGTTAGGATAGCATTCGCTGGAGTTCCCAAGAATGAGAGAGGTTCTCATTAAAAACCTATAAAATTCTAACAGGACTAGACAGGGGAGATGCAAGAAGGATGTTCCCAATGGTGGGGGTGTCCAGAGTCAGGGCTCACGGGCTGAGGATCCGGGGTAGACCATTTAGGACAGAGATGGGGAGAAATGTCTTCACCCAGAGTGTGGTCAGCCTGTGGAATTCATTACCACAGAAAGCAGCTGAGGCCAAAACATTCTGGGTGCGATCTACTGGCCTCATCGCGCCCGACTCGATAATGCAACAAGGCCGTTAAATCTCATGAGAGGCCGCTCGCGAGATTTACGACGCTTGATACACCTCGCGAGATCTGAGACCTCGCCCATTAAAGGTGGGATCCAGATTTGTCTTTTCCAGTGACTGGTTAGCCTCACTTGAATATGTCAACACCGGAGTCACGCAGGATCGCATAGCCTCGCCTCGAAGACCCCAACATGATGCCGTATAGCTCTGGTTTCCACAAATGTGGACCAGATATAACAGCGCTTAGGGGGGTCTCCCAGACAATATGAGGCCCCCAGGTGGTTGGGCTTTGGGCAAGGTGATATCCTGGCACCCCCGATGCCACCGGGCATCTTGGCTCTGCCAGGGTGGCAGTCCCTCTTTGGTGCTGCCAGGTTGCCATGGTGGCACTGCCAGGCTCGCATGGCCACTGCCAGGGTGCCAGGTTGGCAGAACCAATGTGCCAGGTTGCCCATGCCAGGGATCGGGCCTGGGGGTGCCCTGCCCTGAGGAGGTGGGGTGCGGGGGGTCTTGTGGATCCCTAATTGGTAAGTTGGGTCATTGGAGAGGTCCTGGGACAGCGATGGGGGCTTGCTAGATCGGTGCACCATTTAAGAATGACACCCCAATCTCTTCTTGCACTGGCGAGCTGGGCTTGTCAGTGCAAGAAATGAGTCTAAGTGCAGCCTTGGCGGGCTATTCCCCACAGAGGCCCAAAAAAGAAGCAGAGTCCCGTTTAAATGCGGGGTGGTTCTGAGCGCTGCAGGCACCGGGAAACACCCCGCTAAACGCACCCAAAATGGGACTCTTTTTTTATCATTAAATCATGCCCTCTATGTTTTCAAGAAGCAGTTAGATATAGCTCGGGCGAAGGGAATCAAAGGACATGGGGGAAGGTGGGATCAGGCTTTTGAGTTGAATGATCAGCCATGATCATAATGAATGGAGGAGCAGGCGGGAAGGGCCGAATGGCCGCTTCCTGCTCCTATTTTCTATGTTGGTGAAGGGTTGCAGCGAATTGAACAGTGTGTGAGGCTAGTGGTTCTGTTGAAAGGATATGGCATTTGAAAATGCATTCACTGACCTTGACCTCGCAAGAGGTCATCAAAGGTCTTGTCGCACTGCATTCAGGTACTTTGGGATGGCAGTGATTGCATTGATCTCCATGGCTACTTACTCCATTCTAGGTGTTTGTCTGGAAAGTCTCCTCATGCCCAATGAGAAGAGGACCTCTCTCCACCTGTCCACCTCCTTAATGCCTTGTGTGCCGATAAGAGAACCTGGGAGCTCGCTCTCTGCAACATTGCGCCATCTTCACTCTTTCTGTGGGTCACATACTCTCCCAAAATGTCTTCCAGAACCTGCCATAGCCAGAATGCAACTCGCCTTTAAGGGCACTTCTGCTGAAATATGTAGCCACTCAGTTGCATGTTTAGCGCTGGGCTGCATGCCACTATCATTTAAACGAGCAGGCAACACAGTTTGCATGCCATCTGCATGACTTTGAACAGGTGAGGGTTAATCATGCATTGCAATCCCTATGGTTTGGGGGGCTTTAGGAAAGCAAGGGGATTTCGCTGAGTTTCGTGAAAATCCTTTTATTCAGCAAACAATATTACCTACAAGAGGGACGGTACACCTTACCGGATCCTCTCTCCTTTCTACTCCGTCCCACACTGGCTGAATTTATATATCAGTGCTAATGAGTACCCCACCCATAGTGAGGAAGTTCCCAGCATCAATGAGCACAGGCAAACAATAATCCCAGTCGGATGTGTCTCATGCAAATTGTAACACGGGCTATCAAATTTTGTAACCTATTGTTTCTGCCATTACTGCTCATATATCTGTTTTATGTTCAGTTAATTTTTGTGATGCCTTACTTCCCGCAGATTTCTGTATTTTTAATTTGTACCATTTCCTCACTTTGACAATTCATTTTTTCTTCAAAGTCATGTATTTCCTGACTGACTTGGCCTCTTCTGCCCTTTGTTGACCTATGTTTTTAAAACACCAGGTTAAAGTCTAACAGGTTTGTTTCGATGTCACTAGCTTTCGGAGCGCTGCTCCTTCCTCACCCTGAGGAATTTCTCTTCATGCTTTGAGTTACTTTCTTTCTCACCCCCACCCCCTTCAGCTTTTCCAAACTCTATGCAGCATGAGTTCATATCCTGAATTGAGACAACACTTGCTGGGGCAGAATATATTCCAGGAAACCAAGTACATTGGACCCTCTGTTCCACCCATGGATCTTTCCAGTTGAGACATTGGACAAGTAAATGCACATAGTAATTCAGAGTTAGCATGAGTTCTGTTCAGTTCTGAGGTTAGCTATATTTAACTAAATCCCTGAAAACAGCAGCAGCAGCAGCCTTACTTCTGCTTCAAACTCTGTGCCAGGGTTTCCCCATAATCTAGGCTGACATTCCAGTGCAACACTGAAAAGATTGTTGAAGGCCTGCTGCGGGATTCTCCATCAGCGGGATCCTCTGCTTCGCTGGCAACGCACCCATGCCCGCAGGTTTCCCAACGGCGTGGGGCGGCCACAATGGGAAACCCCATTGGCCGGCTGCGGGAACGGAGAATCCCGCTGCCTGCGAGGGCGCACCGCACCAGAAAACGGGACGGAGAATCCAGCCCCAAGTCTTTTGGAAGTGACCTGTTTCAAACACAAAATGCTTGGAACAAGCAGCCGACCATCTGTGCAGCTAAAAGACAGGTTAATGTTTCAGTCAGGGCCGTTCTTCAAAAGGGAATGATGAAATAAATAATTGTGCTAAATTCTGAGTTTGTAAAAGCTGAAGAGGGGTTGAGAAAAAAAGTTACTCCAAGCATGACGAGAAATTATCACCGCAATCATCTTGTTATAATCCCCACGAGACTCGCGGGGTGGATCGGTTCTATCCCCCCGTGGGGGTAGTGGAACACGAGCTCCCCCGCTGAGGGGCGGAGGCCCAACAGCAGGTTTGTTAATTCCCCGAG
Source organism: Scyliorhinus torazame (assembly GCF_047496885.1). Classification (NCBI taxonomy): domain Eukaryota; kingdom Metazoa; phylum Chordata; class Chondrichthyes; order Carcharhiniformes; family Scyliorhinidae; genus Scyliorhinus; species Scyliorhinus torazame. The sequence continues at coordinate 173,784,428 of NC_092714.1, read as the reverse complement.
ATAAAAGCCGGCCCAGGAAGAAGCCGGCATCTCAGGATGGTCCCAGGTGGGACTTGGACTGTGCTTAGTTTCTGTATTTCCATACTGTGAGTAGGAAATAACCTATTTTGCCTCACCATTTCGGGATTCCTCATTGACTACAATATTGGCAATAAAATGGAACTACAGACGATGCTGCTGGCCACTCAGACTACCGCTGTTTATCAACCGAAAGGAGCAAGGTTTGCACTCTTTCAAAATTGTCGCTCTTAGGTAGACTCGACACACTTGATGCGAGTGTGGAAGACTGGGTTCAGTATGTGGAGCGTATGTGCTATCTCTTCAGGGTGAACAGATTATTACTGGGAAAGATCACGAGAAGGTGATTATTTTCACCCCCACAGGGACCCTCACTTTCATTGTTATAATGACCCTAACCTACGCTGTGGCCCAGACTCCAAGACATTTAAGGAATTGGTGGCGCTCGTGACAAACCATTACGAACCCAAGCCGTCAGTCATTGTCCAAAGATATTGGCTTAATATGACCGAGAGAACCCCGGGGGAATCTGCTACTGAGTTTCTGGCATGATTATGCAAACTGACGGAACACTGCGACTATGGGTCATCCCTACCTGATATGCTACGAGATCGCCTTGTTTGTGGCATAAACAACATGGTGAGCCAGTGGAAATTGCTGGCCAAACCGTCTTTGGACCTCAAAGGGCCATTGAGATCTCCCTCTCACGGGAGAGCGTGTAGAAGGGAGTCCGTGAGCTCCAGGATACGGCGGAGGTGGAGGTGAATAGCGTAGGATGTCCCCAATTCAGATGAGTGGGACCTCTGGGACGCCACCCTTGCCTGAACACTGCTGGGACCAGACCCATTGGCCGTGGGCTGCTGCAGCCCAGCGAGACATCTTCCCAGAACCACTGGAGGAGGATTCACAGAGGTGTGGCACCTGTGGCCAGAGAAACAGCAGGAACTGGGAATGCTAGGTCAGCCAACAAGTGCATCACCCTGGTTGAGGGAGGCACCTGCCTAGAGTCAGAACCCTCCACCTAGAGCAGCCCAACAAGTGCATGGAGTTGAATTGCATCGCCACGTCAGAGATCATGTACTTGGGGTATTGTGTCGACTGAGACAGCCTGCACCCAATAGAGGAGAAGGCGCGAGCAATCAAACAAGCTCCCATGCCAGAGAATGCAGCCTAATTGCGATCATTCTTAAGACTTGTGAATTAATACAGGAAATTTATCCCGAACCTGGTGAGTGTCCTCACACCACTGCACGCGATACTAAAGAAACATCAAGAGTGGGCGTGGAGAGAGCCGCAGGAAGAAGACTTCACCAGGGTGAAGTGGCGGTTGCCATCATCAGGGTTGTTGACGCATTACGACCCCTCAAAGCTCCTTTTGGTCACTTGGGGTGCCTCTCCGTACAGAATCGAGGCGGTGTTATCCCACTGCATGGACGACAGACAGGAGAGATTGATAGCCTATGTATTGTGGACTTGGACCGTTGTGGAGAGCAACTATGCCCAGATCGAGAAAGAAGAGCTGGCCATTGTCTCTGGGTGAAGAAATGTCATATATGGCATGGATTCACCATCACAATGGGCCATACGCCATTGCTTGGGTTGTTTAAAGAGGACAAGGCGATTCCGCCAATAGCATCTGCCTGGAAACAGTGATGGGCTCCATTGCTAGTGGCATACGGGTTTGTATTTGAGCTTCGCCTGGGCACGCAGATCACTAATACGGATGCTCTGAGCTGGCTCCCATTGCCGACACAACCCCAATTTACACCAAGGACTGATGAGTTGGATCAACCTTATATTTTATGGCTATCTTGCCAGTCACCGCTGCACAAATACGCAATTGGACGCAGAAGTACCCATAATTAGCGAAGCTATGCCATGTCGTCTTACATGGGGGCCAGCAAGGGAAACTGCCTAAGCAGCGGCTGAACAGGTGTTTTATGAAAGTTCATAATTTACTTGCTTTTCTGCTCTGACCTCATGTATAAAACAAAAGATTCAGTGTAATTTATTCAATACTTTCTCAACCTGTCCTGCCACCTTCACTGAATGATGTACATATACACCCAGGTCCCCCTGCTCCTGTATTTCCGTTGGAATTGTACACTTTGAAGGATGTCACGTTGGCGCAGTGGTTAGCACTGCTGCCTCACGCCGCCAAGGACCCGGGTTCAATCCTGGCCCCGGGGCACTGTCTGTGTGGAGTTTGCACATTCTCCCTGTGTTTGCGTGGGTCTCACCCTCACAATCCAAAGATGTGCAGGGTAGGTGGATTGGCCACACTAAATTGCCCCTTAATCGAAAAAAAAAGAATTGGGTATTTAAAAAAAAGAATTGCACACTTTATTTTACGTCACCCCACTCCTCACCTGAACAAAATGAATCACTTAACACTTCTCTACATTACATTTTCTCTGCCATTTGTCTGTCTAAACCAGCCTGTCTACATCCTCTTAAAGGCTATGATTACTCTCCTCACAGTTCACAATACTTCCATGCCTTTCACCATCCTCAAATTTAGAAATTGTGCCCTGTACACCCAGCTCTAGATTACAAATATAAATCAAGAACAGCAGCGATCCCTCCATCTACCATCACCCAGTCAGAAGTAAGTCTTCTGTAATTCCTGTTTTTAGTAGGATTGACTAAACTGTTGCATAATGAAATTCTAACTATGCTGAGGACCAATGTTTCAAAATACCGCATGGTTCAAAACAAAGTGCCTACTGCCACTAATATTTTTTACAGAAAAAGCATTGTTTTATTGATCTTTGGGGACAACAATGATGAATACATAGGGCAGGATTCTCCGGCCGCGCCCACCCAACCACCCGAAATTCCCGCCCGAGGTCAATTTGGTGCGTGTCCCGCCCGTGCCGATCCTCCGGCGGGCGGGGCAGAATAATCCAGCCCATAGTGAAACAAAGTAATAGTAGATTTAGAAATGATATGGCCAACACATTTTCTCAGAGCTCCTTCCTATACATCAACATTTCCCACTCCACCCCTGCTTTGAAGAGATCAGTAAGGACCCCTTGTACCTGGTGCCCTTGTCTTTCTAGGTGGTAAAGGTCGCGCGTTTGGAAGGGGCTGCTGGGGGAAGGTCATTGTGAGGTAATGTAGATGATGTAGAAAGTAACATAGGGAAACTCAAAAGCCAATTTCCATAGCAATGGGATAACCAACCAGTAGATCTGTTTTTTAACTGATATTGGTTAAAGGGTACATACCGGCTAAGACACAGGCAGAATTCTATGCTCCTTCTTTTCAATAGCACCTACCTGAAAGGATAGACTTCATAAATTAATAGTGATTGATACCATGAAAAATCCCTTAGTCTTCTGGGTTTCATCATTCTGAGTGCCTGTACAAAACAGACATTCTAGGCCTCTTAGCAGTTTGCTGCAGAACCGCTTAACTTTAATTTTGTTTGATTTTGCTATTTCCACCTGTTGTTACTTATCAAACTGAACTTTGTGCATTATAACTAGTGCAATATTTACTTCTGCGACTCAGCACTCCTACAGTAAACATCTTGAGCAACAACATTCTTGCTGACATTGGTTCGCTGTTTTAGTCGCAATCGCAATGCTCAGTATGGGAAAACCACAGGCTTGCCATTGGCTTTGGGCAGCATGGGAATTGGTCTGGCAATCACCTTTCCTGAATATTGGAGGAAGAAGTGTTCTGGGATAGGAAGGACATTGGGGAGGGCACTTGTGCTTCCAGCTGCTGTTACCTAGGAACTATTATGTCTGGCCCCTGTACAGCTTAATTACACGTTTAGGACTTATAAAAAATGTCAACATTTAAACAGTCTTTTATTTCACAGTGACTGGAGGTGAACAGAAAATCAATACACCAGAGTGATCATTGATCGGTGGGAGAGCAAATTTCAATCTCACCAGGCAGGGCAATGTGATAATCACTTCTAATTGCAATCACACACCCAGTGTGATCACTGGTTGGGGAAGTCACTGATTCAATGTGACCACTGGCTAAGGAGATCGCTGACTCAATGTGATCGCTGGTTGGGGAGTTCACTGACTCAATGAGATCGCTGGTTAAGGTAATCACTGACTCAACGTGTTTACTGGTTTGGGAAATCAGAAATTAGGAGCTGGTTTAGCACAGGGCTAAATAGCTGGCTTTTAAAGCAGACCAAGGCAGGCCAGCAACACGGTTCAATTCCCGTACCAGCATCCCCGGACAGGCGCCGGAATGTGGCGACTCGGGGCTTTTCACAGTAACTTCATTTGAGCCTACTTGTGACAATAAGCGATTTTCATTTCACCGACTAGTTGTAATCACGCGTTAAGGAAAGCACTGTCTCAATGTGGTCATTGGTTGGGGAGCTCATTGGTGCGGGAGATCATTGGTGCGATGTGATCATTGGTTGGGAAAATCACTGACATGGTGTGATCACTGGTTAAGGAAATCACTGACTCAGTGTGGTCACTAGATAGGGAGATCACTGACTCAGTGTGGTCACTGGTTAGGGAAATCATTGATTCAGTGGTCACTGGTGTCATGATATGCAGACATGCACATAATGAGATACAGACAGGCAGCTAATGAACACAGAGAACAGGACATAACCAATCAGCAGACAGAACACAGGGGGGTGGTTCCCCACTATAAAAGGCACGAGGCACTCACACTCCACCTCTTGAAATGAAATGAAATGAAAATCCCTTATTGTCACAAGTAGGCTTCAATGAAGTTACTGTGAAAAGCCCTTAGTCGCCACATTCCGGCGCCTGTTACGGGAATTGAACCATGCTGCTGGCCTGCCTTGGTCTGCTTTCAAAGCCAGCGATTTAGCCCTGTGCTAAACAGCCCCTTTCCTCTAGGGACATCTACAGAGTGAGTAAGGTGTATATATCACATAACACCTACAGCACATGGCTAAGAGCTAGTCTGGTTCAGTCAGACAGAGTAATCACACTTAGGTTAGCAGAGAGTCGAACTCACAGAGAACTGAGCTAACTGTGTGACAGGTTCAATAAATCAAACTGAACTAACTTTAAGGTCTGGAGTATATTTCAGTTATAGCTGCATCCAGTTGCAGCCCGTGTTATCTCAGTGTGCTTAATACGACATGGTACCAGAAGACTGCTATCTCGAGGTGATTTACCTCAATCTGTTCCGCGATGACCAGCAAATGTATCCCGGCACCATGGAGAAGTTCCAGGCTCCTCAACAGCTGCGGATCTCCGGCAATCTCAGTGCCAACTGGCGAACTTTCAAGCAAAGGTTTCTGCTGTACATCGAAGCCTCAGACCTCGTGGGTACGTCTGATGCAAGAAAGATTGCGCTTCTCCTCTCGACAGCGGGTGATCAAGCCATCAAACTCTTCAACTCTTTTAACTTCACAGAAGGCCAGGACAAGACAAAGTTTCAGACCATCCTGGACAAGTTTGATAGTCACTGTGAAGTGGACACCAGTGAAATCTTCAAGCGCTATATATTCATACAACGACTACAAGGCAAAGATGAATCTTTCAACTCCTTCTTAACTAATCTCCGTCTACTAGCGCTGTCCTGCAACTTTGGTGATATTGCTGACGCCATGATCAGAGACCAAATTGTTTTTGGAATTCACTCTGATCCTCTGAGAGAGCAGCTCTTAAAAATCAAGCATATGACCCTGTCAGTCGCGATTGAAACATGTACAGTGCATGAGCACGCCAAAAATCAGTATTCACAATACAAATCGGCTGAAAATGAGAAACTTGCCTCCCATGAGGCAGAGAGTGTGCAGGCCATCTCCCGGATGCAGTGCCTCAGCATTGATGAAAGCGGCCATTTTGCGCGCTCTTCCCGGAGTCCCACACATGCGCAATGCGAATGGGATAACGAACGTCTCCCGACCGCACTGCGCATGTGCGACGACGCACGGAGCATAACAACGTCATGACGTGCCTGAACTGCGGCACCCCCCACTTAAAGGAACACTGCCCTGCAAGAGGTAGGCGATGTTTAAATTGCGGAAAGCCTGGACACTATGCAGCCTTGTGCAGGTCTGCACCACCAGTCAAGGGCCAGCGCTCCCAATTCCAACGCAGGCGCGTTCGGCGTGTCCAACAAGGTTTACAGGATTCTGATCCTGGCAGTATAACGGATCCAGAGGACGATTGCCTGGAGTCCCTCTACCATGTGGGCATCATCACCACACGTGAACATGCCTCACTGACATCATCACGGAGCCTGCCCATCCTCACTGTGGATTCTGCGGACGAATGGCGTGCGGTGATGCAAGTAAGTCAATGCTCTATCCAGTTCAAGCTGGACACAGGTGCTTCTACCAATCTCCTTTCACAGGCAGATTTCAACCGCATCAAGAAGCCATCCAAGCTCCTTCCAGCAGCCTGCCAGCTCCTGGACTATAACGGCAATGCCATCACAGCACTGGGATCCTGCCATCTGCTCGACTCCAACAGGAGCATTCACGCAAGGCTAAGGTTTGAAATCGTCAAGCCAGACAGGGCAGCACGGTAGCATTGTGGATAGCACAAATGCTTCACAGCTCCAGGGTCCCAGGTTCGATTCCGGCTTGGGTCACTGTCTGTGCGGAGTCTGCACATCCTCCCCGTGTGTGTGTGGGTTTCCTCCGGGTGCTCCGGTTTCCTCCCACAGTCCAAAGATGTGCGGGTTAGGTGGATTGGCCATGCTAAATTGCCCATAGTGTCCAAAAATTGCCCTTAGTGGTGGGTGGGGTTACTGGGTTATGGGGATAGGGTGGACGTGTGGACCTTGGGTAGGGTGCTCTTTCCAAGAGCCGGTGCAGACTCGATGGGCCGAATGGCCTCCTTCTGCACTGTAAATTCTATGATTCTATCTATGACAGGGCCTCCCTGCTCGGCGCACATGCATGCAAGCAGCTAAACATTGTGCAGCGGGTCTACACGATGACCTCCCCCAACGTGGATCTTCAAGCCGGCATTGACGACATCCTCGCTCAGTAACCAGATGTGTTTGACGGGATAGGCACTCTGCCATATCGGTACAAGATCCTGCTGCGGCCTGATGCCACGCCTGTGGTCCACGCACCACGCCGGGTCCCGACTCCACTGAAGGAGCGCCTGAAGGCGCAGCTAAAGGATCTTCAGGACCAGGGCATCATCTCCAAAGTTACAGAACCGACTGACTGGGAGAGCTCGATGGTATGTGTAAAAAAGCTTTCGGGGGAGCTGCACATCTGCAATGATCCCAAGGATCTCAACCAGAATATAATGCGGGAACACTACCCCATCCCGAAGCGGGAGGAACTGACCAGTGAGATGGCACACGCCCGGTTTTTCACGAAGTTAGATGCGTCACATGGATTCTGGCAAATCCAGCTGGATGGGTCCAGCAGAAGGCTCTGCACCTTTAACACATCGTTTGGCAGGTACTGCTATAATCGTATGCCGTTTGTCATTGTCTCGGCATCGGATATCTTCCATCGCATCATGGAGCAGATGATGGAGGGCATTGAAGGGGTTTGTGTGTATGTGGATGGCGTTATCATATGGTCCACAACCCCCAAAGAGCACATCTCTCGTCTCCAGCAGGTATTCCGCCGTGTCCATGCCAATGGCCTCAAGCTGAACAGGGCCAAGTGTTGCTTTGGCATGTCGACACTCAAGTTCTTAGGTGACCAGATATCTCAGCAGGGTGTGCGCCCGGACGCAGACAAAGTCAGGGCCATCGAAGCCATGAAGGTCCCTGAAGACAAGAAGGCGGTGCTGCGCTTCCTAGGCATGGTAAACTTTTTGGGCAAGTTTATCCCAAACCTGGTCTCACACACCATGGCCCTCAGACACCTGGTGAAAAAGTCCACTGCCTTTGAGTGGAAGGCAGCTCATCAAGCGAGTGGTTGGAGCTGAAAGCCAAGCTCACCACTACACCTGTATTGGTAGTTTTTGACCCTGACAAGGAAACAAAAATCTCGACAGATGCGAGCCAGGACGGCATCGGCACGGTGTTGCTCCAGCGCGATGACACCTCATCCTGGGCATCGATTGCCTACGCAACACGGGCAATGACACCCACCGAGCAGCGGTACGCCCAAATTGAAAAGGAATGCCTGGGCCTTCTCACTGGAATTCTCAAGTTCCACGATTATATCTATGGCCTGCTGACGTTCACCGTCGAGACGGACCATAGGCCTCTGGTTCACATTATCCACAAGGACCTGAACGACATGACGCCCCGGCTGCAGCGCAATCTCCTCAGACTCAGAAGGTACGACTTTGAACTCGTGTACACACCTGGCAAGGAGCTCATTATTGCAGATACCATGTCCCGCTCCATAACCTTGCCTGCTGACCCGCCGGTATTTATCCAACAGATCGAATCACAGGTGCAGCTGTGGGCCAACAATCTCTCGGCATCGGATGAAAAGGTGATCCGCATTCGCGACGAGGCAGCCAAAGACCCTCTTCTGCAGCGTGTCATGCGCTACCTCGCCAATGGCTGGCAAAAAGGGCAGTGCCCTCAATTCTTCAATGTAAAGGACGACCTGACGGTGGTTGATGGTATCCTGCTCAAGCTGGACCGCATTGTCATTCCACTCAGTCTCCAGAGCTTGGTGCTCTGGCAAATCCACGAGGGACATCTGGGTGTCGAGAAGTGCAGGCGCAGAGCCAGGCAAGCTGTCTACTGGCCTGGCATTAGTCAGGACATCTCAAATATGGTCCTCAACTGTCCGACCTGTCAGCGCTTCCAGCCAGCACAGAGCAAGGAGTCGCTTCAGCAGCATGAAATCGTGACCTCCCCGTGGTCCAAGGTGGGCATCGACCTCTTTCACGCCAATGGTCGTGATTATGTGTTAATCATTGATTATTTTTCCAACTACCCAGAAGTCGTGAAGCTCTCGGACCTCACATCCAAGACCGTCATCAAGGCCTGTAAGGAGACGTTCTCCAGGTATGGTATTCCACTCACTGTCACGAGTGACAACGGTCCTTGCTTCAGCAGCCAAGAGTGGTCAAGATTTGCCCAGTTATATCAGTTTCATCACGTCACTTCCAGCCCACATTACCCACAGTCCAACGGGAAGGTTGAGAAAGGGGGGCACATAATGAAGCAGCTCATCTGCAAGGCCGCGGATTCTGCTTCTGACATCAACCTTGCGCTGCTAGCCTACAGGACAACCCCTCTGTCTACCGGCATGTCACCGGCTCAACTCCTGATGAACAGGGACCTGCGGACGACTCTTCTAGCCATACACTTGCCTGATCTGGATCACCTCCCGGTGCTGCAGAAGATGCAGAAACTCAGGGACCGGCAAAAGCAGGGCTATGATGCTCATGCCACCGATTTGCCTGTGCTAACCCCGGCGGATGCTGTTCGGATCAAGCTACCTGATGGAGGCTGGTCAGCTCCAGCTGTTGTTGTTCGACAGGCTGCTCCTCGATTGTATGTTGTGCGTATGGCTGATGGCTCTGTTGTGCGGCGAAACAGACGGGCACTGCGCACAGTTGCCCGCCCGCAACCACATTCTCCGTTGTTTCCATCTGTTATTGTGCCACCTCCTGATTCCTCGACCCATGAGGCCACCAGTCTGGCTCAATCCCGTCTATCAAGCCGCCGTCGTCCCCACCACCACCTCTCCGGCGGTCGACCACGATCAGACGAAAGCCCCAGAGACTGGACTGGTGAACATTTGTTTTGTTTGCTATGTTCTGTTTTTGCACATTAGACACCTGTTTTCACATGTACATATGTTCCCATCTGCCATTGTATGTAAATAAGTTAGTTTTTCGGCCTACACATGTAAATACTTTCACATATGCAACAGAAAAACATTTCAAAAGGGGAGATGTCGTGATATGCAGACATGCACATAATGAGACACAGACAGGCAGCTAATGAACACAGAGAACAGGACATAACCAATCAGCAGACAGAACACAGGGGGGTGGTTCCCCACTATAAAAGGCACGAGGCACTCACACTCTGCCTCTTTCCACTGGGGACATTTACAGAGTGAATCAGGTGTATATATCACATAACACCTACAGCACGTGGCTAAGAGCTAGTCTGGTCCAGTCAGACAGAGTATTCACACTTAGATTAGCAGAGAGTTGAACTCACAGAGAACTGAGCTAACTGTGTGACAGGTTCAATAAATCAAATTGAACTAACTTTAAGGTCTGGAGTATATTTCAGTTATAGCTGCATCCAGTTGCAGCCCGTGTTATCTCAGTGTGCTTAACACGACAACTGGATAGGGAGATAACTGACTCAATATGGTCACTGGAAAGGGTGGTCCCAGTCTTGGGGTAGTCACTGGATAGGGAGATTACAGACTCGGTGTGGTCACTGTACACTGAGAGCACTGATTTGGTGTGGTCACTGGATAGGGAGACGACTGACTCGGTGTGGTCAATGGATAGGGGGATCACTGAGTCGGTGTGGTCACTCGTTAAAGAAATCACTGACTCAGTGTGCTCACTGGGCAGGGAGGCTACTGACTCAGTTTGGTTACTTAAAAGGGAGCTCACTGATTCGGTGTTGTCACTGGATAGGGAGATCCTTGACTCAATGTGATCACTGGTTAAGGAAATCATTGATTCGGTGTGCTCATGGAAAGATAGATCACTGACTCGATGTGGTTACTGAAAAGGGAGATCATTGACTCGGTGTGCTCACTGGATCGGGAGATCACTGATTGACCGTGATCACTGAATAGGGAGATCACTGACTCGGTGTGCTCACTGGATCGGAAGATCACTGATGGACTGTGGTCACTGAATAGGGATATCACTGACTCGGTGTGCTCACTGGATAAGGAAATCTCCAATATGGGGCAGGATTCTCCGTAGCCCGATGTCAAAATCGGGATTGGCGATCAGGTGGAGAATGGTTTCCGACGCCAGATCTGGGACCGGTGCCGGTTTGACGCCTGTTCGCGATGCTCCGTTCCCTCCAAATCGCTGCCATCGGGACGGCGGCGCGCGCAGTTGCAAGGCTGTTTGAGCTTCATCAGCCGGCCAATCCGAGATGCTCTGCCCCCGATGGGCCGAGTTCCCGACGGCGCAGGCCACGTGTGGTCCCAGCGTTCAGGAACCCGGCATGCCGGCTGCGGATAGTATCTAGTGCCGTCACACTTGTCAAGGATTTGTGCCGCTGGCCGGGAGCATCTGCTGGGACTGGGGGAGTGGTGGGGGTGGACAGGGGGTGGGCTGTGGGGTTAGAGTGGATGGGTTAGGGTTCCAGCACAGCCGACATCATGTTGTCCGGCGCGATCGGTACAGGCCGTCAGCCGTGCGCATGTGTGGCCTGGGATCCGGCGATGCTCCACCTGTTTTCCACATAGTCCGCGGGTGGTTCACATGGTGCCACTGCTACCCCTCATCGATACCGGAATCAGTGAGGGGATCACGCTGATTTTCCCATCAGGATCCACCCACGGATTCTCCATTGACGCCGGCACTTAGCCGCTGGAATGCAGAATTCCACCCATGGTGTGATCACTGGACAGGGAGATCACTGGCTCAGTGTGTTCACTGGATAGGAAGTTCACTGACTCAATGTGATCACAGGATAGGGGAATCACTGACTTGGTGTGGTCACTGGATAGGGAAATCACTGACTCGGTGTGGTCACTGGATAGGGAAATCACTGACTCGGTGTGGTCACTGGATAGGGAAATCACTGACTCGGTGTGGTCACTGGATAGGGAAATCACTGACTCGGTGTGGTCACAGGATAGGGAAATCACTGACTCGGTGTGGTCACTGGATAGGGAAATCACTGACTCGGTGTGGTCACTGGATAGGGAAATCACTGACTCGGTGTGGTCACTGGATAGGGAAATCACTAACTCGGTGTGGTCACTGGATAGGGAAATCACTGACTCGGTGTGGTCACTGGATAGGGAGTTCACAGATTCGGTGTAGTCACGGTATAGAGAAATCACTGACTCGGTGCGGTCACTGGATAGGGAAATTATAGATTTGAGGTGGTCACTGGATAGGGAGATCAGTGATTTGGTGTGGTCAATGGATAAGGAAATCATTGATTTGAGATGGTCACTGGATAGGGATTGGGATTTGGATTTAGATTTATTGTCACGTGTGCCAAAGTATTATTCTGCACACAGTCCACGCAGATCATTCCATATATGAAAAGCATAGGACATACAATAAATACACAATGTAAATACATATACATAGTCATCGGGTGAGGTATACAGAGTATAGTGCGACAACAGTAGAGAAGATGTGGAGAGAGACCAATTCAGTCCATACGAGGGTCATTCAGGAGTCTGGTAATGGCGTGGAAGAAGCTGTTTTTGAATCGGTTAGTGTGTGTTCTCAAACGTTTGTAGATCACTGACTCAGTGTAGTCACTAGACAGGGAAATAATTGATTCTGTATGGTCACTGGACAGGGAGATCACTGCCTTGGTGTGTTCACTGGATACAGAGATCACTGACTTGGTGTGATCACTGGTTAAGGAAATCTCTGATTTGGTGTGTTCACTGGATAGGGACATCACTGGCTCTGTGTGGTCACTGGATATGGAGATCATTGACACAATGTAGTCACTGAATAGGGAGATCACTGACTCAGTGTGATCGCTGGTTAAGGGAGATCACTGACTCAATGTTGTCACTGGTTAAGGAAATCACTGATTTGTTGTAGTCTCTGGGTGGGGCCATCACTGTCTTGGTTTGGTCACTGGTTTAGAAATCACTGATTTGTTGTGGTCACTGGATAGATCACCAACTTGGTCTGGTCACTACTAAATGTGATAAATTATTAGGGAAATCACTCACAAGTGAATTTATAAAATTTGCTCTGTATAACCTGCAGGCAAAATGCATGCTCAATTTTACCTCATCCACTTATCTAACCCCATGACAATTCCTCAACTCTGATTTTCCATATCTGTTACTGGATGTCATGCATTTTCTTCATCTCATGCTCTTTCTATACAACATATAATTTTTTTCATGCACAAATGATAACCTCTTCGATAATAGATTAGTTTAACAAGCAAATTAATGGGAGAGGACTTTGTTTAGCAGTGCCAGCAGATCTACATTGATTCCCCAGTAACGGACACACTGTGGACCCATAACTCCGCAGTGTTTTGCATTGATATAGTTGAAGACCACGAACAGATTTATCCCCGATGTGTTTTGTCAATAGGCATTACTGATTTATACTGCATAGGTAATGATGATTCCCGCAACCATGATACTCTGGACATAATGAATGGTTTTGGTGGGTAGATAGGGAGAAACTGATGCACTGGCAGGTAGATCAATAATTCAGGAATAATAAAATAACTGGCCAAAAACATGGAGGTGAGGAAGTTTTTTTTTACTCAGCAACTTTTTATGATATTGAATTCATTGAACACTGAGATTCGAAAGTAGGCTTTATAGTAACTTTCAATATGGTACCAGGTTGCTACTCAAAAGGGTAAAGAAATGTAGGTATGGGAAACAGTGGGGAGTGCAGCTAATTGGTGGCTGGAGCACATCAGATGAACTCCTTCTGTGCTCTATGATTCCACAGAACATTCCAATAGTCATCTTGCTGTGTGGGTAGAGAAGACGGCTGTCATTTGGTATGGTGTCTCATAAATTAACAGTAAGAAGTCTTACAACACCAGGTTAAAGTCCAACAGGTTTGTTTCAAACACTAGCTTTCGGAGCACTGCTCCTTCCTCAGGTGAACTGACAAACCTGTTGGACTTCAACCTGGTGTTGTAAGACTTCTTACTGTGCTCACCCCAGTCCAACGCCGGCATCTCCACAGCATAAATTAACAGCTCCATTCAGTGGTGCTAGACTTTAGTGCTGAACCAGCAGCACAGAGGAAAGGCATTGGGCGGGATTCTCCATTTCAGAGACCCAAGTGCTGATGCGGGGACAGAATCAGTGGACTTCTCTGGTCGCGGACCAATTCAACAACCGTTAATGGGCTAGCACCGGCGCCACGTGTAACATGAACGATTCCAATGAGAAACGGTGTCGCTATCGCCAGGGTCGGGATTGACACTCAAGAGACTGATAAGCTGCCACTGCCTATTAGCACTCCACTTCCCACACACACTCATCCCAGCCAACAAGATGACAGCCCGAAGAACGGCACCCAGTTCGCAGACGCAGAGCTTGAGACCTTGCTCGATGCTGTGGAGGAGAGGAGGGGTAACCTGTACCCCGAGGTGGGAAGGAGGTTGCCACCCGCCACCATACAACGGGCCTGGGTGCAGGAGGCAGACGCCGTGAGTGCTGTGGGCCCCACCACCAAGACCAGACAGCAGTGCCACAAAAACTGCACGACCTCCTCAGAGCGGCCAGCGTGAGTAGGCAGCACTATGCCCCTGCCACCAATGCCTGTCCCACACACACATAACCCCGCACCCCCCAGCCTGAAGGGTGACCGGACCCCACTCACCGGCGTTGTGAGTGCACCCCACCCTGCACTACATTCCACCACCTATACCGACTGCAATGGCCGTGTGCCGTGGCAACGGAGGCAAACAGAAACCAGCTCCTGTGCTGCATGTGCCCGACTGCCTAATAGTGTGCCTCCTGTCTCTCCCCTCCCTAAGGAGAAGGCAGCCTACAACCGCGGGGAGTGGGAAAAGACCAAACGGGGACCGCCGGACCTGCGGCCCTTCACCGCAGTGGAGCAGTGAGCACTGGTCCTGGTTGGTGGGGCCAGGAGAGAGGGCAGTCGCCGAGATGGAGGTCGGCATCAGGTGAGCAAGTGAGACCCTGCAGAGTTGCTGTTTCCCATGACACGTGTGTCACCACCCCAACCACCACACCACCCCTGATCCCCCACACCTCCCCTCCACCACCACCCACCACCCTAATCCACAATCCAATTATGCATCATGTCTTGTGTCTTGCAGGATCACCAGGCGATGAGGGGCCCCTTCTGGTGTCCCCCGCCCCCAACCTCAACCTCAACCCTAAGCAGCGAGGAAGAGGGAACGGACAACAACGGGAGCCCTGAAACTGCAGCCTGAGACACCCCGGAGCACCATCCGGAGAAGTGCAACTGATAGGCAGCAGGCAGAACAGGGCAGCACCATGCCACCTGGGACACCCGAGCAGCAGCTGGGCCCATCTAGGCTCGGTTGCCCCAGAAGACAGCCGCCAAAGGGGACCAAGGTCAGAGGGTAGGAACCGCAGCAGGCCGCCTCCACTCCTGATGTACCGCCTGCGGATCAACCTGGACACAGCATTAGGGCATATAAGGCCAGACAGGTAGACACCAGTTAGGTTGACATTGGTGCAGGGCACAGTATAGCTTTAGCGGCGAGGGCACAAATATCTACATATATGTTCACCATTTCACGATAAACACCTGTTCACAACGTTTCAACCTGCCTCAGTGCTCTGTCAGATGGGTGTGAGGGGCGTCCTGGGCTGGGCTGGCTGCAGAGGGGGCGCTGAGGGTGGGGGTGAGGGGGTGTTTAGGCGAGGACCGAGTTCAGCCAGCACCCACCGCCACGGTGGCCCACACCCATCGTCGTACCTCTGCATGTCCTACCTCCTCTCTGTCCCTCATTAGCCACGGCTACTATTTCCCGATTTTTTACATCACAAGTGAAACACATCGTCGGTAATTCCCCCCGGCGAATGTGGATTCTCGCGGAGGCCCTGGAGAATACTGGGTCAGTCCCATTAATGAAATGCCAACAGCGTTTACTGTATGTGTGAAGTAGAACACAGTGATGCCGCTGTCAAGACACCGGAGCATAGCATTCTGTCAGGCGCCTGGCGCCGGCCACGATTTTGGTCTCACGACTTTTTCTCCATCCAATTGTCTTTCCTAATTCCGGCATCAGATGACGCAGAATCCTGTCTATTAAGTCTCAAACTGGAGCATGAATGCATTCCTCCATGCTGTCTACCGTGGAACACTCAGGACTCTGAAATAGCCAGAAAGGTCACCAAAACCTTGGTGGTGGCCATCCTTGGCAAAAAGGGTGAACCCGTCATCCTTTAGAAAGATGCATGCCATTTGCTGAATACAGCCACACATAGTGTTCTGGAGCAGATAAAGTCACCCCAGCATCTCATATAGCCATTTCAGATACAGAACTCATTGTTTAAATCAATTTTGGTCAGAATTGGAGCACCATGAGTCAACAAAGATCTCTCGAAAATTGGGTAAATAGGTTTATACAATTTGATCATGAATAAAAACATATAAAACAAAATGTAATCTATGAAACTGGGCAGCACGGTAGCATTGTGGATAGCACAATTGCTTCACAGCTCCAGGGTCCCAGGTTCGATTCCGGCTTGGGTCACTGTCTGTGCGGAGTCTGCACATCCTCCCCGTGACTGCGTGGGTTTCCTCCGGGTGCACCGGTTTCCTCCCACAGTCCAAAGATGTGCAGGTAAGGTGGATTGGCCATGATAAATTGCCCTTAGTGTACAAAATTGCCCTTAGTGTTGGGTGGGGTTACTGGGTTATGGGGATAGGGTTGAGGTGTTGACCTTGGGTAGGGTGCTCTTTCCAAGAGCCGGTGCAGACTCGACGGGCCGAATGGCCTCCTTCTGCACTGTAAATTCTATGATTAAACTAATCTTGCGAAAACTCAATAATACTGTCTATGGTGGAAAACATGCTCTTGGGGAATAAATTATCTAGCTATAGAAATGCTCCAAATAAATAAGACATTAACAACGAAAGTGGTTAATGATTACATTTTAGCAAAACAGAATCGCAAGACGACTGAAAACAGGTTTGTAATGTTGCGCTATTCATGTACTCAGAATGAGGTCAGAATGAATAATTCCACAAACAGCTTGTTTTTTTGGAACTGGGTAAAAGGTTGCAGCTGATTTCGTACTTCATCACGTAGCAGTCGTTCTGTTGTTTTCATTTTTGTGAGCTTGGCTTTGAGACAATCTGAAAAGGCTCATCCACCATTGGAATGTTGATGATCTGGCTTTTGAATGGTAGTTATCAACTCAACATGAAAATGTGATTCCAGATTGAAAGATCCAATTTGCACATATGGCATATACAATGTGACAACTCATATGAGGCACAGTTCCATGGCTGTCGGCAGTGCTGTAATACCTCACCTAACTTTGCAATCTTTTCTGTCTGAGCCCAAGCAATGAGTGTTGGTTAACTATGTAACTATAAGTCAAGCTTCTTGTCCACTCCTGATTCCTATGCATGAGACCTTCCAACAGAGGGTACAAGATGGTTTTGTGCAGGGAAGGTCATGTCTTACCAACTTAATAGAATTCTTTGAGGAAGTGACAAAGTTGATTGATGAGGGAAGGGCTGTAGATGTCATATACATGGACTTCAGTAAGGCATTTGATAAGGTTCCCCATGGTAGGCTGATGGAGAAAGTGAACTCTCTTGGGGTCCAGGGTGTACTAGCTAGATGGATAAAGATCTGTCTGGGCAACAGGAGACAGAGAGTAGTAGTGGAAGGGAGTTTCTCAAAATGGAGAACTGTGACCAGTGGTGTTCCTCAGGGATCCGTGCTGGGACCACTGTTGTTTGTGATATACATAAATGATCTGGAGGAAGGTATAGGTGGTCTGATTAGCAAGTTTGCAGATGACACTAAGATTGGTGGAGTAGCAGATAGTGAAAGGGAATGTCAGAGAATACAACAGAATATAGATAGATTGGGGAGTTGGGCGGAGAAATGGCAGATGGAATCCAATCCGGGCAAATGCGAGGTGATGCATTTTGGAAGATCCAATTCAAGAGCGAACGATACGGTAAATGAAAAAGCCCTGGGGAAAATTGATGTACAGAGAGATCTGGGTGTTCAGGTCCATTGTACCCTGAAGGTGGCTGCACAGGTCGATAAAGTGGTCAAGAAGGCATACAGCATGCTTTCCTTCCTCGGAAGGGGTATTGAGTACAAGAGTTGGCAGGTCATGTTACAGTTGTATAAGACTTTGGTTTGGCCACATTTGGAATACTGCCTCCAGTTCTGGTCGCCACATTACCAAAAGTATGTGGATGCTTTGGAGAGGGTGCAGAGGAGGTTCACCAGGATGTTGCCTGGTATGGAGGGCGCTAGCTATGAAGAGAAGTTGAGTAGATTAGGACTATTGTCATTAGAAAGAGGGAGGTTGAGGGGGGACCTCATTGAGGTCTACAAAATCATGAGAGGTATAGACAGGGTGGAAAGCAAGAAGCTTTTTCCCAGAGTGGGGGACTCAATTACATGGGGTCACGAGTTCAAGGCGAGAGGGGAAAAGTTTAAGGGAGATATACGTGGAAAGTTCTTTACACAGAGGGTGGTGGGTGCCTGGAATGCATTGCCGGCAGAGGTGGTAGAGGCGGGAACGATAGCGTCATTTAAGATGTATCTAGACAGATACATGAATGGGCAGGGAGCAGAGGGATACAGATCCTTAGAAAATAGGCGACAGTTTTAGATAGAGGATCTGGATCGACGCAGGCTTGGAGGGCCGAAGGGCTTGTTCCTGTACTGTAATTTTTCTTTGTTCTTCTTTGTTCATTGAGATAACGATCATAGATGAATTTGTGGTTGTTTCGCATTCTTCTCTCTTCCAGTTGCAATTCCTCTTTGGCATGATGGTCTTTCACTCACTTTTCTCTGTCCTCTTTGTTCTTTAATCATGTAGCAAACATTCACTCGCATTTTGACCCAGTGACAATGAAGGAATGGTGATAAACTTCAGACTTGCACCTTGCACATGGAGGAAAGGCTTGGCAGGTCAGGAAATCCGTCACTCATTGTAGAATACCCAGCCTTTGACCTGCTCTTCTCACAATAACATTCATGTGACTGGTTGACTTAAGTGTTTGGTCTGGGATTAGGCCTATCTTCTTCTGTGGCCTGCGCTGGAGTCACTGCTGCCTGTCTAGACACCATGGGCGGCATTCACCGTTCCCCAACGCCAATTTCATAATCGGCGATTGGGTGGAGAATCTCCGAAACTGGGGGCGGCGCCTGTTTGACGCAGGTTTTGTATCCTCCGCCCCTCCGAAATGGCGTTATCACGTCGCGCACCACACGCCGTTGGGACAGCGTTAGCGTGTCACCTGAAGGCCCTCCCCCAATTCTCCGTCTCCGATGGGCCGAGTTCCCGACTGCGCAGTTGACATATGGTCTCAGCGGTCGGGAACTGCATGTGGTGGCTGCGGACTGCATCCAGTGCCGCCACAGTCAGGTGGGAGCCGTGCTGCTGGCCGGGGGGGGGGGGCTTCTGCAATGGCTGGGGGGACTGGTGGGGGGTGGCCAGTTGGTGGCCAGGGAAGCACTATCTGGCAAGTCGGGTCCTCGCACGGCCGGCGCCATGTTTTATGGTGCAACCGTTGCAGGCTGTCGCCGTGCACATGCGTGGCTACGGACCCGGCCATTCTCCAGCCGTTTTTATCGTGGGAGCCGGGAGTTTTACGCGGCGCGGCTCTCACTGGTCGCAGGATCGGTGAGGGGTCGGCGCCAATCCAGCCCATGTCTGTCCATCAGGCCGATTTCCACGTTGGAAATATGTCAAGATACATGCTGCGGAGTTAAAACTCCAAGGTGTACATGTTTGGATTTACCGTCTGAAACTCTGCCCCACCACTGACAAACCCTCCCTCCATTAGTAAGCTGGCCAAAGAGTACCTCAGCTCCAGGAAAGCAAATATTAGTAATATTAAAAAGTAAAAGAGAAAGAAGAATTTATTGTATTCGAGTCAGTGCCTATTAGCCTTTTATACATTGATTTTTTTGATTTTTAAAAAATATTCTCCTCTCTTGTCTATTGCTATTTGGATTTATACATTTTCCTGTTTGTCATAGTTTTCTCTTTTTATATCTCACCAGGTCCAGAAGCCATTCGCACATTGAGAGTAATGATAAGCTAACTGTTTCTGGACTCCTGCCAATGACATTTTTGAGCTAGGAAGTGCCTGAGAGTAAATCATTTGATTTATTGAATTTTTTTCCTTCTGATCTTTTCCATCCCTTCCTCGATGGCTATCAAATTTGTGAAAATTATTAGATAATGAATGGCAGGGAACCACTCAAAAGTGAGTGGCACAATGATGAGCACTGCTGCCTCACAGCGCCAGGAACCAGGGTTCGATTCCGACCTTGGGTGACTGGCTGTGTGGATTTTGCATGTCCTCCCTGTGACTGCATGGGTTTTCTCCGGGTGCTCTGGTTTCCTCCCACAGTGCAAAGATGGTTTTGTGGATTGGCTATGCTAAGCTGCCCCTTAGTGAACAAAGATGTGCGGGTTAGGTGGATTGGCCATGTTAAATTGCTTCTTTGTGTCCAAAGGGGAGATGTCCATTTTGTGACGCAGCCCAAGTAGGGGGATTTTCGCCTACTTAAAAACTGGCGACCGATCTCCTTCCGCAGCATGGATTATAAAATCTTCGCCACGTCCATGTCTTTATGCTTTTCTGCATTAAACTCCATTTGCCACCTCTCAACCCAGCGCTGCAGCTTATCTATGTCCCTCTGTAACTTGTAACATCCTTCCGCACTGTCTACAACTCCACCGACTTTAGTGTCATCTGCAAATTTACTCACCCATCCTTCTACGCCCTCCTCCAGGTCATTTATAAAAATGACAAACAGCAGTGGCCCCAAAACAGATCCTTGTGGTACACCACTAGTAACTGGACTCCAGTCTGAACATTTCCCATCAACCACCACCCTATGTCTTCTTCCAGCTAGCCAATTTCTGATCCAAACTGCTAAATCACTCTGAATCCCATGCCTTCGTATTTTCTGCAGTAGCCGACCGTGGGGAACCTTATCAAACGCTTTACTGAAATCCATATACACCACATCAACTGCTTTACCCTCATCCACCTGTTTGGTCACCTTCTCAAAGAACTCAGTAAGGTTTGTGAGGCACGACCTAACCTTCACAAAACCGTGTTGACTATCTCTAATCAAATTATTCCTTTCCAGATGATTATACATCCTATCTCATAAACCTTTCCAAGGATTTGCCCACAACAGAAGTAAGGCTCACTGGTCTATAGTTACTGGGGTTGTCTCTACTCCCCTTCTTGAACAAGGGGACAACATTTGCTATCCTCCAGTCTTCTGGCACTATTCCTGTAGACAAAGATGACTTAAAGATCAAAGCCAAAGGCTCAGCAATCTCCTCCATAGCTTCCCAGAGAATCCTAGGATAAATCCCATCCAGCCCAGGGGACTTATCTATTTTCACACTTTCCAGAATTGCTAATACCTCCTCCTTATGAACCTCAAGCCCTTCTAGTCTAGTAGCCTGAATCTCAGTATTCTCCTCGACAACATTGTCTTTTTCCTGTGTGAATACTGACAAAAAATATTCATTTAGCACCTCTCCTATCTCCTCGGACCCCAAGCACAACTTCCCACTACTGTCCTTGACTGGCCCTACTCTTACCCTAGTCATTCGTTTATTCCTGACATATCTATAGAAAGCTTTAGGGTTATCCTTGATCCTACCTGCCAAAGACTTCTCATGTCCCCTCCTGGCTTTTCTTGCTCTCTCTTTAGGTCCTTCCTAGCTAACTTGTAACTCTCGAGCGCTCTAACTGAACCTTCATGTCTCATCTTTACATAAGCCTCCTTCTTCCTCTTGACAAGTGTTTTGACTGCTTTAGTAAACCACGGTTCCCTTACTCAACCACTTCCTCCCTGCCTGACAGGTACATACTTATCAAGGACACGCAGTAGCTGTTCCTTGAACAAGCTCCACATTTCCATTGTGCCCATCCCCTGCAGTTTTCCTCTCCATCCGATGCATCCTAAGTCTTGCCTCATCGCATCATAATTGCCTTTCCCCCAGATATAACTCTTGCCCTGCGGTATATACCTATCCCTTTCCATCACTAAAGTAAACTTAATCGAATTGTGGTCACTATCACCAAAGCGCTCACCTACCTGCAAATCTAACACCTGTCCTGGTTCATTACCCAGTACCAAATCCAATATGGCCTCGCCTCTCGTTGGCCTATCTACATACTGTGTCAGGAAACCCTCCTGCACACATTGGACAAAAACAGACCCATCTAAAGTACTCAAACTATAGCGTTTCCAGTCAATATTTGGAAAGTTAAAGTCCCCCATAACAACTACCCTGTTGCTTTCGCTCCTATCCAGAATCATCTTTGCAATCCTTTCCTCTACATCTCTGGAACTTTTCGGAGGCCTATAGAAAACCCCTAACAGGGTGACCTCTCCTTTCCTGTTTCTAACCTCAGCCCATACTACCTCAGTAGACGAGTCCTCATCAAACGTCCTTTCTGCCACCGTAATACTGTCCTTGACTAACAATGCCACTCCTCCCCCTCTTTTACCAACTTCCCTGAGCTTACTGAAATATCCAAACCCCAGCACCTGCAACAACCATTCCTGTCCCTGCTCTATCCATGTCTCCGAAATGGCCACAACATCGAACTCCCAGGTACCAACCCATGCTGCAAGTTCACCCACCTTATTCCGGATTCTCCTGGCATTGAAGAAGACACACTTTAAACCACCTGCTGGTACACTCCTGCAACTTTGAAACCTTACTCATGACCTCACTACTCTCAACCTCCTGTATACTGGAGCTACAATTCAGGTTCCCAAGCCCCTGCTGAACTAGTTTAAACCCTCCCAAACAGCATTAGCAAATTTCCCCCCCAAGATATTGGTACCCCTCTGGTCCAGGTGGAGACCATCCTGTTTGTAGAGGTCCCACCGACCCCAGAATGAGCCCCAATTATCCAGAAATCTGAAACCCTCCCTCCCGCACCATCCCTGTAGCCACGTGTTCAACTCCTCTCTCTCCCTTTTCCTCGTCTCGCTATCACGTGGCACGGGTAACAACCCAGAGATAATAACTCTGTTTGTCCTAGATTTAAGTTTCCACCCTAGCTCCCTGAATTTCTGCCTTACATCCCTATCCCTTTTCCTACCTATGTCATTGGTACCTATGTGGACCACGACTTGGGGCTGCTCCCTCTCCCCCTTAAGGATCCCGAAAACACAATCCGAGACATCACGGACCCTGGCACCTGGGAGGCAACACACCAACCGCGTGTCTCTCTCGTTCCCACAGAATCTCCTATCTATCCCCCTATCTATGGAGTCTCCAATGACTAATGCTCTACTCCTCTCCCCCCTTCCCTTCTGAGCAACAGGTACAGACTCTGTGCCAGAGACCTGTACCCCATGGCTTACCCTTGGTAAGTCCCCCCCCCCTCAACAGTATCCAAAGCGGTATACTTGTTACTAAGGGGAACGACCACAGGGGATCCCTGTACTGACTGCTACCTCCCAGCCCCTCTCACCGTCACCTTTATAACCTGAGGTTATGAGAGTGTTGAAATCCTTAATTTAAAATGGGTAAAACTGGGGCTTAATATTTATCCTAAATAGCTATCTTTTACCTATCAGATGTATTAGGAAATAGTCAATTTCTACAGTCCCCCCTTTTGATAAATCGAAAGAATAAGTGAGATATATCACAATAAGATAAACAACACCATTAATGCGGTAGGATAGGTAAAAGCGCAAAGAATAATTCATTCCTATTTTCATTGCAGTTTTAAACAATGGAGTGGGCAAGCATTGCATTACAGGCATATCAGCAAAAATTATTATAATTCTTAAAGAATCATTATTATAAAATAACAATCAATTCATCAAATTTGATTCTACTGATTCAGTATTAATATATATTAACAATATGTTAATAATACAATCAAATAATTGATTGATCAGTAACATTTCAACAATAATACTTCATTTCTACTTCATCTAATGGTAATGCAGTTGGGTTAATGTGAATTATTCTGACATTTGGTCCCCTACATTTAGCAAGTAGTTCTTTGATGCACTTAACACATATGTATGTTATGTAAATGATGAATCCAGCTACACAGGAGAATAAGATTATTCTTACTGTGGACATTCCAGTGTGTCCCAACCACCCGCAAAGTTTATCCCAGAGAGTGATAACTGGGGGTGGATCAACTTTCTTGATTTCTTTTTGGATGTGTGATGCAAGGTCTTTAACTTCTTTTGCGTTATCTGGAATGAAAGTGCAACACTCTGCACCAATCATGGCGCAGGTGCCACCTTTTTCGGCTAGCACATAGTCAAGTGCCATTCGATTTTGTAATGCCACGGTTCGAATTGCTTTCATTTCGTCAGAAGTTTTACCTAGGGCAGTGGCGGTGTAATCGGCTACATTTTGTATGATGGTCGTTATTTTATTCAATTCATTGCCCATCCTTATTTCCCAATAGAAAGGAATAATTCTAGCATAAATTGCATCTCGTAAGGTCATGGAACATTTATTTCTTCGAGTGGCTGGTTCTGAAACTTAAGGGAGATGAGGAAAATGATGGATAGCAGGTACTAAGTATCCTAAATAGCAAGATCCTGACCGGTATTTTGGGATCCAGGAATATGCTCTATTATTATAAATAAGATAAGTCCCATTATAAGCAGAGTATAAGTAAATATCTTCTAAGTACCAATGATCTGAGAATGTTTTATTATTTGTGAAATTGTTGAGGACGTTTAATTCTTTGTAATAAATCTTGCGTACATTTATAGGCTGTGTTTACATCTAAATAAGTAGTACAAACACTATTGTCCATTTTCATCCCTTTAGAGTGATTACTAATGAGGCATATTGGTCCTTTTTGTTTAATATTAGTTGGGAGGCTAATATATTGAGGATTATTGTTGGGTTATATTTAAGTTGGTGCCATCCTGAAAAGGTGTTTAGTGGATAGCCTGCAGATTTCCATACGTTAATAAGTTTCTGTAAATAAATCTTGTATCTTCCTTTTTCACATGAATATGCTCCAGAACGGACCACTATAGAGCGAAGGACGCTTTGATAGGTGTACCATTCTGCTGTTTCTGAAGCATTAAGGGGAATAGTTAGAAAGGGTTGCAATGCATACCCAACAACTGGAAATGTTGAAATTTTTAGCATATATCTTAGATGTGTAAAGGAATGTGTTCTTATTCAGTTCTGGTACAACATTTACAAGGCTAATCAAATAACTGAAAATGAATATTACAGTAAACATTTTACAGATCTTAATACTTATACGCGTGCTTCACATGTTCTTTTATGTTTCTGTTGTTTTTAATGTTGTACTGTTTTACTAGAATAATGGAACTTAGTAAAGTGAATTATGCTGTGTTATGCTGTTTTGCAAGCTGTATGCTTTGAGATGACCTGAGGTTATGAGAGTGTTGAAATCGTTAATTTAAAATGGGTAAAACTGGGGCTTAATATTTATCCTAAATAGCTATCTTTTACCTATCAGGTGTATTAGGAAATAGTCGCCTTCTACACACCATTACTGCCTTATATGCCCAGTGGGCACCGCAGAGTCTGGGGTACTTTATAGACCCTGTTCATCACGTGTAGGTTTGAGTTATTTAAATTTCAGTTGATCTTTGTTTTAGTTTGGACAGTGCCCCATCAGGAGTGACCCATTTTGATCTGTCCCTTGATTTGTTTACTTTTGTTTAATTGGTTGGACTTCAAAAGATCTCCAGTGGTTTCTCGTGGGTACACGTGCCATGTCTCAGACGATGATTATTGCATCGCATTTCAATCAAACTTTGAAGCCGGAACAGTTTGCCTGAACTCTAGAAGCATCAGTGCCTGAGAGGCAGTAGCCAACCTTCAAACACTTAATATCCTCACGACCAAAGTGTGAGTGTGTCGATTGGGGACGGCACCCGAGCAGAGTCTCTCCAATGTTCCCGGCAGGGATCTGGGGTTTAGGTGCTCCTGATGTGGCTGGGGGAGGGTGTGCAGAGCGAAGTTTTCCAGCACAATTGGCCTGTTGGATGGCACTCTGAGAGAAGGCAGTCTCTCTCCTTCTCTGCTTCCTTTTTTTTAACAAACAATTTTATTGAGGTATTTTTTGGCATTGTAAACAGTTACGGATAACAGAAATGTGCAAACATCAATATAAAACCAATACTTCAATCAAACCATACTGCACATGCCCGCTCCTCTCCCCTAGACACTACCCGCTTATTTATCCCTCCTACTCTACTCTAATCTCCCCACTCCCCCCACTCTTCCAGCACCCCCCCCCCCTCCCCGCCCCTGCTGATGTTCACTCTCCCGCGAAGAAGTCGATGAATGGTTGCCACCTTCGGGCGAACCCCAGTACAGATCCCCTCAAGGCGAAGTTAATTTTTTCCATACCCAGAAAACTTGACATGTCCGAAAGCCATAGTTCGGTCTTCGGGGGCTTTGACTCCCTCCATGCCAGGAGTATTCGCCGCCAGGCTATTAGGGAAGCAAAGGCCAGAACATCTGCCACTTCCTCCCCCTGGACTCCCGGGTCTTCCGAAACCCCGGAAATTGCCACCCCTGGACTCATCACTACTCTTGTTCTCAGCACCCATGACATGACGCCCGCAAATCCCTCCCAGTACCCCCTAAGCTTAGGACATGCCCAAAACATGTGAACGTGGTTCGCTGGTCCTCCCGCACATCTAGCGCACTTGTCCTCTACCCCAAAGAATTTGCTCATCCGAGCTACCGTCATGTGGGCCCGGTGAACGACCTTAAATTGAATCAGGCTGAGCCAGGCACATGTTGCGGTTGAGTTTACCCTACTCAGAGCTTCCGCCCACAGCCCGTCCTCCATCTCCCCGCCAAACTCCTCCTCCCATTTGAGTTTCAGTTCCTCCATCTGGGACTCTTCCCCCTTCATGAGCACCTTGTAGATATCCGAGACTCTGCCCTCTCCTCCTTCTCCTCTAGAGACTATTCTGTCCTGGATCCCTATTGGCGGGAGGCCTGGGAAGGATGGGACCTGTCTGCGTACAAAGTCCCGCATCTGTAAGTACCTAAAGTCATTTCCCCCTTCTCTGCTTCCTTACAGATATCAAAATGGATGGTGGTGTCGATCCCACAGAGGATGTTTTCGCGGTGCTGGTGGCAGCCCAGATGGCCAGACGCCGGAGAAGTCAAACAGTCATCAACCGGACCATTGAGAGCCCCTCCCGATGCATCATTGGCAGAAAGCCTGAGGAAATGGCAAAAGGGCGCGAAGGGAGGGGGATGAAAACGGGCACCCAAGGCACATCAGGAGCAAAGATGCGACGGGGGGATGACCTTGACCAGACCACAGAAAGAAGGAAGGAAGAGACTGCCAACGGGAACCACCTTCATGTACTCCAGCTGCAAACAACTCTTTACCCTACCCCACACTCTTCTCGTGTGGGTGGCACTGACCCCCGCCCCAGGAACCCCTTCACTCTCAACCCCCATAGCACGGATTCTAAAACAATCCTGCTTGTGGCATTGACACCACCCCAGGAAAACTCAACCCTTTCAACACAGATCGAAAAACAATCCTCCAGGTGACAATATTCATTTTCTTAAATTTTCTTTTTCTTTTGGGTGTGGTTGTTCCATTTATTTTTTTAAAAGGAGGGGTGGTCATAAGGCACTTTGACAAAAAAAACAGAATCAGATATCGATGAAAATGACAGATGCTACCTTAATTTCCTCCCCAGAATACACTTCATATTTCTGTGTTATCTGGGACTCCTCATCCCAGAATGGACACAGAAAACCCGAACCACAGACACCACATGAACGAAGACCAGCAGATCACCCCGGATATATGTGGTTCACCCTGCCAAGTGCAGGCGAATGTGAGGATGGTATCCTATGGTTCATGGCACTGTGGCAGGCTCTGCTGCGCAGGAGGGCAAGAAGAAGAAAGGCAGGGCTTTAGTGATAGGGGACTCAATCGTAAGGCAAATAGACAGATGGTTCTGCAGATGCAATCGAGACTCCAGGATGGTATGTCGCCTCCCTAGTGCAGATGTCAAGGATGTTTCGGAGTGGCTGCAGGACATTCTGGGAGGGGGTAGGGGAGGGTGCACATAGGCACCAACGATATAGATAAAAAACGGGGTGGGGTTCCACAAACTGAATTCAGGGAGTTAGGAGTTAAATTAAAAAGTAGGACCTCAAAGGTAGTAATCTCAGGATTGCTACCAGTGCCACGAGCTAGTCAGAGTAGGAATGTCAGGATAGATAGTATGAATGCGTGGCTTGAGAGATGGTGCAAGAGGGAGGGATTCAAATTCCTGGGGCATTGGAACCAGTTCTGGGGGAAGTGGGACCAGTACAAACGGGACAGTCTGCACCTGGGCAGGACTGGAACCGATGTCCTAGGGGGGATGTTTGTTAGTGCTGTTGGGTAGGGTTTAAAATAATGTGGCAGGGGGAGGGGAACCGATGCAGGAAGTTGGAGGGAAGTAAAACGGGGCCAGAAACAAAAAGCAGTAAGGGGGAAAGTGTAAGGCAGAGAAGCCACAATCAAAAATCAAAAAGGGCCACAGTACAGGGTACAGTGACTGAGGAGAGTGTGAGAAGGGAGGTGGTCAATGCAGGATTGAGGGTGTTGTACCTAAATACGCGCAGAATACGGAACCAGGTAAATGAGCTTGTTGCGCACATTGAAATTGGCCGGTACGATGTTGTAGCCATCACAGAGACGTGGCTGCAAGGGGATCAGGGTGGGATCTAAATATCCAAGGATATATGTCCTGTCGAAAGGACAGGCAGATGGGCAAGGGGCGGGGCGGGGTTGCATTGTTAGTAAGGAATGAAGTTAAATCGATAGCAAGGAATGATATAGAATCAAAAGGCATAGAATCTCGGTGGGTAAAGTTGAGGAATCACAAAGGTAAAAAGACCCTGATGGGAGTTATGTACAGGCCCCCTAGCAGTAGTCAGGATGTGGGGCAGAAAATAAATCAGGAGATAGAAAATGCATGTAAAAAAGGCAATATTACAATAATCATGGGGGACTTCAATATGCAGGTGGACTGGGAAAATCAGGTTGGTAGTGGATCCCAAGAAAAGGAATTTGTGGAATGTCTAAGAGATTATTTTTTTGAGCAGCTTGTGACAGAGCCTACTAGGGAACAGGCAATTCTGGATTTGGTGATGTGTAATGAGGCAGACTTGATTAGGGAACTTAAGGTGAAAGAACCCTGACGGAGCAGTGACCACAATATGATACAATTTACCCTGCAGTTTGAGAGGGAGAAGCTGCAATCAGATGTAACGGTATTACAATTAAATAAGGGTAACTAGAAAGACATGAGGGAGGAGCTGGCCAGAGTTGATTGGAAAAGGAGCCTAGCAGGGAAGACAGTGGAACAGCAATGGCAGGAGTTTTGGGGGGTTATACGGGAGGCACAACAGAAATTCATCCCAAGGAGGAAACATGCTGAGGGGAGGACAAGGCATCCATGGCTGATGAGCGATGTCAAGGACAGTATAAAGGCTAAAGAAAAAGCATACAAAGTGGTGAGGGTTAATGGGAAGCCAGAGGATTGGGAAGCCTTTAAAAGCAAGCAGAAGACAACTAAAAAAGCAATAAAGGGGGGGGGGGGAAGGGGTGGGGGGGAAGGAAGATAAAATATGAGTGCAAGCTAGCTTGTAATATAAAGGAAGATAGGAAGAGTTGTTTCAATGTATAAAAGGTAAGGGAGAGGCAAAAAATGACATTGGTCAACTGGAAAATATGGCTGGAGAAGTAATAATAGGAACCAAAGAAATGGCAGATGAACTGAACAGTTACTTTGCATCAGTCTTCGCAGTAGAAGACACCAGTGGGATGCCAGAGCTCCAGGAGAACCAGAGGGTAAGTGCAGTGACCATTACTAAGGAGAAGGTTCTAGGGAAACTGAAAGGTCTGAAGGTGGATATGTCACCTGGACCGGATGGACTACACCTTAGGGTTCTAAAAGAGATAGTTGAGGAAATTGTGGAGGCATTGGTGGTGATCTTATAGGAATCACTGGAGGCAGGAAGGGTCCCAAAGGACTGGAAAGTGGCTAATGTAACACCACTGTTTAAGAAGGGAGGGAGGCAGAAGACGGGAAATTATAGGCCGGTTAGCCTGACTTCGGTCATTGGTAAGGTTTTAGAGTCTGTTATTAAAGATGAGATTGCAAAGTACTAGGAAGTGCATGGTAAAATAGGACTGAGTCAGCACGGCTTTGTCAAAGGGAGGTCTTGTCTGATAAATCTGTTAGAGTTCTTTGAGGAGGTAACAAAGGTTAGACAAAGGAAAACCAGTGGACGTGATTTATTTCGATTTCCAGAAGGCCTTTGACAAGGTGCCGCATAGGAGACTGTTAAATAAGTTAAAAGCCCATGGTGTTAAGGGTACGATCCTGGCATGGATAGAGGATTGACTGATTGGCAGAAGGCAGAGAGTGGGGATAAAGGGGTCTTTTTCAGGATGGCAGCCGATGACTAATGGGGTCAGGGGTCTGTGCTGGGACCACAACTTTTCACAATATACATCAATGATCTGGAAGAAGGAACTGAAGGCACTGTTGCTAAGTTTGCTGATGATACAAAGATCTGTAGAGGGACAGGTAATATTGAGGAAGCAAGGGGGCTGCAGAAGGACTTGGACAAGCGAGGAGAGTGGGCAATGAAGTGGCAAATGAAATACAATGTGGAAAAGTCTGAGGTTATGCACTTTGGAAGGAGGAATTTAGGCATAGACTATTTTCTAAATGGGGAAATGCTTAGGAAATCAGAAGCACAATGGGACTTGGGAGTCCTTGTTCATGATTCTCTTAAGGTTAATGTGCAGGTTCAGTCGGCAGTTTAGAAGGGAAATGCAATGTGAGCATTCATGTCAAGAGGGCTAGAATATAAGACCAGGGATGTACTTCTGAGGCTGTATAAGGCTCTGGCCAGACCCCCATTTGGAGTATTGTGAGCAGTTTTGGGCCCTGTATCTAAGGAAGGATGTGCTGGCCTTGGAAAGGGTCCAGAGCAGATTCACAAGAATGATCCCTGGAATGTAGAACTTGACGTATGAGGAGCGTTTGAGGACTCTGGGTCTGTACTGGTTGGAATTTTGAAGGATGAGGGGGATCTTATTGAAACTTACAAGATACTGCGAGGTCTGGATAGAGTGGATGTGGAGAGGATGTTTCCACTTGTAGGAAAAAGTAGAACCAGAGGACACCATCTCAGACTAAAGGGACGATCCTTTAAAACAGAGATGAGGAGGAATTTCTTAAGCCAGAGGGTAGTGAATCTGTGGAACTCTTTGCCGCAGAAGGCTGTGGAGACCAAATTACTGAGTGTCTTTAAGACAGAGATAGATAGGTTCTTGATTAATAAAGGGATCAGGGGTCATGAGGAGAAGGTAGGAGAATGGGATGAGAAAATATCAGCCATGATTGAATGGCGGAACAGACGCGATGGGCCGAGTGGTCTAATTCTGCTCCTATGTCTTATGGTCTTATGTGTACACCCCAATAAAAGTGTCATCTATGGGTGCAACAGCCAAAGAGTGGTGTCAGGAAGGATAATTGGATCTCTGATTATTGTCCCCTCAGGACAACCTTCAGTAGTGATTGCTGAGCAAATGCTAACCACGGGTGTATGAGGCTAGCCTGCCTAGATCATGGCCCGAAGAAAGGACTAGAATTAGGAGAGAGGTGCCCCGGTAAGGTTATTCAGAACGAGTATATCTACTACAAAGTTTGGGAGAGTATTTTGAAAAATTTTACTCCAGGATAACACTTCTGCCCGACAAACTTCAACAAATTCAGACACAATTGAGCACTGCACACAATAACTTTGTCAAAGTAGTACGACAAACGAGGGAAATAAAAGAGAAGGTTGGTGAGATTAAGGTCACTACCTGGTGGGAGGACTTTTGGGATTGGGGCTCAAACATTCAAATTCACCCATGGGTCTGCCTCCCGTAATAGGCATCATACATATGGCTGTGTACCTAACCATCCTTACAGTCAAATTCATCAAATGGAAGAAAGAATTAATAAAATGACTGGACGCAGAAACTGGGATCCGACAACGCGAAAGGCTCTGCTAAGGACTTGTATTATTATTATTTTTTCTCTTTCAATTTTAACAATTGTATATTTCTCTCTGGTGTACTTTGGTTTATTACTCGAGTGAATGTATCATGGGGCATTTACACTATGGGAGGGGGGAGGCAGGACAATTAAAAATTGGTGTACTTGCTCGCTTAGGATGGTTTGGTTGGGGTTGTGTGGTCACTGGATCAAGAGGAAGGACTGTGCTAACCTAGCAAAGCCTCGTTTTTAGGCCGATTAAAATTGTTATTTTAAATTCAAGCATTGGGCACTTTAAAACAAGCCACAGTCACTCCAGCACACAGCCCCATGGGAATTCAAACTGGCCAAGTTCAAAAACACAACCAACAGACACGTTGCCAGAACATGTCTGGACCTGGCCCCGTCATTCACTCATCAGGAAATCACCAAACGCTATTGATATGTACAGATCTATTGTCAGTAGCCCTGATCGGGCCAGATTTTCTGTCACACAGAGTTTCTGCTGTTACCTTTTATGGGGACAGGTTAGTGCAGCCCATGCCGCCATAGATGGGACACCTGGGGAGGGCTCAGGTGTCCTGCCAAATGGTCATCGACTGGATCATTGGGTGCTGAGAGCCCCTCTCGATGTATCATTGGCAGAAAGCCAGAGGAAATGGCAAAAGGCTGCAAAGGGAGGGGGATAAAAACAGGCACCCAAGGCACACCAAGAGCAAAGACTCGACGGAGGAGGTGACATTGATGGATGGATTTATTTATTGTCACGTGCAAGCAGCTCAAACAGATTATTTAGTACATGAAAATAAAATAAAAAGAAAATACATAATAGGGCAACCCAAGATACACAATGTAAATACATTGACACCGGCATCGGGTGAAGCATACAGGAGTGTAGTATTAATCAGGTCAGTCCATAAGAGGGTCGTTTAGGAGTTTGCTAATAGCGGTGAAGAAGCTATTTTTGAATCTGTTCGTGCATGTTCTCAGACTTTTGTATCTCCTGCCCGATGGAAGAAGTTGGAAGAGTGAGTAAGCTGGGTGGGAGGGATCTTTGATTATGCTGCCTGCTTTCCCTAGGCAGCGGGAGGTGTAGATGGAGCCAATGGATGGGAGGCAGGTTTGTGATGGACTGGGCTGTGTGCACGACTCTGAAGTTCCTGCAGTGTTGGGCCGAGTAGTTGCCGTACCAGGCTGTGATGCAGCCAGATAGGGGGCGCGATTCTCCACTCCCACGCCGGTTGGGAGAATTGCCTGGGCCGCCACCATTTCCCGCGATGCCGGTCCGACGCCCTCCCGCGATTCTGCCAAGCGGCGGGAACAGCCCGGTCGAGTTTCGCGGGCCGCAGGCCGGAGAATCGCCCGAGACACCCAAAACGGCGATTCTCCGGCACCCCTGCTATTCTCAGGCCCGGATGGGCCGAAGTCCCGACGGCGTGACCCCAGTTCACACCTGCTTTTTAAAGTCGTCAGCCAGTCGTGCTGGCTGACGCTGAGCAGGGAGGAGGTGAGTGGACTGTAGCGCAGCGCCCGGAGACCGGGTCGGCTTCCCTGAGAAGGCTGCGGCCAAAGGGGGGGTGCGGGAGAGTGTGCAGATGGGAGGGGGGGGAGAGCGTGCAGGTGGGAGGGGGGTGTGGGAGAGTGTGCCGGTGGGAGGGGGGGGGGGTGAGGGAGCGGCGTGCAGGTGGGAGGTGAGGGAGAGTGTGGATGGTATCGTCTGTCTGCGGATGCCACAGGTCAGCCGCCCTGATATGGCAGACTTTGGAAGTATTTGCAAAATTACTTGCAGGTCAACGATACGGGGGAGGTTTCAGCAGCAACCCTGTGGGAGGCGCTGAAGGCAGTAGTGAGGGGGAAGCTGATCTCAATTCGGGCTCACAGGGTCAGGGCGGACAGAGCAGAAATGGACAGATTGGTTATGGAAATTCACCGGATAGACGAGGAGCATGCGGGGTCCCCGGGGGAGGACCTACTCAGGGAGAGACGGAGATTGCAGGCGGAACTGGGGGTGCTAGCCACGAATAGGGCCGTGGAACAACTTAGGAAGGCGAGGGGAGTGGTGTATGAGCATGGGGAGAAAGCCAGTAGATTGCTAGCGCAGCAACTCAGGAAGAGGGAGGCGGCCAGGGAAATAAGTAGAGTGGTTGATGGGGAGGGGAGCAGAGTGGAGGACCCGGCAGGACTGAATAAGGTATTTCGGGACTTCTATAGGAAGCTGTACACTTCAGAACTCCCGGAAGAGCCGGAGGAGATGAAAAGGTTCCTGGATGGACTAACCTTCCCAAAAGTAGGCAGGGGACTAGTGGACGGGCTGGGGGCCCCGATTAGAGCGGAGGAGGTACTGGGGGGCCTAAAGGCCATGCAGTCGGGGAAAGCCCCGGGACCGGATGGATACGCCGTAGAGTTTTACAAGAAGTTCTCGGAGATAGTGGGACCGGTCCTGACAAGGGACCGAGGGACCCTGCCACCGACGATGTCGCAAGCCACCATCTCGCTGATACTGAAGCGGGATAAGGACCCGGAATCCTGCAGGTCAGACAGGCCAATCTCCCTGATCAATGTGGATGCCAAGCTCCTGACCAAGGTCCTGGCGATTAGAATTGAGGACTGCGTACCGGAGGTGATTGGGGATGATCAGACAGGGTTTGTGAAAGGCAGGCAGCTGACAGCTTACTTGAGAAGATTGCTTAATGTGATCATGATGCCCCCGACGGGCAAGGAGGTGGAGGTAGTAGTGGCAATGGACGCTGAGAAGGCCTTCGACCGGGTGAAGTGGGGCTATTTGTGGGAGGTGCTTGGACGGTTTGGGTTCGGGGAGGGACTGGTTAATTGGGTGAAACTATTGTACCAAAAGCTAGCGTTAGGACGAACAGGATAATGTCAGATTATTTCAGACTACACCGCGGGACCAGACAGGGGTGCCCACTCTCCCCGTTGTTGTTCGCGCTGGCCATAGAGCCGTTGGCGTTGAGAGCTGCAAAGGGGTGGAAGGGAATGACTAGTGGGGGGGGGGGGGGGGGTGGAACATAGGGTCTCTCTCTATGCGGACGACCTGCTCCTGTACGTGTCGGACCCACGGGCCGGGATGGAAAATATACTAGAAACATTGAGGAAGGTCGGCCGGTTTTCAGGGTACAAATTAAATATGGCCAAGAGTGAGATGTTTGTGGTGCAGGCAAGGGGCCAGGAGAATAGACTGAAGGAGCTGCCATTTAGGCTGGTGGAGGAAAGTTTCCGGCACTTGGGGATACAGGTGACACGAGACTGGGGCAGGTTACATAAGTTCAATTTGACTAGAGTGGTGGAACAAATGAAGAGGGCGTTTCGGAGATGGGATGCACTCCCGCTGTCACTGGTGGGGAGGGTGCAGACTGTAAAGATGACAATCCTCCCTAGATTTCTGTTCATCGTCCAGTGCCTCCCGATCTTTATCCCACGGTCCTTCTTCCAAAGGACTGGCAAAATCATCATGAGCTTTGTCTGGGCGGGAAAATCCCCGCGGATGAAGAAGGCGATGCTTGAAAGGAGCCGCAGCGAGGGGGGGACTGGCATTGCCGAGTCTGATCAACTATTACTGGGCGGCTAACAGAGCCATGATAAGGAAGTGGATGATGGGTCCGGGGTCTATCTGGGAGCGAGTGGAGGCAGCTTCGTGCAGGGGCACCAGTTTGGCAGCCCTGGTCACGGCTCCCCTACCGCTGTCGCCGGCCAGGTACTCCACCAGCCCGGTAGTGGGGGCGGCCTTGCGGATATGGGGCATGTGTGTGTGTGGGGGGGTGGGTGCGTCTTTCTGGGCTCCAATATGTGATAACCATTGATTCGCCCCCGGGAACATGGATGGAGGGTTTTGAACATGGCGGCGGGCGAGGGTGGGGAGGGTGGGCGCTCCTATGTTCTTGGAGGGGAGCTTTGCGAGTTTGAGGGGCTTGGAGGAGAAATTTGGGCTGGTAAGGGGAAATGACTTTAGGTACTTACAGATGCGGGACTTTGTACGCAGACAGGTCCCAGCCTTCCCAGGCCTCCCGCCAATAGGGATCCAGGACAGAATAGTCTCTAGAGGAGAAGGAGGAGAGGGTAGCGTCTCGGATATCTACAAGGTGCTCATGAAGGGGGAAGAGTCCCAGACGGAGGAACGGAAACTCAAATGGGAGGAGGAGCTCGGCGGGGAGATGGAGGACGGGCTGTGGGCGGAAGCTCTGAGTAGGGTAAACTCAACCGCAACATATGCCAGGCTCAGCCTGATTCAATTTAAGGTAGTTCACCGGGCCCACATGACGGTAGCTCGGATGAGCAAATTCTTTTGGGTAGAGGACAAGTGCGCTAGATGCGTGGGAGGACCAGCGAACCATGTTCACATGTTTTGGGCATGTCCTAAGCTTAGGGGGTACTGGGAGGGATTTGCGGGGCTCATGTCCCGGGTGCTGAAAACAAGGGTGGTGATGAGTCCAGGGGTGGCAATTTTCAGGGTTTCGGAAGACCCGGGAGTCCAGGGGGAGAAAGAGGCAGATGTTCTGGCCTTTGCTTCCCTAATAGCCCAGCGGCGGATACTGCTGGCATGGAGGGACTCAAAACCCCTGAAGACCGAACTATGGCTTTCGGACATGTCAAGTTTTCTGGGTATGGACTTCCGGGTGCGGCTATGCAGAGCTAGGTCGCATATTCGGTAGCTCCCGCTTGGAACGGATTTTTGGGCTCTTTTGCAGGTCCCAAACGGCATTTGTTTGACATTTCCCAGTGTGGCAAGAGGACTGCAACACTCCCTTGACGGTGTCCCCCAGGAGTGTTGTGTCTTTTGGCTGCCAGGCCCAGCAGAAGCAGTGGAAGATTTGGCTGCAACAGAATAAACAGCATTTGCAGCAGCTTGCAGCATGCAAGCGGGGGAAGGGCAAGCTTAAAGCTGCAAACTGACTTGAGGACCTTTATCAAAAGTGAATTCTAACAGCAGAGGGAACAACTGTGAAAAGATCTCACCAGGGCCACTGAAGAAGCGGGGACGAGGCATCCGGTGGCGGCCATGGAGGAGTAGGTCACGCATTCGGCAGCTCCCGTCT
Source organism: Scyliorhinus torazame (assembly GCF_047496885.1). Classification (NCBI taxonomy): domain Eukaryota; kingdom Metazoa; phylum Chordata; class Chondrichthyes; order Carcharhiniformes; family Scyliorhinidae; genus Scyliorhinus; species Scyliorhinus torazame. Next base: position 173,747,529 of record NC_092714.1, on the reverse strand, counting down.
GGAACGGACACTTAGACCTTTTTCAGGAGTTTCCACGGACATTTTGGGGCAGATTGGTGAAGTGAACACTGCCAAAAGGATTCCCTCTCGAGACTTTTGGGCTCTTTTCAGGGCCCCCAAGGGCACTTTTTCGACGTTTCCCGGTGTGGGAAGGAGTTAATAATAGTTCCCCGTCAGTATATGGCTTTAACTAGGAGCAGGGTGACAAAAAAGGTGGTGGTGGACCAGACGAAGGGAGGGAAGAAGGACAAAATGGCGGCAGGCGGAGACCAGGCAGCGTGGAGGCAGTGGGCGGAGGTGCAACAGGAGGGTATCCAGCGCTGCCTCAGAGAGATTAAAAAGGACCTGCTAGAGCCGATGAAGGCTTCTATTGATAAGCTGCTGGAGACACAGACGGGCCAGGGGGTGGCGATCCGAGAGGCTCAACAAAAGATCTCTGTCAATGAGGACGAGATCTTAGTCCTGGCGGTAAAGGTGGAGGCGCATGAGGCGCTCCACAAGAAATGGCAGGAGCGGTTCGAGGAGATGGAGAATCGGTCGAGGCGGAAGAATCTGCGGATTCTGGGCCTCCTGGAGGGGCTGGAGGGGTCGGACGTGGGGGCCTATGTGGTCACCATGTTAAACTTGCTGATGGGAGCGGGATCCTTCCAGGGGCCCCTGGAGCTGGAAGGGGCCCATAGACTGTTGGCGAGGAGGCCCAAGGCTAACGAGCCTCCGCGGGCGGTGCTGGTGCGGTTCCATCGGTTCGTCGATCGGGAGTGTGTGCTCAGGTGGGCCAAGAAGGAGAGGAGCAGCAGGTGGGAGAACGCGGAGGTTTGGATATATCAGGACTGGAGTGCGGAGGTGGCGAAGAGGAGGGCCGGGTACAATCGAGCGAAGGCGGTGCTGCACAGGAAGGGGGTGAAGTTTGGCATGTTGCAGCCGGCGCGATTGTGGGTTACCTACAAGGACCGGCACCATTATTCTGAGTCTCCGGAGGAGGCGTGGGCCTTTGTTCAGGCCGAGAAGCAGGACACAGACTGAGGGTCGGGATGGGCGATTGGGGACTGCGGTGGATATGTTATGCCTATTTTTGGTTCGGGGGGGGGGCCTTTGCATTGTTTTGGGTTTCTTTTTCTCTGTGTTTTTTATTTCGGATTGGGGAGGGTGGATGGGGCGGGTTGGGCACTGTTTTGGTTGGTGGCGGGGCCTGGTAGGTGGAGAGCACGGGATTTTTTTCCCGCGCCGAAGACTGGTGGGGGGCAGGACTGGGGCGGGGAAGCGAGGATTGTGGGTGGGTGGGATTGGGGAAGATCTCGGAAACTTACCAGGTGATGCAGGAGGAGGAGGAGGCCTCGGTGGTGGAGTAGAAAGGTAAGTGGGAGGAGGAGTTGGGAGAGGAGATCGAAGAGGGGACGTGGGCAGATGCCCTAGGGAGGGTGAGCTCTTCCTCTTCATGTGCGAGGCTCAGCCTCATACAGTTTAAGGTGCTGCACAGGGCACACATGACCGGGACAAGGATGAGCAGGTTCTTTGGGGGTGAGGACAGGTGTGTTAGGTGCTCAGGGAGCCCAGCAAATCACACCCATATGTTCTGGGCATGCCCAGCGCTGGAGGAATTTTGGAAGGGCGTAGCGAGGACGGTGTCGAGGGTGGTAGGCTCCAGGGTCAAACCGGGCTGGGGGCTCGCAATATTTGGGGTGGCAGAGGAGCCGGGAGTGCAGGAGGCGAAAGAGGCTGGAATTCTGGCCTTTGTGTCTCTGGTAGCCCGGCGGAGAATTCTCCTTCAGTGGAAAGATACGAGGCCCCCAAGTGTGGAATCCTGGATCAGCGATATGGCAGGGTTCATTAAATTGGAGAGGGTGAAATTCGCCTTGAGAGGGGGTACAAGGGTTCTTTAGGCGGTGGCAACCGTTCTTAGACTTTCTGGCAGAACGCTAGACATTGGTCAATGGCAGCAGCAGCTCGGGGGGTGGGGTGGGGGGGGGGGGGTTTACTTTATTTTTGTTTATGTTATTTACACTGGAAGGGTCTGAGGGGGTGTATACACCTGTTGTCTTAAGTCGGGGTGTTAATGTTAATTTATTATTAGGTACTTACCCCTGTTGGGTTCTTTTTTCTTTTTCATTTTGTTATTGATATTTTATGAAAACCTTTAATAAAAATTATCTTTAAAAAAAGTTTTCTGGGTATGGAAAAAATTAAGTTCGCCTTGAGGGGATCTGTACTGGGGTTCGCCCGAAGGTGGCAACCATTCATCGACTTCTTCACGGGAGAGTGAACGTCAGCGGGGGGGCGGAGGAGGAAGCGGGGGGGGGGAGGGGGGAGATTAGAGTAGAGTAGGAGGGATAAATAAGCGGGTAGTGTCTAGGGGAGAGGAGCGGACATGTGCAGTATGGTTTGATTGAAGTATTGGTTTTATATTGATGTTTGCACATTTCTGTTATCTGTAACTGTTTACAATGCCAAATAATACCTCAATAAAATTGTTTGTAAATTGGCTTTGGTTTTAACCTTCACTCAATGGGTGCCTAACACGGAATGCAGAACACCAATTATGGCCTAACAAATGCCATGTGACTTTCATTTATACAATATGCTCCCATGTATAAAGTTCCTAATTTATCTTTTCATATCTGAATCAAAGGGAGGTCGCACACAACAGTCAAAATCAAAGAAATATTCACAAATTTTAAACCATAAAGCATGATTATCACAATGGCACAGAACTACATAAATCTAAAGCAGAAAAAGGCCATTCATCCTGTTGTTTTCTAAGGAGTTCTGTTCTTATCAGAAAAAGATGAAACGTTGCCACACCGTTGTCGTGTTGGGTGTTCCGATGCACAAATGATCCAACACGGCTGTAGATGGTACAACTCTGTTTTATTGTCTTAACAACGACAACTAACTGCTGGCTTGGGTACGTGCTTCACCAGCTAACCTGTGGACCCAGCCCTATCACTATCTTAGTGAGGCACTCAGCACATGGTCTATGTCTGAGTGACAAGCTGTGAGCTCTTGTGCTCTGAGCTATCTCCTGGTAGAATGAGCGGGAACTGTGGTGTTCCCTGTTTTATAGTGCGTGTACTCTCACTGGTGATTGGCTGCAATGTTATGTGTGTGCTGGTTGGTCCAACTGCCTGTCCATCAGTGTGTGTGTGATTGCACCATGATATGCTGATGTGGATATCATGACAACCGTGGGTTTCTTAACCGAATAGTCAGCCTTTATTTTGAGAGGTGCTGTTTTCTCAGTCTAGATGATGTCATCACATAATGATATGACATACTATACAAAAGAGCATTGGTTGCAATGCATAACACAACCGAATCGGTCCGTGCAGTTTATGTTCCAGAACAGCTTTCACTCACTTGACTGCATTTTACGCAATGTATCAGCATCTCCTTCTATCCCTTTTCCCTGTTTATTTAGCTTCCTTACCCTGAATTATATAACAGCATGTTCTCGAATTAGGGTTGGCCAACCCTCCAGGATTGGCCTGGACTCTGCTGGAATTGAACAGCTATCTGCAAGATACTACTGTGAGCAACCTGGGAGGAAAATCAGCAGGACGTTAAAAATATATCATTTTCTTTGAACATTTCTCTTTACCAGAGATAAAAATATTGATATTGGGGGGAAAAAGGAAAACAGTCAAGCATTATCCAATTGAGTAGTCTTTTTGCTTTCCAGTTGGTGTAGGAAGGCAGCACGTCACAAGGACGAATACAAGTTTTGACAAAGAGTCATCTCTCTCCACAGATGCTGTTAGACCTGCTGAGATTGTCCAGCATTTTCTGTTTTTGTTTCAGATTCCAGCATCCGCAGTCATTTGCTTTTTTACAACGCTGAATGTGTTGGTCGAGTAATGGCTGGAGCGGCGGGAGGGGGGCATCAGACATCCAGCAATACATTTAATCACAGTTGGCAACCCTATTGTGGTGGCATGCTGGCACAGTGGTTAGCACTGCTGCACCAGAACCTGGGGGCAATTCCAGCCTCGAATGACTATCTGTGTGGAGTTTGCAAGTTCTCCCTGTGTCTGCGTGAGTTTCGTCTGGGTGTTTCGGTTTCCTCCGACAGTCCAAAGTTGTGCAAGCTAGGTGGATTGGCTAAAGCTGTGCAGCTTAGGAGGGGTTTGGGTATAGGGCAGGGGAATGGACCTAGGAAGGATGCTCTTTCGGAGGGTCGGTGCGGATGCGATGGGCCTCCTTCTGCACTGTAGGGATTCCAAGATTTGAAATGGGATCCATCCCGTTGAGTACTTTAGATGGGTCCGTTTTTGTCCAATGTGTGCAGGAGGGTTTCCTGACACAGCAGGTAGATAGGCCACGAGAGGCAAGGCCATATTGGATTTGGTACTGGGTAATGAACCAGGACAGGTGTTAGATTTGGAGGTAGGTGAGCACTTTGGTGATAGTGACCACAATTCGATTACGTTTACTTTAGTGATGGAAAAGGATAGATATATACCGCAGGGCAAGAGTTATATCTGGGGGAAAGGCAATTATGGTGCGACGAGGCATGACTTAGGATGCATTGGATGGAGAGGAAAACTGCAGGGGATGGGCACAATGGAAATCTGGAGCTTGTTCAAGGAACAGCTACTGCGTGTCCTTGATAAGTATGTACCTGTCAGGCAGGGAGGAAGTGGCCGAGCAAGGGAACCGTGGTTTACTAAAGCAGTCGTAACACTTGTCAAGAGGAAGAAGGAGGCTTATGTAAAGATGAGATATGAAGGTTCAGTTAGGGCACTCAAGAGTTACAAGTTAGCTAGGAAGGACCTAAAGAGAGAGCTAAGAAGAGTCAGGAGGGGACATGAGAAGTCTTTGGCAGGTAGGATCAAGGATAACCCTAAAGCTTTCCATAGATATGTCAGGAATAAATGAATGACTAGGGTAAGAGTAGGGCCAGTCAAGGACAGGAGTGGGAAGTTGTGCTTGGAGTCCGAGGAGATAGGAGAGGTGCTAAATGAATATTTTTTATCAGTATTCACACAGGAAAAAGACAATGTTGTCGAGGAGAATACTGAGATTCAGGCTAGAAGGGCTTGAGGTTCATAAGGAGGAGGTATTAGCAATTCTGGAAAGTGTGAAAATAGATAAGTTCCCTGGGCCAGACGGGATTTATCCTAGGATTCTCTGGGAAGCTAGGGAGGAGATTGCTGAGCCTTTGGCTTTGATCTTTAAGTCATCTTTGTCTACAGGAATAGTGCCAGAAGACTGGAGGATAGCAAATGTTGTCCCCTTGTTCAAGAAGGGGAGTAGAGACAACCCCGGTAACTATAGACCAGTGAGCCTTACTTCTGTTGTGGGCAAAATCTTGGAAAGGTTTATAAGAGATAGGATGTATAATCATCTGGAAAGGAATAATTTGATTAGAGATAGTCAACACGGTTTTGTGAATGGTAGGTCGTGCCTCACAAACCTTATTGAGTTCTTTGAGAAGGTGACCAAACAGGTGGATGAAGGTAAAGCAGTTGATGTGGTGTATATGGATTTCAGTAAAGTGTTTGATAAGGTTCCCCACGGTAGGCTACTGCAGAAAATATGGAGCCATGGAATTCAGGGTGATTTAGCAGTTTGGATCAGAAATTGGCTAGCTGGAAGAAGACAAAGGGTGGTAGTTGATGGGAAATGTTCAGACTGGAGTCCAGTTACTAATGGTGTACCACAAGGATCTGTTTTGGGGCCACTGCTATTTGTCATTTTTATAAATGACCTGGAGGAGGGCGTAGGATGGGTGAGTAAATTTGCAGATGACACTAAAGTCGGTGGAGTTGTGGACAGTGCGGAAGGATGTTACAAGTTACAGAGGGACATAGATAAACTGCAGCGCTGGGTTGAGAGGTGGCAAATGGAGTTTAATGCAGAAAAGTGGGAGGTGATTCATTTTGGAAGACAGAGTACTGGGCTAATGGTAAGATTCTTGGTAGAGTGGATGAGCAGAGACCTCGGTGTCCATGTATATCGATCCCTGAAAGTTGCCACACAGGTTGAGAGGGTTGTTAAGAAGCCGTACGGTGTGTTATCTTTTATTGGTAGAGGGATTGAGTTTCGGAGCCATGAGGTCATATTGCAGCTGTACAAAACTCTGGTGCGGCCGCATTTGGAGTATTGCGTGCAATTCTGGTCGCCGCATTATAGGAAGGATGTGGAAGCATTGGAAAGGGTGCAGAGGAGATTTACCAGAATGTTGCCTGGTATGGAGGGAAGATCTTATGAGGAAAGGCTGAGAGTTTCGTTAGAGAGGTGACTTAATTGAGGCATACAAGATGATCAGAGGATTGGATAGGGTGGACAGTGAGAGCCCTTTTCCTCGGATGGTGATGTCTAGCACGAGGGAACATAGTTTTAAATTGAGGGGAGATAGATATGACAGATGTCAGAGGTAGGTTCTTTACTCAGAGAGTAGTAAGGGTGTGGAATGCCCTGCCTGCAACAGTAGTGGACTCGCCAACACTAAGGGCATTCAAATGGTCATTGGATAGACATATGGACGATAAGGGAATAGTGTAGATGGGCTTTAGAGTGGTTTCACAGGTCGGCGCAACATCGAGGGCCGAAGGGCCTGTACTGCGCTGTAATGTTCTATGTTCTATGTTCTATCCTCTTCAAACAATAATTGTAAGATTACAGACCACAAATGAACATATCACCTATTGTCGGGAAAACAGTTCAAAATTTTCAAATCCCAGTTTCAAAAAAGTCAGTAGCAATGACACCGGTAATACTGGTGTGCAAGAGCAGTTCGAACAAGTTTTGCTCGTCCCTTTCATTTCCAAATCTGACTGGTTTCCTCTTTGCCTGTGCATTTTAAAGGGACATGGTGAGGCCATTATCTAGTGTCACTCAGTTTGGTGGATTCCAGCTCTGCTGGTTTCTCTCCCTTTCTCTCTCTCTCCTGGCGAGGGGCCGCGCCTGCGCAGTGCCGCGGCCGCCATTTTGCGTTGAGCGGCTCTTTTCCCGCCCTCTGGAGGCGGCAGGGGCGCATGCGCGAGCCCAGAGCTGGGCTGGGAGGCGGTGGAGCTCGACGGTGACAAAGGTGGAGCACGGCGGGCGAGGCTTCCGTCCCTCCACCTCCCCCGGGGACCATCTGCGGGAGAGCAGCCTATCTCCCCCAGGATTTACTCATCACACTGCCCAGGATTGATCGGCTCTGTCTAAAATCATAACTACCGATTACAATGTGGGAGTTGGTTTCATTCTCGCAGCTGGGAGTACGGGTCTTCCTCGGAGGGGTCATGGCAAACCCAGGAATTTACAGAATGCAATGTTAGCATTTTAAGAGTTGGGGATGCAGGGAGAGTCAGACAGTTGTGAAGTTTGAATGGAGTGATGGACAACATAGCCAAGACAAATTATTTTAAGGGCGACAAGCCCTCAGAATCGCAGCAATACAGCACAGAAGGAGACCATTCGGCCTGTTGTGTCTGCTAGCTCTTACCCCCCTCCCCGCCATGACCCTGCACAATTTTTGTTTTCAAATACAATTTTCCAATTTCTTCATAAACAGTTACGTTGAATGTGCCACCACATCAGGCAGTGAAAAAACGTTTTTCTCGTGCCTTAATTGCATTTTCTGTCATCTTAAGTCTGGGCTCGCCCCTGGTCCTTCCACCAATGGGAAGAGCTCCCTGCCCCCCCCCCCAAAAAAAAGAGCTCTCTGCCCCCCCCCCCCCACCCCCCCCCCCCCCCTCTCCTGGTCCCTCATGAGTTTATATACCTCTATCAAATCTTCAAATCTCTGCAAAGCTGAGCTGGCATCTGAAGAGATCCTGTTATGTACATAACTGCAGATTCATCAATCCCTGTCGGTTCCATTTTAAACTCCACCTGTCTAGTAGAAATCCCTCTGATGGGTGGACATTTAAAATTGCTTTGAACTCACTCCAGTCCTGCTGTCTGGGGTTTAAATTTAGAGTTGGTTGTCTGAAACAAGCAAAGATGTTGAAATAATGCAAATTGGTATGTTAACACTGGGCAAGAAACTGGTCAGTGACATTTTAATGAGGCTTGGCAGATAATATCGCAGAAGGACTCTTGGTGCTGCTGGCACGCAGAAATTTTAAATCCTGGAAAATGTTCTGCCAGAGTCCTGAATTAAAATCGCCCCCATGCCCAACTCCATGATGTTTAAAAGACACTGGGAAATACCTTAGTTAAAACTGCAAAATTTTGTTTCGGAACATCTTGATGTCCCGGGCTCTGGGTATCTTTGTAAAATAGAAGCATCTTGCTCGCAAAAGCACCATGTTGAATGCTGTTTTGAATTCAGCAATTGTAATCTGTTTTTGTCTTGCAATAAAGAGTGTAAATCGATGTGAAAATCCCAATATGTGAAGAAAATATGAACTGTAAAAAACTTACATTTATTTAATGCTTTTCAGAACCTTAAGACATCCAATAAAGCACTTTTGGGATGTAATTATGTGAATGGGTTAAAGCAAGCATACAAACATTTTGAGTAATTCACTTTTCTTTTCAAACAGACAACCATGTCAGTTGAAGCCTCGGCGTTGGGAACATTTACTAATATCAAAATACAATGAGGTTGGCAGAACACGCAAGAAACTTGAGAAAAGTGGTGAAATCAATAGATTGGAAACCATGATGGAAAGTGAAATTTTGCCCCATGAAACAACTGTATTTTTAACAAAGTCAGAAGAGGACATCATGGAATATTCTGTGGAGCGGGGAGTTTCTGATAAAATGCACATTATCACGTTGCAGGTAGTGAATATGGATGAGCACATCCAGCCCAGTCTGACTGAGGTCAATTTGGTGACAATGCATCAACAAGGGATTGAAATGATTCCAACTGGGCTAAGGCAGGCCTTGGGCAGCGAGAGTGAAATCATGCATACCCTTCCACTCCCAGAAGGAGTGCAAATTTTTAAGGTATGAAGTTAGAAACTTACTGCAAAAGGGGATTTTAAACTCATTTATTCGTGTTCTTAAACCCTTATTTTAAATTTCAACATTTTAATGATGCATTTCTGCTGTAATAAGTCATATGCCTACAGCTTCTGCAGGAGTCCTCACTTTGCCTATTAACCTCAGCAGAATAAACAACTAAAAATAGCCCTTTCTGCTCTTTCTCAAGAGTTTACACCAAAGTTTGTGGTTGTAGGAGGACCATGATAACCCCAGTCGGTAGTCAGAATTTAGCCTGACTAGGGTGGAATTTCCCCTGGAGAAGGTGTGTTGTATGTCTGTGCTGTGCTCAGGAGGATGGCAACAATACAATCGCAGATTTGGTGGTGAGTTGTGCTCCTCACAGTGCCTCTAATAAGCCTTTGGTATCTGCTGTTGGTCGAACAAGGACTCACACACTGGGGTGTCTGATGGCCAACTAAAGCCGAGAAGTGACTGATGTGTTCAACTCCCTACAGACGCTGCCTGACAAAACTATTCCAGAAGTTTATGGGCGCTATTCTCTAGCCTCCCCACCCATGCCGGGTGGGAGAATCGCCGGGGCGCTGTGCGAATCGCGCCACGCCGCCCGACCCCCGCACGCGATTCTCTCACCCCCCACGATTCGCACCGGGCCGCTCGGAGAACTGGCGAGCGGCGATTCTCCGGCCCGGGTGGGCCGAGCGGCCGCTACGACACGACAGGTTCCTGCCAGTGCCGTCCACCCCTGGTCGCTGCCGGTGGGAACTCTGCGGGAACGCTGGGGGGGGGGGGGGGGGGGGGGCGGCCTGTGGGGGAGGGAAGGGGGGCTCCTTCACCGGGGTGGCCTCCGATGGGTTCTGACCCGCGATCGGGGCCCACCAATCGGTGGGCCAGCCTCCTTCCGCGCATGGCCCCAGAACACCGGCCCCATGTTGGTGAGGGGCCGGCCCCGCGCATGCGCAGGATGGCGCGGCACCCATTTGGCGCCGTGTAAGGATGCTGGAGCGGCGTGAACCATGCTGGCCCCCTGTGGAGGCCAGAATAGGTCGTGCCCGGGCCCTGTTCCCGCCGTCGTGAAACGCGACGACGTTCACGCCGGCGCGAACACTTGGCCTCCATATCGGAGAATCGCCCCCTGTGTGTTTATTAAAGACTATTCTTGTGTGGAGAAGATGTGTGTGAGGTTGGCTTGGCTCTAGAATTGACATGCTGACAAAGGGAATTCAGAAACAAACCAGTTCAATGTGGCAGATTGATAGGTGAACCAAGCAACTCTGGTATTCCAGGATTTGATTGGTTGATCAATCAGCAGCCTCGCTTCTAACGAAACGTGAAAGTTACTGGAAACTGGTATTCTTCCCATGCTCAAAATAATTTGTAATCCACTGTTCTAATCAGTTGGGTAGTCCTCCATGGACAGGTAGCAGAAAGCTTGGTAGTGTAACATTGCTAAACTGCTGAGTTTTGAATTGTTTATTTCCAACACTATCGCTGTGTATATTTGAGGATTACTGTGACTTGCCTGTCTAACTCCCAAGGAGTTAGGTACACTGTGTTACCCTACAGAGAATGAATCATATATATATATATAAATAAATAATTGCTTATGGTCACAAGTAGGCTTCAATGAGGTTACTGTGAAAAGCCCCTAGTCGCCACATTCCAGCGCCAGTTCGGGGAGGCTGGTACAGGAATTGAACCTTCGCTGCTGGCATTGTTCTGCATTACAAGCCAGCTGTTTAGCATACAATTTACAGTGCAGAAGGAGGCCATTCAGCCTATCAAGTCTGCACCGGCCCTTGGAAAGAGCACCCTACTCAAGCCCACACCTCCACCCTATCCCCTCAACTCAGTAACCCCGCCTAACTTTTTTGGCCACTAAGGGCAATTTGGCATGGCCAATCCACCTAACCTGTACATAATTGGACTGTGGGAGGAAACCGGAGCACCCGGAATAAACCCACACAGACACGGGGAGAATGTGCACCCCGCACAGACAGTGACCCAAGCCGGGAATCAAAGCAGTGCTAACCACTGTGCCACCCAGAAATTCTTACAAATTTTAAAATCACAAATCGGACTCTACATGAATATTTTCCCTCCTTGTGAAGAAACCATCCCTCCCCAACCACAAATGTATGAACACTAGTGAAAATGTTGAACATCATACATATCCAAATTCTAGTTTCACAGTCAAAAGAATTAGGAGCAAATGCAAGTTTGCAGAAACAATAAATGACATGGCAATATGCTTTTTGCAAGCTCAGCCAGTAAGCTGCATACATTAAACAATGTATAGACTGTGCAACAGGAAAGGGCAGATGGAAGCTTACACTGAAAAAAACAAGACTTCACACAATGAAATATTCCAACGGACGGGCCCGGATGGGATCCCTGGTCGTGCACTCAGAGCCTGCGCGGACATCTTTAACCTGTCCCTACTCCACTCCGAGGTCCCCACCTGCTCCAAGAAGACCACCATCATACCGGTACCAAAGAAGAACCAGGCAACGTGCCTCAATGTCTACCGTCCAGTGGCCCTGACTTCAATCGAAATGAAGTGCTTCGAGAGGTTGATCATGAAGCGCATCACCTCCATACTCCCAGAACGCCTTGATCCACTGCAATTCGCATACCGCTGCAACCGGTCCACATCAGACGCCATTTCCCTGGCTCTACACTCATCCCTAGAGCATCTCGAAAACAAGGACTCCTACATCAGACTCCTATTTATTGACTACAGCTCTGCCTTCAACACCATAATCCCAGCCAAGCTCATTTCAAAGCTCCAAAACCTAGGACTTGGCTCCCCACTCTGTAACTGGATCCTCTATTTTCTGACCAACAGACCACAATCAGTAAGAATGAACAACAACACCTCCTCCACAATAGTCCTCAACACCGGGGCCCCGCAAGGCTGCGTACTTAGCCCCCTACTCTACTCCCTGTACACACACGACTAGGTGGCAAAACTTGGTCCCAACTCCATCTACAAGTTTGCTGACGATACGACCATAGTGGGCCGGATCTCGAATAATGACGAGTCAGAATACAGGCGGGAGATAGAGAACCTAGTGGAGTGGTGTAGCGACAACAATCTCTCCCTCAATGCCAGCAAAACTAAAGAGCTGGTCATTGACTTCAGGAAGCAAAGTACTGTACACCCCTGTCAGCATCAATGGGGCCGAGGTGGAGATGGTTAGCAGTTTCAAATTCCTGGGGGTGCACAGCTCCAAAAATCTGTCCTGGTCCACCCACGTCGACGCTACCACCAAGAAAGCACACCAGCGCCTATACTTCCTCAGGAAACTAAGGAAATTCGGCATGTCCACATTAACCCTTACCAACTTTTACAGATGCACCATAGAAAGCATCCTATCGGGCTGCATCACAGCCTGGATTGGCAACTGCTCGACCCAGGACTGCTAGAAACTTCAGAGAGTCGTGAACACCGCCCAGTCCATCACACAAACCTGCCTCCCATCCATTGACTCCATCTACACCTCCCGCTGCCTGGGGAAAGCGGGCAGCATAATCAAAGATCCCTCCCACCCGGCTTACTCACTCTTCCAACTTCTTCCATCGGGCAGGAGATACAGAAGTCTGAGAATACGCACGAACAGACTCAAAAACAGCTTCTTCCCCACTGTCACCAGACTCCTAAATTACCCTCTTATGGACTGACCTCATTAACACTATACCCTGTATGCTTCATCCGATGCCAGTGCTTATGTAGTTACATTGCATATGTTGTGTTGCCCTATTATGTATTTTCTTTTCTTCCCTTTTCTTCCTATGTATTTAATGATCTGTTGAGCTGCTCGCAGAAAAATATTTTTTGCTGTACCTCAGTACACGTGACAATAAACAAATCCAATCCAATTTAAAAAATGATAATATACATGTGAACACTATGGGTGGGATTTGCTGACCAAACCCCCGCCGCATGTTGTTTGGTGGCGCAGACGACCCGCCATCGGGATTTTCCGGTCCTGCTGCTGCCAGTGGGATTTTCTGTTGACTGTACCCCTCATCGATGGGAAACTCGTGCACCGTCGGAACATCCCGGTAGCACGGGGCAGCACGGTAGCACTGTGGATAGCACAAATGCTTCACAGCTCCAGGGTCCCAGGTTCGATTCCGGCTTGGGTCACTGTCTGTGTGGAGTCTGTACATCCTCCCCGTGTGTGCGTGGGTTTCCTCCGGGTGCTCCGGTTTCCTCCCACAGTCCAAAGATGTGCAGGTTAGGTGGATTGGCCATGCTAAATTGCCCATAGTGTCCAAAATTGCCCTTAGTGTTGGGTGGGGTTACTGGGTTATGGGGATAGGGTGGAGTTGTGGACCTTGGGTAGGGTGCTCTTTCCAAGAGCCGGTGCAGACTCGATGGGCCGAATGGCCTCCTGCACTGTAAATTCTATGATAATCTATGATAATCCCGCCGGCATGAACAGCCAGTAAATTTCACCCGATGTCTACTCAATCATAGACACTGCAATCATAGAATTTACAGTGCAGAAGGAGGCCATTTGGCCCATCGAGTCTGCACCGGCTCTTTTGAAAGAGCACCCTACCCGATCTCACACCTCCACCCTATCCCCATAACCCAGTAACCCCACCCAACACTAAGGGCAATTTTTGACACTAAGGGCAATTTTAGCATGACCAATCCACCTAACCTGCACGTCTTTGGACTGTGGGAGGAAACCGGAGCACCAGGAGGAAACCCACCCAAGATGCACAATTTTCAGATTCTGGCTCCCTACCATTGGGAGATAAATATAATCGTGTCGCTTGCACTTGTTATCTTACTTGTGTAATAACAAAAAACGTTTAACCACACACCACACAGACAGGTCATACAAAACAGCCATTTGAATAAAATGTATCCATGCTGGAACCATTATATTTATATGTGTTCTAGAATACACAAGACTGAATCTAACCAATAGCTTAGTATTTTATAATACTATCAGAAAATTAACTATTATTACTTCATGACCACCTTATGAAACTTTACAGCAAATAAACGATTAGCGAAATGCACATAATTCTAATCATGCCTATGAGATACAAATTTGTTTGAAACATAATCAAGGATTTACTAATTCCCTCCCCCCCCCCCCCAACCCCACCCAAATCCCAATATAAATTGACAAATAGGAAGGATGAAAGCGCATATAAATACACTGTTATGTAGTCTATGTTGTTCACATTTTAAAGTAAGGAATGAGTGGGTTATTTTTGCAGAACCTGTCCATCAGAAAGCTTGACAGGATCAGGTGTAACATTAGTTGAACACCCGGCCCATCTTCATTGAAGTTAGTAGATGGGATGTAAAACCAGTGTCCCACCAAATGTTGCATTGAACAAACAAATGCTCTAAGTGTAACATTCTCACTAAGTTAACCTAGAGACATTCAAATGTTGTGACAATTTCAATATATGTTCGATACATTTAACCAGATGTGGCATCAAGGTGCCCCAGCAAAACGAGTGAATGGAAATCTGGTTGGGGTCATACCTGGCACAAAGGAAGATGGTTTTGGTTGTTGGTAGTCAATGATGTCAGTTCCTCATGGCAGTATGCTAGGCCCAACCATCTTCAGCTGCTTCATTAATGACCTTCCATCATAAGGCCAGAAGTGGGGCTGTTTGCTGATGATGCACAATGTTCAGCATCCTCAGATACTGAAGCAGTCCATGTGCAAACACAGCAAGACCTGGACAATATCTAGGCTTGGGCAGACAAGTGGCAGGTAGCATTCGTGCCACACAAGTGCCAGGCAAAGACCATCTCCAACAAGAGAGAATCCAACTATTGCCCTGTGACATTACCATCACTGAATCTCCCACTATCAACATCCTGGGGCTTACCATTAACCAGAAATTGAACTGGACTAGCCATATAAATACTGTGGCTACAAGAGCAGGTCAGAGGCTGGGAATCCTGCAGAGAGTAGCTCATCTGTTACCCCAAAGCCTGTCTACAAGGCACACGTCAGGAGTGTGATGGTATGTTCTCCACTTGCCTGGATGATGCAGCTCCAGGAACAGTGAAGAAGCTCAACACCTTCCAGGACAAAGCAGCCCACTTGATTGACATTCCAAAGGTTCCTTTGACAATATCTTCAAAATCTACAACCGCTGCCACCTGGATGGACAAAGGCAGCAACAGATACCTGGGAATGCCACAACCTGGAGGCTCCCGTCCAAGTCACTCATCATCCTGACTTGAAAATATATTGCCACTCCTTCACTGTTGATCCTGGAACTCCCTCCTGACGAGCACTGTGGGTGTGCATACACCAAATGGAAGTGCAATTAGGGATGAAAATTAAATGCTGGCTTAGCCAGCGACGCCCACATCCCATGAATGAATTTTTAAAAATATTCAATGAAACAAAAAAAATTACACTACTCCAGAGTCCAGCTGAACAGTCATTCCAGATTTACTCTACATTAGCGTGAAGTGAGAATAGTTTCCTTGCAAACATTAAAGTTGACTTAAGGGAGGCGGTGGCGTAGTGGTATTGTCACTAGAGTAGTCATCCAGAGACAGGGTAATTCTCTGGGGTGCCAAATTGGAACCCACCATGGCAGAGTGAAATTTGAATTCAATAAAAATCTGGAATTAAAGTCTAATGATGACCAGGAAACCATTGCTGATTTCCGTAAAAAAACATCTGGTTCACTAATGTCCTTCAGGGAAGGAAATCTGTCACCATAACCCGGTCTGTCCTACGTGTGACTCCAGACCCACACAGTGATATGGTTGATTCTTAACTGCCCACCACTGAAATGGGCCAGCACACCACTCGGCTCAAGGGCAATTAGGGATGGGCAACAAATGCTGGCTCAGTCAGTGACGCCCACATCCCAAGAACGAATAAAAATAACAATAAAATGCACCCCAAGGACTTTCTGTTTGTTGTCTAAATAAGGTCATCCTACCTATTTTGATTCTAAGAATGATTGATTAATAAGTACTTCTCCCCACAAATCACAAATGAAATTCTATGAAATACAAATGTACCATGCATAACAATACAAACATTTAAATATTGAATAGCAGCATCCAAGAAATTTCTATTTTGGAACATGCACCAGTTTGTGTTTATGACATGAATAAGAATTTTCTATGGCAACGGTTTGGACATTGCAGATTTGAGTATAAATATTAACGTCAGGTTGTTTGATTAGTTGGGTGCGATGCCAGCTATAACAATGAAGAAGTCTACCTTCTTCAGATATCAGTACTGCTCTCTGATAATATGCACTAAAGCTGTGTTTTATATTTGTGCTTCTGTTTTAATCTTTGTATTGATAACATCTTCGTTATTAGGTTGGGCCAAATGGAGAAATGCAGAGCATCGAAAGAGTGGAACTGGATGCAGCTACTGCTGAAGCAGGACACATAGGCACGATGGTAGATCAAGACCACGGTCACCTTGCCAAAAAGGAGAGAAGTAGTCTGCAATATAACATACAAACAGGAACTAATTCAGATTTAACTATTTGTGACTGTAGAGACAGGCAGCTGGAAGGGCGAAGAGCAGATGTGACTGTTGAAAAATGTATTGATCCTGCCATAACAACCAGACTTAACAAAATTAAAAAGAAAGGTGAGTGTTTGATATTGTTTGAGCATGTATATGTACATCATTTATTATTTGAAGCGTTTTTTTCTTCCTTTCATGCCGTGCCATGCCAGCCAAGAGTGTGGGCAGACCATCAGTTTGCTGCTCATACCGCTGCGTGATTAGTTACTCGGAGATGTGAAAGAAAACACCCCAAAGTGACTTTCCCTAATTATCCTTCCAGTGGGGAAAAACCGTTGACTTCACTTTTAACATCGTGCTTAAAACCTCTTTATGTGTTCTTTGAACTGTGTGTACCTTGTAATTCAGAGGAGCATGTACTGGAGTGTGGGGCAAGCTGTGGCATTGAGGAAGGAGATAATGTGCTCTGGGTATGCATTGGTTGAGGGGTCTGACTATAAAACAATACGACTGATTGAAATGATCTGTGGTTCATCACTTCCAATATTTTGTTAATGCAGAGACGAGATAAATGGGACTTCCGTTTTCCAATGCTTGAGAGAACTGGAAGTGGATCAGAATCTGCCACTTGCATCCCTCATGCACCAATGACCACAGCACCTCCACATTCCCCCTCCACTGCATGAGCAGTTAGATCCAGCCTCTCTTTATCCTGACCCTACAAATACTGGCAACAGCAATTGAGAAAACACTAGCTACTGGTGAAATGCAGGCTGGAAGGGCCAAACAGCTTAACTGATGACATATTTCTTATATGATCACCTCCATCATCTCACTGATCATTTTACAAAACACCAAAGAATGACTGCTTGAGTTATAAACTAGACTGTTCTAAAACAAAGATGTCTTACAGAGGCCATCTCTGCATATATATTGAAATCTTACCCCTATTTATGAACCTGGATGAGTTTTAATTCTTGAGGTTAACCCTGACAGTTAGGACTTTATATAGGTGTGATTAGTGATCATTTATTATAAACACATAGGCGGACCTAAACAGCAGCGCAGTCTGCTGATAGAATTCTTGCGATATGCAAGCACAATAAAGGTGATTGTACTGCCCTAACTGTCCCAGGTTCGATTCCGGCTTGGGTCACTGTCTGTGCGGAGTCTGCACATCCTCCCCGTGTGTGCGTGGGTTTCCTCCGGGTGCTCCGGTTTCCTCCCACAGTCCAAGGATGTGCAGGTTAGGTGGATTGGCCATGATAAATTGCTCTTAGTATCCAAAATTGCCCTTAGTGTTGGGTGGAGGTGTTGACCTTGGGTAGGGTGCTCTTTCCAAGAGCAGATGCAGACTCGATGGGCCGAAAGGCCTCCTGCACTGTAAATTCTATGATAATCTATGATTAATCTAGGACAAAGGTTCGGCCCAACATCGTGGGCCGAAGGTCCTGTTCTGTGCTGTATTTTTCTATGTTCTTCAATAATAATCTTTATTATTGTCACAAGTAGGCTTACATTAACACTGCAATGAAGTTACTGTGAAAATCCGCTCGTCGCCACGCTCCGGCGCCTGTTTGGGTACACAGAGGGAGAATTCAGAATGTCCAATTCACCTAATAAGCATGTCTTTTGGGACTTGTGGGAGGAAACCAGAGCACCCAGAGGAAACCCACGCAGACACGGGAAGAACTTGCAGACTCCATTCTGTTCCTGTTACACGATCAAGGTTCCAGCCGAATAGTTTTGTTACCTCGAAAGCCACATGGTTAAGTTCCGTTTGCCATGCAAACACCTGCAAATAGGCTAAGATATTTATAACTTCACAAGCTCAAGGTGAGGATCTAGTTTGTTGAAACCAACTGCAATTACTTGCTCATCTAAAGGGAATTATACCCTGAAAAGCAGCCATACTGTTGACTATGGTTTGGAACCTGGGGCGGGATTCTCCGCAATCGGCGCTATGTCCGCCAACCGGCGCCAAAAGCGGCGCGAATCAGTCCGGCATCGCGCCGCCCCAAAGGTGCGGAATTCTCCGCAACTTGAGGGGCCGAGCCCTCACCTTGAGGGGCTAGGCCCGCGCAAGACTGATTTCCGCCCCGCCAGCTGGCGGGAAAGGCCTTTGGTGCCCCGCCAGCTGGCGCGGAAATGACTTTGCCGTGTGGCTCATGCGCGGGAGCGTCAGCGGCCGCTCACGGGATCCCCGCGCATGTGCAGTGGAGGGGGTCTCTTCCTCCTCCGTCATAGTGGAGACCATGGCGAAGGCGGAAGGAAAAGAGTGCCCCCACAGCACAGGCCCGCCCGCGGATTGGTGGGCCCCGATCGCGGGCCAGGCCACCGTGGGGGCACCCCCCGGGGCCAGATCGCCCCGCGCGCCCCCCAGGACCCCGGAGCCCGCCCGCGCTGCCTTGTCCCGCCGGTAAGAGAGGTGGTTTGATTCTCGCCGGCGGGACAGGCATTCCAGCAGCGGGACTTCGGCCCATCGCGGGCCGGAGAATCGCCGGGGGGGGGCGCCAACCGGCGCGGCGCGATTCCCCCCCCCCCGCCGAATATCCGGTGCCGGAGAATTCGGCAACCGGCGGGGGCGGGAATCACGCCAGCCCCCGGCGATTCTCCGACCCGGCGGGGGGGTCGGAGAATCCCGCCCCTGATGTGTCCCAGTGAATCCCCTGTTTAGCCTACCCCTCACATGCTCCAGCAAAAGATAGAAAGGGAAATCCGCCATAATTGTGCTAAAGCCAATTATCTAAGGAAAATCCCACTAAATCTGTGAGTATGGCACAACAAAGAACTCCTAACTTTAGTTTCGGACCAGGCAATGAACATCATTTTGGTCAAAGTAATAATTATATTCTGAATGTGTGTTGTGGAATATCAGAGTGAGTTATGGGATGAGGTTCAGAGAATCTCATGACTTCAAATAGATAAAGCCATAAGAAAGTTAAAGGAATGCTGGTTTTGTTCGAAATGGTACAGAATATGAAATTCAAAATGTAATGGGCTAATCTTCATAAAACATTAGCAAACCCACAGTTTGAGTAGTATGTATTGATTTGGGCAGTACATTATGTTGAAGTCATTGAGATGGTGCAATGCAGATTCACGAGATTGCTACTTCATATGAGGAAATGCAAACGTGAAGAAAGACATGAAAATTGGAGTTGTGCCCCGGTTCACTGTCCGTGTGGAGTTTGCATCTTCCCCCCTTGTCTGCGTGGGTCTCACCCCTACAACCCAAAAAGATATGCAGGGTAGCTGGATTGGCCACACTAAATTGCCCCTTAATTGGAAAAAAATAATTGGGTACTCTAAATTTATATTAACAAAAAGGAAAATTCGAGTTGATTTCATTAGAACAAAGGCGATTCGATCAAGGGTGTTTAAAATTCCGAAGTGATGGGTCAGAGTAGATGGGAAGTGACTGATTCAGGGCTTTAGAATAAGAGATCATGAATGTAAGATTACCAAGTGATTGTTGACGCTACTTTGTCAGACAGAGACACCATCTGCACCTTCCCCTCCAAGTCACACACCATCCTAATATGGAACTCTATCGCCGTTCCTTGGCTATCGCTGGGTCAAATCCTAGAACTCTCTCACAAACAGCACAGTGGGCGGGAAATTCCGTTCCGCCAGCCCCATTTTCTGATGCGGTGCGCCTCCGCCGGCAGCAGGATTCTCTGTTCCCGCACCCGGCCAAGGGGTTACCCACTGTGGGCACCCTACGGCGTCAGGAAACCTGATGGCGTGGTTGCGCTGCCGGCGAAGAGGAGAATCCGCTGACGGAGAATACCGCAGTGTAGGTGTACCTACATGAAGTGGACTGCAGCAGTTAAAGACGATGGCTCACCAGCACCTTCTCAAAGGCAATTAGGGATGGCAATAAAAATGCCAGCCTAGCCAGCGGGGTCCACGTCCCGTGATGAATTTAAAAATATTCATATGATTAAATGTAGGAGGACCAACTCCAACTCAGGCACCAAAAGTATCTCATTCCTGCCTGCTGGAAAGAATGCAACCAGATTGGAACATCCCTCACATGTTCTCATTCTGTCCCCAAATCCAAGTATTCTGGACAGTGATCTGAAAGAATAAAGATCATTAACAGCAATGAGATCCCTTTTGATTTACATTGCTACCAGATGCGTTGTCTTCTAGATTCTTGAGGGGTGTCTGATATGAGTAGATTAGCATGGCTGTCTTGTTCATGTAAAAGATGTGTGAACCTAGGGCAAAGTCTTCCTACCATAAACATGTAGATTAAACACCTGTGGGCTGTATATAAGTCAGAGTCCTCTCTGTACTGCCCCTGACTACTTGGGCCATTGTTTCAAACTGTCAACCCACTTTGTGGAAACACATACACAGCACATCCTTACAGAAGGAGTAGCAGGTGGATGCAAGTTGAAAGATGAACCACACTACAACTTGTACAGGTACAACAGGACCAGCAGCCCAGACCAACCACATTCACAGAATAGGGGAGCAGGAGGCAGAGTGGTATTGTCACTGGACTTAATCCAGAGAGCCAGGGTAATTTTTGTGAGGGCCACGAAGAATCCAGCACAAGTTTTAAGGATACAAAGTAATAACATTTATTTACAATAACATATATATATATATAACAGCAGCAGCAACTTCCCTTGCTGCAAACTACTTCCTGCTGGTTCCTAAACTGGACAGCTTTATTTATACTTGGAGTTTACTAATGGTTTCTCTGCCCCCCTCATTGGGGAAGCTCATACTCCCACAGGATTGTGGAATTGCCATTAGTCCCCAGCCAATGATAAGCAGGCAGGTTATAACAACCCTCCCCCCCCAAAGTCCAAGGAATCCACCAAAGACCCTGGCGAAGGAGGGCGTCATACTCGTTTTGCCGCAGGCCGGTCACCATTTGCATGCGGCGCTGACTCAGGCGGCGTGTAATGAGACGGAGAACGGCGCTTCCGTGATGAACGGCGTAACGGTTGTACATCCACGGCCCGTGGACCAGAGGATTCCCCCCCTGATGCGTCCTGCGTCTCCATCTCGGAGTCAGAGTCTGCTGCCTCCGTCATGTCAGCGTCTCTATCTCCATTCGGTTCTGTAACGACCTGCGCAGGCTTTGAGTGAGGCACCAGTGGAAGATTGTGAGGACTACCTTCCCTTGTCTCTGGTCTCTGGGGCTGTAGAAATGAGCATCGGGGGCAGGGAATCTTTGGAGGGGATAGTCTTCTGGACCGAACGTGGTCTACATATTTGCGCTGGAGACGACCCTGGGCACCTGGTAAGATATAGGGCCCGTTTGGCGAAAGATTAAGCCAGGAACCCACTGGGCACCACCAGCAAAATTCCGAACGAACACTGGGTCACCGGGCGCAAACTGCCGAATCGGCCGATGCCGAGAAAATCCCTGTCCCTGCCGTTCTTGTGTGCGGCGTACTTTTGCGCCAATGTCCGGGAAAACCATACTAAGGCGAGTGCGAAGTCTCCGGCCCATTAGGAGTCCTGCGAGAGCTACCCCAGTCACTGCATGTGGGGTGGTCCTATACGTAAACAAAAAGCGAGCCAGTCTCGTGTCCATTGATCCGGAAGTCTGCTTCTTTAGTCCTCTTTGAAGCCGGGTGGTAAGGGGCAGTGCGGATATGGCGTATGCCGTTCATCTTCATGAACCTCGCAAACTCCTCACTTGTGACTGAAGTGCCGTTATCCGTGACCAGCACCTCGGGGAGGCCATGCGTGCTAAAGGACAAACGCATCTTTTCAATTGTTGCGCAGGACGTTGTCCCCTGCATCTTATGCACCTCTAGCCATTTAGACTGGGCGTCGATTAATTGAAGGAACATGGATCCTTGAAAAGGGTCTGCTTGCAAGCGTGCCCAAGGCCGCCCTGGCCATTCCCAGTGATGTAGGGGAGCGGCCGGCGGAAGCTTCTGATGCTCCTGGCAAATGGAGCAGTTTTGGGCCACCTTCTCAATGTCGGTGTCGAGGCCTGGCCACCAGACATAACTCCGGGCCAACATTTTCATTTTGGTCACACCTGGATGCCCATTGTGCAAGTCTCTTAGTATCCGCTCCTGGCCTTTTTCCAGGACAATCACACGCATCCCCCACAAGAGGATGCCGTCTTCCACGCTGAATTCTGACAGCTTGGAGGAAAATGCCCGCAACTCACCTGGGAGCTGTCTATGCTGCCCACCATACAGGACTATGTGCCGAACCTTTGACAGGACTGGCTCCGTCTGGGTCCACTCACGGATCTGTGATGCCGTGACAGGCAAGGTGTCCATAAAATTTAGGGTTGCAACCACCTCACCGGTCGTGGGGGTCGACATGGGGCCGGTCGATAAAGGCAATCGGCTCAGTGCGTCGGCATTTGCTATCTGTGTTCCTGGTTTGTGCTCCAGAGAATACTCGTATGCAGCAAGCAACAAAGCCCAGCGCTGGATCCGTGCGGAAGCAATGGCTTATCCTCTCTGAAAAGTCCCAGCAGATACTTATAAACCACTGCCAGGCCCTCCTTCTCGATCTGCGCGTACTTTTTCTCCGCTGCAGTCAATGTGCGGGAGGCGAAAGTTATCGGTCGCTCGGCCCCGTTCTCCATCTTGTGGGACAGGACGGCCCCAATAACATACGGGGATGCATCACATGTGACGAGCAAAGGCTTTCCAGGATCATAGTGGGTTAATAACCCAGACGACGACAGTCGTTGCTTTACCCGACGGAAAGCGGTTTCTTGCGGCTGACCCCAAACCCAGGTGTGATTTTTCTTTCGCAGAAGGTGCAACGGGGCCAGCATAGTTGCCAGATTGGGGAGGAACTTCCCGTAATAGTTTATGAGACCGAGAAAAGAACGAAGATGCGAAGTGTCAGTCGGGGCGGGGGTCTGTTGAATCGCACGCACCTCTGCGACGGGGTGCAAACCTTCGCGGTCCACCCGATAACCTAGGTAGACTACTTCCTTTGCCTGAAATACGCACTTTGTGCGATGTAAACGGACTCCAGCCTCCTAAAAGCGTCTAAGGACAGCCTCCAGATTTTCCAAATGTTCCTGCTCCGACGTCCCTGTAATCAAAACGTCATCTAAGTAGACAGCAACACGTGGTAAACCTCTCAAAATGCCCTCCATAACACGTTGAAAAATAGTGCAGGCAGAGGATACTCCAAAGGGCAACCGTGTATATTCCTACAGGCCCCGGTGTGTGTATTAATCGTTACATATGGTCGGGAGGCAAGGTCCAGCTCCAACTGTAGGTAGGTGTGACTCATATCTAATTTTGTGAAGGAGAGTCCGCCTCCAAGCTTCGCGTAGAGATCCTCTATGCGAGGCATTGGTTATCGATCGAGTCGGGAAGCCGTATTCACTGTAAGTTTATAGTCGCCACACAAGCGAACTGTGGCATCTGGCTTCATTACAGGTACAATTGGTTCTGCCCAGCCAGCAAAACGGACGGGCCTGATAATACCCAAACGAGTGAGCTCCCCTTCTACCTTCTCGAGCAAGGCGTAAGGCACCGGGCGCGCCCGGAAATAGCACGGCGTGGCTCCTGGTTCGACTTGGATATGGGCTACGGCCCCTTTTATTTTCCCCAAACCAGGCTGGAATACATCTGGGTATCGTCCTATCACCTCAGTCAACCCTTCAGAAACTGTTTGGAGGATGTGCTGCCATTGCAACCGCAAATGGCACAACCAGTCCCGACCCAACAGGCTGGGCCCATGGCCGCGCACCACGTTAAGTGGGAAGCGCCCCTCCTGGCGTCCATAAACAACAGGGGTCATTGTAGTTCCTGCAATGTCCAGTGGTTCCCCCGTGTAGGTGGCCAACCTGGCCTGTGAGTCGGTTAATGTAAGGGTCTGTATACCCTGCTTGATGCGGTCGAATGTCCTCTGGGCGATCACGGAGACCGCTGCGCCAATGTCTAACTCCATCTCAAGCGGATGACCATTGACCCGTACTGTCACCTAAATGGGGGCCACACAGGGAGCTGCCACACAATGCAGCTGCAGGCAGTCGTCCTCCGTCTCCACGTCCTCAGGAGTAGTCGCCGCAGGTTCATCCACATGGAAGGTACGGCCCCTGGGCTGGTTCCAGTTACTGCCCCTGGGCTGGTCCCAGTTTCGGTCGGAACGACGATGCCTCTGGCACTCCCAGGACCGGCGTCCGCGACGGGGTCGGCGCCTACATGTTTGACACGGACATGGCTCCTCATCCATTGGTTCTGGAGAAGGCTCCCTTCGGGGATGAATGTCCGACGGCCACTGGCGTCGGTCCGGACGTCGCCTCGCCCAAGGTACCGCAGGAGTGCGAGGGGACGTTTTCGGACGGAAGGGGTTGCGCCCCAAGGCATGCACTTCCATTCCCTGTAGCTCCTGCACTCCTCGTTCTGCGCTCTCTCGGGACAATACTATTTGAATTGCCAGTTGAAAAGTCAATGTTGGCTCAGCTAACAACTTTCTCTGGGTGGCTGCATTGTTAATACCGCAAACCAAACGGTCGCGTAACATTTCTGACAAGGTCTCACCATAGTCACAGTACTCCGCAATCCTGCACAGCCTGGATAGAAAATCGGCAAGGGATTCTCCAGGGGTCCTCTCAGCGGTATTAAACCGGTAACGCTGGACTATCGTGGACGGGGTTGGGTTAAAATGTTGCCCCACTATATTCACAAGTTCATCAAACGTTTTGGTGTCCGGCGCAGCTGGGTACGTAAGGCTCCTAATCACCCCAAACGTGTGCGGGCCGCAGGCGGTGAGCAATATGACCACCTGGCGCTCGTTTTCGGTGATATTGTTTGCCCGGAAATAGTAACGCATCCGTTGTGTGTACTGGTTCCAGCTTTCCAGCGCAGCATCAAAAACATCCAAACGTCCGTACAGAGGCGTGGTATAATAGAAAACAACTTCCAACCTGTATCCAACAAAAATCCAGGGAGGTGGCTTCAGCAGTGTAGACAGCTATTCACTTCAACCCTCGTCGCCAGTTTTGTGAGGGCCACGAAGAATCCAGCACGAGTTTTAAGGATACAAAGTAATAACATTTATTTACAATAACATATATATAACAGCAGCAGCAACTTCCCTTGCTACACACTCCTTCCTGCTGGTTCCTAAACTGGCCAGCTTTATTTATACTTGGAGTTTACTAATGGTTTCTCCGCCCCCCTCATTGGGGAAGCTCATACTCCCACAGGATTGTGGGATTGTCATTAGTCCCCAGCCGATGGTAAGCAGGCAGGTTATAACAGTAATGATCTGGAGACTCAGGTTCAAATTCCACCATCTTCCAATAAATTATCAATAAAAATGTGGAATTAAAAGTCTATGAAATCATTGTTTATGGTCATTAAAATCCACCCAGATTCATTAATATCCTTTAGGGAAGGAAATCTGCTGTCCTTACGTGGTCTTGCCTACATGTCACTCCAGGCCCACAGCAATGTGGTTGATTCTTAAATGTAATTCCATTGTAACAAACTGCCACAAAGTCAGTAAAAAGGAATGAAACTGTAAGAACGACCCGGAAGGACGACAATGGCAAACGCCGTCCTGTCAACCCTGCAAAGTTCTCCTCAATAACATCAAGGGTCAAAATTGGGAGAGCTGTCTCACAGACTAGTCAAGACATAGTCAAACTCAGATAATGTACTTACAGATAATGTCCCAGGTACTGTCATCACCATCTCAGAGGTGGCAGCTCAGTGGTATACAGTCTGGAGGGAATTGCCCTGGGTGTCCTCAACATTGACTCTGGACCCCATGAAGTCTTGTGGCATCAGGTAAATATGGGCAATGACACCTCCTGCTGATTACCATATAGCAGCCCTCCTCCCTCAGCTAATGAATCAGTGCTCCTCCATGTTGAGCACCACTTGGAGGAAGCAGTGTGGGTGGCAAGGGCGGAGAATGTAATCTGGATTAAGGACTTCAATGTCCATCACCAAGAGTGGCTTGGTAGCAGGACTACTGACTGAACTGGCTGAGTCCTAAAGGACTCCTGAACTGCTATGGCAGGTGGTGAGAGATTTCAGACCTCTGAGGTGCAAAGGGATCTGGGCATCCGAGTGCATGAATCACAAAAGGCTAGTATACAGGTGCAGCAAGTAATTAGGAAAGTTCTTAATTTTATTGTTTATTTTGAGGAGAATTGATTATAAATATAGGGAGGTTATGCTTCCGTTGTACAGGGCATTGGTGCTGCAACATCTAGAGTACTGTGTACAGTATTGGTTTCCTTATTTTAGGCATTTGAAACAGTTCAGAGAAGGTTTACTAGTCTAATACCGGGAATGGGCGGATGTCTGAGGAAAGGCTGGAGAGGTTTGGTTTGTATCCATTGGAGTTTAGAAGAGTGAGAGGCGAGTTGATCAAAACCTTGAAAATCCTGAGGGGTATTGAAGTGTGGATCTGGAGAGGATGTTTCTTGTCAGAGAATCTAGATATAGGGTTCACTGTTAAAAATAAGGGGTCACTCATTTAAGACCGATGAGGAATTTTTTTTTTCTCTCAGCTTTGTGAGTGACTGGAACTCTCAAAAGGTAGTGGAAGGAGAGTCTTAGAAACATTTTAAGGCAGAGCTGGATAGATTCTTGATTTAACAAGAGGGTGAAAGGTTATCAGCGGTAGGCAGGAATGTGGAGTTGAAGTTAGTCAGATCAGCCATGATCTTATTGAATGGCAGAGCAGACTCAAGGGGCTGAGTGGTCCACTCCTGCTCCTAATTCGTATGTGAAGGAGCCAACAAGAGGGAAAAACATACTTGACCTCACTCTCAGCAACCTGCCTGCTGCAGTATCAGTAGGAGCAACCACTACACATTCCATAAGACCACAAGACATCGGAGCAGAATTAGGCCACGCGGCCCACCGTGTCTGCTCCGCCATTCAATCGTGGCTGATATTTTCTCATCCCCATTCTCCTGCCTTTTCCCCATAACCCCTGATCCCCTTATTCATCAAGAATCTATCTATCTTTGTCTTAAAGACACCCAGTGATTTGGCTGCCACAGCCTTCTGCGGCAAAGAGTTCCGCAGATTCACCACCCTCTGGCTGAAGAAATTCCTCCTCATCTCTGTTTTAAAGGATCGTCCCTTTAGTCTGAAGTGGTGTCCTCTGGTTCTAGTTTTTCCTACAAGTGGAAACATCCCCTCCACGCCCACTCTATCCAGGCCTCGCAGTATCTTGTAAGTTTCAATAAGATTCCCCCTCATCCTTCTAAACTCCCAACGAGTACAGACCCAGAGTCTTCAACTGTTCCTCATACGTCAAGTTCTTCATTCCAGGGATCATTCTTGTGAATCTCCTCTGGACCCTTTCCAAGGCCAGCACATCCTTCCTTAGATACAGGGCCCAAAACTGCTCACAATACTCCAAATAGGGTCTGACCAGAGCCTTATACAGCCTCAGATCTACATGCCTGGTCTTGTATTCTAGCCCTCTGGATATGAATGCTAACATTGAA
Source organism: Scyliorhinus torazame (assembly GCF_047496885.1). NCBI lineage: Eukaryota > Metazoa > Chordata > Chondrichthyes > Carcharhiniformes > Scyliorhinidae > Scyliorhinus > Scyliorhinus torazame. The sequence continues at coordinate 173,719,710 of NC_092714.1, read as the reverse complement.
CGAAGAACAATACAGCACAGGAACAGACGCTCCGGCCCTCCAAGCCTGCACCGGTCACGATACCACCCTTGGCAAAAACCCTCAGCACTTCCTAATGCCCTATCCCTCTATACCCATCCCATCCATGCACTTGTTGAGACGCCCCTTGAATGCCATTAATGTATCTGCTTCCGCAACCACCCCCAGCAGCCGCTCCAGGCACCCACCACCCTCTGTGCTTCTGGAGACAAAGTCCCCTCTTCACAGTGAGGATACCCTCTGTGTTGTGTGGCACGACCATTGTGCTAAATGAAATAAACTTAGAACAGATCTAGCAATTCAAGATAGAGCAACCATGAGACACTGTGAGTCATCAGCAGCGGCAGAATTGTACTCAACCACAATCTGTAACCTCATGGCCTGGCATATTTCCAAGGAATATTACCACCAGTCAGGGCATCAACCTAGTTCAATGAAGAGACCAAGAAGGCATGCCAGGAGCAGCAGCAGGCATGCCTAAAAATGAGATGCAACCTGGTGAAGTTACAACTCAGGACTACTTGAATGCCAAACAGTGTAAAAGGCATGCAACAGACAGAGCTAAATACTCCTAAAACCAATGGATCAGATCTAAGCCCTGCAGTCCTGCCACATCCAGTTGTGAATGGAAATATCCCCAAAGCGTCAACATTAATGCAAAAGATAAGAGGCGTCATAGATCGCAGTTATGTAAATGTGGTCACACCCAAGGTGCAGGCAGAGAAATGGGTGACCACCAGAAAGGGCAGGCAGTCAGTGCAGGAATCCCCTGTGGTTGTCCCCCCTCTCGAACAGATATACCCCTTTGGATACTGTCGGGGGGGATAGCCTATCAGGGGAAAACAGCAGCAGCCAGAGCAGTGGCACCACGGCTGGCTCTGATGTTCAGAAGGGAGGGTCAAAGCGCAGAAGAGTAATAGTAATAGAGGACTCTATAGTCAGGGGCACAGATAGGCGCTTCTGTGGACGTGAAAGAGACTCCAGGATGGTATGTTGCCTCCCTGGTGCCAGGGTCCAGGATGTCTCCGAACGGGTAGAGGGCATCCTGAAGGGGGAGGGCAAACAGGCAGAGGTCGTTGTACATATTGGTACTAACGACATAGGCAGGAAGGGGCATGAGGTCCTGCAACAGGAGGTAGGCAGAAAGTTAAAAGACAGGACCTCGAGGGTTGTAATCTCGGGATTACTCCCTGTGCCACGTGCCAGTGAGGCTAGAAATAGGAAGATAGAGCAGATAAATACGTGGCTAAACAGCTGGTGTAGGAGGGAGGGTTTCCATTATCTGGACCACTGGGAGCTCTTCCGGGGCAGGTGTGACCTGTATAAGAAGGACGGGTTGCATCTAAACCGGAGAGGCATAAATATCCTGGCCACGAGGTTTGCTAGTGTCACACGGGAGGGTTTAAACTAGTATGGCAGGAGGGTGGGCACGGGAGCAATAGGTCAGAAAGTGAGAGCATTGAGGGAGAACTAGGGAATAGGGACAGTGTGGCTCTGAGGCAGAGCAGACGGGGAGAAGTTGCTGAACACAGCGGGTCTGGTGGCCTGAAGTGCATATATTTTAATGCAAGGAGCATTACGGGTAAGGCAGATGAACTTAGAGCTTGGATTAGTACTTGGAACTATGATGTTGTTGCCATTACAGAGACCTGGTTGTGGGAAGGGCAGGATTGGCAGCTAAACGTTCCAGGATTTAGATGTTTCAGGCGGGATAGAGGGGGATGTAAAAGGGGAGGTGGAGTTGCGCTACTTGTTCGGGAGAATATCACAGCTGTACTGCGAGAGGACACCTCAGAGGGCAGTGAGGCTATATGGGTAGAGATCAGGAATAAGAAGGGTGCAGTCACAATGATGGGGGTATACTACAGGCCTCCCAACAGTCAGCGGGAGATAGAGGAGCAGATAGGTAGACAGATTTTGGAAAAGAGTAAAAACAACAGGGTTGTGGTGATGGGAGACTTCAACTTCCCCAATATTGACTGGGACTCACTTAGTGCCAGGGGCTTAGACGGGGCGGAGTTTGTAAGGAGCATGCAGGAGGGCTTCTTAAAACAATATGTAGACAGTCCAACTCGGGAAGGGGCGGTACTGGACCTGGTATTGGGGAATGAGCCCGGCCAGGTGGTAGATGTTTCAGTAGGGGAGCATTTTGGTAACAGTGACCACAATTCAGTAAGTTTTAAAGTACTGGTGGACAAGGATAAGAGTGGTCCGAGGATGAATGTGCTAAATTGGGGGAAGGCTAATTATAACAATATTAGGCGGGAACTGAAGAACATAGATTGGGGGCGGATGTTTGAGGGCAAATCAACATCTGACATGTGGGAGGCTTTCAAGTGGCAGTTGAAAGGAATACAGGACCGGCATGTTCCTGTGAGGAAGAAAGATAAATACGGCAATTTTCGGGAACCTTGGATGACGAGTGATATTGTAGGCCTCGTCAAAAAGAAAAAGGAGGCATTTGTCAGGGCTAAAAGGCTGGGAACAGACGAAGCCTGCGTGGAATATAAGGAAAGTAGGAAGGAACTTAAGCAAGGAGTCAGGAGGGCTAGAAGGGGGTCACAAAAAGTCATTGGCAAATAGGGTTAAGGAAAATCCCAAGGCTTTTTACACGTACATAAAAAGCAAGAGGTTAGCCAGGGAAAGGGTTGGCCCACTGAAGGATAGGCAAGGGAATCTATGTGTGGAGCCAGAGGAAATGGGCGAGGCACTAAATGAATACTTTGCATCAGTATTCACCAAAGAGAAGAAATTGGTAGATGTTGAGTCTGGAGAAGGGGGTGTAGATAGCCTGGGTCACATTGTGATCCAAAAAGACGAGGTTTTGGGTGTCTTAAAAAATATTAAGGTAGATAAGTCCCCAGGGCCTGATGGAATCTACCCCAGAATACTGAAGGAGGCTGGAGAGGAAATTGCTGAGGCCTTGACAGAAATCTTTGGATCCTCGCTGTCTTCAGGGGATGTCCCGGAGGACTGGAGAATAGCCAATGTTGTTCCTCTGTTTAAGAAGGGTAGCAAGGATAATCCCGGGAACTACAGGCCGGTGAGCCTTACTTCAGTGGTAGGGAAATTACTGGAGAGAATTCTTCGAGACAGGATCTACTCCCATTTGGAAGCAAATGGACGTATTAGTGAGAGGCAGCACGGTTTTGTGAAGGGGAGGTCGTGTCTCACTAACTTGATAGAGTTTTTCGAGGAGGTCACTAAGATGATTGATGCAGGTAGGGCAGTAGATGTTGTCTATATGGACTTCAGTAAGGCCTTTGACAAGGTCCCTCATGGTAGACTAGTACAAAAGGTGAAGTCACACGGGATCAGGGGTGAGCTGGCAAGGTGGATACAGAACTGGCTAGGCCATAGAAGGCTGAGAGTAGCAATGGAGGGATGCTTTTCTAATTGGAGGGCTGTGACCAGTGGTGTTCCACAGGGATCAGTGCTGGGACCTTTGCTCTTTGTAGTATATATAAATGATTTGGAGGAAAATGTAACTGGTCTGATTAGTAAGTTTGCAGACAACACAAAGGTTGGTGGAATTGCGGATAACGATGAGGACTGTCGGAGGATACAGCAGGATTTAGATTGTCTGGAGACTTGGGCGGAGAGATGGCAGATGGAATTTAATCCGGACAAATGTGATTTAATGCATTTTGGAAGGTCTAATGCAGGTAGGGAATATACAGTGAATGGTAGAACCCTCAAGAGTATTGAAAGTCAAAGAGATCTAGGAGTCCAGGTCCACAGGTCATTGAAAGGGGCAACACAGGTGGAGAAGGTAGTCAAGAAGGCATACGGCATGCTTGCCTTCATTGGCCGGGGCATTGAGTATAAGAATTGGCAAGTCATGTTGCAGCTGTATAGAACCTTAGTTAGGCCACACTTGGAGTATAGTGTTCAATTCTGGTCGCCACACTACCAGAAGGATGTGGAGGCTTTGGAGAGGGTGCAGAAGAGATTTACCAGAATGTTGCCTGGTATGGAGGGCATTAGCTATGAGGAGCGATTGAATAAACTCGGTTTGTTCTCACTGGAACGAAGGAGGTTGAGGGGAGACCTGATAGAGGTATACAAAATTATGAGGGGCATAGACAGAGTGGATAGTCAGAAGCTTTTCCCCAGGGTAGAGGGGTCAATTACTAGGGGCATAGGTTTAAGGTGAGAGGGGCAAGGTTTAGAGTAGATGTACGAGGCAAGTTTTTTACGCAGAGGGTAGTGGGTGCCTGGAACTCGCTACCGGAGGAGGTAGTGGAAGCAGGGACGATAGGGACATTTAAGGGGCATCTTGACAAATATATGAATAGGATGGGAATAGAAGGATACGGACCCAGGAAGTGTAGAAGATTGTAGTTTAGTCGGGCAGCATGGTCGGCACGGGCTTGGAGGGCCGAAGGGCCTGTTCCTGTGCTGTACATTTCTTTGTTCTTTGTTCTTTGAATTCTCCGCCATCGATGGCAGCAGCTAGAATTACGATCGGGCAGAGAATAGCGAGTCATTCAAAAATTGCAATTTGTGCCTGGCACCGATTCCGTTGGTTGACTCTGCAGTTTGCATGTTCTCCCCGTATCTGCGTGGGTTTCTTCCGGGTGCTCCGGGTTCTTCCCACAGTCCAAAGATATGCGGGTTAGTTGAATTGGCCATACTAGAATTTCCCCTTAGTGTCCAAAAATAGTATGGAGTTACAGGGATCGGGTGAGGGTGCAGACCTCGTTGGGGGGCTCTTTCGAGGGTCGGTGAAACTTGCTAGACCGAATAGCCTCCTTCTGCACTGTTGGGATTCTATGGGATCCACAAACGTCCACTCCTTCCACTACCGACAGACAGTGTTAGCCGTGTGCACCATCTACAAGATGCACTATAGGAACTCACCAAGTTCCTTTGACAGCACCTTCCAAACACACGACCACTGCCACCTAGAAGGACAAGGGCAGCAAATGGAAGGGAGCACCACCAGCTGGAGGTTTTCCTTCCAAGCCAAACACTATCCTAACTTGGAAATATATCGCCGTTCCTTCATGGTCACTGGGTCAGAATCCTGGAACTCGTTCCTTAACAACACTGGGTCTACCTACACCTCATAGGTTGCACCGATTCAAAAAGGCAGCTCACCACCATCTTCTCAAAGGCAATTAGGGGATGGATAATGTTGGCTGAGCCAGCAACTCCTACATCACATGAATTAATTTTTAAAATGGAAGCTAAATACCCAACCTGATTAATATTATGACCACAGCAGATATTAATTGCTGAGCAAACCAAATCCAGAGGGAAACTTGGCTTCCGGCCCATACCCTTTTTTTAAATTCTGAAAACAAGATAAAAATGTACTAATCTTGGGCAGAAGTCCAGTAATTAAAAAAATTAAAAGTAAAAGATTTATTAACACAAGAAAATAAAACTTAAGCACACAAATTACAGTTACACAGTTAAAAATAATGTGACCAAACATTTACCTTAAAAGACTACTTCGTCAAACCCACATGTAAAAACCTTCCAGAAACGCTCCCCTGTAAATCTTTATAAATTTCTAAATCTTCAACTGTAAACAAATCTAGTAGTATTATCCAAGGTAAAACTGCTGTCACTTTAATAAATGTAGATGACACACCCTCTCAAGCTCGCTTTCACTCTGCTGTGGAAATCCAAGAAACCTTCATAAGCAAGACTACTCTTTTCAGCCCAAGACTTTTCTGGCTTGACTAGATGTCTGATTCAAAATTAACATCTTCTCTGAGCACAAAACTGTTTCCAGGAGATCGTCCCCAGACCACCAACACCAAATCAGCTCAACATCTCTTATGTATCATTTTTCATTTTCATCGTCGGTTCCATTGTTCTCAGCACTTCTTTGAACTTAACCTTTCCACAATCTTTCATGTCTTTCCTTTTTCTATTCTTTTATAAATTTAGAGCACCCAATTCTTTTTTTTTTCCAATTAAGGGGCCATTTATTGTGGCCAATCCACCTACCCTGCACATCTTTGGGTTGTGGGGGTGAGACCCGCGCAAACATGGGGAGAATGTGCCAACTCCACATGGATAGTGACCTGGGGCCCGGATCGAACCTGGGTCCTCGGGTCCGTGAGTTTTTCCTTTTTCCCCCACTTTTGGGATCAAATAATAATTACTAACCTGTTTATTTATGAAACCATTGGAAGTTATAAAAGCCTTTTTCTCCTCTTTGAAATTGACAGCTGAAAAAAATTAGCCCTTCCTAATGTAAATTTCTAATATAAAACCATTTGCCTCTAGCTTGATTACAAATGAATGCATTTAGCGTCTTCACTCCTTTCGTCCCTTAACTCTTCCAGACAAATGGTCCCCATTAACCATTCCCCAGGTTAATTAAATCATTTACACAGACGCACAGCCTTTTTTACAAACCAACACAATAGGCTGGATTATCTGATCCTGAGGCTAAGTGCTGACGCCGTCGTAAACGCTGTCATGTTTTACGACAGCATCAACAGGCCCCTAGGAGCAGCGTTCCTGCGCAGAACAGGGGGCCAGCACGGCACTCGAGCGACTCACGCAGTTCCAGCTTCTGATACCGGCGTCAGAACGGGTGCTGCATGTCTGCGCATGCGCGCTACGGCCGGCACAAGTTCGCGCATGTGCGCTACGGCCGGTGCGAATTTGCACATGTGCATGGGGTGCCTTCTCCGCGCCGTGACGCAACGTGGCGGAGAGCTACAGGGGCCCGGCGCGGTGGAACATAGGCCCCCACCAGGATAAGCCCGCCCACCGATCGGTAGGCCCTGATCGGTAGGCCCCCGGGGTCGGATTGCCCCTCCCCCCCCCACCAGGCCCCCCCCAGCAGGATAAATGCCGGGATCCAGCCGGGTAGGACCACAAGTGAACGGCGCCGGCGGGACTCGGCCTATCTGGGTGGCCACTCGGCCCATCGCGTGCGGAGAATTGTCGCAGCCCCCGACCGACGCCGCGGCCCCCGACCGGCGCCGCGCCGACTGTGCTGATTCTCTGGTGACCGGAGAATCGGCGGACCAGCAACGGAGCGGCTTCGCGTGAATCGCGCCCCCCTTCCTCGCCGATTCTCCGACCTGGCTCGGGGTCAGAGAATCCTGCCCAGGATTCTCCAAATATAGTGTTAAAAGTACCATCCATTCTCACACTAACCCTACCCATTCTTGTGGCCATTCTAATTCTACCATGTTTAAAGCCATTACCGATGGGTACAATTCTCCATTGGGCTCATTTAAATGAATCCCTGAGAATTAGGCAGGTTGCTCCGTGAGAATGCAACCTCCCTTTTGACAGCCGTAGATAATTCTCCATCCATGCTTCGCTTTATGTCTAAGCATTAAAAAATCTGTCGCTGGGTGTTTGGAGTAAAATGAAATAATTATTCCGTATAACTTCATATTAGATAATTAAGGAATTGTTTTTGTGCAGCTCCGATTTCTCACTGAGAATTAATCCTCTTCAGCTCAATGTTTACCCATGAATACTGGTAAAATAGTGCAAAACCCATTGGAGATAAAAACATCTGGGGGCGTTTTGATGTTGTTTTGAAAGGCGTGATATAAATACAAGTTCTTTGTAATGCTTTTTTTTGACAGACATAAGGAAGACGTTTCAGTGCAAACTGTGTTCGTACACCTTTCCACAACGGTCTAATCTAGACCGTCACATGAGAAGCCATACAGATGAGCGTCCACACAAATGCCATCTTTGTGAAAAGGCTTTCCGAACCATCACCCTCCTACAAAACCACATCAACACTCATACGGGTAAATGTGCCGGTTACCTTCTATGCCTACTTGTGTTACAGCTGTACTTTATTGACTGATTCATAAACTAGTTGTGGTAATGCCGCCTCTGTTTATGGCAAAAAAATATTTTTATCAAAGGGTATCTGAGCTAAAGAATTAGTGCTGCAACCTTATCTCTACCCTGTGGTTCCTGTGAGCTGGGCTTTCACTGCAAATGTGGGAACATAGAATTTACCCTTTTATTTTGGACTGTTCCACACAAGTTATTGTAATTCAGTAGGTCGCTTCTGAGTGAAAAGATTCTGGGTGCAATTTAACAGAAACGTTTCTAAGTGTGATAGCGAGCGGAAACTGCCACGAGCTTCCCGATGGTCGACCCAGCGAGGTCGTCACTGGTATCAAATGTTAATTGGGCCACTTAACGAGGCCCACAGGCTTCACGCCGCCAATGATTGTCCTGGCAGCTGATTCGCCGGGACCGCGCCCACCAGCATCCCCTCTAACAAGGGAGAGCAGGACTTAAACCAATCCCACAGAGCAAAACCCACACAGCGGGAACCCCTGGAAACCGGACCCCAGACTTTGCACCTCAGACACCAACTCATAATGCTATCTGGACCGGAGGCTGGTTCCCTCACCGGTTCACACAACCACTCTCTGGTTGAGGGAATGTTCCCAGTGCTGAGGCCGAGTCCCTGGGTGTTTTGATGTTGGCTGCTGGGACTGTGGTGCTGTGGCCTCCAGTGTTCAGGAAAAGTGTCCAGGCTTCATGCTCTAATTATGATACTAGGCAATAACTCTCGCCTGCGATATGGCACGTCTACCCACGAGAATCCACTTGGAAGCTGTGAAATGCTCACATTACTACAATTGCCAATTCCCTACAAGTAATAGCCTTCAGCTGTGCAGCCAGAGGCCGCCACAGTCAATGGGAGATAAGGCTGGTCGGTGTGACAGACAGGTAGACGCTTTGAGATTCCTCCGTTATGGGTACACACCATCCAGGGGCGACATGGAGGAACCGTGGGCGCTGGTTTTAAAAATGTGTGCTAATCGGCACCAGTGTGACCACTTGCTGGTGAGGCGATTAGATCATGGGAGACTGTTAGATAGGGGGTCGTTCCTGTTAATTATATGGATATTGATTTAAATTGGTGATTATTCATTTCTTGCCATGCCGCGGCGGGATTCGGTTCTCGCCAACGGGTACGGGCCAGTTAGATCACAAACTGATTGGCGCCTGGCACGATTCCCAATTTTGGCCTCTCCCGTGGATCTAATAGCCACGTTGCGCTGTCGCTCTCGCTCAAGTGCATCGTGGCCGCTAAATCGCGTCCTCTCTGTTTCATGTCCAGTTTAACCTCTACCCCTCATCTAGCCCTAATCATCTCAGTCCCGGGAGTTCGCTACAGGAATCCCTCAGGGTAGTTTCCTAGTCCCAACCATATTCAGCTCCTTCACCAATAGCCTTCCCTCCATCATACAGTCAGAAGGGGGGATGTTGGCTGATGTTTGCCCCATGTTCAGCACCATTTGTGATTTCTCAGATACTGAAGCAGTTCATACCCAATGAAGCAACACCCGGACAACATTATGATTTAGGCAGCTATGTTTTCTTTTATTCATTTGGGCGTCGCTGGTTAATCCGGCATTTATTGCCCAGCCCTAGTTGCCCTTCAGAAGGTGGTGGTGAGTTGCCTTCTTGAACCGCTGCAGTCCTTGAGATGTAGGTACACCCACAATGCTGTTCGGGAGAGAATTCCAGGATGTTGCCCAAGCGATAGTGAAGGAACGGCGATATATTTCCAAATCAGTGGTGAGTGATTTAGAGGGGAACTTCCAGGTGGTGGGGTTCCCAGGCAAGTAACATTCAGACCAGGCAATCGCCATCTCCAAGAAGAGAATCTAACCACCTTCACTGAACATTCAATGTCATTACCATCACTGCATCTCCCACTATTAAGATATTAGGGATTACGGTGGTGAACCTGTGATGGTCTTTACCATTGAAAGTCGTGGAGGCCAAGTCTCTGAATATAGTTAATAAGAAAACGGGCGAGATTCTCCGATCCCCCGCCGGGTCGGAGAATCGCCGGGGGCTGACGTGAGTCCCGCCCCCGCCGGTTGCCGAATTCTCTACCACCGGATATTCGGCGGGGGCGGGAATCGCGCCGCGCCGGTTGGCGGGACCCCCCCCCGCGATTCTCCGGCCCGAATGGGCCGAAGTCCCGCCGCTAAAATGCCTGTCCCGCCGGCGTAGATGAAACCACCTACCTTACCGGCGGGACAAGGCGGCGCGGGTGGGCTCCGGGGTCCTGGGGGGGGGGCGCGGGGCGATCTGGCCCCGGGGGGTGCCCCCACGGTGGCCTGGCCCGCGATCGGGGCCCACCGATCCGCGGGCGAGCCTGTGCCGTGGGGGCACTCTTTCCCTTCCGCCTTCGCCGCGGTCTCCACCATGGCGGAGGCGGAAGAGACTCCCTCCACTGCGCATGCGCGGGAATGCCGTCAGCGGCCACTAACGCTCCTGCGCATGCGCCGCCCGGAGATGTCATTTCCGCGCCAGCTGGCGGGGCACCAAAGGCCTTTTCCGCCAGCTGGCGGGGCGGAAATTCGTCCGGTTGTGGCATTCCGCACCTTTGGGGCGGCGCGATGCCTGACTGATTTGCGCCATTTTGGGTGCCAGTCGGCGGACGTCGCGCCGATACCGGAGAATTTCGCCCCAGATCTCTAATCTCTAAGGTGTCAAGGGATCTGGGGAGTGTACAGGAGTATGGTGTTGAGATCGAGGGTCAGCCATGGTCATATTGACTGGTGGAGCAGGTTCGAAAAGCCGAATGGTCCACTCCTGCTCCTATTTTCTATGCTATGACAGCAGACAAGCAATTGTCTGTGAAGCATACATGACATGTTGACCGACGTTGTCTACACCTAGTCCGATGAATAATTCTCACGTGCGTCTGACTACCTTACACCCACACTCATGTTTGCGTTGCAACTTCTGATCTTAATCTGTTGTCTGATCATTGGGCCTCCTTTCAAGTTGATCATGGATGGCCAATGATTGATGCAAGGAGCATCTCAGTCCTTCACTCTTTGGTCACTGCAGCCTTATATGATAGACCAGAGAAGGAAGAATCTTTCCACTTCCTCTCAAATCTGAAACATCCTTACTCCTGGTAGCAGCTGGGCCCACTCCTTCCCCAGTGTATTCTCTCTATGAAATTCTATTAATACAAATGTAAACTGAAAAGTGTTGTGGACCATGCATCTTACAATGCTCTCATTCACATTTGACTGCGTGCATGCACTAACAATTTTCAACATTTCATCAATGAGGACTGTTGAGGTGTGGTGGAGGAAATGGTGCCTGGGACATTGTGGCTATCACTCCCATATAGCATGCAGTGCTCCCGACCACTAACAGCCCGACTGGCTTATCCCTTCTTGATGGCACTGTTATGCCATGACAATGCAGATGTAAGGGGCCCGGTCAAGGGTCAACTGTGTGGGGCATTCCTGATGGATGAGTGGCAAGTGAGGAAGCGGATAAGCTAAGTACTGTGGCACTATTCATCATACATTCACTGTTACATAGCAGCTAACTACGTTACTGCAGAATATTATTACCAGGCAATGGTGCCAAGATGATGATATCTCCTCTGAAGCGCGGGGACTGTAAATGGACTTCCTACTCCACAAATGAGTCTTTCTGGGAGGCAACTTTCTGGCATTTTTTACCAAAGGTGTGGGTATGGGTACCCTCATGGGTCCTAGTTTTGCCTGAATCTTCATGGGGTATGTGGAACATTCCTTGTTCCAGTCCTACTCCGGCACCATCCCAGAACTAATTCTATTATCGGTACATTGACGACTGTTTCAGTGCTACTTCATGGGCGAGATTCTCCGACCCCCCGCCGGGTCGGAGAATCGCTGGGAGCTGGCGTGAGTCCCGCCCCTGCCGGTTGCCAAATTCTCCGGCACCGGAAATTCGGCGGGGGCGGGAATCGCACCGCGCCGGTTGGCAGGCGCCCCCCCCGCGATTCTCCAGCCCGGATAGGCCGAAGTCCCGCTGCTAGAATGCCTGTCCCGCCGGCGTAGATTAAACCACCTACCTTACCGGCTGGACAAGGCGGCGCGGGCGGGCTCCGGGGTCCTGGGGGGGGCGCGGGGCGATCTGGCCCCGGGGGGATGGCCTGGCCCGCGATCGGGGCCCACCGATCTGCAGGCGGGTCTGTGCCGTGGGGGCACTCTTTTCCTTCCGCCTTTGCCACGGTCTCCACCATGGCGGAGGCGGAAGAGACTCCCTCCACTGCACATGCGCGGGAATGCCGTCAGCTGCCGCTAACGCTCCCGCGCATGCGCTGCCCGGAGATGTCATTTCCGCGCCAGCTGGCGGGGCACCAAAGGCCTTTTCCGCGAGCTGGCGGGGCGGAAATTCGGCCGGCGCCGGCCTAGCCCCTTAAGGTTGGGGCTCGGCCCCCAAAGATGCGGAGCATTCCGCACCTTTGGGGCGACGCGATGCCCGACTGATTTGCACCCTTTTGGGCGGCAGTCGGAGGACATCGCACCGATACCGGAGAATTTCGCCCCATGTTCCCGTCATGACCTGGAAATTTTTATTAATTTTGCTTCGAATTTCCACCCCTCTATCACTTTCACATGGTCCATCTCCGACACTTCCCTTCCCTTCCTTGATCTTTCTATTTCAATTGCTGGGGATAGACTATTCACTAATATCCATTACAAACCCACTGATTACCATAGCTACCTCAACTACAGTTCTTCACACCCCACACCCTGTAAGGACTCCATCCCATTCTCCCAGTTCCTTCGCCTCCGTCACAACTGTTATGATGATGCCACTTTACAAAACTGTGCTGCTGACGTGTCGTCATTCTTCCTCAATCATGGCTTCCCACCCATTCTTGCCGACAGGGCTCTCAACTGTGTCTGACCCATCTCCCACACCTCTGTCCCCACCCCCTTTCCTCCCGCCCAGAACTAGGATAGAGTCCCCCTTGTCCTCACTTTTCACCCCACCAGCCTCCGCATTAAAAGAATCATATTCTGCTAGTTCCACCAACTCCAGCATGATGCCACCACCAATCACATCTTCACCTCACTCCCCCTGTCAGCATTTTGCTGGACCGTTCCCTCCGGGATACCCTGGTCCACTCCTCCCATCACCCCCAACACCTCACCCCATTTCCACGGCACCTTCCCAAGCAATCTCAGAAGGTGTAACACTAGCCCCTTTACCTCATGCTCACCATGTCAGGCCCTAAACACTCATTTCAAGTGAGGCAGCACTTCACGTGCACCTCCTTCAATCTGGTCTATTGTGCACCGAATATGGTCTACTCTACATTGGAGAGACTAAACGCAGACTGGATGACTGCCTTGCAGAACACCTTTGGTCCATCCACAAACAGGACCCAGACCTTCCTCTCGCTTGCCATTTCAACTCCCCATCCTGCTCTCACGTCCACATGTCCATCCCTGGCCTGCTGCAATGTTCCAGTGAAGCCCAGCGCGAACTGGAGGAACAGCATCTCATCTTCCGATTAGGCATTTTACAGCCTCCCGGACTAAACATTGAGTTCAACAACTTCAGACTGTGAACTCTCTCCACCACCTTTCCCCCATCTTTATTTCTGTCATTTTATTTTATTTTAATTTCTTCCATTGATCTGTTCCCCTCCCACTCCACTTGGGCCAAATGTTCGTAGTCACCCTTTACACACTGTTCACCTTTGTTGTGCCATTCACACATTCTAATCTCTTTATGTGCCACTTATCAGCACCCTTCCTAGCTTTAGGGCGGGACAGTAGCACAGTGATTAGCACTGTTGCTTCACAGCGCCAGGGAACCGGGTTTGATTCCCGGCTTGGTCACTGTCTGTGCGGAGTCTGCACTTTCTCCCCGTGTCTGTGTGGGTTTCCTCCGGATGCTCTGGTTTCCTCCCACAAGTCCCGAAAGACGTGCTGTTAGGTAATTTGGACATTCTGAATTCTCCCTCTGTGTACCCGAACAGGTGCCGGAGTGTGGCGACTAGGGGAATTTCACAGTAACTTCATTGCAGTGTTAATCTTAGCTTACTTGTGACACTAATAAAGATTATTATGATTATTATTGATCACCCCCCCCCAATTTCTGTTTTTGTTTCAGATTCCAGCATCCGTAGTAATTTACTTTTAGATTTATTTTAGTCTTTCTAAACGGCCACTTTTTACATCCACACGTGTTGACGAACCCATGCAGGGCTGCCTCTGATCCCACACAACTCCCTGGGTCACCCACCCAAGGTTCCTATTATTGCCCCTCACCTGGCACTGAAAATCAGAAATGCTGGGCCACTTTTACGGATATTGGGTGCGCGGAGCCAGGAATTAACCCAATTCTGTGTCCAACGTGAGAGGTAAAATTCAGATCTGTAAGTCTTATCAATTGTCAGAGCAGCTGCCCTGATCATTGTTTACTAGAGTGATGAATATCTTGCACCTTCTTCCCACTAAAAGAACCTGGGCCTCCCTTTAACCTTTAATAACTACGCCTTGTAGTCCGCATTCAGCAGGTTATATGTCTCCATTGATTCCTCCACCATGCCCTAATTTAAAGATGCTGACTTGAAACAAAGTAATCTCATAAAAATGCACTTTGATGTTATAGTTGGTTAATGCAGATCAAAGTCTGCACTTTAACCTCTTTTAGCCTAAAACAAGACACTGATCTGATTACAACCTTTTTTACAGGCACCAGACCACACAAGTGTCCTGACTGTGCTATGGCCTTTGTTACGAGTGGTGAGGTAGTACGACACAGGCGTTACAAGCATACCCATGAGAAACCCTTCAAATGCTCAATCTGTGATTATGCTAGTGTGGAGGTGAGTGCAATGCTGTATTTGTGTGAGTGCAGTTAAGGGACAACTAACCGGTACCATTGCTTCAGGTTACACTGAGGCAATGCTAATGACCTAAACCCAGAAATCCACGTGTAGCACAGTTCAAGCGCATCCATCTGGCTGAACACAGGCTGAAGACAGTAAGAAAAATTAGGAACACCAAATGTGAGTTCACAGTCTCCATTACTTGCTTCCTTTACAAAATCAGTTTGTCAGTTTTATCATTTCTATCTGTCAGTGGTACTTTCCTACTAAGGTTAATAAGAGTCATTTGTATGCAGGATGAGTGTTGCAGCTTGATGCTTCATCAAAAACTGCAATTTCTTGCAGGCATAATTCTTGAACAGGATGGTGGGTTATTTTTCATTGTGTTGTGTTTTCCCCAAAGAGGTGAAGGAGGGACAAATTTTAAAGTTTGAATGCGTCACGATAAAATCTAGTAAATCTGAGCAGGATCTTTTGTATTGATTGGGTTTTCTGTGGGAGGTTACAAAGTGGTGGAATTTGGGAGAATTGACTTTGGAGCAGGAAAGCCATGTGGACGCCCCTTTCATGTTGCTGCCAAAAAATTATATCCTGAAAACTGTACTAAACTTCTATGCTTTAATATTAATTGTTATGACTTCAAACTTTAATTTGCCTTAAGCTGGCGGGAAACTTTCAGCCATACCCGAGTGTAAGTTGTGATCATGCTGTTCGTATGTCTTGGTCTGCCTTGAAACTAACCAGAGATCAAGATCTGTCATTTCATGTAGTATAAAGACCAAAGCCCTCATGGCAGTGCCTGAAGAAGATCCAGGTCTCCTTAAAATGTATCTAAATTGCATTTAAAACCATCTAAATTCTCCAAATTGCAAAACGTTTGAACCTTTCCCTGTGTGGCCATCTAAAATGGCCGCCCGCAAAGGATAATGGGAATTATGGTCAGGTTGGGACACAGACGGTACACAGCCCCTGTGTATTGTGCAAAGGGAAACCAGACCTAACAGAAACTCACACCTGCTAAAGGTTAATCACCGATTTCCCCAGGACAATGGACACAGATCGAAATGTAGCAACAGTAGCAGACTCAGGGGCATCTATTTACCCTATTTGGAAGTGCATACGTGCCTTGGACAATAGCAGCTAGGACCCACCCAAGCCAGCGAGGTACTCGCCCCTAATGGCCAGAATCGATTTGGGTGATCAAAACCATATTGATCCATTGGATTCCGAGTTGGGACCGCCCAAAAGGGCACGAAAGATCGGGGGATAAGAAGAACTGCGCAACCAGTATTCGGCCTCTTTTGGGACCGGCCTCTGCTCCAACCAACTGCAGCATATCGACCATCCAATTTCAAGGACCAGAGATCTCTACCTGAAGGCCGCAGCTGAGACGAACCTGAAGACTTCCAGCCGACACACGTGAGGATCCAGATAAAGAAAGGCCTTGTCTAACCTGCACAGTGCCGGTCACTTGGAAGTTAAGTAAAGGTCATTTTAGTTGTTAGGTGTAGTTTAATAAGTAGTCGCGTGTAGATTATTACGCGTGGCACCAAGCCTGTGTTTAATAATAAATTATAATTGAACTAACATACTGGTTGTGTGGTCATTTGTCCAATACAAGAAACGTACTCGCGCCTTGTGTTTCAGGTAAAAGAGCAACACCTGCTTAATATTGGAGTCAGAAATCAGATACATTCCATCTCTAAGATATCAGCAATGCATTTTCAACCTAATTTTTGGAAGAAAATTTCCATCATTTTAAAATGTGTGGCCTCGGCCACACGTGCCACATTCAGGCCCATTATACAATATGAGACGCGTTGAATAGCCATGTGTTTCTCGGCTCTGTGAGCGCCAGGAAACACGCGGCTGAATGCGCTTGCTAGGGGACTTTTGATCCCTTTTAGGAGAATTGCGCCCCATGTTTAGGTTTATGACTGCCATATTAAGTTAGTGCATGGGATCAAGCAGCCATTGGTGGCAGTATTGCCAAGAGGATATGCGGGAGTTTAAGATACTCCCCAATGGAGCAGACCATGCATGGCATGGCGAGTGACGAATGGAAATGGGCCTTCCATGAATGAAGTACAAAGCTGCTTTCAAGTTCAGCGCTAATTCATCAAGTAACTGCTGCAGCGAGGGAAATCGGTGTTATTGAAAACCTGATGTGAGAATGGAACAAGAAGGAATCTGCCCTCAAGAAGATGCTCAATACCAGGGGCAATTTAGCGTGGTCAATCCACCTACCCTGCACATCTTTTGGATTGTGGGGGCTGCACGGTGGCGCAGTGGTTAGCATTGCTGCCTCATGGTGCCGCGGTCCCAGGTTCTGTCCTGGCTCTGGGTCACTGTCCGTGTGGAGTTTGCACATTCTCCCCATGTTTGCGGGGAGTTTCGTCCCACAATCCAAAAGATGTGCAGGGTAGGTGGATTGGCCACGCTAAATTGCCCTTTGGAAAAAGTGAATTGGGTACTCTAAATTTATTTTAAAAAGAAAGAAAGAAAAAAGAAGATGCTCAATACCAAATGCACCTTGAGAACAAAGACCAGCCACTGGCCCAACCTTGAGAAGCATGTAATGTAATGAGTCCTCGAAAATTGTCAGAATGGTAACATCGTCATCAGAAATAAAATGCGCACATATGCACTTAAGTAGGCCAAAACAAACCCTGAGCCCAACAAAAAATTCACAGCAACAGCTAGTTGGTTAGCTGCTTTATGAAACAAATATCATTAGTCCTGATTGTATTGAATGGCAGAGCAGGTTCAGTGGGCTGAATGCCCTACTCCAGCTCCAATGTTCCTAAAAGTCTCCAGTGTTGCAGAAAACCTCTGCCAAAATTACCAGTTTCCAATGATTCATCATCAGAGAGTCAAAAGCAAGAGTGGCCATTATATCACAGCGGCAACATGTTTGAAATGCCTATGAATTTCAATGTGCCCAGCAACCCGAACTGTGGAGTGGAAAAATTTGAAAACAGTTCCAGTGAAAGATTTATGGTGGTAGTTTTGAAACGTCAAGCCACGTTGAAAATCAAGTTCCCTACAGGAGGTTTTGCGCATGTCCATGACAAACGGTTAGATGGATGAGCATGGAGTGAAATTGTAGATTGATAGTGTGGAACAGGCATCCCGGTAACCAACACAAAGAACACAGCTTGTTAGTGTGGGACACGTTCAGATCCAATATAACTGATGAGATCAAGAGGCATTTGTGAAGAAATGACACACATATTGCAGTTATGCCAATGAGTCTAATGTCCGTAGATCAACCTTTGGATGTGTGGCTCCACCGACCAAGCATAGGTCATGTTTACACTGAATGCAATAGGAGGATGATTGATGGATAAAAAACTTTAACAGTGGGCATGCTTATGGGCACTTGATGTTGTAATGTGGTTTCGTCATCAGATTTTGGAATGCTATTAAGGTACAAAGTGTCATCAGATTGTTAAAAAATGCAGATTATTCCATGGATGCAAGGAAGATGGTTTGTTGTGGAGGGATAATTCTGAAACCGAAAGCACCACATTGGATCCAGAGAGAGATCCTTATGGTGATGCCATAGACAAAGTGACCCCGGATGAATTTGATTAACTGTTTGAGTTGGATGTTTGAATAGGAACATTGGGGCTGGAGTAGATTTTAAAATTATGTTTGTGGTTCAAACTAGCCTTGCAGAATCATTTAATTAAATAAAACATTACACATTGATTTGATTTGAATTACCAGTGTTTTTTCGCATTTCAAAAATGGTCAACTACACCAACACTAGCAAGTTCACATTTTATGCTCTATAAGTCAACCCCGTTTATGGGAGGATTTTTTTGAAGGCTCCAAGGTCAATTTACAATCTGCGAACTATATTATACATTATGTTTTGTGACATTTGAATGTTCCAAATGCTTTACAACCTGTGGACTCCTTTTGAAGTGTACTCATTGTTGTTTGGAAGGTGATAGAACAGACAGTTTGCACACTGGAAGCTCCCATCAACAGCAGTGATATAAATGACCAGGTCGTCTGTTTCGATTGTGAGATAAATATGACATAGGACACCAGGAGAACTCCTGATGCACGATCAATTACAGAAAGACGAGAGTAGGATGTAATTGAGGCTTTATTACACTGAGATGTGTGGCCTCCTACAGCAGCTGGCGAAATGGCTGCTGTACTGGAGGCACACATATTTATACTCCGCCTACTGGGCGGAAACAGCAGGCAGGGATCTACCCTGTACCTGTGGTACAGGGGCCTTACTGTAAAGCACCTATATCAACATCCTATATATACAATATATACATCAGTGGTGACTACCACACTCCTCTTTGCTTGAGCCATGAAATCCTTTACATCCACCCGAGAGGAAAGGCGAGGCTTCAATGTAATGTCTCATCTGAAAGTTAGTAATTTGGGAGGAATCTTGTCTAAAGTTTTGAGATCTACTGATAATGGCAAGCTAATCAAAGTGTTAAAATCCATGTGTAATGTAAATCATTCCAGTCCATTGCCAGACTTGGCCATGTATTCAGATTTTCCTACAGACTGAACAGATGTATTTGCAACCATCAGTATTTGTGCTGGTAATCTAGTAAGGCCTGAAAATAGTAGCACCATGCGTTCCTCGTGACTCCCATTGGTTTAAAACATTTCAGATGCAATTTATAAAAAGGCAATTAAGACCATCAAATATTCAATGGTTCAACTTTGTTATATATTACAGTTTCTGTTCCACACCTTAATTATTAGCTTTTTTGTAAACCACAGGTATCATACGTCACTGTACTTCTTATGTTTTATTCTTTTTAGGTGAGTAAACTGAAGCGACATATCCGTTCTCACACAGGGGAGCGTCCTTTCCCATGTACATTTTGCAGCTATGCTAGCAGAGATACGTACAAGCTGAAGCGCCACATGAGAACTCACTCAGGTATGTTAAGGACATTTTGACGATTGTTTCCAGTGATTATGATTTTACATAGTGCATTGACCAAAAGTTCCTACATGTTAGTCTCACAACTGGAGTTGTAATAGTTTCAATTTACTATTACAATAAGAGACCGGAACTTTAGCTCTCTCCCCTTAACCCCCCCCCCCCCCCCCCCACCAATCCCGCCATACACACACACATAAAAACACACAAGTGGATACTGAGGTGGAGGGGAGCATAAAATGGCATGAACGGTATTCTCTCTAAGATCTTACCCACCCAGACACGATTTAACGGTGGGGTAGACATGGCTTCGGACGGGGATCTAGCCCTTGCCCATATTAAGGCCCTTAATGGCCACTTAAGGATAATTTCGTACCCATCATCAATTAATAGGCTGGCGGACCCCCAATGACTGAGGATAGGAAACATAAAAAAGGTTCTCACTCTCGATCTTGGGCAGGGTGGAGGGTCTCACAATTGGAAGTCCTCTTCGAATTGGGGGCACCCTCCCCTCAGGGACCAGAGAGCTCAGGCCTTCCTTTCCTCCCCCTTGCCTACTCCCGGACACCAAGATGCCTCTCTTGTGACCCCCCTCAGAACATCCACTACTCTCCCTTCCCCAGGACCCCTGGTACTTAACTGAAGTGCGGTTTTCAACCTTAGTCTCAGGCATGGTGCTGCAATACCTCTTCGGGCCATTGCAGCACTGTGCCTGGTGGGAGCTGGAGAGCTGTCGGCCAATCAGGTTCGTCGACAACTCTCCAAGGTAGGACTTCCATCCAAGTATGGATGAAGGCCTGCTTGCTGTCAATCAGTACTCAATTGAGCATAAAATGGAGTTGGTGGGGATGCATTCTCTGCCGACTCGCAGGATGATGGGCGCCAAGCGCTTGCCATCCTGAAAATTCAGGCCAGAATGTTTTTGCAACTTTAAACTCTTTCCTTGAAGAATAGTTTGAAGTATTGAAAGGATTCACAGGCTCCTTAACTTGACATACTGTAACATGGACACTCCTTCCATGGCCATGACTATCTTTATATAAACAATGGTGTGGTTGGTCATACACAGTGGAGGAATTTATGGACTTCCACAGCCTATACAATGAGAAGAGGGCACACACACCCACTGGACACAAGTCTCCTGTTAATTAATGTTCCAGACCTTGGAGCCAGAGTTCTGGGGCGGGATTCTCCGCAATCGGCGCGATGTCCGCCGACCGGCGCCAAAAACGGCACGAATCGGTCCGGCATCACGCTGCCCCAATGGTGCTGCATGCTGCCTGTCGGGGCCGCCCCCAGCTGCCGCGCCACCCGCCATGTGCGGACCGTGGGCGCCGCCATTTTCACCCCCATCTTCGATTTCGGCCGCCACGTGCGACCCATGGGGGCCGCCATCTTTAACGCTATCTTGTACTCCACCCGCCACGCGTGACCCATGGGGGCCGCCATCATTGACGCCATCTCAGGTGCCACCCGCCACGTGCGACCCTTGGGAGCTGTAATCTTGGGACTCCGCAGCCTTCCGGGAGCCCTGCTCACCCGATCGTACGCTGGCCGCCGCTACCTCCAACCGGCCTACCCATCACCTTCTGAAGCTCGCCTCCATCACGCTTGACCAGTCCCGGCCTCATCACCTCACAAAATCTACGATGACCGTCCGGATCTTCGGGCACGAGACGGCCTGCCTTTTCGACTCCGGGAGCGCAGACAGTTTCATTTAGGGGCTGGTTTAGCTCACTGGGCTAAATCGCTGGCTTTTAAAGCAGACCAAGGCAGGCCAGCAGCACGGTTCAATTCCCATACCAGCCTCCCCGAACAGGCGCCCGAATGTGGCGACTAGGGGCTTTTCACAGTAACTTCATTGAAGCCTTATCGTGTCAATAAGTGATCTTCATTTCATTTCATTCACCCAGATATGGTAAGGCGCTGCTCCCTCCCAATTTTACCCGCGACCCAGAAAATCTCCCTGGCTTCCGGATTATATTCAGTAGCAATCCGGGGGTACTGTGTCGCGACCCTTACCATACAAGGTGTAGAGTACACTAATTTTAAACTCTACGTCTTTCCCCATCTCTGCGCTGCCCTACTATTGGGGCTCAACTTCCAATGCCACCTCCAAAGCCTTACTTTAAAGTTTGGTGGACCCCTGCCCCCTCCTCACCGTCTGTAGCCTCGTGACCCTTAAGGTTGCCCCACCCTCGCTCTTCGCTAACCTCACCCCCGACTGTAAGCCCGTTGCTACTAGGAGCAGACGATACAGTGCCCGGGACAGTGCCTTTATCAGGTCGGAGGTCCAGCGACTCCTACGAGAGGGGATCATTGAGGCTAGTACCAGCCCCTGGAGTGCCCAAGTGGTGGTCGTCAAGAGTGGGGAGAAGCACCGGATTGTCATCGACTACAGTCAGACGATCAACCAGTACACACAGCTCAATGTGTACCCCCTCCCCCGCATATCTGACATGATCAATCAGATCGCGCAGTATCGAGTCTTCTCCACAGTTGACTTGAAGTCCGCGTACCACCAGCTCCCTATCCGCCCAGAGGACCGCCGATACACTGTCTTCGAGGCAGATGGCCGCCTCTACCACTTCCTCAGGGTTCCCTTCGGCGTCACCGCCGTCTTCCAACGAGAAATGGACCGAATGGTTGACCAGTACGGGTTGCGGGCCACGTTCCCGTACTTAGATAATGTCACCATCTGCGACCATGACCAGCAGGACCATGACGAAAACCTCCGGCACTTCTTTTCACTGTACCTCGGTACACGTGACAATAAACAAATCCAATCCAATCCAATCCAACAGGACGACCAGCTACAACCCCCGGGTCAACGGACAGGTGGAGGGGGAGAATGCGCCGGTCTGGAAGGCCATCCTCCTGGCCCTACGGTCTAGAAGTCTCCCAGTCTCCCGCTGGCAGGAGGTCCTCTCCAATGCGCTCCACTCCATCTGGTCGCTCCTGTGTACTACCACCAACGAGACTCCTCACGAGCGTATGTTTGCCTTCCCCAGGAAGTCCACCTCCGGGGTATTGCTCCCGTCCTGGCTGGCAGTCCCAGGGCCTGTCCTCCTCCGGAAGCATGCGAGGAGCATAAATCAGACCCCCTCGTCGAGAAGGTCCTGCTCCTCCATGTCAATCCACAATATGCCTACGTGGCACACCAGGACGGGTGACAGGACACAGTCTCCCTCCGGGATTTGGCACCTGCAGGTTCCCCAGCGACCATCACTACCACCCCCGATCCTACACTGTCTCCCTCCACCACTACCCAGCTACGTGGTGCCCCGTGTTGCCATGCCATCATTTACCCAACATCTGCGCTGTATGCATTGGACCGCCTAACACTGATGTTTGTCGTCGTCCCCCAGGATAAGTCTGCCCACAACCACAGGGAGCGTGAAAGAGCCGGAGGGGGTCCACCAGTTCTGCAGCCCCTCACCGTCCATGAGCAGAGGGCACTGGACCTCGCAGGCGGAGCCGAGGACCGGGAGGTTGCCGGTTGCCAGGTCGGAGGCGCACCAGCAAGTGAGACTCCCCCTCCTGACTCCACCCCCTGACACACAGAGGACCGACAGATGGACAGTGACACGCAGACGGGGTGACACAGGGACCATCGGGCCAAGGGCCGACGCAGGAGACCCTGGACTTTAGCTCCGACGACAACCGTGACTTCTCGGCACTGCTGTCTCCTACACCCTCCACCACCGCAGAGACTCTCACCTCGGTTGGGCACTTTAGTGATGAGGCTTCTGGGACACTCACTGGTGTGCACCACACAGCCGTACCGGTACAGCAGGTGGAGGTAGGAGCAGCCGAGGGGCCGGACGGTCAGAGGACAGCCCAGCCCCATCAACCAGCTGCCGCCCAGACGGCTCCCGTGTTCCTGGACTTACCAGACCCACCCATGGACCCGGTGCAGTTAGACACCCAGGGACTAGACAACAGGATGACGGCCGACTTCCAGCAGCTGCAGAAGCAGGGAGTGGTGCCAGTCATGGCTGCCACCCAGGCCGACACCGCACGGGTGGCGTCCGCGGTGGAGGTAATGGGGACAACGGTGTCGGCCATGGGTCAGGTCATGCAAGGCATGGGGCTTCATGTGCATGCGTCTTCCGTGGCCCAGGACAGGGCTGCCCTCTCATAGGCAGCCATGTGCCAGAGCCAGCTGGACATCTCAGTCGCCCTCCGCAATCTGGCCCAGTCTCAGCAGGCCATCGCTGAGAGCATTGGCGGCATTGCCCAGATGATGGCTCAGTCTCAGCAGGCCATCGCTGAGAGCATCGGCGGCATTGCCCACGTGCTGGATGGCGTCGGATGGCCCACCCCCTGAGCTTCATCGCTGCTGCCATTCGGACCCTGGTTAATACCGCAGCGGGCCTCCAGGACTGGCAGCACCAGGTGTCGGTGGTGCCTCGGGGCTTGTCTCCACTCGCACACCCGTCCCATAGAGAGGCCCGGGGGCCACCAGGGGAAGAGGCTCACGATTTTTAAAAGCAGGTTAGAACGGCGTCGGCGTGACCTGGGGTCATGCAGTCGGGACTTCGGGCCGCAGAATCGCCGGGGCCCTATGAGAATCGCTAAACGGACCCCCTCAGGTGTTTCTCGGGGCCGATCACGACCTCGCCATTTTCGATTGTTCGCAGAATCGTGAAACGGCGTCGGACCGGCGTCGCATGAAATACCGTCGGGAACGGAGATTCTGCGAACCAGCGCAGGGCTGAGAGAATCCCGCTCATAGATTTTTATTTTACGGGGCAGTCGCGCTGAGCTCCGAAATGTCTGTGCAAAGCTGCTACTGTTACGCGCATTCTCACTTGTGTATTGTGGAAAAAAATGTATTTTAATTCTAGTTATAGGGCATGATTTAACTAAATGGGAACAAAGTCCCATCGCGATTGCGTTCAGCTACGTTTTTCCATGTGCTTGCAACGCAGAGGAACACAACTCTATCGGATAGCACTCGGGTTAGATAGGGGGCCTCAGCCGGGAACACTTGTCTGAGGCTGCACAATAATAATATTATTAGCCCCGTTTCCAGCACTGAGGAGCTCCGCTCACCGGAACTCCTCAGATCTCTGGAGCCCCCGATCTGACCCCTGAACCTGCCCAAACCTCAACTCACTATGAGGGGGTCCCCAGACCCTGCACTCCCCCCCCCAACTCCTGTGTAGGGAATCCTTAGCCCAATCACCACTCTTTGAAAAATGCCAGCTTGCTACCTTGGCAGTGCAACCTGGTACCCTGGCAGTACCCCTGCCAGCTGGCAGCACCACCTCAGCAGTGCCAGGCTGGAACTGCCAGGATGGTACCAGCAGTGCCATGGTACCACCCTGCCCAAAGGGAATGCACCTGGGGGCTTTCGATCTCCTGGGAGATCCCCATGAGTGCCATTCCGTCTGGTCCCCGTCTGAGGAGACTAGTTTTTATTTCAAAAAAATATACTTTATTCATAAAATCTATACTAAACATTACACGATATTTTGAATTGTCTTGACTGTACATTTTCATCAGAGTTACACATTCCCTTGACTTTCTTCCATTCAATTTTGATAACATTACACACGTATCGCTCTTTACGTTACAATTCCGTCTTAAACATTTACATTGTCATGTTTCTTTTATACATTGGAGTGTTAATGACCCAGACCGAGGGGGGGTTAACACTGTTACCCGCCCCTCGGTGTACATTTACTGGTAAGACCTTACACAGTGGTCTTTCCCCATTGCGCCTTGGTGGCAGCTGCCCCAAGCTTGAGTGCGTCCCTCAGCACGTAGTCCTGGATCTTGGAATGTGCCAGTCTGCAACACTCGGTCGAGGACAGCTCTTTGCACTGGAAGATCAGCAAGATTCGGGCAGACCAAAAAGCGTCTTTCACCGAGTTGATGACCTTCCAGCAGCAGTTGATGTTTCTCGGTGTGTGTCCCTGGAAACAGTCCGTAGAGCACAGAGTCCTCTGTCACAGAGGTGCTCGGGATGAACCGTGACAAATACCATTGCATCTCTCTCCAGACCTTCTTTGCAAAAGCACATTCCACAAGGAGGTGGGTGACCGTCTCATTTCCCCCACAGCCACTCCGAGGGCAGCGTGCAACGGCGCAGAGCCTTCAGGTGTACATGAAGAATCTGACGGGGAGGGCCCTTCTCACCACCAGCCAAGCTAGGTCTTGGTGCTTGTTTGTAAGTTCTGGTGACGAGACGTTCTGCCAGATGACTCTGACAGTCTGCTCAGGGAACCATCCAATGTCCTGCACAGTCTGCTTTTCCCTGAGGGCCTCGAGGACATTACGTGCTGACCACTGCGTCATTGCCTTGTGGTCAAAGGAGAGCGCATCCATCATGTAGGTGTGCGATATTCTGTCAAAGGCCTTCTGGTCAAGGTTGATGAGGCAGGTGTCCACCTTCCTGTCCTGCACATAGGCGATCGTATCCCTGAGTAGCGCAAGGCTATCAAGAGATCTTCCTGCCTGGTACAGCACAGGTCTGGTCAGGGTGGATCACCGCCTCCAGAGCAGAGAGACTAGTACTGAAGGCACTTGCCCGAGGTCTCCAAGGAGAACGGATTAGATCCCAATGCCTTGGGTGCCTTGGGAAAAGGCATATTAAAGTGAGACTAGCTGTCTCGCTCTAATATGCAGATTTGCCAAAAAGTGATCACGCCCACAACAGGTGGTTATTACATCGCAAGATTGCGTTAAATCTCACCACACGTTGTGAGCTGGGTAGATCCTGGGCGTGGGAGGGTCCCCCGGCTTCTCTTGGCCACGTTGCGCTGCGGCGAGCTGCTTTTCGGGCACAGCATGGCCGTTTACTCCCTGTGCCACGTGCCAGTGAGGCTAGAAATAGGAAGATAGAGCAGCTAAACACGTGGCTAAACAGCTGGTGTAGGAGGGAGGGTTTCCGTTATCTGGACCACTGAGAGCTCTTCCGGGGCAGGTGTGACCTGTATCAGAAGGACGGGTTGCATCTAAACCGGAGAGGCATAAATATCCTGGCCGCGAGGTTTGCTAGTGTCACACGGGAGGGTTTAAACTAGTATGGCAGGGGGGTGGGCACGGGAGCAATAGGTCAGAAAGTGAGAGCATTGAGGGAGAACTAGGGAATAGGGACAGCGGGGCTCTGAGGCAGAGCAGACGGGGAGAAGTTGCTGAACACAGCGGGTCTGGTGGCCTGAAGTGCATATGTTTTAATGCAAGAAGTATTACGGGTAAGGCAGATGAACTTAGAGCTTGGATTAGTACTTGGAACTATGATGTTGTTGCCATTACAGAGACCTGGTTGAGGGAAGGGCAGGATTGGCAGCTAAACGTTCCAGAATTTAGATGTTTCAGGCGGGATAGAGGGGGATGTAAAAGGGGAGGCGGAGTTGCGCTACTGGTTCGGGAGAATATCACAGCTTTACTGCGGGAGGACACCTCAGAGGGCAGTGAGGCTATATGGGTAGAGATCAGGAATAAGAAGGGTGCAGTCACAATGTTGGGGGTTTACTACAGGCCTCCCAACAGCCAGCGGGAGATAGAGGAGCAGATAGGTAGACAGATTTTGGAAAAGAGTAAAAACAACAGGGTTGTGGTGATGGGAGACTTCAACTTCCCCAATATTGACTGGGACTCACTTAATGCCAGGGGCTTAGACGGGGCGGAGTTTGTAAGGAGTATCCAGGAGGGCTTCTTAAAACAATATGTAGACAGTCCAACTAGGGAAGGGGCGGTACTGGACCTGATATTGGGGAATGAGCCCGGCCAGGTGGTAGATGTTTCAGTAGGGGAGCATTTCGGTAACAGTGACCACAATTCAGTAAGTTTTAAAGTACTGGTGGACAAGGATAAGAGTGGCCCTAGGATGAATGTGCTAAATTGGGGGAAGGCTAATTATAACAATATTAGGCGGGAACTGAAGAACAGAGATTGGGGGCGGATATTTGAGGGCAAATCAACATCTGACATGTGGGAGGCTTTCAAGTGGCAGTTGAAAGGAATTCAGGACCGGCATGTTCCTGTGAGGAAGAAGGATAAATACGGCAATTTTCGGGAACCTTGGATAACGAGAGAACATAGAACATAGAAAATACAGCACAGAACAGGCCCTTCGGCCCACGATGTTGTGCCGAACCTTTGTCCTAGATTAATCATAGATTATCATTGAATCTACAGTGCAGAAGGAGGCCATTCGGCCCCCCGAGTCTGCACCAGCCCCCGGAAAGAGCACCCCACCCAAACTCAACACCTCCACCACAACACCAAGGGCAATTTGGACATTAAGGGCAATTTATCATTGGCCAATTCACCTAACCCGCACATCTTTGGACTGTGGGAGGAAACCGGAGCACCCGGAGGAAACCCACGCAGACACGGGGAGGACGTGCAGACTCCGCACAGACAATGACCCAGGCCGAAATCGAACCTGGGACCATGGATCTGTGAAGCAATTGTGCTATCCACAATGCTACCGTGCTGCCCTTAAGAACAAATAAATCTACACTATATCATTTTCCCGTAATCCGTGTACCTATCCAACAGCTGCTTGAAGGTCACTAATGTTTCCGACTCAACTACTTCCACAGGCAGTGCATTCCATGCCCCCACTACTCTCTGGGTAAAGAACCTACCTCTGATATCCCTCCTATATCTTCCACCTTTCACCTTAAATTTATGTCCCCTTGTAATGGTGTGTTCCACCTGGGGAAAAAGTCTCTGACTGTCTACTCTATCTATTCCCCTGATCATCTTATAAACCTCTATCAAGTCTCCCCTCATCCTTCTCCGCTCTAATGAGAAAAGGCCTAGCACCCTCAACCTTTCCTCGTAAGACCTACTCTCCATTCCAGGCAACATCCTGGTAAATCTTCTTTGCACCTTTTCCAGAGCTTCCACATCCTTCCTAAAATGAGGCGACCAGAACTGTACACAGTACTCCAAATGTGGCCTTACCAAAGTTTTGTACAGCTGCATCATCACCTCACGGCTCTTAAATTCAATCCCTCTGTTAATGAACGCGAGCACACCATAGGCCTTCTTCACAGCTCTATCCACTTGAGTGGCAACTTTCAAAGATGTATGAACATAGACCCCAAGGTCTCTCTGCTCCTCCACAATGCCAAGAACTCTACCGTTAACCCTGTATTCCGCATTCATATTTGTCCTTCCAAAATGGACAATCTCACACTTTTCAGGGTTAAACTCCATCTGCCACTTCTCAGCCCAGCTCTGCATCCTATCTATGTCTCTTTGCAGCCGACAACAGCCCTCCTTACTATCCACAACTCCACCAATCTTCGTATCGTCTGCAAATTTACTGACCCACCCTTCAACTCCCTCATCCAAGTCATTAATGAAAATCACAAACAGCAGAGGACCCAGAACTGATCCCTGCGGTACACCACTGGTAACTGGGATCCAGGCTGAATATTTGCCATCCACCACCACTCTCTGACTTCTATCGGTTAGCCAGTTTGTTATCCAACTGGCCAAATTTCCCACTATCCCATGCCTCCTTACTTTGTGCAGAAGCCTACCATGGGGAACTTTATCAAATGCCTTACTAAAATCCATGTACACTACATCCACTGCTTTACCTTCATCCACATGCTTGGTCACCTCCTCAAAGAATTCAATAAGATTTGTAAGGCAAGACCTACCCCTCACAAATCCGTGCTGACTATCCCTAATCAAGCAGTGTCTTTCCAGATGCTCAGAAATCCTATCCTTCAGTACCCTTTCCATTACTTTGCCTACCACCGAAGTAAGACTAACTGGCCTGTAATTCCCAGGGTTATCCCTAGTTCCTTTTTTGAACAGGGGCACGACATTCGCCACTCTCCAATCCCCTGGTACCACCCCTGTTGACAGTGAGGACGAAAAGATAATTGCCAACGGCTCTGCAATTTCATCTCTTGCTTCCCATAGAATCCTTGGATATATCCCGTCAGGCCCGGGGGACTTGTCTATCCTCAAGTTTTTCAAAATGCCCAACACATCTTCCTTCCTAACAAGTATTTCCTCGAGCTTACCAATCTGTTTCACACTGTCCTCTCCAACAATATCGCCCCTCTCATTTGTAAATACAGAAGAAAAGTACTCATTCAAGACCTCGCCTATCTCTTCAGACTCAATACACAATCTCCCGCTACTGTCCTTGATCGGACCTACCCTCGCTCTAGTCATTCTCATATTTCTCACATATGTGTAAAAGGCCTTGGGGTTTTCCTTGATCCTACCCGCCAAAGATTGTTCATGCCCTCTCTTAGCTCTCCTAATCCCTTTCTTCAGTTCCCTCCTGGCTATCTTGTATCCCTCCAATGCCCTATCTGAACCTTGTTTCCTCAGCCTTACATAAGTCACCTTTTTCCTCTTAACAAGACATTCAACCTCTCTTGTCAACCATGGTTCCCTCACTCGACCATCTCTTCCCTGCCTGACAGGGACATACATATCAAGGACACGTAGCACCTGTTCCTTGAACAAGTTCCACATTTCACTTGTGTCCTTCCCTGCCAGCCTATGTTCCCAACTTATGCACTTCAATTCTTGTCTGACAACATCGTATTTACCCTTCCCCCAATTGTAAACCTTGCCCTGTTGCACGTACCTATCCCTCTCCATTACTAAAGTGAAAGTCACAGAATTGTGGTCACTATCTCCAAAATGCTCCCCCACTAACAAATCTATCACTTGCCCTGGTTCATTACCCAGTACTAAATCCAATATTGCCCCTCCTCTGGTTGGACAATCTACATACTGTGTTAGAAAAGCTTCCTGGACACACTGCACAAACACCACCCCATCCAAACTATTTGATCTAAAGAGTTTCCACTCAATATTTGGGAAGTTAAAGTCGCCCATGACTACTACCCTATGACTTCTGCACCTTTCCAAAATCTGTTTCCCAATCTGTTCCTCCACATCTCTGCTACTATTGGGGGGCCTATAGAAAACTCCTAACAAGGTGACTGCTCCTTTCCTATTTCTGACTTCAACCCATACTACCTCAATAGGCTGATACTCCTCGAACTGCCTTTCTGCAGCTGTTATACTATCTCTAATTAATAATGCCACCCCCCCACCTCTTTTACCACCCTCCCTAATCTTATTGAAACATCTATAACCAGGGACCTCCAACAACCATTTCTGCCCCTCTTCTATCCAAGTTTCCGTGATGGCCACCACATCGTAGTCCCAAGTACCGATCCATGCCTTAAGTTCACCCACCTTATTCCTGATGCTTCTTGCGTTGAAGTATACACACTTCAACCCATCTCCGTGCCTGCAAATACTCTCCTTTGTGAGTGTTCCCTTCCCCACTGCCTCATTACATGCTTTGGCGTCCTGAATATCGGCTACCTTAGTTGCTGGACTACAAATCCGGTTCCCATTCCCCTGCCAAATTAGTTTAAACCCTCCCGAAGAGTACTAGCAAACCTCCCTCCCAGGATATTGGTGCCCCTCTGGTTCAGATGCAACCCGTCCTGCTTGTACAGGTCCCACCTTCCCCAGAATGCGCTCCAATTATCCAAATACCTGAAGCCCTCCCTCCTACACCATTCCTGCAGCCACGTGTTCAACTGCACTCTCTCCCTATTCCTAGCCTCGCTATCACGTGGCACCGGCAACAAACCAGAGATGACAACTCTGTCTGTCCTGGCTTTCAACTTCCAGCCTAACTCCCTAAACTTGTTTATTACCTCCACACCCCTTTTCCTACCTATGTCGTTGGTACCAATGTAATAAGAGATATTGTAGGCCTCGTCAAAAAGTAAAAGGAGGCATTTGTCAGGGCTAAAAGGCTGGGAACAGACGAAGCCTGCGTGGAATATAAGGAAAGTAGGAAGGAACTTAAGCAAGGAGTCAGGAGGGCTAGAAGGGGTCACGAAAAGTCATTGGCAAATAGGGTTAAGGAAAATCCCAAGGCTTTTTACACGTACATAAAAAGCAAGAGGGTAGCCAGGGAAAGGGTTGGCCCACTGAAGGATAGGCAAGGAAATCTATGTGTGGAGCCAGAGGAAATGGGTGAGGTACTAAATGAATACTTTGCATCAGTATTCACCAAAGAGAAGAAATTGGTAGATGTTGAGTCTGGAGAAGGGTGTGTCGATAGCCTGGGTCACATTGAGATCCAAAAAGACGAGGTGTTGGGTGTCTTAAAAAATATTAAGGTAGATGAGTCCCCAGGGCCTGATGGGATCTACCCCAGAATACTGAAGGAGGCTGGAGAGGAAATTGCTGAGGCCTTGACAGAAATCTTTAGATCCTCACTGTCTTCAGGGGATGTCCCGGAGGACTGGAGAATAGCCAATGTTGTTCCTCTGTTTAAGAAGGGTAGCAAGGATAATCCCGGGAACTACAGGCCGGTGAGCCTTACTTCAGTGGTAGGGAAATTACTGGAGAGAATTCTTCGATACAGGATCTACTCCCATTTGGAAGCAAATGGACGTATTAGTGAGAGGCAGCACGGTTTTGTGAAGGGAAGGTCGTGTCTCACTAACTTGATAGAGTTTTTCGAGGAGGTCACTAAGATGATTGATGCAGGTAGGGCAGTGGATGTTGTCTATATGGACTGCAGTAAGGCCTTTGACAAGGTCCCTCATGATAGACTAGTACAAAAGGTGAAGTCACACGGGATCAGGGGTGAGCTGGCAAGGTGGATACAGAACTGGCTAGGTCATAGAAGGCAGAGAGTAGCAATGGAAGGATGCTTTTCTAATTGGAGGGCTGTGACCAGTGGTGTTCCACAGGGATCAGTGCTGGGACCTTTGCTCTTTGTAGTATATATAAATGATTTGGAGGAAAATGTAACTGGTCTGATTAGTAAGTTTGCAGACGACACAAAGGTTGGTGGAATTGCAGATAGCGATGAGGACTGTCAGAGGATACAGCAGGATTTAGATTGTTTGGAGACTTGGGCGGAGAGATGGCAGATGGAGTTTAATCCGGACAAATGTGATTTAATGCATTTTGGAAGGTCTAATGCAGGTAGGGAATATACAGTGAATGGTAGAACCCTCAAGAGTATTGAAAGTCAAAGAGATCTAGGAGTACAGATCCACAGGTCATTGAAAGGGGCAACACAGGTGGAGAAGGTAGTCAAGAAAGCATACGGCATGCTTGCCTTCATTGGCCGGGGCATTGAGTATAAGAATTGGCAAGTCATGTTGCAGCTGTATAGAATCTTAGTTAGGCCACACTTGGAGTATAGTGTTCAATTCTGGTCGCCACACTACCAGAAGGATGTGGAGGCTTTAGCGAGGGTGCAGAAGAGATTTACCAGAATGTTGCCTGGTATGGAGGGCATTAGCTATGAGGAGCGGTTGAATAAACTCGGTTTGTTCTCACTGGAACGAAGGAGGTTGAGGGGAGACCTGATAGAGGTATGCAAAATTATGAGGGGCATAGACAGAGTGGATAGTCAGAGGCTTTTCCCCAGGGTAGAGGGGTCAATTACTAGGGGGCATAGGTTTAAGGTGAGAGGGGCAAGGTTTAGAGTAGATGTACGAGGCAAGTTTTTTACGCAGAGGGTAGTGGGTGCCTGGAACTCGCTACCGGAGGAGGTGGTGGAAGCAGGGACGATAGTGACATTTAAGGGCATCCTGACAAATACATGAATAGGATGGGAATAGAGGGATACGGACCCAGGAAGTGTAGAAGATTGTAGTTTAGTCGGGCAGCATGGTCGGCACGGGCTTGGAGGGCCGAAGGGCCTGTTCCTGTGCTGTACATTTCTTTGTTCTTTGTTTCTATTGGGGCTGGTTTAGCACAGTTGGCTAAATAACTGGCTTGTATAGCAGAACAAGGCCAGCAGCGCGGGTTCAATTCCCGTAGCAGCCTCCCCGAACAGGCGCCGGAATGTGGCGACTAGGGCTTTTTCACAGTAACTTCGTTTGAAGCCTACTTGTGACAATAAGGGATTTTCATTTCATTTCATTCCCATAGTTTATAATTAATGGGTTATATAGCAAGGCCTGTAATTTCTGATCTTTTGTAGGTGAGAAGCCTTACAAATGCCATGTATGCCAGGCTAATTTCACACAGAGTGGGACGATGAAAATGCACATCCGGCAGAAGCACACAGACAATGTGCCCAAGTACCACTGTCCTCACTGTGGTGCCATCATTGCAAGAAAGAGTGATTTGGGTAAGGTCAACTAGACAAAAGTAGTTTTGGAAGCTCAGTGACAATGGAAATAGAAGATCCAACAATGTATTTCCAATATTTCTAGCCATTTGGCAGCATCTTTTTTTGTAAGCCATTGTAAAATAATCAATCGTCAGTAACTTTGGAATATGCTGATACCTTCCCACACAATGGGCTGGATTTTGCCAAAATCGGCAAGGTCCCGCCAACGGCTGGAAATTCCTGTTGACGAAACTCACAGCCAGCTGGCAGACTTGGCCATTATTTTTACAGGCGTCAGCTCATAAATAATCCACGGTTGCGCTGGCTGGCCTGTTCAAGATCGCTGACTGCCCCGGAGAGCTGATGGCCCAGTCAGGAATGGTGGCCAAGGTAAGGAGGAGCCCTGCAGCCTGCAGAAGGTAGGCTGGAGTTAATTTAAAAAAATTAAAATCACTGCTTAAAGAGGGGAAACTCCTCCAAGGGATAGCTGGATTCTGCAAGGTGCCCTGGGGGAGAGGGATAAGGGTAGGGGTGTCTCACTTGCGTTTGTGGATGAACAGAAATGAGTGACTCAATACCAAACTATGTGAAAACAGCAATCTTTATTAAACAACTATTAATGATCCAATGGAAAGAAAGATAACTTCATTAAAAAGGAGGAAAGACAACTTTACATGCATACCATACATACTATATTACAAATACATACAAGCACTTACTTTATTTTAAATGGCAACCCCAAATTGTTATGTTCAAGCCCGCTCCCCCAAATATAAACCAATCAAGTTCTCAACTCTAGCCTGTGGTCTGCCATTCACCTTGCCACCAGAAGCTGCCAATCTGTTCAATCACACCCTCACCTTTAATACCCTTGACCTCAGTAAAACTATTACTCCATCTCACCCTGATCCTTTCTCCAGGTAAAGTCCTCCTGCCCACTCCCTTAGTCCAAATGATGCAAACTTAAATGTCCATGGCGGACAACTGATTTAGCCATTCATTTTCAGATCTGTCCGGATCACAATGCGTGTTAATGGAAGTAAGGGAGCACATTGTAGATGCCCCAACTAATTTTTCAGAGTTCCCGAGAGTCAGGAGTAGTCCCTCGGAATTGAAAAATTGCACTTGTGACTTCACTTTTTAAGAAGGGGGAAACCAGGAAAATACAGACCGGTTGGCCTCACATATATGTTAGGGAAATTGCTGGAGCATATAACCAGGAGTGGGTGGGGTAACTGAACACCTCGAAAAGGTTTGGCCGATCAGGGAGAGCCAGCATGGGTTTGTCAAGGGAAGGTCATGCTTGTCTAATTTTATTTAATTTTTTAAAGAGGTCTAAGGTATTGGACAGGGGAATGTCTATGGATGTTATTTATATGGACTTCCAGAAGGCATTTGATAAAGTCCCACATAGGAGACTGTTAACTAAGGTGGAAACCCACAGAGTTGAGGGCAAATTATTGACATGGTTAGGAAATTGGTTGAGTGGCGGGTGACAGAGAGTGGGGATATTGGGTAAGCACTGGTTTAGCACACTTGGCTAAATTGCTGGCTTTTAAAGCAGACCAAGGCAGGCCAGCAGCACGGTTCAATTCCCGTACCAGCCTCCCGAACAGGCGCCGGAATGTGGCGACTAGGGGCTTTGCACAGTAACTTCATTTGAAACCTACTTGTAACAATAAGCTATTTTCGTTTTGTTCATTCGTAATTGGTAGGATTTGACTAGCGGTGTACCACAGGGATTTGTGTTGGGACCTCAATTATTCTCATTAATGACTTCGATTAAGGCATAAAAAGCCATGTATCCAAATTTGCTGATGATACAAAGTTAGGTGGCATTGTAC
The DNA here is from genome assembly GCF_047496885.1 of Scyliorhinus torazame. Taxonomy (NCBI): domain Eukaryota; kingdom Metazoa; phylum Chordata; class Chondrichthyes; order Carcharhiniformes; family Scyliorhinidae; genus Scyliorhinus; species Scyliorhinus torazame. Next base: position 173,684,191 of record NC_092714.1, on the reverse strand, counting down.
AGTCTAGATGATAGAATAATATTGCAAGGAGATATTGACAGCATAGGTGAATGGGCAAAATTGTGGCAGGTGGAATTCAATGTAAGCAAGTATGAGGTCATCCATTTTGGACCAAAAAAGGATTGAGCAGAATACTTTATATGGAAAGAGGTTAAGTACAGTAGATGTCTAAAGAGATTTGGGGGTTCAGGTGCATTGATCCTTAAAATGCCATGAGCAAGTGCAGAAAATAATCAAAAAGGCAAATGTTATATCTAGAGAATTGGATTATAAAGACACAGGCGTTATGCTGCAGCTATACAATACCCTGGTTAGGCCCCACTTGGAGTCACTGTGAACAGTTCTGGGCACCACACCTTAGGGAAGGTATTTTGGCCTTAGAGGGAGTGCAACACAGGTTTACAAAAATGATACCTGGACTACAGGGATTAAGTTACAAGGAGAGATTACACAAATTAAGCCTGTTTTCTCAAGAATTTAGAAGGTTAAGGGGTGATCTGATCAAAGTCTTCAAGATATTAACAGGAAAAGACAGAGTAGATAAAGATAAACTCAGGAGAGATGTTGGAAAGCACTTCCACACACAAAGGGTAGTATAGAGGTTTGGAACTCTCTCCTACAAACAGCAGTTGAAGCTAGAACAGTTGTTAATTTTAAATCTGAGGTTTTTGCTAAGCAAAGATACTAACGGATATGGGCCAAAGGCAGGTATATGGAGTTAGGCCACAGATCAACCATGTTCTCATTGAATGTTGGGACAAGCTCAAGGTCTGCTGTTCCTATTATCAAATCCTGCTGGCCTGCCAAAACTGCTCATGATTTCAGTATCATCCTGGAATACAAAGATACCACTGACTTCACACTACTGTCTTCTTGAACTGTTTTCCCTCCAACCTCACCTCCAAAAAATACAAGGAGTTTATGGACTTATCAATAAAATGGAGGCTATCCGATCAGTTGCCTCTGCACTTTCTTTCTCCTAGCCCACTGAGCCAAATATCTCCTGAAGTGGCCCCCTACCCCAGTCCTGACCTCGCGTCTTTCTCCATCTCCCCTCGTGCACTCTCTCACGGTGTCCATGAGGCCTGTTTTCTGATCCCTCGATCAATTCCCATTATACTGATGATCATCCAGCGTCCCTTCCTGTCCCCTATGTTAACTGGTATTAATGGTTCTCTTTCCTCAGATTCTGTGTCCCTCCTCTTTAGCTCACTGTCATCAGCTATAATAATAGTAATCTTTATTAGTGTCACTAATAGGCTTACATTAACACTGTAATGAAGTTACTGTGAAGATCCCCTAGGCGCCACACTCCGGCACCTGTTGGCACTGAGAGAGAATTCAGAATGTTCAATTCACCTAACAAGCACGTCTTTCGGGACTTGTGGGAGGAAACCGGAGCACCCGTAGGAAACTCAAACGGACGCGGGGAGAACATGCAGACTCCACACAGACAATGACCCAAGCTGGGAATCATACCCGGGTCCCTGGCACTGTGAAGTAACAGTGCTATCCACTGTGCTACCATGCTGTTATCCCCTTTCCAGAAAGCCAACTTTGGTCCCTTTGTTCCTGCAAGCTACTTCTCCATATAAAGTCCGTGAACATGCTGTTGCCTTCCAAATCTGTGCCTGATATTCCTGGAAATCTGTGTTTGAATCAGAGGCAGTTTTACAGTTCGTGGGGTCCCGCACTCATCTTCATTTGTGCCCCCCCCCTGACCACAACCCCCCACCCCCCCCCCCCCCCCCACCCACCGCAATTCCACCTAACCCTACAGAACGCAAAGTTGGAAGCCACAAAAATGCACAAACTGATCACTGCGTTTTAACTTGAAATCCAAACTTAGCTCTTGTTAGAATAACGGTAAATATGGTCAATATTGTGATGTGAGTCTTGAGGTGAGCAAATATAGAACTTGCTGATGAGCAACGAGATGGGGGAAAAAAAAATCAGTTGATGGCATCACTGCAGCACAGGCCAGTGCAGGACAGAATGAGTCAGTCCAGTGAAGGAGCAAATACTCCAATCAACACGATGCATACAATGCCATTCAGTATATTTCACAGCCTCATTCAGTTTCAAAAATAAAAGTTTACTTCCTCTCATAGAATCAACAAAATTATTGCCTTAAATTCATGTGAGTTGTGTGCCCAGTGAGTCCAAGTCCAGTGTCAGGTGACTTTGTCTGGCCAGTCTTGACAGCGATGGTGGTTAGAACTATCAGCATGTGACCAGCTGCAGTCAATATACCAGACCAGCAATGTTCCATTTGGAAAAACAGAATTTAAACAAGAGAATATGGAAGACAGGCAGATTTTTAAGATTTTCTTGCTTCATCCCTGGTTGGCCTGGCAATTTAGATAACTTTTTCTCAACACTTTTTCTATACAGAATCATCAATTACATCATCGTAGGTAAAATCTGAGTTTGATTCCCAGCTTGGGTCACTGTCTGTGCAGAGGTCTGCATGTTCTCATGATCAGCAATATCTCTTCCAACCTTTCTCTAGTTAGCGTAGCCATCGCCGAACGATTGTTTCCCTTCAATGGGATAATTTGCAAACACTACAGAAGACTGCTTTAGAGGTTTCCAAAAAAATAAACCCTCAGGAAATGGGACTTATGAAGATTTCTAACCAGCTTTCAGCCTCCAACCTCAAACCCTTTTCTCAAATCTTCCATATTACCCATGTTCTCTGGCTTATTCAGTACAAATTACTCTATCATACGCAGTGAAACAGATTTTTGGCCATGAGGCAATGTCTTCAGGGTAGGCTTCTTCCCTCACTTCAACAAAAGAATCAGCAATATCATTAGTTCCATTGTCATTTCAGAGTCCACTTGTTAAACGTTTTCAGGCGATATGGTTTCTTTGGAAATCGGCACGTCTAAGTCTTAAGATAATTCACCCATACTTTTGGTGAGGATGAATGTGCAGTTTGTGACTGTTCAACACTTCAAATTTTTTAAAGTAAAATGACGAACCGTCTTTTTGCTTAGCTTCATCCTCTTGCTTCGCCTTCAATTTTCTGTGTTTTTGACTGCCAGATTGATAATGTCGCTTCATATTGCTGAAGAAACATCTTGATTTTAGGCAGTTAATAAAGTGTCTGATGGAGCAGGCTTCTTTTGCAGTCAAACCCACGTTTTTCTCAGGTAAAGCTCTGAAAAAATTGGACTCATAACTATGAAGCTGTGATTCTGATCATGGATTTCAAAGAATATTCTACTCTCCTTCCCATTCCCCTCACAAACTCTCCCTCCTCGCAGACACCATCCTCATCACAAACCTTCCCCCCTTCCATAATGCAACGCAGCCCTCACACATTCTTCCTACCTGCATGTCTGCAACCCAAACCCCTCACACACTCTCCTCCCCTCTCACTCTTCCCCCATCCTCTCCCCACACCTTACACTCTCATTCTCTCAATCTCACTCATCTCGCTTGCCTGGGGTTTTCCAGGCAGCCTTCCCCATTCGTCGTGGCCGCCTTGCCTCGGGGAGTCGTTGACCCCCTGTTGCTGGACTTAGTCTGCTCGTTGGCTCCTCATAACTTTATTCCGGGCATCACACCTTGTGCACCTGTTGCTGTCTTGGATCCACTAGTCCCGGCGCATCGGCACAAACTTGTTTCGCTCCTCATGGCTTGATTCTCAAACTTTAACAACCTTTCCCTTGCCTCTCGTCGTAGTTGGTGTGCATGCGCACGCCTCATTAGTTACCAGTTTTCCCGCTCTTTCAGACTCACCAATCAGAGTATGATTTTGCTCTGCATTTGCTGCTGACAGGCTCAACAAATACAAATGAGCCTTTGGGCGGCACGGTATCACAGTGGTTAGCACTGTTGCTTCACAGCACCAAGGTCCCAGGTTCAATTCTCGGCTTGGGTCACTGTGTGGAGTCTGCACATTCTCCCCGTGTCTGCATGGGTTTCCTCTGGGTGCTCCGGTTTCTTCCCGAAAGACATGCTATTAGGCCATTTGGACATTCTGAATTCTCCCTCTGTGTACCCGAACAGGTGCCAGAATGTGGCGACTAGGGGCGTTTCACAGTAACTTCATTGCAGTGTTAATGTAAGCCTACTTGTGACAATAAAGATTCTTATTATCAACAAATGCAGAGTAATCAACCTCCAATTGCCTACCCAGTGCACCGGCCCAACTCGTGGGGGGGGGCATTGATTTGTGCCCTGTGCCTAGGCATGGTGTTTTTCATTGTAAATCTGCCTTTGGTTTGAATCATTCCAGTCAGGCCTTTGTCCCTGCCACAGCGCTGATAAGCAGCCCTTATCAAAACCATAAATGCATCCATGTGTCAAGACTGTAGGAAACTTTGCTTCCTCGTCTTTTTAGACTAATACGCGATCTTTATCATGATTGACCATACCAGCCTCCTCCAAAATCTCTCAGCTGTTGTGCAGTTAGGTGTGAAGGCCATCTTTTTAAATTCTTACCCATCTTACCCTTAGCCAGAGTCACACCTGCAATGGGTTCTCTTCTCGCTCCCACATCTTTTTCTCTGATGTCCTCCAGGGACATATCATTGACCCCTCCTATTTCTCATCTACATACTGTTCATCGACAACATCACCTGATAACCTAGAGTTAGATTTTATGACCCCCTGGGGGTGGGTTGATGGATGGGGTATGGCCTGGCTAGGGGCTACTTGTCCTATCCACTCTCATCTCTGCTGCAGTTTTAGAGATAACAGGGCAGGGGTCAGGAGCCTGTCCTTGGGCCAATGAGGCTATTAAGTAACCAATTATTCATCACTTAAGGGCAACCTGCTGCCACTGCTTGGCTTTGCACTTGCCAAGTTAGCTATTTGGCAGGTTTCACTGGTCCAATGGTGGCGGTCAGGGGGAGGGGTTGCACTTACTTTGCAGTTACACTGTGCTCATAGAGGCCTCCCTCCCACACCCCTTAGGTTTCCCCACTCCCCTGCCCCCCTGGCCTTGATGAGATTGTGGGCGTACCGGAAAGTCCAGCAGTCAGGTTTCTTCGGCATAGTCAAGACCACCTAAGGCCAAAGCACCCAGGGTCCACCCCACTACTGGCCCAGAGCGAAGAGGTACTCTTGGAGAACAGAGAGTCAGTCAGCACCTGCTGGAAGGAGCACTTTTAAGACCTTCTTAACAGAGACTCTGTCTTGAACGCAAATGTCCTCAGCTCCATCCTGTAGCTACCCGCACGATCTCAGCACAAGCCCAACCTGCCACAAGGTAAAAAGGTCAATTCAACAGCTAAAGAACAACAAGATATCTGGAACATGCGGAATTCCAGCCAAAGCACTAAAACATAGCGGAGAAGCACGATTGGTGTGAATACATTGGGTGGGATTCTCTGTCGGCGGGATCCTCTGCTTCGCCGGCAGCACACTCACCCCCGTAGATTTCCTGATGGTGTGTGGGTGGCCACAATGGGAATCCCCATTGGCCGGCTGCTGGGACGGAGTATCCCGCTGCTGGCAGGGGCCTGCTGCGTCAAAGAACGGGTCTGGCGAGAGGGAGAATCTTGCCCATTACCTCATTTCCCTTATCTGGAAGGAGGAGAACATGCTAGGAGATCTCAGATGCCATAATCGTGACCATCTTCAAGAAAGGTGACAAGTCCGACTGCACTAACCACAGAGGGATTTCCCTGCTGTTGACCACAGGGAATGTCATCGCCAGAATCCTCCTTAATCCCCTTTTCCCTGTGGCTAAAGAGCTCCTCCCAGAGTCCCAATGTGGATTTCATCACGAAGGGGCATAACAGACATAAACTTCATTGCGTGGCAATTACAGGAGAAATGCAGGGAATAACATCAACCCTTGTGCATGGACTTCTTTGATCTCACAAAGGACTTTGACAATCGTATAGGATCATGAATCATCCTCCTCTTATTTCATCTGCCCCCAAAGGTTTGTCACTATCCTCCACTTGCTTCACAATGATATACAAACTGTGATCTTGTCACTGGAATTAGAGAACTGCTGGCCTTTTGATTGGACAGCCAATCTCCGAAGGTGGGACTTCCTCCTCAGATAGAAAAGGCCCTCTAGCCAATTAATGGAGAAACGTGTAAAATGGCTGCAAGAGAGCCAGCCTAACTGAGGCAAGCTCATCCCTGACACCCATAAAATGCCAACCCAAAGTGCCAGTTTTCACATGTATAAAGACGACACCCAGCTGATTTTTCTTTAAGGAAAGCATTACTAGCCCATCCAATCTTTCCTCATAGCTGCAATTTTCAACAAAAGTGTGTAAAATCAGGATAATCAGTAACCTTGATGAGGCATTCTCCTGAGGCCAGAAATGATGATATTCTTGTAAATCTCTCTGTACTCTCTTCAGAGCATTTATGTATTTCCTGTAATGTGGTGACTTGAACAATGCATAAAATCCCAGCTGTGGCCCAACCAGCACTTTACACAGTTCCATCATTACAACCCTGCATTTGTATTCAGTACCTCATCCAATGAAAGCATTCGATATGCTTTTGTTACCATTTCATCCACGTGTCCTGCCACCTGTGGATATGCATTCCAGATCTCACTTCCTCTACCCCTCTCAGCATCTTCCTGTTTATTGAGTATTCTGTTGGATGTACTGTTTGCGTGCTTTGTTTGCCCTCTCCAAAAGCATTACCTCATACTTTTCCGGTTTGAATACCATTCACGACTTTTCCACCCAAATCATTGATATTATTCTGGAGTCGACAGCTATCCTCTTCACTATCAACTGCACGGCCAATTTTTGTGAAATCTGCACATGTCCTAATCATGCCTCCCACGTTTAAGTCCCAATCATTTAATAGATACAATAAACTACAAGGGCCCTAACACTGAGCCCTGTGGAACATCACTGGAAACCGCTTTCCACTCGCAAAAGCACCCATCACTGAGCATCCATCACTGAGCCAATTTTGGATCCAACTTGCCATTTTCCCCTGAATCCCATGGGATCTGTCTTTTGACCAGTCTGCCACATGAAACCTTGTCAAATGCCTTTCTAAAATCCATGTAGACAACATCCACTGCACTACCCAAATCAATCCTAGTTATTTCCTCAAAGATTTTGATTAAATTAGTAAGACATAACCCTTTCCAAACAAAACCATGCTGACGATGCCTAATCAACCCATGCCTTTCTGAATGACATTTAATCCTGTTTCTCAGAATTAAATCCAATAATTTGCCCACCACCGAAGTCTGACAAACCGGCTTAGAATTTTATCGCCTATCACTCACAACGTTTTTAGATAATTGTACAATGTTTGCAGACCTTCAATCCCTGATACCAAAACACAAAATCATTTGGCGAGTTGGACCTCGGGGCACTCCTGCATTATCTGCCTAGACCTCTTGGACTGGCCTGCGGGGGGGGGTCACATTTCTGTCTCCAGGCCGTTAAGTTGTGATGTGACCCCCTCTCTTAACATGATATCCACGTAGTTTTCAACTTCGCGGATGCGCCACAATAACTTTTGCCAGAGCTCAAGTTTCTGCACCACCCACACTGAGCAATTCAGTCAGTGACTGAATTATATTCTCAGGATTTACATCCTCAGTCATCTTTGGCATGTGTGTCGATTTTTAAAAACACATAACTGATTTAAAAGTTCAACATGTCCGGACGTAAGTCTTGAGTTTTTTTCCAGCATTTTAATAAGAACACGGGGAGTCCTCACCGAGTAAAATAAAGAACTTTGATTTATTTACAATACGTTACATACACTTCCCGGTGACCCCGACCAGGTTTCTTTCTGGCAGGTGTCTTACTGGCCGACCTTTTATACAATTCTAAATGGGGTACCCCCACCCCTCAGCGAGTGAGTTTGTACTCAGCGAGAACCACGGGTGAGATAATTATTCCCACCCTGTAAGTCCCGTAAGGGATATTACAATCAGCTCGACATGTTCACACTGTCCTCACAGAGATAGGCTCAGCAGGCCCATCATTCGATTATTTACAAACACTCCTGCCCCTGCATTTGAAGGAAGCCTGCCAAGTCTACGTCCTGCATTGCCTTGGCATTCGGGAGACACACGGCCCAGTCAGTTTCGGCACACGCTGTCAATGACAGCTTCTTCCTCTCATAGGTCATGCTGAGCACTCAGCAGATATACCAAAGCATTGCTTCCATAGCATTACAGTCCTGCCCAAGTGCATTACCTCACATTTAACAGATTGATTTCATTGCCCACTGATCAGTTCATCTGACCAGCCCGTGTATATCCTCCTGTAATTGAAGGCTATCCTCCTCACTATTTGCCACCCCACCAATTTTTGTATCATCTGTGAACTGACTGATTAACCTTCCCACATTCAAGTCTAAATTATTTATATCAACCACAAACAGCAAGGGTCCCAACACTGATCCCTACGGGACTACACCAGTGACAAGCTTCCAGTCAGAAAAACACCCCTGGACCATCACTCTCTGCTTCCTGCCACTCAGCCAATTCTGGATGCAATTTGCCAAATTTCCTTGGATCCCATGAGCTCTTACCTTCGCTATTAGTCTCCCATGTGGGACCTTACCAAAAGCCTTGCTGAAGTCCAAGTGGATACGTCAAATGCATTTCCCTCATCTACACACCTGGTCACCTCTTCAAAAAATTCAATCAAGTTGGTCAGCCTGACCTCCCCTTAACAAAACCATGCTGACTGTCCTTGATTATCCCTGCCTCTCCAAATGCAGATTAATTCTGACTCTCAGAATTGCTTCCAATAGTTCCCTCACCACTCAGGTTAGACTGACTGGCCTGTTTCCTGGTTTATCCCTTCCTCCCTTCTTGAATAAAGGTACCAAGTTCCTTCTCACGTCCATTTTGTACCACATGGATACCTTTTTCTTGATTCACTTTACCATTTTATTTATTCAGCTCTTGTTTTCTGCAACTTTTGCCTGAAGCTTGTTTCTTTTTCCAACAAGCGTGTGCAATGTGGCCCTTTCTGCCACAATTTCTGCACATGATGTCTTTGCACCAGCTATCTGCTGCTGAGTGCCCGTTTTTTTCACACTTCTGGCAAGTGCGAGGCTATGTTTGCATTCGAGTTTCAGCTGACATTTTGTGAATTTTTGTCCTCGAACTCAACTGTTGTTGCTTCTTTAGCTGCTAATTCTATGGATACAGCAACATCCAAAGCTTTCTTTAGGGTCAGGTTAACAACGGCTTTTGAGTGGCTTTGCTCCTTAAACCACAGACTAATCTATTCTCAGTATTCAACCAGTCTTTCCAAGTGTGGTAGTCACCACTAGTAGTATTACATGTATTACGGTATGGCCCATAGAGTAGAGGTACATGGGTAAATCCCTGCCTTCTGTCTCCGCCCAGTAGGTGGCGTATGAATGTGTGTGCTCGCCGGTGCTGCAGCCATTCTGGTTCCAGCTACAGGAGGGACCACATCTTTACTCAATAAAGCCTTGATTATTCCACTACTCTCGTCTTTGTGGTAATTGATAGTGCATCAATTTATTGAGCAAAGTTTTTAAAACGATGGATCTCCGCATCAAGCCTGATCGACTGCAGCTGAGCCCTCAAGCAGCCAACGCTACGTCCGTCTTTGACCACTGGCTAGCCTGCTTCGATAGCTACCTCCAAACATCCACAGAGGAACCCGCGGACTCCTAGAAGCTCCAAGTCCTCTATTCACGGGTGACCCCTGACATTTTTCCTCTCATCCGGGATGCGCTCACCTCTCCGAAGCTATGGAGCTCCTGAAGGGACATTACGTTCGACCAGTCAGTCAGGTATACGCCAGGCACCTCCTGGCCACGAGACAGCAACTCCCCAGTGAGTCTCTGGACGATTTCTGGCATTCCCTGCACATCCTGGGGGGGAACTGTGACTGCCAAGCAGTTTCGGCAGTCCAGCACACTGAACTTTTAATTTGAGATGCTTTCGTTATGGGCATGAAGTCTGCGTACGTCCGCCAGCGGCTACTGGAAGGGGGTACGCTTGATCTTGCGGGTACTAGGCAGCTCGCTAACTCGTTAGAAGTGGCCTCCTGTAACGTTCAACCCTCCGCCCCTGACCGCGCGGCACCCTCGTGGGCATCGTGGGTCCCACCAGCTGCCGACTCAAGCTCACCGCAAGCCTGCGCCGCGCGGCAGCCAGCCAACTCTGGGGGGGGGGCTCAAGTGCTATTTTTGCGGGCAGCACAAACACCCCAGGCAGCGCTGCCCAGCGCGGGGTGCGACCTGCAGCGGCTGTGGGAAGAAGGGACACTTTGTTTCTGTTTGCCAGGAACGGTCGGTCGCCGCTGTTTCCAGGCTCGGCGTTCCTACACCCCACGTGAGACCCAGGGGCCCCGCCATTTTCCTCTCCTCAAGCCACGTGCGGCCCGTGGGTGCCGCCATCTTTGATGCTGCCCGCCATGAGCGCCGCCATCTTCGGCGCCATTTTGGACGGTGCCTCAGGACCCCTGCTCGTCTGGCCGTTCATCACCTGCCGCTACATCCGCCACCGCTGACCAGCCCGGGACCTCCCAGCATCTTACGCAACTCGCCTCTATCATCCTAGACCAGTCCCGGCCCCGCAACCTTGTGACCGCGACGACGACGGTGAAAATCGATGGGCACGAGACGACCTGCCTTTTTGACTCCGGGAGCACAGAGAGCTTCATCCACCCCACTACGGTAAGGTGCTGCTCCCTCCCGGTACACCCAGTCACCCAGAAAATCTCCCTGGCCACTGGATCCCATTCCGTGGAAATCCGGGGGTACTGCATCGCGACCCTCACCGTCCAAGGCGTAGAGTTTAGCAACTTCCGGCTCTACGTCATCCCCCACCTCTGCGCTGCCCTGTTACTCGGCCTGGACTTCCAGTGCCACCTCCAAAGCTTAACCTTAAAATTCGGCAGACCCCTACCCCCCCTCACCGTATGCGGCCTCACGACCCTTTAGGTCGATCCACTTTCCCTGATTGCGAACCTCACCCCGGATTGCAAACCCGTCGCCATCAGGAGCAGACAGTACAATGCCCAGGACCAGACCTTTCGTGGTCCAACGGTTTCTGCGCGAAGGGGTCATTGAGGCCAGCAACAGCCTCTGGAAAGCTCAAGTGGTAGTAGTAAAGACTGGGGAGAAGCACAGGATGGTCATTGACTACAGTCAGACCATCAATCGGTACACGCAGCTCGACGCATACCCCCTTCCACGCATACCTGACATGGTCAATCAGATTGCGCAGTGTCGAGTTTTTTCCACAGTGGACCTGAAGTCCGTCTACCACCAGCTCCCCATCTGCCCGGAGGACGGCCAATACACTGCGTTCTAAGCAAATGGCCGCCTTTATCACTTCCTTATGGTTCCCTTTGGCGTCACTAATGGAGTCTCAGTCTTCCAGCGAGAGATGGACCGAATGGTTGACCGGTACGGACTGCGGGCCACCTTCCTGTACCTAGATAACGTCACCATCTGCGGCCATGATCAGCAGGACCACGACGCAAACCTCCAAAAATTCCTCCAGACCGCCAAACTCCTTAATCTCACCTACAATAAGGAGAAATGCGTGTTCCGCACCAACCGCTAAGCCATCCTTGGCTATTAATATACCCTCATCCGGAGGCGGAGTTCCCCAGGGTTCCAAACCCGGTCTTAAAGGGACATTACATTAAGAAAAACACAGTGTCCGTTGGGGGTGAAGTGGGATTACATGCCCATTCTCTTTGGAGGCTTGATCGTCCTTGTCGACCTTCTCAGCTCGGGCGGTGGTGCGGCGGACATGAACGTCTTCAATGAGGGGCTGGTTTAGCACACTGGGCTAAATCGCTGGACTGTGGCGACTAGGGGCTTTTCACAGTAACTTCATTGAAGCCTACTTGTGACAATAAGCGATTTTCATTCATTTCATTCAATTTTCATTTTCAATCATGACACAAGTGTACTCGTAAAATGAAGGCTTTAATAAACAGAACTTCGGAATGGGCTGGGCAGGGCTGTCGTGGATGCTGGCCCTGCCCATAGAAAAAGCATGGTGTGCCCCGGGTCTGGGCGGGTCGCCGCGCAGCGCAGGCCCGTGGCGTGGCCGAGTCTGGGGAAGGCCGAGAGGGGCTCGCAGGGTCCGCAGGATACGTGCCGAGGTTCTGGTAGGCCACCTCCAGAGAAGTGGTGAGCGTTACCGTTTCCTGCAGATTTTTCGCCCCGTTTTCTAGGAGTCGCTGCGTATTTTGTTCGATCGGATTCCAGACACATAGGCGTCACGGATGTGTTGGTTCATGTGGACCTCCGCTGTCACATCTTGATGGTTACAGTTTCTAGTGAGCATGGTGAGCTTTTCCAAGTATTCGTCTAGCGATTCTCCTGAGCACCGCCGGCCAGTAGAGAGCAGATGCCGTGCATGTACATCATTGATGGGTTTTACGAAACGCTTCCTCAGAATCTCGATCGCCGGGCTGGAGTCGGCCGCCTTCTCGATCAGGTTGGAGATTCTGTGGCTCACCCGGGCGTGGAGTAGGCGCAGCTTGCAAGGGGACTGCCGAGGAGTCCAGGTACGCCTCAAAACACCAAAGCCAGTGTTCAAAAATTTCTTTGACTTCCGGCATACGTGCGTCCAGGCCGAGCTTGAGACTGCTATCCATCCTATCGTAATCTCTTTATCATAGAATTTACAGTGCAGAAGGAGGCCATTCGGCCCATCGAGTCTGCACCAGCTCTTAGAATGAGCACCCTACCCAAGGTCAACACTGCCACCCCATTCCCATAACCCAGTAACCCCACCCAACACTAAGGGCAATTCTGGACACTAAGGGCAATTTATCATGGCCAATCCACCTAACCTGCACATCTTTGGACTGTGGGAGGAAACCGGAGCACCCGGAGGAAACCCACGCACACACGGGGAGGATGTGCAGACTCCACACAGACAGTGACCCAAGCCGGAATCGAACCTGGGACCCTGGAGCTGTGAAGCAATTGTGCTATCCACAAGGCTACCGTGCTGCCCCAGATTTATTAAATTGAAATACCCTCAACCATGACACGAGAGAGTGTACTCGTAAAACAAAGGCTTTAATAAACAGAGATCTTCGCCAGCTTGAGAGATGAGTACTCAGTGAGCGCCGCCCACAGGACGTCACCTTATATCCGGCCACTGGGAGGTGGATCCGGAGGCGGAGTCCCCCAGGGTTCCAAACCCAGTCTTAAAGGGACATTACATGCATGATCTTAAAGGCACACTACCCATTCATCACAGCTATGTTGTGGAAAATGGAGTTCTAGGGACCAACCCCAACCGCATGCGCCCCCTCATGGAACTCCCACTGCCCCAAGGCCCTGAAACGATGCCTGGGGTTTTTCTCCTACTATGCCCAGTGGGTCCCTAATTATGCAGACAAGTCCACAGTTTTTCCCCTGACGGCTGAGGCCCGCCAGGCCTTCAACCGCATCAAGGCAGACATCGCCAAGGCCACGATGCACGCGGTTGACGAGTCCCCCTTTCAGGTGGGGACCAGATATTTTGTGGTGGGGATCAAAGACAATGGGAGGTATTTTCTGTCCCCAAGAGCGGCAGGAATCATGGGTGGAGGCACTACATTTGGTGTGGTTCCCACCAGCGGGAAATTAGTTTGGAATTTTGTTCTCTTGACTGATGGCGGATTAAAGGTGGGTCAGGTTCCCCACTGATCTATGTTGGGAATCACCTTTTCATTAATTTATAGCCCATGAATGCTCATTAAAACGTAAAATACCGGAATTACATTCCCTACATTTTGGTTGAACTTCCAAGGCCTGCAGAACTCAATCTTGAATCCACCAGGTCAAAACTGGCGACGAGCTGGGCGAACAGCGTTTGCAGGCATTGACTTCGTCACTACCTGGCAATTGTCTGAGGTTAAACCAGACTGTTCAGAACCTTGGTATAGCACAATTTATTAAACTTGCTGCTGTCACTTGATAATGGCGCAATTACCCTGAAAATAGCGTTAGGGTAGGAGAGTAATTCCAGTTCCTACACTTGAATGACTTTGGCAGATAAACACGTAGCAAAAATGATCCTGCAGTTTGCACTACCATATGTATGATGATATTTAAAGAGCATCATTACAATTGCCCTGTGAAGGCGATAACAAATTCTTTGTGTACGTTCCAACCACATAAGAGTTGGAATAAAGATGGGTTTAATTGATTCTGGGATAACTACATGCAGATATGAAAGCTTATAATGCATTGTTGCTGGTGCAGAGTAGACTTTTGAAGATTCTCGATTATCGTGGGCCCTCGGCACAGAGCCTCGGGACTCACTTAAATAAAATGAAATGATTATTTTTTTACCGATATTAAAGAATATAGAAAAGACAGAAAGGATAATTGTGAGTGACTTGGTGTGATAGTGAATTGGAAGGCTGCTTTACATCTCTCCTGATTGAAGTCAATGGATATAAAAATGGTGAGAGGTGTAGAATGGTCTGCTGACTGGCTATCACACATTTCACAGGAGCGCAGCAAAAGTACATGTTTCAATAAGGTCATCTCTCATTAGAGTTTAAGAGAATGAGAGTGATTTTTTGAACCACATAAGATTCTGAAGGGTAGATCCTGAGAGGATGTTAACCCTCGTGGGGGAATCTAGAATTGGGGAGCAGTTTAAAAATAAGGGGTGGGATTCTCAATCCCGCCACACCCATTTTCTGGTGCGCTGTGTCCCCGCCGGCAGTGGGATTCTCCGTCCTGGCAGCCGGCTAATGGGGTTTCCCATTGGGGGCACCCCTACGCCGTCGGGAAATACATGGGTGTGAGTGCGTTGCCGGAGAAACGGAGGATCCTGCCGAAGGAGACTCCAGCCCAAGACGTCTCCCATTTAGGATAGAGATGAAGAATGTCTTCTCTCTCAAATGGTTGTAATCTTTTTAATTCTCTATTCCTGAGTTCAGTGGTGGCTGCGTCATTGAATATATTTAAGAATAAATTAAGCAGGTGTTTGATCTATCAGGTTGAGAACTATGTGAGGCAGGCAGGTGAGTGGATTTTGATCGCAATCAGATTAACCATGATAGTACAAATGTCGGAGCAGCCTCGAGGGGCCAAGTGGGCTACTAATATTCCCAGTTCTTATGTTTCTATGTTCACAATCTATTCCAATATCTTTTTAATATTTCCAAGAACGATAAACATGCAACTGAAAACTGACTGTTTCTAAACTTCTTTTAAAAAATGTCACTTGTATCTGCAACCTTTAGGCGTCCATCTTCGAAAGCAGCATTCCTACACAAGCTCGAGCATGAAATGCCGCTACTGTGAGGCTACATTCCATGAGCGTTATGCACTTATCCAGCACCAAAAGACCCACAGGCATGAGAAACGCTTCAAGTGTGACCAGTGTGATTATGCATGTAAACAGGTATACTGCAGAAGAGTTTGAAGGTACAGTTTACTCCAGATTTATATGTAATGTTTAAGAGAATAAAATAATTTCACGATCTCAAACCGATTTCTGAATACTCGGCTGCTGATACCATGGAGTGACGGTCAGTATTATCAATTCAGAATGCTGCAGGTTTAGCCAGAAAATAAACTGGAACCTTTTTTGGGGAAGGCTACCATGTGTGTTGTCAGACTGCAGGGGTTTCACAACCAAGTCCAATTCGATTTTCAGTTGACAGCCACCTCTGCCAGATGTCCACTGGATGGTAAAAATCATGGTGAAGTTTGTAATTTACATTGGATCTTTTGACCTTTGAATTCAGAAATACTAAGCAAGAGTCGCAGACTGGGTTTTCTGCTTCTGGAGCCTTGATCAAGATTTGTAATGTGCACACCTATTTGATTATGCTACTGTTTCTGTTCACACTGGTGGTTTTACACTCTATTTTCACACTTCCTCTTCTCAATTTAAGCCTATGCCTTAATTTGATTTTTTTAAATTACCAAAAATGATCATTGAGCCCCATCTGCAGGCCATGTCAAATATTCCCAGTTCAAGAACCTTAAACGTTTACAAAGCAGGAGGTATCAGTTCATCATGTGTATGCCGGCTCTTCATTGGACCACCATTGATTCATCGTCTTCTTAAATGATGTAGTGGTTTCAGCCTCAGCTACCCCCTATGGAGCTCCAACAACTTTTGCATAAAGAAAGCTCTTGGGCTGGATTCTCCGATTTTGAGACTATGTCCCCACGCCGGCGTGAGATCGCCCCACGAAAACTGGCACAAAACGGCTGCCGATTTCCCGTTTTGCTGGGGGCTAGCAGGGAGGCAGTATAGAGCACCCGGCTCTAGCTGTCGATATGGCCTGGAGAATTGCCGGGTCCATGGCCGAGCATGCGCACGGCGGCGGCCTGCAGCGGCCACGCTGTGCTTCATGTCGGACACGGCCTGTGGAATAGTTCCACCCCCCCTTCGACTGGCTCGTGCGCCCCGGACCTCAACCACAGTGCCCCCAGCCCCTGATGAAGTCCCCCTCTTCCTGCAGATTGGCCCTCCCCCAACTAGCGGCGCTGGACTGAGTCCGCAGCCACCACGCCGAGTTCCCGACAGGTGAGACCATGAGAGACCCACGCCGTCAGGAACCCGGCCAGTCGGGGGCGGAGCATTGGGGGGTGGGCCTCAGGCAACGGCCTGAGGCCGTGGATACGTGGCGTGCTTTGGAGGGGACGGAGCATCGCGGAAGCGGCGCCGCCCCCAATTCTGTCGGGAATTTGGATTCTCCGGCCCATCGCCGAATGCGATGTGGGTGACTGGAGAATCCAGCCCCTTATCTCCTCTCTGCGATTGATGAATTGTCACTGACTCCTGAACCTATTCGCCCTGTCAAAACCAATCAGCAATTTTTAAAAACCGCTTTCCTAGCCTTTTTACTCCAATGGAAATAGTTGCATCTAAAATGTTTCTTCTTAATTTCAATGAAACCACCGCTGGGCCTGATGAAATGCCTGCAAAGAGTTAAAAACAACCAATTTGATTTAGTATCAGTCTGTTGCTAGCAATCACTGTTCCTGTTTTATGCACAGAAACGTCACATGATAATGCATAAGCGTATCCACACCGGGGAAAAGCCATTCAGCTGCCCCCAATGCGATAAGCGGTTCAGACAGAAGCAGCTGCTGGATTTTCATTTCAAGAAGCACCACAATCCCAGTTTCATCCCAGAGGCATACGTTTGCTCCCGGTGTTGTAAGAGCTTCACTCGCAAGGTACCTGCTTGTGTTTTGCCTTTGTTATAGTGTGCAGGGCCTGTCATACCAGGCGTTTTGCAGTGCACGCAGGTCTCGGGAGTAACAATTAAAGAATAATCTGTGTTACTCGAACCCCTCAAATGGGAGTATGACTGAACAAGGAGTACCACCCTCAGTGGCAGTCAGGGTTCGCCTAGTGCATAAACCCACATGTGAACATGTGATTCTTCATTATCAATTCTATTGTGCAGCATTCTGTAATGCTCCACAATAGTTGAAAGAGAAGAAACACTGAATCCATGGGTCTTGTAAGATATAACTTCATACCCCTGACAGGTTGCCATACTATTCGGACATGAGAAATAATGAGACAAAACTCAAAGCTTGAATAAAGCACTGATGTTTTTACTAGCTTGGTACAATACAGTAACTTTTACACTACATCCGTTAACAATACACCTGCTAGTCACAAGAACATTATAAGAAGTCATACAAACGATCACCCAGAGAGGTCAACCTCTTGGCAGTTATGTCATCTAGCAGCTGACCAGGCTATTTTAGCTAAGCAACAAATTACCTTTACAATTACCTTTTATGCCCTTCCAAAGGTGGGCAGAATGCTTCATTGGCAAGGTCAATATTGTTCTATGGAAATCAACCTTAAGCTACAATTATCCAATGAGGCATCCAGTTCTTTGTTCGAACCATGATATTAGACTATTTTGACAATGAGCATATGTTTGAGCCCCTTCAATAATTTTCCAGCCCGTGGCCGTTGTCTATACTTTCAAAATCTTTATTAGTCCTCTTGCCTGGTCACGCACACATTTTATAATTATAGGATAATAAGACAATTCAAACCACTTAATTTTCTGACTTCTTACAAACTATTGTTTGTAAAATTCCGAGACTCTGCATTCTAAAAGGATCAAACCTTGACCTCATGGGCGGAATTCTTCCATGCCTGTGTCAGCGGGATCAATGGTGGGCAGTGCGGTGCAGAATTCGATGTGAGGTCCAAAAATCAGTGAAATGACAGCAGGATCACGAGAGGCCAGCGTGATTTGCAATATGGGCCTGACCAGAATCTCCCCCCTACACCTGATTCTCCGTGACGTCAGTGGGAAGACATGCTGGTTCAGAACACATCTGGGCTAACATGTGCAAAAGTTGGGACTTACCTTCAGAGCTTTTGTCAGCTTATGGACATCCGATGAGAAGATAGAAGCCACCAATTGCTGGGGCATCAGGTGCAGCACAGGATGGGTGGAACTTCATCCATGTGTCGCTTCCACAAAACAGCTTCCAGAGGATAGGATTTCTCCACCGAGCAACCCAGCTCAAAGATTCGGACATCCTTCCAGGGACTTTGCCAGATGATCGGTCAGTCTTCCAGGGTCATCACCATGGGATTGAACCTCCCTTCAGGGTCATCACCATGGGATTGGACCTTCCTCCAGGGTCATCGCCATGGGATTGGGCCTTCCTCCAGGGTCGTCACCATGGGATTGGACCTTCCTCCAGGGACAACACCATGGGATTGGACCTTCCTCCAGGGACATCACCATGGAATCTGACCATATGGAATGCTTACCTTCATAGGATGATGCATCGATTATAAAAACTGGCAAGTCACGCTGCAGTTGTATAGAACCTTTGTACGGCTGCACTTGGAATATTGCGCACAATATTAGTCGCCTCACTACCAGAAGGATATGGAGGCTTTGGAGAGGGTGCAGAGGAGGTTTACCAGGATGTTACCAGGACTGGAGGGTGTTAGCTGAGTAGACTCAGACTGTTTTCATTAGCTGGAGGTTGAGGGGTGACCTGAGAGAGGTCTACACGATTATGAGGGGCATGATGGATAGAGTGGATGGGTAGGCACCTTTCCCCGGGTGGAGGGGTCAGTCACCAGGGGGCATACGTCCAAGGTCCGTGAGGCAAAGTTTAGAGGAGATGTGCGAGGGACGTTTTTTACACAGGGTGATGAGTGCCTGGAACGCGTTGCCAAGGAAGGTTGTGGAAGCAGATACATTAACGGCGTTCAAAAGACACCTTGACAAATACATGGATTTTTTTGATTTTTAAAATTAAAAAAAAAATTTAGGGTACCCAATTCATTTTTTCCAATTAAGGGGCAATTTAGTGTGGCCAATCCACCTACCCTGCACATCTTTGGGTTGTGGGGCGAAACCCATGCAAACACGGGGAGAATGTGCAAACTCCACACGGACAGTGACCCAGAGAAGGGATCGAACCTGGGACCTCGGCGCCGTGAGGAAGCAGGGCTAACCCGTGCTGCCCGACAAATACATGGATAGGAGGAATATAGAGGGATACGGCACAAGGAAGTGTTGAGGGTTTTGGCCAAGGTTGGTATCATGACTGGTACAGGCTTGGACGTCCGAAGGGTCTGTTCCTGTGCTGTATTGTTCTTTGTTCTTTCAGGGACATCACCATGGGATTGGACCTTCTTGCAAATACTTTGCAATGGGTTTGGACCTTCTTCCAGGGACTTTACGATGGGTTTGCGCCTTCTATCAGGGACTTTACAATCGGTTTGGGCCTTCTTCCTGAGACATTGCAATGGATTTGGGCCTTCTTCCAGGGATATTGCAATGGGCTTGGTTATTCTGCCAGGGCGTTGCAATCGATTTTTTTTCTTTTTTTAAAAAAATGTGTTTATTCAAATTTTCCAACAAAATTTTTAACAAACCCCCTCCCCCCATAATAAAAAGAAAGAAACGCAAACACAACAGTCAAAAATTATACAAAACTTTTACATTGGTTTCCCCATATAGAGTAACCCCCCCATATGACATTCAAAGGTACCCGTAGGGAAGCCCCCTCCACCCACCCGAATTCCCCCCCCGAAAGAACCCCCCCCCCCCCCTCCTCCCTCCCCCCCCCCACCCTTGGGTTGCTGCTGCTGCTGACCTCCTCCTAACGCTCCGCTAGATAGTCTAGGAACGATTGCCACCGCCTGAAGAACCCCTGCACAGACCCTCGTAAGGCAAACTTTATCCTCTCCAGCTTAATGAACCCTGCCATATCATTTATCCAGGCTTCCACACTGGGGGGCTTCGCGTCCTTCCATAATAGCAAGATCCTCCTCCGGGCTACTAGGGACGCAAAGGCCAGGATACCGGCCTCTTTCGCATCCTGCACTCCCGGCTCGTCCGTTACCCCAAATAGTGCCAACCCTCAACTCGGCTTGACCTGGACTTTCACCACCTTGGACATAGTCCTCGCGAAACCCCTCCAAAACCCATCCAGTGCCGGGCATGACCAGAACATGTGGCCGTGATTTGTTGGGCTTCCCGAGCACCTCCCACATCTATCCTCCACCCCAAAGAACCTACTCAACCTCGCCCCTGTCATATGCGCTCTGTGAATAACCTTGAATTGTATTAGGCTGAGCCTGGCGCAAGAGGAGGAAGAATTAACCCTACTCAGGGCATCAGCCCACATACCCTAATCTATCTCCTCCCCAAGCTCCTCCTCCCACTTGCCCTTTAACTCCTCTACCGAGGCCGCCTCCTCTTCTTTCAGCTCCTGGTAAATTGCCGAAACCCTGCCTTCTCCAACCCATACACCCGAAATCACCGTCCTGAGTCCCCTGTGCGGGAATTCCCTCACCTGCCGCCTCACAAACGCCCTCACTTGCATATACCTGAAAGCATTTCCCAGGGGTAACCCAAACTTCTCCTCCAGCGCCCCCAGGCTCGCAAACGTCCCATCTATGAACAGCTCCCCCGTTCTCCTAATCCCTGCCCGATGCCAGCTCCGAAATCCCCCATCCATCCTTCCCGGGATGAACCGATGGTTCTCCCGAATCGGGGACCAAACCGAGGCTCCCACCTCGCCCTTGTGTCGGCTCCACTGCCCCCAGATCTTCAACGTCGCCGCCACCACCGGACTCGTGGTGTACCTTGCCGGCGAGAGCGGCAGCGGTGCTTTCGCCAGCGCCCTCAGGCTCATGCCCACACAGGACACCATCTCTAAACTCTTCCACGCCACCTCCTCTCCCTCCATTACCCACTTACAGATCATCGCCACATTGACTGCCCAATAATAGTCGCACAAATTTGGCAGAGCCAGCCCTCCCTGTCCCTACTACGCTCCAGAAACACCCTCTTTACCCTCGGGGTCTTATTTGCCCACACGAAACCCATGATACTCCTACCTACCCATTTGAAAAAGGCCTTGGGATCATAATGGGAAGGCACTGGAACACAAAGAGAAACCTCGGGAGGACCATCATTTTAACCGACTGCACCCTGCCCGCTAGCGAGAGTGGCAGCACATCCCACCTTTTGAAACCTCCTCCATCTGCTCCACCAACTGCGTCAAATTGAGTTTGTGCAGGGCCCCCCCAACTCCCAGCCACTTGGATCCCTAAGTACCGAAAGCTCCTTTCCGCCCTCTTCAACGGCAGGTCGTCTATCCCCCTTCCCTGGTCCCCTGGATGCACCACAAATAATTCACTTTTCCCTACATTAAGCTTATGCCCCGAGAAGTCCCCAAACTCCCTTAAGATCCGCATGACCTCCGCCATCCCCTCCACTGGATCTGCCACATACAGCAACAGGTCATCCGCAAACAGCGATACCCGATGTTCCTCTCCCCCTCGGACCAGTCCCCTCCATTTCCTGGACTCCCTTAGTGCCATGGCCAGAGGCTCAATTGCCAATGCAAACAGCAAGGGGGACAGGGGGCACCCCTGCCTCGTCCCTCGGTACAGCCGAAAGTACTCCGACCTCCGCCGATTCGTAGCCACACTCGCCACCGGGGCTCTATATAGCAATCTGACCCAGCTGATGAACCCCTCCCCGAACCCAAACCTCCGCAACACTTCCCAAAGATACTCCCACTCCACCCGGTCGAAGGCCTTCTCCGCGTCCATAACTGCCACTACCTCCGCTTCTCTCTCCACCGAGGGCATCATAATCACATTGAGGAGCCTCCGCGCATTAGTGTTTAGCTGCCTGCCCTTTACAAGTCCCGTCTGGTCCTCATGAATCACCCCCGGGACACAGTCCACAATTCTCGTAGCCAGCACTTTTGCCAGCAACTTAGCATCCACATTGAGGAGCGAGATCGGTCTATACGACCCACACTGCAGTGGGTCCTTGTCCCGCTTCAGGATCAGAGAGATCAGCGCCCCGGACATTGTCGGGGGCAAGGCCTCTCTTGCCTTATTGAAAGTCCTCACTAACAACGGGCCTAGCAGGTCCACGTATTTCCTGTAAAACTCGACCGGGAACCCATCTGGCCCCGGGGCCTTTCCCGCCTGCATGCTCCCCAATCCTTTAACCAGCTCCTCCAGCCCAATTGGCGCCCTAAACCAGCCACCTCCTCCTCCTCCACCCTCGGGAACCTCAGCTGATACAAAAATCGTCGCATCCCCTCTTCCCCCGCTGGGGGCTCAGATCTGTACAGATCCCCATACAAGTCCCTAAATACCTCATTTATTCTCAACGCACTCCGCACCGTATTCCCCCTGCTATCCCTAACTCCACCTATCTCTCGCTGCCTCCCTCTTACGAAGCTGGTGTGCCAGCATCCAACTCTCCTTCTCCCCATACTCGTACATCGCCCCCTGCGCTTTCCTCCACTGTGCCTCTGCTTTCCTTGTGGTCAACAGGTCGAACTCCGTCTGGAGGTTCCGCCCCTCCCTGAGTAGTCCCTCCTCGGGGGCCTCTACATATCTCCTGTCCACCCTTAAGATCTCCCCCACCAACCTCTCCCTCTCCCTGCTCTCTCTCTTCTCCCTGTGGGCCCTGATGGAGATTAACTCTCCCCTGACCAGCGCCTCCCAGACTACCCCCACCTGCACCTCCCCGTTGTCATTGGCCTCCAAATATCTTTCAAATATCTACCCCCGCACCCGCCCGCACACCTCCCCATCCGTCAATAATCCCACATCTGGATGCCACAGCGGGCGCTGGTCCCTCTCCTCTCCTAACTCCAGCTCCACCCAGTGCGGGGCGTGGTCTGAGGTGGCTATGGCCGAATACTCCGTTCCCTCCACTTTCGGGATTAGCGCCCTACTCAAAATAAAAAAATCTATCCGGGAGTATCGGCTCTATGGACGTGGGAAAAGAATGAAAATTCCCTGGCCTGGGGCCTGACAAGCCTCCCATGGATCCACTCCCCCCATCTGGTCCATAAACCCCCTCAGCACCTTGGCCGCAGCCGGCCTCTTACCCGTCCTGGACCTAGAGCGATCCAGTGCTGGGTCCAGCACCGTGTTGAAATCCGCCCCCCCCCCCCCGACCATTATCAAGCTTCCTACCTCCAGGTCCGGAATCCGACCCAGCATGCGTTTCATAAATCCGGCATCATCCCAGTTCGGGGCATATACATTTACCAGTACCACCCACACCCCCTGCAACCTACCGCTCACCATCACATATCGACCTCCATTATCTACTACAATATTCATTGCCTCAAACGACACCCGCTTCCCCACCAGTATTGCAACCCCTCTGTTCTTTGCATCTAACCCTGAATGGAATACCTGTCCTACCCATCCCTTTCTCAGCCTAACCTGATCTGCCACCTTCAGATGTGTCTCCTGGAGCATAACCATGTCTGCCTTCAGTCCCTTTAAGTGTGCGAACACCCGGGCCCTCTTGACCGGCCCGTTCAGACCCCTCACATTCCAAGTTATCAGCCGGATTGGGGGGCTGCTCACCCCCGCCCCCGCCGACTAGCCATCTCCTTTTCTAGACCAGCCACGTGCCCGCGCCTCCTGCACCCCCCAGTCCCCCAGTCGGCGGACCCCCGCCCCAACCACCTCTCCTACTTCCAGCTCCCCTTTGGCCAATGCAGCAGCAACCCTATACCCCCCTCTCCCCCCCCCCCTCCCCCAGCTAGATCCCCATCTAGCTCTTTTGCTCCCCCATAACACTCCCGTAAGTCAGCTGACTCCTGATGACCCCGGCCTCTCCCGCCATTCCATCGA
The DNA here is from genome assembly GCF_047496885.1 of Scyliorhinus torazame. NCBI lineage: Eukaryota > Metazoa > Chordata > Chondrichthyes > Carcharhiniformes > Scyliorhinidae > Scyliorhinus > Scyliorhinus torazame. Next base: position 173,660,115 of record NC_092714.1, on the reverse strand, counting down.
CCCCCTCCAGTGTGAGAATCCCCCCTCCCCCTCCATGGCAGTCAGTGTGCGCTCCTCTCCAGCACCGCCCAGCCCCCACCCCCGTCCTTCCCTAGTGCGGGAAAAAGCCCGCGCTTTCCTGAGCCGGCCCCGCCCCCTCTGGCGCAGCTCCTTTTGCGGTCTTACCCCAATTGCCCATCCCCGGGCCTCCACTCCCCCTCTTCCTTCATGGGGGTCTGCCAACAATGTTGCTTCAACATTCCCTAAACGTAATAAACACCATATACACAGTAAACATCCCCCCACAACAGACCCTCAATTTGAGTCCAACTTTTCAGTCCGTATAAAACTCCATGCCTCATCAGGCGTTTCGAAATAGTGGTGCCGATCCTGGAACGTGACCCACAATCGCGCTGGCTGCAGCATACCGAACTTCACCCCCCTTTCGATGGAGCACCGCCTTAGCTCGATTAAAACCAGCTCTCTTCTTAGCCACCTCTTCACTCCAGTCCTGGTAGATTCGGATCTCCATGTTCTCCCACCTGCTGCTCCTCTCTTTCTTGGCCCATCTCAGGACACATTCTCTGTCCATAAAGCGGTGAAACCTCACCACTACAGCCCTTGGTGGCTCGTTGGCCTTGGGTCTCCTTGCTAGGACCCGGTGAGCCCCATCTAGCTCCAGAGGCCTCGGGAAGGCTCCTGCGCCCATCAGCGAATTGAGCATCGTGCTCACATATGCCCCAGCATCGGGCCCCTCCACTCCTTCGGGGAGACCCAGAATCTGAAGATTCTTCCTCCTCGACCTATTCTCCAGGTCCTCAAATCTTTCCGCCCACCTCTTGTGCAGCGCCTCGTGAGCCTCCACCTTCACCGCCAGGCCCAAGATCTCGTCCTCGTTCTCCGAGGCTTTTTGCCGCACCTCCCGGATCACCGCCCCTTGGGCCTTCTGGGTCTCCACTAGCTTCTCAATCGCCACTTTCATTGGCGCCAGCATTTCGGTTTTCAGCTCCTCAAAGCAGCGTCTAAGAAACCCCTGCTGCTCTTGCGACCACTGCGCCCATGCTGCTTGGTCTCCACCCGCCGCCATCTTGTTTTTTCTCCCTCTCACTTTCCGCTCCTCCAAGATCACTATTTTCACCGCTCCACTCCTGGTCCAATCCATATAATGTCGGGGGGACCCTGCTGTCACCTTCCCACACTGGAAGCCGTCGAACAATTGCCGTTGGGGCCCCTCTCGAGAGCCCAAAAGTCCGTTCCCGGCGGGAGCTGCCGAACGTGCGACCTACCTAGGCATAGCCGCAACCGGAAGTCGTTGCAATCGATTTTTACCTCCTTCCAGGGCCTTTGCAATGGGATCGGACCTTCTTCCAGGGACTTTGCAATGGGATTGGACCTTCTTCCAGAAACTTTGCAATGGGATTGGACCATAGAACATAGAACATTAATGCACAGTACAGGCCCTTCGGCCCTCGATGTTGCGCCGACCTTTGAAACCACTCTAAAGCCCATCTACACTATTCCATTATCATCCATATGTTTATCCAATGACCATTTGAATGCCCTTAGTGTTGGCGAGTCCACTACTGTTGCAGGCAGGGCATTCCACGCCCTTACTGCTCTCTGAGTAAAGAACTTACCTCTGACATCTGTCCTATATCTATCACTCCTCAATTTAAAGCTACGTCCCCTCGTGCTAGCCATCACCATCCAAGGAAAAAGGCTTTCACTGTCCACCCTATCTAATCCTCTGATCATCTTGTATGCCTCAATTAAGTCACCTCTTAACCTTCTTCTTTCTAAAGAAAATAACCTCAAGTCCCTCAGCCTTCCCTCATAAGATCTTCCCTACAGACCTGGCAACATCCTGGTAAATCTCCTCTGCACCCTTTCCAATGCTTCCACATCCTTCCTATAATGCAGCGACCAGAACTGCACGCAATACTCCAAATGCGGCCACACCAGAGTTTTGTACAGCTGCAACATTACCTCATGGCTCCGAAACTCAATCCCTCTACCAATAAAAGCTAACACACTGTACGCCTTCTTAACAACCCCCTCAACCTGGGTGGCAACTTTCAGGGATCTATGTAATGGACACCAAGATCTCTCTGCTCATCCACACTACCAAGAATCTTACCATTTGCCCAGTACTCTGTCTTCCTGTTATTCCATCTTCCAGGGACTTTGCAATGGGATCGGGCCTTCTTCTAGGGACTTTGCAATGGGATCGGGCCTTCTTCCAAGGACTTTGCAATGGGATGGGACCTTCTTCCAGGGCCTTTGCTATGGGTTTGGATCTTTTCCCTGGGACTTTCAATGTGATGAATCCTTCTTCCAGGGACTTTACAAAGGGTTTGGTCATTCTGCCAGGGCTTTGCAATCGGTTTGGACCTCCTTCCAGGGACTTTGCAATGGGTTTGGACCTTAATCCAGGGACTTTGCTATGGGTTTGGACCTTTTCCCAGGGACTTCGCAGTGAGCTTTGACTTTCTTCCAGGGACTTTGCTATGGGCTTGGACTTTCTTCCGTAGATTTTGCAATGGGTTTAGACCTTCTGACGGGCACCCTGCCATACAGCCTTTGCAGTGGGTTTGGACCTTCGAGGGAATTTCCAGGGGATTGGACCGTCTTCCAGGGACGTCACCATGGGATCAGATCCTCAGGCTGGAATGGATGGAAGGCAGCATGAGGCACTGTTGCACCGTGAGGGATCATTGGTGGGAGACCGTTAAAGAAGACTAGGAGAGGACTGAAAATATGGTTGTGGTGTGGCTTAGAAGGGGGCATTGGTAGTTATGCATGCTGGAAAGGATATTACAGGGGTGTAGCAAAGCAACAGAGGGAATGGAGGGAAAGGCCATATTGGCTGGCTGGAGGATGGGGTTATATCCAGGTGTGAAGGGCTGGGAAGTAATGTGGTGAAGGTGGGGTTATGTCCAGATGAGCGAAAGGCGGGGGGGGATGTCCAGATGTGTGAAGGGTGGGCTGTGTCCAGTTGAGTGAAGGGAGTGGATTATGTCCAGCTGTGAGGGGTGGCGGCGCGGGTTATATCCATGTGTGTGAAGGGGCTCACAGGGAGGATTGTCGGTGGAGTCAACTGTTGACTATGGGGACCAAATTCAAGGTTGACGCAGTAAAGTGAATGGTCAGGGTTACAGTGGGCATTGGGAGTCTGCAGGCTCGGATGATGAAGGTGTGATGGTGTTGCGTGAAGTGTCAGCAAGGGACATTGGTTGGGATGCAGAGGTAGATATGGACTCAAGTCGGGGGGGGGGGGGGGGGGTGGGGTAGTGGGGAGGTTGGGTAGTTAATTGTGTATTGGGATGGTAGGATGGTATTCGCATGGAGGAAGAGAACCTGTACAATTACCTGGACATTATCAAAGGAAAATAAAAGAATTCAGGTTGGAGGGTAACAGTGAGGAGATTAAAAATAATGCAGAAGGGGGGTGGAGGGTGTGATTGAGGGAGGGGAAATGGTGCCAGTGCGTGGGAAGATTATCACAGCCACCATGCTGGCCTGGTTGAAACGAAGCAGAGCTTCCTGTTGCAGGTCCTGAGTTGCTGCATCGGAATTGGGTCAGTGGGTGGGTAGAGATGCAAGTCATCTCTACAGGACAACTGAAAGAGAGCCCCAGCAGGTGGTATTGGCAATGTTAGGGACTTGGGACACATGAGACTTTGATGGATGAAGGCTCAGTGTCTATGGGAGTGTGTTTATGCACATGGCCTGCATGGGCCTGGCACATACCCGTCTCCCTGGAGACTCACTCAGAAGGTTGGGATGTTTGCAGGTGAGTTGCTGATGGAAAGTGTGGGAGAGGGATCTCACAAGAACCAGGCCCAAGAAAAGACAGTTGAAAGTATCGCAGTGAAACAGGTTATAGTTATAGACATTAGAATTGTGGCAATCGTTTGTTCACCCGTGCAACCAGTTGTGATCAAAATGTCTTTATTCTTACAGGGTGGCACGGTGGAGCAGTGGTTAGCACTGCTGCCTCACGGTGCCGAGGACCCAGGTTAGATCCTGACCTCAGGTCACTGTCTGTGTGGAGTTTGCACATTCTCCCATGTCTGCATGGGTCTCACCCCCACAACCTAAAGATGTGCAGGGTAGATGGATTGGCCACGCTAAATTGCCCCTTAATACAAAATAAATAAAATAATGCATTTATTTTCCGTGGTCTCCTATTCCCTCTAGGAGCTCCCCCGACATCTGTAGCTTTGGTGGAAGCAGCCTGCTGACCAGTTTTCCCTGTTGCCTTTGATGGCTTTGGTGGCTGTCCTCTGGAGAGCCGAGGTCTGGCGGCCCTAGCTTTCTTTGGCTGTTCACCAATATGCCAGCTGCTCCCTCTTCAATGACAGAGAAGGAGGTAGAAGAGGTCACTTGAAAATAGGATTCCAAAGGTCCGGACAACCTCTGAGATGCCAAATTTGATGACACAGGAGTGTTCAGATGCCACTCCTTCCTCCTTAGGGCAATCCACCTCATCAGTTTGTGTCTCTTCCTCGCAGCTTCCAAAATACTTAAGACCAACTTAATTAGCATTTAAAAAACTTATCAGTCCCTTATCTTCACGTTCCCAGATGGTTTGAGAGTGTATAAAACTTCTCCAGAGTTATGACTAGACATTGAAGCAAAACATATCTTTTAAAACATGTTTTTTGTTTGGTTTTGATTCATTTACAACTTTTTTATGTTTCTTGCTAAACATTCCACAGCTTTCGGTGTCACAGATCAATGCCTCTACAAACTGTAACGGGAGACCCATCCATCCTGCAACTGTTAACATCCTGCATACAGAATTCTGTATTTCACTTAAACTATTGATGTTCCCCTTGAGTTGAATAGCACCACAAATCTCAAGCACAAATTTCAATTATGAGTATGATTAAGTCAGTAAAAAATATTACAGTCTCTTGGAGAAGTTGGGCTAATCTCTGTAATTGGTGAATGCTGACTCCATTTTAAAAATCCCAAATGGAGAAGAGAACGTGATTCTGAGTGCCTAAATCTTTGTTTGCTGATCCTTGGCTGCAGGCAAACAATAGATAATCAGGAAAACGGCATTCTGCAGATAAAGAGCAATGGAATCCATAAGTTAAGTTAAAATTATCTCTTTCTACTGTTCACTGATGTGACATGAATAGGGATCTAATCCTTGGATGTTTCATGTTTGGAGCTTGTTGGTTAATTGCTGTTCCTGAAGATGAATTCCTAGCCCCTTGATCTTATTTCAGACAACTGGTAAGCAATTTAAGCAACACCACTTCTTGTTTGCAATGTTGCTTGAATCACCGGGGTTTTTTGTGCAATTCGTTCACTGCACCATTGTATGAACAAAGTTTTGTTCCATATTTAATGTCCTGATTGTGGATGGCAGTGAAAGTGAAGATTCAGTGACCTAAGTGATTTGAATAAATCGATGTTCCTTTAACAGAATGTCATGAAAAAGCACGCTGAGAAGTGTGAGAATATAACAGATATTAAGATTATGATGAAGAAAAGGAAGGACAAGACGATGAAACTGGAGCCTAAAAAGAAGGTTGAAGCGAAAGGAGGTACGTTTCCTGGAGTTGAGCAGAATAAGGGGAGATTGAATTCAGCATCGTGGGCTGGATTTTCCAATTCTGTGGCTATGTTCCCACGCCGGTGTGGGAACGGTGGAGTATTATGCCAGGAAAACTGGCACAAAACAGCCACCGATTCCTCGTTTTCCTGGGAGCCAGCAGGAAGGCAGCGTCAAGCATGGCGCTGGACTGAGTCCGCAGCCGCCACTCCGAGTTCATAGAACATACAGTGCAGAAGGAGGCCACTCGGCCCAGCGAGTCTGCACCGACCCACTTAAGCCCTCACTTCCACCCTAACCCCGTAACCCAATAACCCCTCTTTTGTAAGGGCCCCAAAGAATCCAGCACAAGTTTTAAGGATACAAAATAATAAAGTTTATTTACTATAACAATATATACATAGCAGTAACTTCCCTTGCTACCTTCTCCTTCCTCCTGGTTCCTGGACTGGCCAGCTTATTTATAGTAGGAGTTTCTCCGCCCCCCTCATTGGGGAAGTTCATACTCCCATAGGATTGTGGGATAATCATTAGTCCCCAGCCAATCGTCAGTAGGCAGGTTATAACACCCTCCTAATCTTTTTGGACATTAAGGGAAATTTAGCATGGCCAATCCACCTAACCTGCATGTCTTTGGACTGTGGGAGGAAACCGGAGCACCTGGAGGAAACTCCCTCAGACACGGGGAGAACGTGCAGACTCCGCACAGACAGTGACCCAGTGGGAATCGAACCTGGGACCCTGGCCTGTGAAGCCACAGTGCTATGCACTTGTGCTGCCCACACGTGTTCCGCGCCATCGGGAATTGGCCGGTCGGCGGAGCATCGGGGGGGGGGGGGGGGGGGTGTATTTGGATTCTCCAGCTGTTCGCCGAACGTGATTTCGGCATCGGCGACCGGAGAATCCAGCCCCATATTCTGAGAGGTCTTGACAAAGTAGATGTTGCAAAGCTGTTTCTCCCGACTGCTGGGAAGTGAAGAACTAGGGGTTACAGTCTCGGAATAAGGGGTTGACATTCTGGAGTGAGGTGAGAAGAAATTGCTTCACTCTGAGGGCTTTCAACTCTTCAGGATTCTGTACTCCAGTGGGCTGTAGTAGATAGGAATTTTGTATATTCAGTCCTGAGATCAATTTTTGTATTCCAGCAGAATCCAGGAATATGGGGATCGGGTGGGAAAGTGGAGTTAAGGTTGTTCGGATCAGGCATGATCTGAGCAGGTCTGAGTGGCCAAATGGCCTACTTCCTGTTTTTAAAAAAAAATTCCAATTAAGGGGCAATTTAGCGTGGCCAATCCACCTACCCTACACGTGTTTGGGTTGTAGGGGTGAGACCGGCGCAAACGGGGAAAATGTGCAAACTCCACACAGCCAGTGACACGGGGCCAGGATCGAACCTGGGTCCTCGTCGCCGTACTCCCTATGTTCTGATGATTGATCTATTCAGAATGTTCTTCCTGTTGTAATACTGCTCATGTAGCTTTCAAACCCCCTGCACCATACATACCCCACTCTGGCTGCACTGCCCAGGAATCACCCCTTTGTCAGCACAGGTATGGCTTCTATATGTTTTAGTAAGAGAGTCTTTTACTGTAGCTATGTCTTTTTGTCTCTGCCCCTACCTCCGTCCATCTGCTGCTGAAACCTTTATTCGTGCTTGTCCCATCATTCGTGTCTGCGAGGACATGGCACAGGTGCCACACCTCCTTGTTGAGGCAGAGCCTCCTGTGGCACACACTGCCCGTCATCTTTCGAAAGACCAGCGACACCTGTACACCTTGGGCTGTCGCAGGCCTCCCCGTCTGGGTCCCTCCCTGGCCCGATGGGTGACCGGGTCCTCAGGTTGTGGGGCACATGGGCCGCCACCTCTGTTGACGCTGCTACCGCTGCCTTCTCTGGCCGCCTGGCCTGCCAGCAGCATCAGGAGAGCAGCTTCCACAAGGTTCAATATATCATCCACCCTGTGCAACATCCGTAAGGAATTGGAGAGGGTGTGAGAACGACAATGAGCGGTATCGTCCACCCTGGGTTCCCCCATTGCTCCCCCCACCCACCACCTCCTGCCATCCGAAACGCCCTGCCTACACACCCCCAGCCGCACCGAACCCCACATACTGTATCCCCAGACACCCACACATAATGTTACCTGGACTGGGTGCTATTCTCCTGCCCGGTGCACACACCCACCCTCTGGTCACCAAAATGTCCCAAGTGCAGGGGCCCAACCCTGAGTGTTCGAGTGTTGGCTGCTGTGTCTGTGGTGTTGCTTCCTGCAGTGTTCAGGTACAGTGTCCAGTCATCACGGTCTGATTAGGATTCTGGGCAATAACTCCCACATGCTATATGGCGCGCCTCCCCACGGGAATACACTTGGAAATATTTTGTTTATTAAACAGCCAACATCATACAAAAGAATAAAAAAGGATTTAAAAAATCAGTTGTATCATGGTAACCATTAATTGGCATTCGCTACCTGTATAAACACAAAGCTCCAACAACGTAGTTATAGAAAGAAAATCAATTGTACAGTCAACAATAAACATGCCTGCAGCAAACTGCTCGGTCGGATCAATCCGCTTCGTTCTCCTCTTACGCAGTTTCTCGCAGAACTTTGAAGGTATCGTTCCAATGCCTCCATCAAAGAGCTCAGTCAAGTCCACCTCTAGCTCTGGCAGCAGGTCAGCCCACATCTTCCAGAACCTCACTGCAGGCCACAGAAGATGAAGAGGTGGGAATCCACTTGGGACCTGTGAAGTGCTCACTTAACTACGATTACCAATTCCCAATTAGCAATAGCCTTCAGCCGCGCGGCCAGAGGTCTCCGCGATCAGTGGGAGTTATGGGTGGTCGGTGGGGCAGACACGCAGGGGCTGGGGTTTCCCCCGGAATGGGAACACGAGATCCAGGGGATGACATGGCGGACCTGCGGGCACAGACACCCATTTCCTATTCTGCACCCCTCCCCCGGTTATGACGGACACACCACCGCAGCTCCACATACCCCCACCACCAATGGCGGGACACCCCGACTGATACCGGCCCCATGGCCCCCCCTCGCCTCCTAGCACCGGGGCAACAACCCCAGTGCCCCCGGGCTCATTGTCCGGGAGCAAAGGTGGCTACACACCTCCTCGGATCCCCACAGCAGCCCTTCCGATGGCTTCACGTTTTTAAAATGTGTCCTAATCGCCGCCTGCATGACCACTTGCTGGGCAGGAGGTTAGATCAGGGGAGGCTGTTAGATAGGGGGTTGCTCCCATTATTGGATGGAGATTGGCCTTAAGTGGTGATTATTGGTTTCTCGCCATGCTACGGTGAGTTCCTGATTTTGCCAGTGGGAGTGGGCAAGTTAGATCACAAACCGATCAGCAGCCGGCACGGTTCTCGATTTTGACTTCTCCTGCAATCTAACAGCCTCGTCGCGCTCTCGCTTCAGCACGATGCGGCCATTAAATCGCCCCCTGCATCTTTCAATGCATTCTCTTTGCAGACACTTATAATTATCATTTTACCCCATATGGTTTAGTAGCTTTCCACATGTCTGTTCAATTTTACAGCTGTGTACAAAAGAAAGTTCCAGTATTAATCCTTAACATTTAAATTTTTATGTGTTGTACCTGAATTTTGAATGTACCTTGAGGTGGTTGAAGGTCCAGGACAATTAACAGAATTTTCTGGGCTTCGGGCTGTCTGTGGATTTGATGATTGTTCTATTTAAAACAGTATAAGCACTAATGTGGGGTTTCTGTTTATTACAGAAGAGTTTCCAGTTCAGCAAAAGACTGAACAATCCATAGAAACAGCTAAGGGTCTTCACATTAAGAATGACATCACATCACCAACTAAAACAAATGCGACAAAAAGGAAAAAAGTGGTTAAAAGAAAACCAGGTAGAGAACTTAAAATTATATATAAAAACTGAGTATCGAGTCATAGAAATTACAGCTCATTTCCAGTTTTAGCTCTTCTAACTAGACTAAACCTGTTCCCTCCTCTGTTCAAACCTCCCTTTCCAGGTAAATATCTAAATGCCACAATTTAGGTAACATTGACTGAAAAACCCAGCGCGATCAGGTAGCCGGTGATTGCTGAATTAAATGTTTGATACCTTTAGCTGGCCCATTCCCTGAGTTGCTTCCAGTCAGTTTATGGGCAGTATTCTCTGTTGGCCAACACCTTAATCTCGATTGGCCGGAGAATACGACATCAGCCAAAAATCGAGGTCGGCGCCGGGCACCCAAAGGAACGCCATGCTCCAGCGCCTCGATAGCATGTGAATATGGTCCACGCCACACGCTGGCATGGGTATGCAAAATGTACAGTAGCATTCATTAACATCTCATTAATGGGACTGACCCAGTAGTTGACGGCCTTCCGCAATGCTCTGCCCCTGCCAGGCGCAAATGACGACAGCAAAGTTCATTTGTGGCATTTAAAATCGTAAAGTAGGCGCCGTGACTGCTGAGGGAGAGAACTGCTGAAAGCGCAATGGTGGGCTGACAGTTGCACCAGGGTCGGTGGGGGGGGGGCATGATACCACCTGGTGGTGAGGTATCATATAGCCCATCCACGAATGACCCCCACAGTGGATTCTACAGGAGGGCGCAGGTCAGGGGCCGCAGAATGTACCGCAGGAATGGGTAGCTCCAGCCTGCTGGTAGGGTCGGGTGGCAGGGTTAGAGGCCCCCCATTGCCTGACTCTGACAGGGCCAGGGGTGCGGAGCGGAAGGCCCAATGTCAGGGGGAACGGCAGGGAGTGGAGAGGGACGGACGTGAGGGGGCAGAAGCTGCAGTGCAAGTCAGGGCCACTGTGCAGCCCGTTGGACCTGGTTGGCCACTGGAATACTCACCGTTCTAATGTGTTTGCCCTTCATCCCCTGCAGATAATGGAATTCGGTATCAAACCAGGAATAGTTGGCATCTACCTAGCCAAGGCGTCCCTTGCGGACGCACTGCGGTTGCACGGGCAGGAGCTAGGAGAGGGCCTTGCAGAACTGGAGCCTGTCTCAGAGCAGCAGGGGCCAGCCTGCAAGGATGGAGAGCCGTGTGCCTAGCCTAGGAGGAGGTGGGAAGGAGGCGCCACATCAGGTCCCATGTGTACCGGCAGTGCCTGTCGATTCGAGGGCCTGCCGGACCGAGCATGTCGCTGAAGACACCAGCTATTCAGAGAAACCGTACGGCATATCTGCCGGATTATGATGCACCTGGAACCATGGAGGTATGGAGGAGGGCACCCACTCCTGGTGGCTATCAAGGTGACGGTCGCCCTTATCTTTTATGCCACAGGGTCCTTCAGGTACCGAGTGGGGACCTGTCTGGGATCTCCAGACCTCCGTGCACAGGTGCATTCTAGTCATCATGGAGGTCCTATATGCCCAGGTGGCATAATGCATCAAACTGAATATGAATCAGGCCCACCAGGTTGCCCGGGCAGCGGGATTCACCGCCATCGCTGAGTTGCCCAGATCCAAGGGGTGATTAATGGGTCATGACCCCCGATGTGCACAGCCGCATGGAGGGGTGCCCTTCACAAGCAGGAAGGTCTTCCACTCACTGAACATGCAGTTGGTTTGCGGCCACCGGCTGAAAATCATGCCCATCAGCACCCACTCTCCAGGCACCGTGCACACACCTTCACTCTGGCACACTTGACGTGCTCCCTCGGGTGAGCGGTCGGCTCCTGGGCGACAGGAGTTGTCCACTGCAGTTGTGACTGCTGACGTCTATCTGGAGGCCTCAGACCGACGCAGAGAACCACTAAAACAACGCCCATGCAGTGACCAGGAGCATCATTGAGTGGTGCACCGGGGTTTTGAGGATGCGGTTCAGTTGCCTGAACCGCTCTGGTGGGGCCCTCCAATATAGTCCGAGCAGGGTCTCCCACATTGTGGTGGCGTGTTGCGTCCTCCACAACATTGCGCAGTAGAGGGGCAACATGCTGGAGGAGGAGTATGAACGGCAGGTCTTGTCCAATGAGGAGGTGGTCCAGGATGGGCAGGGCATGGAGCCCAGGCATCACAACACGTGCGCCAGGGTCGCCACGCACGGACAATCTGATCGCCTCCAGGTTCGCCGATTATGTGGCCTGACCACTGGCAGGCCGAATGTTCCATCTCACTTCACACACTGCCCTTCCCTCTCCCCTGTCCCCCTCCCTGCACTCCACCAGCCCCTCCCCCCCACCACCACCTGCTCCCCACTCCGTGCATCTCACCTGCTTCAATACAGGGTGCTGGCCCTGGGTTGGCGGTATCAGCGGGTCTGGTCGACGGGATTGAGGACGCTGACGAACTGCTCTGCAATGAGCTCTGGTGCTCCGCATCATTTGACAAAGTCTGCCTCCTACCCTTGGTACCTTCCGCCTGGGTGATCCCTGAATGCATGGATCCAGCAGTCTCCCGGGTGTCAAAGTTGGCATGGTGTCACCATGTTCTGACGCTGCCCATCAGATCCGCCAGGGACAGGTGGGGTGTATTCAGAGGCACTGAGATGTTCCATCACCTGCCCTGCGGGAGTCATGGATCCGGACCTCCTCCTTCCTCGGGGTAACCAATGGTCCCCGGGCTACTCTTTGGGATAGCGAGCTCCGGGGGCTTCCCCCGCCACCTGGTGCTGCCAGACCTGGAGGCCCGCTCTCATCTCGACTATGGTCTCAATGCCACAGTCCGTGCCACGTCACTCGGACCGACTCAGGCCAGCCAACACCAGGCCAATGCCCTCAACTCCCGTAGTCATAACCCATTGTGACTGAGCCAAGCTCTGGAGCACCACAATAAAAGAAAAATACAGCATAAGAACAGGCCCTTCGGCCCTCCAAGCCTGTACCAGTCATGATAACAACTTTTGCCAAATTCCTCAGCACTTCCTAGTGCTGTATCCCTCTATTGTAAGAAGTCTTACAACACCAGGTTAAAGTCCAACAGGTTTGTTTCGAATCATTAGCTTTCGGAGCACTGCTCCTCAGGTGAATCTGAGGAAGGAGCAGTGCTCCGAAAGCTAATGATTCGAAACAGACCTGTTGGACTAAAACCTGGTGTTGTAAGACTTCTTACTGTGCTCACCCCAGTCCCAACGCCGGCATCTCCACATCATGGTATCCCTCTAAACCCACCCGTCTTTTGAACACCGTTAATGTATCTGCTTCCACAACCTCCCCTAGCAACGCGTTCCAGGCACTCACCAGCCTCTGCGTAAAAAACCTGCCTCGAACATCTCTAAACTTTGCTCCATGGACCTTAAACCTATGCCCCCTGGTGACTGATTCCTCCGCCTTGGGAAAGAACGCCTGCCCATCCACTCTATCCATGCCCCTCATAATCTTGTAGACCTCTATCAGGTCACCCTTCAATTGTCAATGTCCATGTGGCCCTGGTCCTGCCTGTGACATGGCCGCCCTGACCTGTGGATCGGCCACCACCTGCAGAGTGCCCCAGGGTTTGGACATCTTTACTCATGGCCGATGCCTTCACATCCAAAGTCTCAACCGGGGACACCTCCCGTTCAGTGTTGAACTGGGTGACACGCATGTTCGGTACAACCTCCTGCTTCTGCAGGCTGTTGGACTCCTCCAACTGCACCTGCAGGCACTGGTTGGTTGCTGACACCCCAAATGTAGTCACCGGCTCAGCGTCTGCATCTCCAACATTGATGGGACTGTCCTTTCCAGAAACCCGAGACCCGTCTGGACGGCAGCTAATCCCTGGGATCGGGCCGCCCTCTTACCATCTGCCCATCGGAGGTTCATACCTCCACCTGATGTACTGCTGCATGTTTGTGATGCACACCAGAGAGTTTCCCAGGAGCTTCTTCACTATAGTGCCCAGCCGAGGTGAGTGTCTCTGGGATGGTGGAGGGTGTCAGTGTCAGCAGTGACGAGAAGTCAGTGTCATCCCCGGACTGGTGTTTCGGTGTGTTGCGGGGTTGCGGCTGGGGGAGTTGGTCACCAACAACTCCAGCCAGGTGATCCTGCAAAACAAAAGACAAGACGCATGGTTAGATCGCGGGTAGGCATTGTGGGATGGGGTGACACACATGCCAAAGGGACATCGCAATACACTGGTGGCTCACTTGGATATCCGCCTCGGCGAATGCCCGCTCTCCATCCCCACCGACCAGGTCAAATGCCCTCTGCTCTGCAACGGGGAGGGGGCCACAGGTCTGTCCCGATCCCCCCAGTCTTCACCCGCTCCCTGCAGTTGTGGGCCTCTTTCTCCTCGGGGGACATATAATGCACAGTGTGAGGCACCAGCACAGGTGCGCAGCTAGTGGCGGCTAGTGTGCAGGGAACCCAGCTATGGCAGGCGGTATGGGTACAGGCATGTAGTGCGGGGTGAGGTGCAAGTGGCCTGCAGGCAGATGGGGTTTCAGCGACCTTTCCAGGGGCCTGTGCAGACTCGATGGGCCGAATTGTCTTCTGCATTGTAAATTCTATGACCTCTGGGGAGGGGGAGTGAGCGTGGGGGTGGCTGCAGGTGTATGGGACGGAGGTTGGTGCCAGGGGCATGGTGATGGTGACTCACTCTGGCTCGCCTGGGGTGGTTGCCCATCCTCACCCAGCACTGCCTACCGGATGTGGTGGGGGGGGGGGGGTTGATGGTTTGTGCGTTGTGTGGGGAGGACGTGGTACCGGGGCAAGGAGGTTGCGACTCACCCTGGCCGCTCTGAGGAAGCTGAGCAGCTTCTTCCTGCACTGCTGCCCGTTACTGGCAGTGTTGCCCACAGCCTCTCCCACCTGAATGTAGGCCTGGTTGATGTCAGCGAGTGGCACCCTCCTTCCCACCCCAGGGAACAAGGGGTTCCATCTTTGTGGTTGGAATGAGAGTATGTGATGAATGGAGTGATTATATGCGGCTGCGGCTTGTCAGGCTCTCGAGTGTCAATCCCGCCCCCGGACAATCGCGCCGGCGTGCGTTGGAATCGCACTAGTTTCACTTGGCAGCTTCTGTTGCCCATTAGTGTGTCCTGAATTACGCCGGCACCGACGCCCTCGTTGTGACCATAGAACATCCACGATTCAGTCCAGGCATAAGCACTTTGGGCTCGATTCTCCAATTTTGAGGCTATGTCCGGAGCATTTGTCTAGTATTACGACCAAAGAGTCGGCGGCGCCATGTAAAACCCCCGGCTTTTCCTGCAGATACGGATGAAGAATTGCCGGATCCGTGGCCGTGCGTGTGCACGGTGGCGACCTGCAGCAGTCGTGCAGTACAGCATAGCGCCAGCTACGCGCGGACCCGGCCTGCCAGATAGTGCCCCCTTTAACCCCCTCACCACCCCTGACCACCCCCCACCAGTCCTCACCGAACACCCCCCCCCCCCCCCCCCCCCGGCTAGCAGAACTGCTCCCTCCCCCCGATTGTGGCGGCATTGGGCACAGTTCTCAGCCGCCACACGGGGTTGATGAAACCTCAGACCACAAGTGATGCACGCCATCGGGAAGTCGGACCATCGGCGGAGAACCTTCAGGTGACGTCCTGAGGCCGTCCCAAAGGCGTGCGCCATACCCACCGATGGTACCGTTTTGGAGGGAGCGGAGCATCTGAAAACGGGCGCTGCCTCTGATTTCGGCGTCAAAAGGGATTCTCCGGCCAATCACCGAATGTGATTTTGGTGTTGGCAATCGTAGAATCCCGCCCTTAGTCTCTGAAACGGAGAATCCTGCCCTATATATTTTGTTGAACTCCGACCTGCCCCTTGCCTGTCTCTGGGGCTGAATTTTTAGACCACCCAGGGGCAGATTGGCAGAGAGAGGAGGAGGATAAAATTGGGTGTAATGCCATGAACGCATTCCTGACATCTAGCAGCCAGTTCCTGCCAAATTTTACTCGTGGTGTGGGAGGCGTGGACTGTTCACCTTCTAATGTCTTAATTGAGGCCTGAATTAATGGCCACTTGAAGGCCTCTTTCACCCCTGCTACAAATTTTCCTGTGATGGACATCGTCTGTGCTAAGTGAAGCCTAAGTTTCCACTAGTTGGGCTGGTGACAAGCAAGGGAGATGGGGAGGTGGGGGGTGGAATTACCTCCTTTAGCGCCTATTGGACTCAACAAGAGCTGCTCCAAAATCTCCCAAACCCCACCCTCCTTCGGCCTGGTCCAGGTGATACCCCTCCCACTTAACTTTGCACCCAACTCCAGCAATGATTATTGTTGGGGAATGGATGCAATCCCAGCAGTGGCCGCCTGCTGCTCCTGGTGAAGCTGAGGGAGCAGAAAGCTGACTTCCCTCTTTTTCTCTGACCTTTCTCCACTCTTTCTAACTTTCTCATTCCCCTCTGAATATTTCCCTTTGACTTTGGGCTTGGTTCTCTGCCTCCCGCCGGTAGCAAAGATCCCGATGTGACGGAGAATCCAGTGTTGGGGGAAAAAACTCGGTGCCGATCCATTTCTGATACTCTGGTCCCCTCTGGTGGCAGCATCAAGGTTTACGCCCTGTGCCAGCCGGAGGATGCAAATAGGTCAGAATGACCCATTTGCATTCTGTTAACACTTTGTTGATTCTCCAGCCCTCTGAGCCGGGATTCATGTGGGCACAGATTGGTACAAGTATTTCCCAGCATGGCCCTGACGCAGTGGACCTCACAATGGGCTAAGTGGGTAAGTATTTAAAGTAGGTGCTCTCCAAGTTCATCAGAGGGCCCCACATTTCAAATTCTGTCCACCCCACCCCTCAATCCCCCCACCAGACCCACCACCAAAGACCCCCCCATTGCCGACCCCCAACAGACCCCCTACCAGCAACCTCCCTACCTGAGACTCCCATCAGACACCCCCACCAGAGACCCCTGCATTTAACAGGGTACCCCCCATATCAGAGAACCCCCCCACAGCAAAGAATGCCCTACCCCACCCATCAGTCACCCTTGCCTGAGAATTAAAGAGCAGTACAGGCAGAAACAGTGAAACGATTACTGCTTTTTCACTCACCTGTGCCTGAGACCTGCTGCCTCAGAAAGATGCCTAGAAAGCAGCAGCTGCATCTCCATCTTTATGACTATTTCACTGTTCTTTTTCTGGTACTTTCTCTCTGAATTCCCCTCTGGGCGCTTCTCCTTGTCTAAAGTTTTCTCTTCTTCTGACTTTTTCCCTCCTCTGAGGTGGCATCTTTCTCTGACTCCCTTTCCCTCTCTCATGTACTCATCCTTCTTGTCTGTGTCTTGATCAATCTCTTTAACAATCCTCATGTATCCTTTCTGCCTCTATAGGTGACCTGAAATTGGAGCGACAAGAATTTGCAGGGAGCATTTCCAACCACCCGATCCAGATCATACGAGTTGAGAGCAACAAGGAGCTAGCTTTAGTGAACAGTCAATCCAAAGAAGAGATTACTCCTGAGATGATCCTGAAAGGCATGGCCCTGTAAGGAGCCATGTCCTTTCCACGTGTTAATTCAGTTTTTTTACAAGCAGTTAAGCTGGTGATTCTATGAAGAAAGGTCATCAAGAGTAGGAAAAAAGTTTCAAAAACATTATTGCAATTTTTTTATATCAAACAAATGGATATGGGATGATTGATTCTCAAGTTAGCAAATTCAGCACATCAAAATAAGGGACAAAATTGCTTAACAGTGAAAAACATCTGTACAAAGAAAATTAAGTCAGAATTTGTAAAACAATGCAAAGCACTACTTGAAAGCTAGCATTGTGTTACCTTTTATATTTCTGCGTCGTTTTCATTGAATTTCATTGAATAATGTAAATAACTTGTGTGTTCTAATTTCCTCACTTCTGACTGTATTTCTGGAGCTTCGTGTCAAGCATAGACCGTTGCGAGACAATTATCCAACAGAAGTTGCTTTTTCTTCAGAGTACAAGCAGCGTTCTCTTTGTTAAGTTTGTTGTCTATTCGGTAAGGAAAGGGGAGCCAGACTTCATAACTATTCCTACTAAATGTACATTTTGTAAACGGGTGTTTATTGTGAGAAATGCAGAGTTTGCAAAGAATGAGCATGGTTGTCAGGTTTCATGAACAGATTTCATTAGAGTTTTGCTGAGTTAGTTCCACTGGGACACCACCGTATTCCAGTTAGGGAACGGGAATCGACCCAGGTTGCTGGTGCTAAGCCCTATTCAGTGACTCTTGTTAGGTGGTGCATGGATGGGAGCTGAGGAGTGGATTGTCTGAACTGTGTTGTGGTGCTGTCTGAGTAAGAAAGTCCACTAATGTTTAGGAGATATATTTCCATATAAGTCCCCCTGAACATTACTCCATTGAAAAGTCCATGCTAGAGCATGACCTGGAGAAATTCAAATCCCCATAGTACCCGGTCTAATACATGTAGATTTGACATGGCGGCAAATTCCCGGTGGACATCAAATGCCATGGACTATACCAGCATAAGGGGAAATAGTTTTAAGCAATGAAAGCAGAAGAACTGATTGGAGAAAGGTATAAGAGCATTTAATTTTGCACTGTGAATTGTGCCAGTTCACCTGCCTGGGCTAGTGCTTGTTTTCCAGTGTAATCTCTTGGAGCTGATAAGCTGCTTGGGCCATGATGGTACAAGATGTTTGGAATACATGTTCAAAATGGGCTTGCTGAGATTTAGTTCTGAGGAAAGTATTAGTGACATCTGTTAGGTTGTGATGGAGTAGTGTAACCTGGCAGAACCAAGTTGGCAACAGTGTACACCTTTTTTATCTAAAATTATAAGCACTATTTCCTTTAGCATTCACAATTTATGTTAGATTAATTTCTCAACTCTCTTCCTTTCTGTGTTTCGCTGCCAAGTCTTTGGCCTTGCAGTAACCTTCAAATCTCCAGTGCCATATAGGCCACAAATTCCATCATGGAAACTTGTTTCCGTTTGCTTCATGTTTGACAGTACCTTCCCAAGAATATTTTCAGCTCACAAATAATTTGTGCCTGGTTCTTCTGCCCCTATTTTCTCATTTGACCTCGCAGCACAACCCAGGAGATAATTTCAAGTTGCAGAGCATTGCTTTGTCTAAAATAAGTCTATCGTTATAGCTTCAACTGAGATCAAACAGAAACTAGCAGACGGTGACATGATTACTCATATTGGTGGAAATATCACCTGATTAACAGGGTTCACTTTGTCAACAAATACGTAATGATGAATAATAATTCTTTAATAATTAAAGCTGACACTTCAGTGCATTGCTGAGAGACTGTCAGATCTCTAGAACATTTTCCCTTGATTTGTGATGTTAAACCGAGATGTAAATCTGCTTGTCGAGTGGACTCTCATAGCACTTGTTAAAGTGGAACAGAGATTTTCCTGCAATGCGACACTTTAAAAAAATTAGTCAAAACCAGGCAGCTTCTTCCCCCACATCCCCATCCCCCCAAACCTAATTAACTGATTATCCAGCTCGTTTATTGCTTATAGATTCATAGAATCTATAGGATCTTTCTATGTGCAAAATGTTTGTTCCTTTCTGATTGAAGTACTTTCGGGTGTTTCTAAGAGACATGATGAAGTCGTGCTTGAAAGTGTAAGACCTTTACTGAATTGTGCTGTGCAGTTTTTGAAAAAATGCATCAATCAAATACCTTCAAGGTCTTGCCCTGCAAAATGACTCAAAATTTCCAAGTTATCAAAATTAATTTGCACATTCTGCAGTTACCCAATCATAGAAATAACTTTCTAGAGGTATAAACTTGTCTTAGGTGGTCGGGATATATAATGGGCCAGTTTCACACTCCACATGTGTTTCTTCACCATGCGGTTTAATGGAGTATGAAAAGCCATTTTGAAACATTCCTTGTGCAGCGCTGTACAAGACAAGTTTGCAGCCTGTTTTCAAAAAGAAACATGTAGGAAATGCAGATTGTTTCTTGTTGCTTTTCTTTTTACGGTAATTGTTTGCCTTGGAATAATGTTGGAAGTTGCTCACTGTTTAAAACAATGTTGAAATTGAAGGCAGTCAGTGCATTCCGTTTGTTCTTTTGATTACAGAGTAAAACTTTGAATATTGTTGGATATTTTCTTATTGTAACCAAATTGAATTTACTGCTTTCTGAATTTATATTAATGTTGTGGAGGTGCACAAATACTGTGCACACTAAATATACACTACATCTTTTCCTGACACGCACTTTCAGTTGTGTAATGAGTAATATGCAGTTTTTTTAATCATTTAAAACTGATGCCTGATCAAAAATATTTCCACTGTGTGGCAGTAATACCACACGGTTTGCTGGTGTCTGACTGGGGCACGATTTACCAGCCTCTTCACGCCAGACTTGGTGACTCGACGAGGCCAGTGAATCCCGCAAGAGGCCTGAATCATCTCGCGAGAGTCATTCAAACCTCGCAAGATGTCGCGATCTGGATCGCGCCCCTGCTGAGTGAGATCCAGATGAACATTTAAATGAGCCATATGGCTCATTTAAGTATGTATGCGGCAGATTCTCTGGGCACCTGGGAACTGAACTAACAGCCTCCCCAGCGAGGCCTGGACCGGGCGCTGTTTAGCACTGGTTCACACAGAACTTGGTGGACCAGGCATAATGTAACCTCGGGGGCTTCCCAAGCCATTGGAGACTGTTGGGTGGTCGTGGACAGTTCCCCCTGGCTCTCCCCTTGGCACTGCCAGCCTGGCACCTTGACACTGCCAGAGTGGAATTGCCACGGGTCAGGGCTGAAGGGGCCCATGCTCATGAAAGAGGGGATGACTGGGGGGTATGAAGAGGCCTCAATAAGGGTGAGAGCCCTGAAAGTGAGGGGGGCCCGAAAGAGGGGATGGGAAGGCCTGCAAAAGGGGAGATCCTCAACGACCCCATAGCATGGTGTCTTTACTTGGGGGGGGGGGGGGGGGTGGTAATGCCTGTGGGGGGTGACATCGCCCCTGGGTGGAGGATCTAGGGGACCGTCAAACTCACTTAGAGATTGGGGCACCTTCTCAGAATGGCAACCTGATCTCTGAGGAGCTGGCCTCACCGGCAACGTCAGCTCCCCGGTGTCAAAAACATTGCTAAGTGTTGGCTTGACCGGGAAGAAATTTCCCAATGCCCCAAAAAATGACTACGTGTGGGTAAATAGCAGTATGGATCTCACCCAAAAAGCCGGCAAGAAACATCTCGCCCAGAATGACAATTTGATATTTTTTGGTTGAATCACGCCCAGTAATACCATACAGTTTGGTGTGGCAGTAATACCATACAGTCAACTGGTGTAGGAACTTCATACCAAATAGTCTGATGGTGTGTTGCTTTTACAGGTCTCCCCACTTAAAGCCTTTTTTTTAAGCACAATTTAAATTAAATACATTACCTAATAGCGCTACCACCATTTTCATTTTAGCACAGTTACTGAATCTTAAAACAAACTGCCACTCACCACTTCCGCCCCTTGACCCTCCCTACTCACCGCCTCTTCCACTCATTGGGCATGGGAGCAGAACGCAGGGAGGTAATTTGGGAGAGGTGGGACCTGCTGCCTCACTGAACAGTTTGATTTGGGAGGGTTTAAACCAATGCAGGGGACGGGAACCAGGATGTGGCATTAGAAAGGAGAAAAAAGGAACAGAATTGTTCCAACTTTATACTTTTGAAGTATCAATGCTGTTGTAGGAAAGTAGGTAAGTACAAGGAAGAAAGAATAGAAGGAGATGGTGATAGGACGAGATGAAGTATGGTGAGAAGAGACTTTTGTTCATCATAAATACCAGCACAGAAGGTATACAGGAGAAACATTAAAAACGGTCCTGCTTACCTGTATCCTGTGGGCTGGATGCTGGCTGTCACTTATTCTCGTGGTTGGGTCCGTTATTCAAATAACATCTTTGTGGAACAACTTTACCAATGAAACAAGCTAATAACAAGTAGGAGTAAGCCATATAATCCCCTCAAGCCTTCTCTGCATTACAGTACAATCAGGGTTCATTTTCCACCCTGTCTGATAGCCATATCGTTTGATTCCCTGGGAGTCACAAATCTATCGATCTCTGCATCTGCAACCCTCGAGTAGAAATTCCAAACATTCACAAACCTCATCTCAGTTCTGAATGATTGACTCCAGTGTCTGAGACTGACTCTTCTAGACCCTCCAGACAGAGAAAACAACCTTGTGGTGATATGCATAGTAATGTATATAATTAGAATTATGACCTCCGACCAGCAGGTGGGGGACAGAGATCCACCATGTGACTCCAGAGATTGGGCAGTTGGTAGTAAGTTGTATTAGAGGACAGTCGGCATTAGAAGTAGCTCCAGGAGAATTCACTATCTTACTAGTCAAAGAATCAGATGTTCTGTGTGCATCTTTACCACGACCACCACACAGAACATAACATGGTACCGAGAGTGTAGAACAATTGAAGATAACCAGAGAAGACGGGACGAAAAAGACCGAAGAAAGAGAAAAGAAAATTCTTCCACCTACCTGGTAAACTACTTGGAACTGGAACTCAACACACGGAAAGACTGTGGTTAGAGATGGAAGGTCTGAAGGCACCCCACCAGCTTCAAGTCACCAGTAAAATAGATGAGAATTGGCGTGTTTTTAAGCAGCAATTCAAACTGTTGCAGCCCTTGGCCTGCAGGCACAGCCTGCGAGAGGCGTATTGCACTGCTGCTCACGGTAGCAGGTCCTCAAGCCATTGAAATGTATAATACCGTTAGAATGTATAATACCTTTGCGTTCGACAGTGAAGCAGAAAGCGAAATCTTTGATGAAGTAATAAAATACTTTTGATTGACATTGCTTCCCGAAACAAAATGAAATGTTCGCGCATTATATCTTGCGCGCACGTACTCAGAAGGCAAGCAAATCTTTTGATAGCTTTCTAACCAACCTGCGGTTGAAGGCGCCGTCGTGTAATTTTAGTACTTTAAAGTCGTCGATGATCCGCAATCAGATAGTGTTTGGGATATCAAATGACAAGGTACGCGAGAGGCTATTGATGGAAGAAAAGCTTCAACTACAAAATGCTATCAATATTTGTCATGCCTGCGAACTAGCTGAACAGCAGATTAGCCAATGTGGCAGAAAACGCCTCTGACATAAGCATAGTGACGCAGTCAAAGAAGAAATGTGGTCTCACTGAGGGTGGCCATTTTAAGCAGCCAACCGGATCTGCCATTTTGTGCCAGCGATGCGGCAATCAACATAGGGCACGACAATGTCCAGCATTTGGGAAGGTGTGTTCCAAGTGTGGCAGAACAAATCACTTTGCAAGGCAATGTTTCTCACGTCACAACAGTGGACCAAACAGGATCAGTCAATGTGGTTGATGAGATGTGCTTTGAAGACCTGTTTTCCATTAATGTGATTTCGACTGAAAACACAATGAGTCTGAATATGCAGAGTAAAAAAGTCTTACCAGTTGCAGCAATAGTGATGCCGATGCTGATACCATGGAAGACAGATGGACAATTCCATTAATGCTGAATGGCATCAATGAATGCAAGCTCGACACGGGAGCGAAGGCCAACCTTATCAGTTTCAGATTTGAACAGGCTGAGTCAAACTGACAGTTGTCAATCAAACAAGGCTACTGAGAGACTACAGTGGGACGGAGATTGCGACGTTAGGCGCATGTGAGCTTGAAGCATAGGTACACAACAGAAGTCACACCATAACATTTTCCATTTTGGACATGGAACGGGAGTCCATGATTGGAGCGGAGGCGTGTGAGGCACTGAACCTAATTGAGCGGCTGGACATTCCAGACAGCGCTGTTTCAGAGGAACATTACAAATGGCAATGAGATGAAGTGATGAAGTTATCCAATGATATAAAAGCAAAATTCAAGGTGGAGGAAGATAAACCAGATGAAGAGATGGAGGAGCCAAAAGGAATTCCAGAATTCTCATTGACAGTCCTCAAAAATGTGGATTTGCTCAGTGAGATGATACAGGAGCATGATGAGCCTATCTTAAAGCATTTACAGGTGACAGCCAGTGATTTTTACTCTGGAGTTTAAGTTTCAGCCAAATGAGAATTTCACAAATGAAGCAGTGACAAAATCATACCAACTGGAGTCGCAACCTGCTGAGTCAGACCTTTTTCTTCTTTAATGAACCAGAAATCACAGGATGCACAGGGTGCCAGATCGACTAGAAGAAAGGAAAACTATTAAAATGAAGCAAATATTAAAATAAGGGTCAGGGCACTGGTAGAACAGTTACAAAACTGTACCAAATGACTGTTTAATTGTTTTAGTCCTCGTGAAGTTCCAGAGCATGGACAGCAGGATGAAGGTTCTGCAGCCAGACTCGCTGCTGACTTTGAAATTGGTCATTGCTTGCATGAACGCATAATTCCACGAGCAGTGTTATACTTCACAGGAGAAGCAATTGCAGACGATGATGATGGTTACGATGATGATGATTAAGATTATGATATTGACGATGAAGAAAGTGAAGAATCAGATGATGAGCCAGAAGAGGAAGACTATGAAAATTGATTTACTTTGTTTGGATTAGTGATGAGGTGATAACAAGTGGCATCCAACATGTGCAGGACAACGATGAGTGTGAAAGTTCGAAGGTGGAATGTGCGGAGACTTAAAGTGAGATTTCAACAGCAGACAAATTAGCTAAGAGCAAATCAACTGCGAACAGCCAGCTGGTAATTGAAGAAATAATCCCCATTTTGGAGAAATTGGCTTCAGAGAAGTACAATGATTTATCCTAAGCCCACGGAACAGTTCTTGCAGTGGATTCCCAAGTATTCAAGGCCAGTCCATCAAAAAACTTGCAGCAAGAACAGATGGATACATCTGGTGCAGTTCTCCAACAACAGACAAAGCCTGTATCGTATGATACATGCTATAGGTATAGATGAGAATGAGCCACTAATTGAGACTAAAACACAAAGTGAAGAAGTAATGGCTAATTTTGAGGACATTGATCTAGTTAAGATACTGGAATGCAAGGGTTTGCAGATCATTCCTGAAGTCACAGATTTGCCTGCAACTTTGAAAGCGTCCAAAGGTATGCCGACATTAGATGCCTCACCAGTTGATGGGCATGCAGTACAGCATTCAAGCGCAAGCACCATGGATCAACCAAAACACCTCAATCCAGCAAAGGCTCCAGAAACAGCCATTATGGCAGAAGAGCCAGAACAGCTTTCACAGCAGAAGATCCAGAAGCAGCTATTACAGCAAGGGATCCAGAAACAGCTAATCCCTTGGCTGACCAGTAGCAAGAATGATGCTCTATGTGCACAGGTGGACCGCACCCACTTCATGGATGATGCCACTAAAGCTAAGGAAAAGGAAAGATGATTATTTTTTTAAAAAGGAAGGGTAAGAGAAGAGTCAAGGACACAGTCTCGGCCGAGTAGCAGCCGCGACAGTGAAGAAATGAGCATCGGCAATAAGGCCAATGTACAAGAAAACACACGGAGTAGGAAGCAGCATTTCAAAAAGCTGAAAGAGTTGGTGACTCAAAAGACCAGACTGAAAACCAGTCTTTTGAAAAATGAAACAAGATCATGTATTCCGTCAATGCTCAGGAGACCAACAAGAAGATGTCGTTAACCTGAAAGACTGAACGGTGTAATGTACTGTGTACAGGGACACGTTTCAAATTGTTACGCATATCATGTTTTGTAGAGCAGTTATATTTGTATATGTGACATGTTTGAAATAGTTGTGCATATCATGTTTAACAGGGCACAGTTATATTTATTAAACATTCACATTTCCAAAGGAAGTGGCATGTGGTGATATGCATATGCATAGTAATGTATATAGTTAGATATACGACCTCCGACCAGCAGGTGAAGACAGAAATTCACCATGTGACTCCAGAGATCGGACAGTTGGTAGTAAGCCATACTAGAGGACAGTCAGATTAGAAGTAGCACCAAGAGAATTCACTTATTCGTTACTGTTTGTATTATAGTATTTTAGTTATCTCTCCAGGCCAAAGAACTAGATGTTCCATGTGCATCTTTACCGCGACCACAATACAAAACATAACAAACCTCTTAACGTTTACACTGTCAGCTCCTCTCAGAATCTTGTATGTTTCAATGAGATTATCTCTCACGATTGTGAATTCTGGACAATGTCGATTCATTCTGCTCAATCTCATCGTAGGACATCCTCTTGGCCTGTGTCTCTTAGATGGATTGCCTTCCTCTGGGCGGCATGGTAGCATAGTAGTTAGCACTGTTGCTTCACAACACCAGGGTCCCATGTTCAATTCCCGCTTGAGTCACTATCTGTGCGGAATCTGCACCTTCTCCCCGTGTCTGCGTGGGTTTCCTCCGGGTGCTCCGGTTTCCTCCCTGAAAGACGTGTTTGTTAGGTGAATTGGTCATTCTGAATTCTCCCTCTGTACCTGAATAGGCGCCGCAGTGTGGCGACTAGGGGATTATCACACTAATGTCATACCAGTGTTAATGTAAGCCTACTTGTGACAAAAAAGATTAGATTAATTGAGACCAGTTACAATGGCGAGAATGCAACATGAAATCATTTCTGCTTATTCTAACACTCCCTGCTCCCCCATCCCAAACCTGCTACCCTAATCCCACATCCAGGTGGGGTTAATATATCTCCATATTTTTGATGAGTTGGGATCACTTTTATTTTGGTCACTGGGTGGCGCAGTTACACTTTTGAGAAGGTAAGCTGTCAAACGAAGGCCCCAGAAAGGGCAGTGAGCATTCAGCGTACAGGCAAGTTAATGTTTGGACTATGTATTCTTCATCAGCCCTCAGCATAAATTCCTTCTACTGTTGCGTCATACTGGAAGTTTGAAGCTGCCTTTAATAAAGGCGAGGGGAGTCTGACAAGTAAACAAAAGAAGACGTTTATTTAACAGAACAACTATTTACATGAGGACCGGTTAAACCTCACCGGGTCGTCTGTCGGTCGGTTCCTGACTGGCCAACCTTTATGAAATGAAATGAATGAAAATCGCTTATTGTCACAAGTAGGCTTCAAATGTGAAAAGCCCCTAGTCGCCACATTCCAGCGCCTGTTCGGGGAGGCTGGTACAGGAATTGAACCGTGCTGCTGGCCTGCGTTGGTCTGCTTTCAAAGCCAGTGATTTAGCCCTGTGCTAAACAGCCCCAGTACATCATGGTTATAAAATCCACAGTTAGCGGGGGAACTCATACTCTTCAATCCAAACAGGGAAAATAAGCAACCCTGCTCTGTGTGTCCCAAACAGGTTATACTCCTCCCGCTCCAAAGTCCGAAGACCCCCAAGGGGAACAATGAAGCAGAGGAGTAGAAGAAGTCAGAAACATCGTCGATGAGGAAGGAACAGAAGAAACTGGCACAACCTTGCAGGCGGCAGATGACGCAGATGTTTTGACTTTGGCACATCACTGTCAGGCGGTGGGACTGGGTCGGCTGCTGTATACCTTGCTAGAGAACAACGCTTGTGGCTGGACCGTCTGGGTGAAGAACGATCCAGAGGAGGCCGAACGATGACGTCAGAGTCCAGAGGTCTGTGTCTCCAGATCAGAATCAGGCACCACCATATCATAGAACATTACAGCGCAGTACAGGCCCTTCGGCCCTCGATGTTGCGCCGACCTGTGAAACCACTCTAAAGCCCATCTACACTATTCCCTTATCGTCCATATGTCTATCCAATGACCATTTGAATGCCCTTAGTGTTGGCGAGTCCACTACTGTTGCAGGCAGGGCATTCCACGCCCTTACTACTCTCTGAGTAAAGAACCTACCTCTGACATCTGTCCTGTATCTATCTCCCCTCAATTTAAAGCTATGTCCCCTCGTGCTAGACATCACCATCCGAGGAAAAAGGCTCTCACTGTCCACCCTATCCAATCCTCTGATCATCTTGTATGCCTCAATTAAGTCACCTCTTAACCTTCTCTCTAACGAAAACAGCCTCAAGTCCCGCAGCCTTTCCTCATAAGATCTTCCCTCCATACCAAGCAACATTCTGGTAAATCTCCTCTGCACCCTTTCCAATGCTTCCACATCCTTCCTATAATGCGGCGACCAGAATTGCACGCAATACTCCAAATGCGGCCGCACCAAAGTTTTGTACAGCTGCAACATGACCTCATGGCTCCGAAACTCAATCCCTCTACCAATAAAAGCTAACACACCGTACACCTTCTTAACAACCCTCTCAACCTGGGTGGCAACTTTCAGGGATCTATGTACATGGACACCGAGATCTCTCTGCTCATCCACACTACCAAGAATCTTACCATTAGCCCAGTAGTCTATCTTCCTGTTATTCCTTCCAAAATGAATCACCTCACACTTTTCTGCATTAAACTCCATTTGCCACCTCTCAGCCCAACGCTGCAGCTTATCTATGTCTCTCTGTAACTTGTAACATCCTTCCGCACTGTCCACAACTCCACCGACTTTAGTGTCATCTGCAAATTTACTCACCCATCCTTCTAAGCCCTCCTCCAGGTCATTTATAAAAATGACAAACAGCAGTGGCCCCAAAACAGATCCTTGTGGTACACCACTAGTAACTGGACTCCAGTCTGAACATTTCCCATCAACTACCACCCTTTGACTTCTTCCAGCTAGCCAATTTCTGATCCAAACTGCTAAATCACTCTGAATCCCATGCCTCTGTATTTTCTGCAGTAGCCTACCGTGGGGAACCTTATCAAACGCTTTACTAAAATCCATATACACCACATCAACTGCTTTACCCTCATTCACCTGTTTGGTCACCTTCTCAAAGAACTCAAGGTTTGTGAGGCACGACCTACCCTTCACAAAACCGTGTTGACTATCTCTAATCAAATTGTTCCTTTTGATTATACATCCTATCTCTTATAAACCTTATATCATAAGTAAAAGAAGATGAGGGAGCCAGATGCACAGGCCGCGGGAGAGTTCCCCCGAGCCGCAAACCTCCAGGCACCAAGGTGATAGATGACGCTTGATGAGCTGACCTTGAACATGGACCTGGTATGATAGATAACTGGATTCACGAACAACAACCCCCGGGAACCAGCGAAGACCTTCGCCAAAATTACAAGCATAGACCGCTTTGTCAGGTGTGACAAGACACAGAAGGCAACAGCTAGTCGGGCAACGCCCTTATGAATCTTGTGTATGGCGCACTTTTTCAGCAATGTCGGGGAGCAAAAGCCCAACTGAGTCCGGAGTAGGGAGCCAATCAACATTTCAGCTGGGGCCGCCCCAGTCACAGCTTGCGGTGCAGTTCTGTATGAGAACGGAAAATGTGCCAACCGGGTATCCATCAAATCTGTGGTTTGTTTCTTCAGGCCTAGAATTACCGTCTGCACCGCGTGCTCCGCCAGTCCATTTACCTCCAGGTGATAAGGAGCGATATGAACATGGCAAATGCCATTTGCTTTCGTAAATGCAGTGAACTTCTCACTGGTAACTGAGGCCTCGTTGTCAGTAACTTGTACCTCTGTTATGCCGTGGCCGAAAAGGAGTTGCGTAACAATTCAATGGTAGCGTGGGTGGTGATGGGCACCATGTTTTGGACCTCCAGCTGCTTCAAGTATGTATCCACCAAGATGAGAAACATGGATCCTAAAACGGGCCAGCAAAATTGGGGGGAATGCGAGCCTAGTGACATCCTGGCCACTCCCACAGGTGCAGGGACGCTGCTGCTGAATGTTTTGGATGTTCTTGACAAACTGGGCAGTCCTGGGCCATCGCCTCAAGGTCCACAATGGGTCCCAGCCACCAGACCTAACTCCTGGCCAGCATTTTCATCTTGAAGACACGTGCTGCGTGAAGGTCTTTCAGAACCAAAGCTTCCCCTTTTGTAGAGACGATGACCCTCGTGCCCCACAAGAGGATACCATTTTCGGCAGTCAGCTCCAACATCTTGGTGGAAAAGGCCTTTAACTCCACTGGAAGCTGTCATCGTGGTCCACTGTACAAAACCAAATGTCACATCTTAGCCAGCACCGGGTCGGTCTGCGTCCACTCACAGATACAGGCAGCTGTCACAATTCCGTTGGCCAAAAACACCAGCAAGGGAAGACAACTCAATGTGTCCGCATTCGCTATCAGTGTTCCCGGGCGATGCTCGAAAGAATATTGATACACAACCACGAGCAGAGCCCTCCTCTGGATCTGGGCTGATGCGATCGACAGCACTGTCTTATCTTGTGAAACAGGCCAAGCAGTGGCTTTCGTTCAGTAATTATGAGAAAATGGCGGCCGTAAACATGCTGATGAAAACATTTGACTCCGAATACGACCGCAAAACTCTCCTTCTCTATGTGCGCATACTTATGCTCCATGGCTGCCAACATTCTGGAGGTTAAAGCTATCGGACAGTCACGGCCATCACCCTTCCAATGGGAGATGACGGTGCCAATGTCGTATGACGATGCGTCACAGGTCATACAGGGGCCTAGTTACGTCGAAATGGGTCAGCACTCTTGACGAAACCAACTTCACCAACCAGAAAGTCACTACCTATTCATTGCCCCAAACCCAGGGCTGGCATTTCTGCAGAAGAAAGTGAAGGGTGGGGGGGGGGGATGCCTGGGCAGACACCAGGTTTGGAATAAAATGGCCATAATAATTGATCAGCCCTAAGAAAGAGCGAAGCTCCGTAGAGGCACGTGGAACGGCGGCATCTTAATCGGCAGTACTTTGCCTCAGGACATTTTGATCGAGCCGGTAGCCTAGATACACCGCCTCCTTAGCATTGAAGATGCATTTCACCATACGCAGGTGGACGCCATATTCTGAAAATCTCTGTAATACCACTTCAATGTTTTGCAGGTGCTCACTCTCCGTGGCCCCCGTGATCAACACACCATCAAGAGAAACGGTGCAGGAGACCCCGTAATTTGCCTTCCATGATGCATTGAAACACGGCACAAGCCGAGAATATGCCCAATAGAAGCCAGGTGTACTCTTAGAATTCTTTATGAGTATTGATAGTTACATATTTTCTTGAGGTCTTGTCCAATTTAAGCTGTAAATAAGCATTGCTCATATCTAACTTGGTAAACGTGGAATCACCTGCCAGCGTGGCGTAGAGACCTTCAATTCGAGGTAGCGGGTATCCGTCTAAACGGGAAGCAGTATTGACAGTTGATTTGCAATTTCCACAAAGGCGGACAGTCCAATCCGGTTTCATCACCAGAACCACCGGCACTGCCACAATGGAGAAGCTCTTCATAGAAGTCCCACCCTTGAGCACAGCACTTCCCGTTTTCACTGAGGTGCAGGAATGGGATTGTTTCACGCATATGCGGTTTAAGGAGGTAGCTGGCCATTTAAATAATTAGCTGTTTCCCCTAAAGTGGGATTTTGGTATGCCAGGAATGTGCAGATTAGAACAGGTAAGAGCAGATCTGAACTTGGTGGATTTGTTTGGATAGCCAGAATATCCCTTTGGATATGGTCAGGAGATACATTTGGTGAAGGTCAGGTGCCTTTTGGAAAGTTGAACTCGGCATGTGTGTAAAAAGTACTGAAATCTATTACTGTCAAGCCTATTGGGATTGTCAATAGACCTGTCAAAACTGTCAGAAGCATCTCATCTCTTCATGGGGCTTGAGGTTTGCCCATGGTGAATACTAGATGAGTTGGCATGGTAGGTATAAGGGCAAAGGGTGGTGAGTGGAGCAACATGTGTTCCCATGAGTTTGGATTAAGTTGATATGGGAGCTATCAAGGACCAAGGAAGTGGATACTTGGGCATAGGTTTGGATGGTGAGGGGCCATGGGGTGGGTACGGGGCATTGGGGCCATAAAGGGTTGTTATGCGGCATGAGGTAGCGTGGAGGGTATGAGAGGCCAGGTGGGTGGATACATGTGACGTGGATGGGTATGGGGAGTGTATAAAGATGAGGGCTGTATGGATGTTTTATTTTTGGACACAGCCTCATAGCCCCAAGGCAGGCCTTCACCCAGCCTGGCTCCATACCGACAACCTCCTCACATCTTCCCAAGTCACCTGCCCCAACTCCTATTCTAGCCCACCTCCTGGACTAAAAATCCAATGTCCGGGAAGCCATTTCTAAAGGTTAGGTTCACGGAGCCGGGAATTCTCTGGGCCTTAAGCAGAAGGCTGTAAAGTTCCTCGACCTTCCATTGAGCTTCATTGGAAGCCAAGGTGAGATTGGGGCGGAGAATTAAATTGATAGGTGACCAGAAGCTCAGGGTCATGCTGGTGGACTGAAGAGACGTGTTTCACAAAGCGATCACCCAATCTGTGCTTGGTATCTTCAACGTGAAGGAGATCACATTGTGGAAAACTTCCTGACATGACCTTCATAGCCCCCATGCTGTCCCGTCCCCCCCGTCCCCCCGTCCCCTGACTATCTTATTTGTGCAAAAAAGTAAAATTTAACCAGTAGACCAAGAAGGGAACCAAGAACCCTTTTTTATATGTAGATAGGAACCGTCACCATTTTGAGCTGAATTCCACATTTTGCATTCGATGATTGTTTCCAATTCGAGTCATAGAGGTATGCAGCATGGTAACAGGCCCTTCGGCCCAACTTGTCCATGCCACCCAGTTTTTACCATTAAGCTAGTCCCAATTGTCCACATTTGGCCCATATCCCTCTATATCCATATAACTGTATAAATGCTTTTTGAAAGACAAAATTGTACCCGCCTCTACTACTGCCTCTGGCAGCACGTTCCAGACACTCCATCCTCTGTGCGAAAAAAGTGCCCCTCTGGACCCTTTTATATCTCTCACCTTAAACCTCTAGTTTTCGACTCCCTTACTTTTGGGAAAAGATGTTTTTTTAATATAAATTTAGAGTACCCAATTATTTTTCTTCCAATTAAGGGGCAATTTAGCATGGCCAATCCACCTGTGCAATCTCCACACAGATTGACCCAGGGCCGGGATCGAACCCGGGTTCTCAATGCCGTAGGCAGCAGTGCTAACCACTGCACCACGGTGCCGCCAGGATCCCGTGAGATTTAACCTTATGCAACAACCTACCATGCGGTACCTTGTCAAAGGCCTTGCTAAATGAATGCACTGCCCTCATCTACCTTCTTGGTTGCCTCAATTGGCTTGAAAAGCTGGTGCCTTGCAAGGATGGACATGTTACCTGGCCAATGATAGGCTTGAACATTTGGAGGGAGGAGGTCTTGTGATGAAACCTCCTGGAATATGTCCGACCAGAGTTGACAACTCTAGTACTGAAGGAGACACTGGCCTCAAAATGTTTAATTTTGAAGCAGAGAGATTCTATCCATTTTTATATGGGCCCCTTTTAAAATCTGTCTCAAAAGTGTTAGCCATGACTAATTGGTAGCACTCAACTTGAAGACATGTTTATTGTTCAAGTCTGACTACTAGGAGGCATGGTGGCACAGTGGTTAGCACTGCTGCCTCACAGCATGAGCGATCTGGATTCAATTTCAGCCTTTGGTTACTGTCTGTGTGGAGTTTGCACATTCTACCTGTGTCTGTGTGGGTTTGCTCCGGTTTCCTCCCACAGTCCAAAGATGTGCAGGTTAGGTGGATTGATCATGTTAAGTTGCCCCTTAGCATCCAAAGATGTGCAGGTTAGGTTGGTTTAGGGGGGAGGCTGGGGGAGTGGGCCCAGGAAGGGTGCTCTTTCAGAGGGCCGGTGCAAACTCAATGGGCCGACTGGCCCCCTGCACCTAGGGGTTTTATGGATTCTATACTGAAGTAGATCAGGGGAGTTTTCTCTCTTGCCCAGCCAATACTTAGTCCACAATCAACATCACTAAAACTGATTACCTGGTTATTTGTTTCATTGCTGTTTGTGGGCCCTTGCTGTGTGCAAATACGCTGCCATATTTCCTACAGTGACTGCACTTCAAAAGTACTTCAGAGTGTTGTTGAGCACTTTTGGACCTCCTGAGCTCGTGACAGATGCAAGTTGGTTCTTTTTTTAGATTTCAATGACCAAATAACTGCATGAGTTCCAAGTCTTCTCTTTGAAGTTCCAAAAAAATAGCTGGTACATCAGAGCTGGCCAGCAGACTCTCGCTGGGTGTTGATGTGTTGACATTCCAATCTTAGCACACAGTACATCATGTCCTGCGCCCCAGTTGTACTTGATAAACAATTGATGGGATTTCACATTATGGGGCACAGGTACACGTTCGGTAATATCAAGGGCCTGAGCACATTTTCAACCTTTGCGTATCTTTCACAGGTTTGACCTGGAGGAGAAACTCTTGATCGATCGGCATTATAAAATTCTTTTCATTAGAAACACAACCGTAAGCCCTTGCTTCAGTCTCATTCTGAAGAATATGCTGCATCTATGGTTTTGGAATGGAGCTTTACACTCAGAATTACCCAAACATAAATTTCCAATTTTAGCCATGTCACCAGGAGCTTTAGACAGGTTCCATAGGAACAAGTTACACTGGAATTTAGAGTTCTTTCACGCACTCTTTGGATACTGGGATAACCATGCACACTATCAAAAGGAGAGGATGTAGTACTGAATAATAAACTGTGGTACAGGTGTGAGGGACACACAGGAGATACTGATGTATTGAGGGGCACAGCTGCAGGAGGTGAAGGTATGAGGGACATAGTATATACAAGTATGAGGTTGGCAGATAAAGGAAGTACAGGTGTTTTGAGCAGCACAAAGAACAAGTGAGAGACACATTAGGTACAGGAGTGAGGGTACAGGTGTATGTGGATGACATAGGTAAGACTGATGTGGATGCTGGTATAATAGCATCGATACAGGACGTTTGGGTGTGCTGAGAAGGCAGATACAGGAGGTACTATTGGCTTCTCAGCTTATAATGAGTATAACTGATATTGGAACCTCTAAAGTATTTTCAGACCAATACAAAAGAAGGTTATTCATGGGAAAAAGTTTCCAATAATGTTATCGGCAATGAAGTATAACTGCAGAATAAATTGGTTCACCTGTATGCCATTAAGTGTATAGACCATGGGCGGGATTCTCCAATAATGGGGCAATGTCCCCACGCCCGCGGAAACACGCGCGAATCACTTTGGACATACCTGGAGAACATCCAGGCTGATTCTCCGATTTGAAGGGGGCTAGCAGGGCCCCGGAGTAGTCCTCGCAGCTCCGGCTGCTGATATGGGGCCCTGCACTTCCGGTCGAGGGTCCGCACATGCGCCTGGCGGTGGCCTGCATTGGCTGCCCCGCGTGACATGGCCGACCCACATCGCGGACCGGCACCGAAAATGTAGGCCCCCCCTAGATCGCGCGCACCCACGGATCGGTGGCCCCTGATTGGTAGCCTGGCCGTCCTGGAGGCTCCCCCGGTGAATGATGCTCCCTCCCCTTACCAGGGTGGCCGTGGACTGAGTCTGCAGCCGGCACGGCGAGTTTCCGACAGCTGGAACTATGAGAGAACCCCGCCATTGGAGACCGGAGAATCGCGGAAGCAGTATCAGACCCGATCTTGGGTTTGACGCCCATTGTCCACCCCCACGCCGATCGTGATTTCGGCTCGGAGAATCGCACCCCATGAGTATGTGGCTGCTGTCATATTGATCATTTTGTTGGAAAATCCCATGCCACCAGCTAGATCTACTGAAAAGGGTAGGAGTCTATGAGGAATATGAGCTCCTGGTTTTAATTGTATTCCTTTCCTCTGGCATGTACAGACTGTAACAGAGCATGTGCTAGATGCTCATCCTCCACCATGTTCTGATGTGAAGGTGAGAGAAAGTATTGTTTTGTTCAATTGAAGTGATGGGACGCTGTCAGGTAGGTCCCTACAGGACACGTGGGCCCGGCCGCCTTTGGCTTCAGTACTAATAGACTGTCCCTGAATGGTACATTTCTGTCAAATAAATTATGAATCCCTTGATTCTTGAGGTTAAATTCTTCAAGTTTTCCAAAGGGTCATTCAGGAGAATAAGTTTGATCAATCTTTTTTCTTTTATAAACAACGAAAGCACACGTATTCACAACAGCCAGGCAGAATGAGGCAGAAATAGCTTACAGGAGATGCTGGCAATCGGAAATAAAACAATGTTGGAACGGTCAGACAATACCTGTGGAGAAAGGAAGATAGTGTTAATGTCTCGTGTCTTGTGACCTTTTGAAATGAGGTGTGTCAGTGCCTTTGTGAATAAGGGGGAAAGATTTGTTGATTAACCAACAAATGCCACTTTGAGTGTAGAAAAATTAGGGGTGAAAGAGGAATGAGGATTTGGCATTGACTGTGCTTCCCTCCATGGTAACCTTCAACTTTGTCCATAGCAGGATGTACAAAATCATTGCAAAATTCAGCCTGATTTCAGTGCAATTATACAACATCTACACATCTTATAGATCAGTGTGCTGTCTGAATCCCAAACCGCTATCATTGAGAGTGTCTTCAACTGTAACCTCTGGCCTGCCTTGCTGGAGGAGGGCTGTCAACCTCTATCATGACACGTTGGACAATGTTGCGTTGTTCAAATGCATTCAGCTGTTCCTCAGGAGGAGGGAAGTGGTTTAACAGGTCACCATGGCTCCTTGCACACCAGCCTCCTGCTGTTAAGCTCGCGTCTGCCAAGCAGTTTGATAAGAAGTCGTACACAAGCAGCAGCCTTTCCACCGTTGTTCCTTCAGTAGGTCAGTACAGGCACACCAGCCCTCCCCCACCCCCCAGCGCCAATGTTCATTTGGGTGGTGCCCAGCATGTATACATCGCACTTGGCAGGGTCAGAGACTGATCATTACTGGCAGTGAGACTTTATGAGAAAAACAAGATGAATGACAAGTTTACCATTTCATTTTAAGGAAAACATCCAGGGAAATAAATAGAACTGCAATGAAACACAGAATTACATTGAATTTACAGCTGAACATTTGGCCCATTAGAAGATCTGTGGGGTAGTTAGTAGTGTCGCTGAGCCAGAAGCTCTAGGTTCAAGACCCACCCAAGACTTGATGGCCCAGGAAGGTGCATTCATAATGCAGCCAAACAGGTTAAGCGTCAACCTGCAAAATCTTTCCAAACGTGCCAGTGGCTGGTGGTAAGAGCGGGAGAGACTCCTGGTCAGCCAGGCTTCCTGCGGAGTGGCACCCCTCAAGCCTCTAGTGACAGGTTAGCATCCTGTTCAAGGAAAAACTAGCTGTGTGAACAGATGAAAGTCTGCCTTGTGTACCACTAGGTGTGGGAAGAAAAGCAACAACATTCAACCCACCTGCTCTGCCAGCGTTTATGCTCCATGCAAGCATTAATGTCATCTCATCCTATCAACATATTCTGTTCCTTTCTCCCTTTGGTATTTATCTAGTTTCCCTTTAAATGTAACTATGCTCTCCTCAACTGCCCCTTGTGGTCGCATGTTCCAGATTCCAGCTACTCTGGGTAAAGAAATCGCCCCAATTTCTCTATTAGATTCATTAGTGTCTTATATATCTAATTGGGATCTCCCTACTAGTAGACATGTTTTATCTATATCAATCCTATAAAAAATCTTTCATAAATTTAAAGTCCTCTATGAGGTATTTCCATGGCCTTCGCTTTTCCAGACAGGTAGAACCTCTCAGTTTTGGTAACATAATTGTAAATAAAAAGAAAATTCTGGAAATATTCAGCAGGTCAGGCAGCATCTGCAGACTGAAAAATGGAGCAAATGGACATAATTTTTCTGGCCCTAGGGGGGTGGGTTCCAGGAAAATAGGGAGCGTATCAGAACAGGGCAGCCTATTCAAATAATTAAGGCCACAGTTAGGAGCAATTTGGCCTGTCCACTGACATTCTGCTTGGGGTGGAGCTGCCCTCTGCCACTTGAGAATCCACACTTCAATGAGTGTGGCCTCACAAAAGGCAGCGGGCCATTGGTGCAGGAGACTCCATTCCCCAAAGAGGGGATCACTGGCAGCCAAGACCACACCAAATGCTGCCACCCTTTCGATCTGACAGGTCTGCCCATCAGGCATAAGATATTTTCTTTCCACCTATAAGGGCTTCTCCGTGTAAGGTGCCCTCACAGTTTCCAACCTGTCTCAGCAGCATGC
The DNA here is from genome assembly GCF_047496885.1 of Scyliorhinus torazame. Taxonomy (NCBI): domain Eukaryota; kingdom Metazoa; phylum Chordata; class Chondrichthyes; order Carcharhiniformes; family Scyliorhinidae; genus Scyliorhinus; species Scyliorhinus torazame. The sequence continues at coordinate 173,622,731 of NC_092714.1, read as the reverse complement.
ACTGGGGCTGCTGATGCACTGAAGCTGCCATCCTTCTGATAGGATATGTGGTGTTAGGAGCCCACCCACCATACTTAATAGGAAAATTAATGTAAAGGTGGCCAAAAAGGAGGCTGTCTCTGGGAAAATAATTCCACTGTTCTGGCTCCAAGCAAGTGTGGGCTTGGAATTGTCATTTGGCTGTGAGGTCAAAGGTCCTGAAGCTCACGGGAAGGTCCAACAGAACGTTTCAGAACATCTTTGCAAATCTTTTTCTCCAGTGCTTCCATATCCCTTTTAGAATAAGGAAACTTAGACACTCCACAGTAATCCTAGTGTCATCTAACCAAGGTTATGTACAAGTTTAACGCAGGGCAGCACGGTAGCATAGTGGTTAGCACAATTGCTTCACAGCTCCAGGGTCCCAGGTTCGATTCCCGGCTTGGGTCACTGTCTGTGCGGAGTCTGCACGTTCTCCCCTTGTGTGCGTGGGTTTCCTCCAGGTGCTCCGGTTTCCTCCCACAGTCCAAAAATGTGCAGATTAGGTGGATGGCCATGCTAAATTGCCCTTAAGTGTCCAAAATTGCCTTTAGTGTTGGGTGGGATTACTGGGTTATGGGGATAGGGTGGAGGTGTGGGCTTGGGTTGGGTGCTCTTTCCAAGAGCTGGTGCAGACTCGATGGGCCGAATGGCCTCCTTCTGCATTGTAACTTCTCTGATTCTATGAGAACGCTGCTTTTCAATTTGATTCCTCTGATGTAGTATTGTTGGTAAATTCAAGTAATTTCAGGAATTGGAAATTTACTCAGCATTTATTACGAATGACTATCGCCTGGAATTTGGTGGCGGGGTTGTTTCCAGGCATGGATCACCAGAAATTCCAAAGAATAAACGTGGACTGTTTAAATCAACGGTTTGTTCCATTCCTCTGTTGGCCTCCCATTGTGATTATCACAGGAAAATGGGGGAAATATCCCTTTGAAAGGTCTGGGCCAAGCTTTTTGTTCTGTCTGTTTGTTCCTCCCTTCAGTGGTCAACTGTTGCATGAGGGTTTGACACATATAGGGTTAACGTGGGACTGAGTACAGGACCACCCACACTGTGACATAAGAGAACACATGGGGCGCGATTCTCCACTCCCACGCCGTTTGGGAGAATCGCCTGTGCCGCCAAAATTTCCGGAGACGCTGGTCCGACGCCCTCCCGCGATTCTCCCAAGCGGCGGGAACGGCCCGGTCGAGTTTCGCAGGCCGGAGAATCGCCGGAGACACCAAAAATGGCGATTCTCCGGCACCCCCGCTATTCTGAGGCCCGGATGGGCCGAGCGGCCAGGCCAAAATGGCGGGTTCCCCCCGGCGCCGTCCACACCTGGTTGCTGCAGTCGTGGGCGGTGCGTGAACGCTGGGGGGGCGGCCTGTGGGGGGGCGAGGGGGGATCCTGCACCGGGCTTCACCTGGAATGTGGGGTGGCCCGCGATCGGTGCCCACCGATCGTCGGGCCGTCCTCTCTGAAGGAGAACCTCCTTCCTTCCACGGCCCCGCAAGATCCTTCCCCCATCTTCTTGCGGGGCGGACTTAGAGAGGATGGCAACCACCCATGCGCGGGTTGGCGCCGGCCAACCCGCGCATGCGTGGATGACGTCCGTTATGCGGCGCCGGCCGCATCATCTATGCGGCGCCGCTTTTACGCGGGCGACAAGGCCTGGCGCGTGTAGATGACGCGGCCCAGAAACTGGCCCATTGTCAGGGCCTGAATCGGTCGGGACCAGGGCCGTTCCGCGCCGTCGTGAACCTCGACGGCGTTCACGACGGCGCGGCCACTTCGGCGTGAGAGTGGCGAATCCCGCCCATGATTCTCACCTAGGCACAAGTCTAGAGGTGGGCAGGGCGGTGTGTGCAAGCAAGCATGGAGACAGCTCTGAGCTTAAACCTTTTACTGTTCTACATGTACATAGTTCTTGTATTTAATAACATATAGAGTTCACCTACTTAAGACCATGAATACTTCATTAAGACCTACTGAATGGCACCCAACACCCTACAACATCATCAACTCTCAACTTGATAAAAGGCTGTGACGCCTCCAGTGGCTGTATGAGCCCAGGCAGTAAATGCCACAGGCAGGCTTATGTCTGTAAGCCCAGGCCTGCCTTTATATGACTTGGGACAGACACTCTGGTTAAACGTTCTTCAGAGTTTCCGATGCACTATTCCCAGCTGGAATCAACTAGATCCAATAGAAGTTCTCATGGCCCTGCTGGATTTACCATCAGGTGAGACTACAGCAGAGCTGGTTTGGTTTCAGTCCTCTGATCCAGACTGAACCCGATTCTCAAGTTTTGTACTTTGTGACCTAAACGAGAACTGGTGCTGAATGGAATCATACTCCACTCCAGCTGATTCACCCCTTGCAAAGTTGCAAAGTGGCAGGGAACCAGCTTTTGTGAACAATACATATTCATAAGGCCATGTGCAACTCTGATACCCACTGGGTGCATTCCAAGACAGCATAAATACTGCACAAACCTGTGGCAGACTTATAGACCAGTAATAAAATTAACCTTCAGTCATGGCCTGGCATTTGTGATTCCATACCTTTTTTTTAATCTGCTTTTTTTAATAGAAACATATTTAATCATAATGAGGCAGAAATCGGTTATGTTAGGAACTGTTTACCACTAGTAAGAGAAGAATAAAGGCAATATAAAATGACTTTTCATTTATTCCTGCTGTACAAGATTCCGCCTATTTTCAGTCACTCATTCTATAGATTAAATTACTCTCATTCATTCTCATTATGTAGTCTGTAACCCATTCCAAGGTATCTATTATTCAATATATAAACCACCAGAAACCCTTAATTGGAACTTAGCCTACAACTCACTAAATGCTCTCTCTTATTCTAAAATAAACCAAAAACTGCTTGATTACATTCCAGCCTGTACTTGTTTTAGTATTTAACGTACAAACTAACCAAACTCTTTGATTAGATTCCACCTGTAACACACTCCCAGATATCTGTTGTTTTATATATAAAACTGCTAGACCCATTTGTTATATTTTTACCTTCTAGGCATGATTTATATTATACATATTAACATATCAAAACAACCTATTATGTATTATTTATTATATGTATTCATCTATTATCAGTGCAATCTATTATTATTCATTTTGTTTGTTCAAGAAAGAATTCTGTCCACTTATGAGTAAAATACATGTTGCCATTGAGCATTCCTCTTTTTCTTGAAATTGGACTGAATTGCATTGTGGATGATTAAATTAGCTACAAGCCGAGCGATTATACTGAACTGCAGTTTACCTCTCCCGATTCACGCTGAACATTTCTTTGGGAAATTGGTACGTGTAAATCAGGGGCCAACGGTACCTGGATCTGTGAGGAACCAGAGCGACGTCAAGCTCAGTTGACAATAGCCACAGGAAAATAACACTGAGACTCTGCCAAAGGAACTTTGCCAAATTACTTTCTCATACCAGCAGTCACAGGTGCCCCAGTTTAATGAGCTATTTGCATCCTAGGGTTGCGCTGACTGATGAGAAACAATGGAACTCCACTCAAGAGGGGAGAAAAGGAAAACAGCTGTGAGTGATGTGACTCCACAGTTTGGAGAAGGCATTTTATGATAAACTGATTTAATTAAGCATGACAGCAAAACAGATTGGGCTGAAATCAGCTTGGATGCTCCGCTTGTTTTGTGAGGTTATTGTGTTTGTGACACTGAGAGAGGAGAGAACCGGCAAGGAGAGTTATTCAAGCAGCTTTGACAAGAGGCCTCCTGTCATATGTAGGAGAGGCAGCTCTTCAATGATATGACTGGTATTCAAAATAAAGGACTGTCACAAAAAAATGTTTAACAGCTGTCATTGAAAGGTTCTGAGGAGCCTACAGCTGTTACTGTACTATTATACATTGTTCTTCTGGCTCCCTCATTATTATCGATATGAAGACACTGGCCCAATAACCCCTTAACCTAACCTTTTGTAAAAGTATTTTGATTTCACAACTTTTCAACATTTTTACAATTTGCAACAAGCCCACAAATCCTCTAAACCACCAAGCCTTCCGTCCCCTCCCAGCAATCAATGATAACCAATTCCCCAAAATGCAAAATAAACAAACTCCAACCCCCCGACCCCACCGCCCGCATCCCCCCCCCCCCCCCCCCCCCGAGCAAATTTCACTTTTTCCAGGGTCCAAAATTCGAACAGGTCCTCCCGCTCTGCCGAGGCACAGGGTGGAGAAGCCGATCTCCACCCCAACAAGGCCCACCTGCGAGCAATCAGCGAGGAGAAGGTTAGAACATCTTCCCCCACAACTACCTGCAGCTCCAGCTGTCTGACACCCCGAATATGGCTTCTGGAGGACAGGGCTCCTCTTCAACATGTAGAACCCCCAAAATGGTGCTGAATACTTTCCTCCAAAACCTTTCCAGCTTCGGGCAGGACCAAAACATGCACACGGTTTGCAGGGCCCCTCCCACAATGCTCACAGACATCCTCCACCCCTTCGAACAGTCAGCTCATTCCTAGACTTTGTAAGGTGCACCCTATACACCACCTTCAGCTGTATCAGCTCCAGCCTCACGCACAAAGTTGAGGCTTTACCCTCCGCAGCACCTCACACCACAATCCCTCCTCCAGCGCTGCTCCCGACTCTTCCTCCCACTTTGCTTTAACCGCCTTCATGGACACCTATCCTCCTACAAAATCCTCCTGTAAATCGGCGAGATGACTCCCTTCTTCCACCCCTCCCCCGCCCCCCACAGCACCGCTTCCAGCAATGAGGAGGTAGGTGCTATCGGGATGGTTGGGAAGACCTTCCTCGCAAAGTCCCGCACCTGAATATCTCTGAAACCTTCGCCCCGCACCAGTTCAAACTTCTCTCCCAGTTCCTCCAGACTCGTGAATCACCATCCCAGAAACAGTTCCTTCATTTCCTTGATTCCCCCTCTCTTCTCATCCCTGGAACCTTGCATCCATCCTCCCCAGCTTGAACCCATGATTCCTCCTAATCAGCATTCCCGCGACCCAGATCCCAACCTAAAATGCTGCCTCCAGATCTTCAGCGTGGCCACCACCACGGGACTCAACAAATACTTCCCTGGGGCCATCGGGAGCAGTGCCGTTGCCAGTGCCAGCAATCCCGACCCCTTGCAAGAGGCAGCCTCCATCCTCACCCACTAAGTAACCACCCATCTCCCTATTTCATCCCTGAATCGTCTCTGCATTTGGCGCCCAGTATACATTAAATTTGGGAGGCCCACCTGCAGTATCAACTTCCTAATACTAATCACATTCCCCACCCAAACAAACTATGATCTAGTTTTTCTCTGAAAAACGAGGAGATCAACCTGTTCACCTCCTAAAAAACACCTTGAGCAAAAAGACCTGTATGCACTGAAACAAGAACAAGAATCGCGGCAAAACATTCATCTTTACTGCCCGCACCCTGCTTGCCAATGACAGAGGGACATTATCCCACCTCAGCAAGTCAGCCTCCAGCCTCCCCACCAAGCTAGTGAAATTGAACTTCCAGAGGCCTGCCCAATCCGGGGTCACCTGCATCCCTAAATACATAAAGTGAGACACTGCCAGATGGAATGGCAGCCCAATCCCTGCTCCCACTCCCGGAGGGGAGACCACAAAATACTCACTTTTCCCAAAATTCAATTTGTAACCCGAAAACGTTCCAAATCTCTGAAGCAACCCCATTATGCTTCCCACCAAAGAGCTTGTCTCCGAAATATACAATAACAAGTCATCTGCATATAAGGACACCCTATGCTCCACTACCCCAGCGCCCCCTCACTATCCCCTTCCACAATCCCGAGCTCTTCAGCGCAGTGGCCAAGGGCTCTATAGCCAATACTGTTGCTAATGTTTGGTTGGCTCTTAATTTGGCTCTGTTTAATCACGTTTGCTCAAGAGTCGCCAAGTATCTTTCAACACCGCCACAAGGTTCAGAACCGAAAACTGATCAATGACTCGATACTGCAGTTGGTAAGTTCAAAAGCAATGCTCATTTATTTACACACAGTCAAATCTACTCATGCATAAACTCTACAAACTAAACTACCACTATTACTAAAGCCTATACTTAGCTTCGGGTGCCCACTCAGTCAGAGGAACAATGGCCGTTGCTCGGTTCTGAGGCTGCTGGACACCCTGTTGGGTGGAGGTGTTGGGTTTGGGTGGGGTGCTCTTTCCGGGAGCTGGTGCAGACTCGAAGGGCCGAGTGGCCTCCTTCTGCACTGTAAATTCAATGATAATCTATGATTAATCTAGGACAAAGGTTCGGCACAACATCGTGGGCCAAAGGGCCTGTTCTGTGCTGTATTTTCTATGTTCTATGCTGGGTTGAGCTGTAGCAACTAGGAGCGCCTATCTCGTAGCGTGCGTTGACTTGGAACTTACTTGGTCTGATGCAGCTGCTAGGCAGGTCTCTCTCTTCACTGAGAGCCAAAGAAGGAAGCTTCTCTCTTGGGGAATATCTTTTATACTAAAAAGGGCTTCACGCGCTTTTGGGTGGGCCTTGAACTTGGCCTCAACTAATTGGGTCTTTCCCAATCAGTCGTATCTTTCTTGCTCCAATAGAAGGTGGTTCCCTGATCGGCAGGCGTGTCCTGGTGACTGTTAGTCTGCTTTGTCTTAACCTCTTCTGGCACCGGGGAGTCTGCCTTAACATTGTGTATCTAAATGTTTCCCTTTTGTCCCCGGAGATGGCTCATTAGTATGTAGATTGCTTGGTAGTTTCTGTCCTGTCTGAGAGTTTAAGGTTCTAATCAACAGACAGAGTTTGCACCTGCTTGTTTCTTAGCATTGTCCAATTTTCCCTGCATTCTTTGCGGGTGTCCATTTTGTAATCGGGACGCGGCCATCCCAGATGGCTACACACCCTCCTTGTGATCCTCAACGCGAAGCGTGAAGGATCACATTACTATGTCGTCTTCATTCTCTGACCACCGGGGCACCCATACTTAGGCTCTACACTGTCCTATCCTATGCAACACAATTTTACCTAAACCATTTTAAATACATTAATTATCATAAAATTCTACAGGGCGCTATGACATTAATACATGCATTACAGAAAAATATAAAACTGGAACCTCTAACTATTCTCAATAAACTACCCTCATTCAAACAATCCAAAAATACAAACAATCCAAAAATAATCTATACATCTTAAACTGTACAAAATAGCAGCACACAAATTTCTCTGGCCTGGCAGTCAGGCTCAGAGGTTTACATCTCTTTATTCCACAGAATACATTAAGAAAATGGATGCTCTTTAATCCATCCCAATGGGTTCGGGGGTCTGGTGAAATCCGAAAATGGGGGACCTAAATCTGTATACCGGGGTGCGAGAGCGATATGCTCTGTTTCGCCATTTCCTGACTCTAAACGTTTGCACGACACTGCAAGTATCGCCAGCACTAAGAGTGCTTCGACTACATATGAGAGTGAGTACCAGGTGATAAACTTATCACATCAGGTCGGGGTATTGCTAGCTGTCGCGGGGCTAGTTATCTCGGGGTTCCGTGTATTGCAGGGGTGAGAATCATTTACGGTTTGTGTGGTAGGGGTCAGGGGGGGGGGGGGGGTAGCGTCCGCGAGCAACTGAAGGGATCCCGCTAAGATCCATGTGAACACGAAGGCCGTCTTCATCTTTGTCGGTCTTCTTCTTTGTCTTCCTCTGGGGTTCCTGGGTTTCCGGAGTTCTGTGAACACAAGCATAATTTCTGTTATTATCTTGCTTAAGATCTCGTATGTCTGTCTATCTGTCCTTTATTGCCAATTTCCCTTTATAATTGGTCACCATCTGTGACTCCCTCATTTTTTTTTAAACCAAATATTTTGACAAGACATTTAAGAAAAATACTGCCGTACTGCGAGCCGTCTCGCAGCCTGTGTGATTTGCCATCCCAGTGTTTGAGGATGTAAATAGCATAGGGAAGCAACCTAAGGGTTGCCAAAACCAAACAATAGAATTTTGAACGTAATGAGCCAAAATGGGGTGCGTATGGGCCGCGGCGGGTAAGAAATGGGTGGAATCCTTGGGTAGGACAGTGAGCAATGCCGTATGTGCTCTACCCAAGCGTAGCTTACCAGAGGGGGGTCCTCGGGCAGGGTGGGGACCAATGCCGTTTCTCCACTGCCTGAGCAACCGGCAAGAACGGGTAAGAATGTGGTCGTCGTCGGGGGGCTGCCTCTCGAATTAGGAGAGCAACTATGAGTCGTGTATGTCGACAAACTAGTTCCTCTGAACTATTGTCTGGGGACAAACTTGTTCCATTAACAAGTTTCTGGGGACAAACTAGTTCCTCTGAACTATTGTCTGGGGACAAACTTGTTCCATTAACAAGTTTCTGGGGACAAACTAGTTCCTCTGAACTATTGTCTGGGGACAAACTTGTTCCATTAACAAGTTTCTGGGGACAAACTAGTTCCTCTAACAGCCATTGGGCGTCAAAGGGGGTGGTGACGTGGGGCCGTGAAAACTTTCGTGTTTACGAACAACACTTAACGTCAACACTAACGAACAAACATTCAACAAACATGGTGCAGGTTCCATCAGAAACGACACCGTATCTCTCCATCGGTTCCTTTTTTCTCCATCACCTGGACATCTCACTGCTCAATAGCAAACAGGGTCGCAAAGGGATTTGTGTGGTGGGAGTCAGACTCTAAGTCATCATCTTTTCCCGGCTGCCAAACTCTTGACTGTAGTAACTGTGCTAAAGCTGCTTGGGGCGAATTGGGGTCCATCTCTTCATTCTGGATGAGCCTGAACGAATTGTCTCGGTGCCAGGATCGTGTGCCGAGGTTGAGCTACTATGCTTCAATCCGTAATCGTCGGGCGGTGGGTCTGGGTCAGGGGCTCTGATATAAATGATCTCAAATGGGTCAGTAGAATCAGGCTCGGATTCGCTGGGAGTGGGGCCTGGTGCAGGGGTGTAGTCGTATCGTGGTGTGCTGTGGCTGTCGTCATCTTGATCGCTATCACTGTCGCTGTCGCTGCTGGTTGAGGGAAGGGAGAGGCGGAGTCGTGCCTCTGGGGGTGGAGTTGAAGTCGTGTCTGAGGACGGGCTGGACTGGTTGGGGGAGGGTAGGAATATGTCATCTGTGGGCGGGGTGTGATCGTCTGCTGCAGCGAGCAGGATGTGGTGTGTGTGGTTATTCTGCGAGCCATAAGCCTTGAGCTGGTTTATATGAAACCACGCAGACTTACCATTGGGATAGGTTATTTTGTATACTGAGGGGCTGAGTTTGTCGGAAATGAAGTACGGTCCGGAAAACTTTGGGGAGAGGAATGAACTGGGGTTGTAAAGGGAAAGCATAACTTGTTGCCCTACTGTAACCGCAGTGGTGTGTACTGATTTGTCGAAACAAGCCTTGCTCTGTTTCTTCCTGGTTCCAAGTCTCACTGCTGCTGCGAGTTGGGCTGCCTTTATATTCTGTACTAGTTGTGTAACCGCATTTTCATGTGTGAGGGCTGTAACTGCGGGGCTGGCCAAATCCAGTCCTAGTAAATACTCAGTGCCTTTCATGGGGCGTCTAGTCATGAGGGTGTGGGGGGTGTATCCTGTGGATGTGGACTACCGTGTTTCTTAAAAACATCAAAGCAAATGGGAGTACTGAATCCCAGGTGCTATTATTCTGCTGTACCATTTTCCTGAGGGTGGCTTTCACTGTCCTATTCATTTGTTCTACAAGACCACTTGACTGAGGGTGGTATGTGATATGGAACTTTTGTCTAATGCCGAAAATCGTGAGGATGTTTTTCATTACACGTGCTGTGAAATGGGAGCCTTGGTCAGACTCTATACTGCGTGGGAGGCCCCATCTTGTAAAGATGTGGTGTGTTAATATTTTAGCCGTTGTCTTGGCTGTATTAGTTCGTGATGGAAATGCTTCCGCCCATTTTGTGAAGGTGTCTATGACCACCAACACATACTTGTAACCATTTCTGCACGGGGGTAGGGGTCCTATATAATCTATCTGGAGATTTGTCCAGGGTCCATTAACGGGGCGGGTATGGCTAAGTTGAGCCTTTTTAGCGTACCTGTCCGGATTGTTCTGGGCACAGATTAAGCAATTCCCAATGTAGTGTGTGACATCGATTTTTAAATCAGGCCACCAGCAGAACGGTCTGAGGTGGGCTAGGGTGGGTCCAATACCTTGGTGTCCATGATTGTCATGGAACTGACAAATGATCTGGTTCCTGTCCTGGCTGGGAACTATATAAATGCCATCCTTTAAAATCACACCGTCGTGTGTGGTGATTGCGTTTTTAAACTTGTCGTACGGGGCTGGGAAGGTTCCCTTTAAAACTTCCCTGAGTTTCTCGTCCTCTTTCTGGGCCTTCACTAAATCCTGAATGTTGGTCTGTGAGACCTGAACTGCGTGTACTGGGGTGCTTTCAGGGGGGTTCCAAAAATAACCATGCCTGGAGTCTGCCTTCGCTAGGTTGTCTCTGCTTTAACGTTACCGGGGGGGAAGAACGGTGATGACTGCGAACCTTAATTATTCCGTATTTCCTATCCTTCGCTGTCTCTTAAGATATGGCGGAGTAATGGGCTGAGGGTAGGGGTTTACCATCCGCAGAAACAAATCCTCGTGTTTCCCGGAGTGGTAGGAATTCTGTCAAACTATTACATACATACAAGCTGTCTGAATAGATGTTTGCTGGGGTCGGGAATGAGTCTGGGTGGTCTACAATATATTCAATCGCTGCCAGTTCTGCTGCCTGCGAGCCTAAGTGTCCTGGCAACTTCAAAGAAATTTCATCTAGGGCGCATCCCTGCGCGTCCACTACATATATACCGCAACCGGTAATTCTCTCTCCATTTAACACTGTGGATGAGCTATCCACATAAATCCTTAGGGGTGCGCACGTGTCTGTGGGCTGGGGTCTCTGGGGTGTACTACCTGCTTTCCTGGGGGGTGATTGGGGAATAAATGGGCCTGCGTTGTGTTTTGTGGTGATGATCTCACATTCGTGAGGGGTGCCTGCATACTGCAAATTATCGGCAAGGAAAGTGTGGGTCTTGGTTCTTTTGACTGTGATGTCCCGTCCCTGTAAAAGAAGGGTCCAACGGGCTGCGCGGATTTGGCTGACTGTGCCATCTTTAAGTCGGCCGTCCAACAATAGCTGTGTTGGGGTGTGTTCTGTGAGGATGGTGATGGGGTTGAGTCCTGTAATGTAGGCGAAGTACTGTACTGCCCAAAAAACTGCGAGCAGGTGCCTTTCACAGGCAGAAAATCCTTGCTCTACGGGGTCTAACACGCGTGAGGCGAATGCTACGGGGCGTAATTGGTCGTGGCGTTCCTGGAGGAGTACGGCCGAAAGGGTTCGGTCGGTGCTTGCTACCTCTATAGCGTATGAGGAATGTGGATCTGGGACCTGTAATGCGGGGGCTGTGCTGAGGACTCTTTTTAAAGCATCCACGGCATCCGTGTGCTGTGGAAGCCATTCCCAAGGTGCCTGCTTCTTGAGAAGTTCGGAAAGGGGAGCTGCTTTAGTGGCGAAACCGTCAATATGGTTTCGGCAATAACCAACCAGTCCTAACAATGACCGGAGGGCTGAGACATTGTTGGGAAGGGGCAATTTGACGATCGAGTCAATTCTCTTGTGCTCGATCTCGGCGTTTACCATGAGTGATCATGTTCCTAAGTAAATCACTTTTTCTTTCAGAATCTGGGCCTTCTTGGGGTTGACTTTACAACTAATTTCTTTTAGGAGTGCTAGGAGTTCGGCGAGAAACGAAATGTGCTCTCCCTTTGTGTCTGTCTGTAGTAACAAGTCGTCTACATACTGGACCAGACAATCGGGGCGGGAAAATTTTGCTAATCCATTTGCCAGCTGTCGGTGGAAAATGGAGGGGGAGTTGTGGAAGCCTTGTGGAAGGCACATCCACGTATACTGTTGTCCCTGGAATGTGAAGGCGAATTTGTACTGGCACGCTTTAGCCAATGGAATGGACCAAAAGCCATTACTAATGTCCAAAACCGAAAATAATTTGACTGGAGTCCCTGTACCTGGTCCCAAGTGATTGGACTTTGTCCCAATCGCTTGGTTCGATTTTCTCCAATGCTGGAGCTGTTCCCTGATCGATGGGCGGTCTTGAGGTGGTCGTTCACCTCCTTTTGTGTAGGCTTCTGCTGGCGCCGAAGAGTCTGGTTTTGCTTTGTGTGTCTAAATGTTGCTTATTGTTCCCGGGGATTGCTCATTAGTATGCAGATGTTGTTATGCTGATGGTTGCTGGTATCGATATTGTCTGGCCTTTCCAGAGGTAAATACACAGCCAACCTGCAGCTGCTCGTTTTTGTCTTGTTGGCTGACTTTCACATCAGCCTTTGCCGTTTGCCATTTTAAATCGGGAGTTGGCCATTTTAAGTGGCTACAGAGCGGCCCGACCTGATGATCCAGCCTCCACCATCTTCCTCCCTTCAGGACTCACAGCAGCACTCGCCGGCAGACATTCGCTCGCCCTCTTCTTTCCAGCACCTTTCTTCTGGGGCTTCAACGTTCCCCGACCTCCTTATGACTTCGCACAACAATAGAGATTCTAGCAGGAGCCACCTAATGTGCAACCTCCACCTACATTCTGCCACCGGAAGTCCCCCTTAACCTAACCTACACATCCTTGGACACTGAGGGCAATTTAGCCTGGCCAATCCACCTTGCCCGCACATCTTTGGGCTGTGGGAGGAAACTGGAGCACTCGGAGGAAACCCACACAGACATGGAGAACGCCAAACTCCACACAGACAGTCACCCAAAGCGGGAATTGAATCTGGGTGCCTGGCGCTGTGAGGCAGCAGTGATAACCGCTGTGCCACCGTGATGGGGTGGGACTCAGTTGTACTGATTGGCTGGTGGCCAATAAATGGGTCAAAAGGCCATGCTCTGCCCGGTAACAGGTGGTGATTGGATCCTATCTCACTGGAATGATTTTCAGAGTCCCAAGGCGTTTCAGTTTGATACCTGAAAGCACAAGCAGGAGAACTCTCTGTCTCCTCCGTGCTCTCTCTCCAGAAAGGCTATATTCCTGAAACTGCAGAGAATAAGAATGAATGAATCTATCGGACAATCATTATAGACTGCAAAACAAAGACCAGGAATTGCTGTCTCTGTCCATAAAAGCTGCGAGGACTGTATTTCTGAAACTCCAGATGTCTGATCGAATGTACAATAAAGACTTTGAACTGACAGCAAAATTGGATGAGGAGCAAGGTGCTAAAAAATCACCACCTGAAACAAAAGGCATGATTTAACGACCATGTTGTGTCCGGCGCGGATCCGTGCATGCCGGTTAAATCAGGGAGGAGGCTGAAATCGGATCCACGCTGGGCACGAATTGATTTGCGATCTAACCGACCCGCTCCCGTTGGTGTATTCCAGTTCCCACCCAGACATGGCACAAAGCCAATTGAGGCTAATTAAGGGCAATCTCCATTTTGTTAGCGAGGTGGGGGCCCAATCTAACGGCCTCTCGATGTCTAACAGGCTCTCCAGCGGGAGGTCACACAGGCACCGGTTTTAGCACTCTTATTTCAAAATGGGAACCAGGAGCAGAGGCTGCTGAGGGGATCGGAGGAGGTGAGTAAGTATTTTCATTATCGGACAGTCAGCCCAGGGGCACCGGAGCTACTGCCTCAGTGCTCGGAGGGAGCCCCCGGGTGGGGGTGCATGGTAGGAGGGGCTGGGTGCCAAGGATCGGGGGTCACCCCTGGGCTGGGGGGGGGAGGTTAGGGGCTCAGCACCCACGGGTCCTATCGGCCATACCCCAAATTGTGTATATCCACAACGGGGGCAACAACAGTTGCGGCCTGATTATCCACCAAACACACCCAGGACAGGACCCTGTTTGTGGCTATATGCTGAAGGCCATTTTAACCTCCTTTGGCTGTGAACAGCTTCTGGCTGCGCAGCTGAAGGCTATTGATAATAGGGAAGTGCCCTTGTTAGATATGTGAGCACTTCACAGCTGCAGGTTATGTTTGCTGCTGCTCCTGCTGCTGGTTGCAAATGCCTGGAGGATTCTGTTGCTGCTTATTGCCTTTTCTGCAGCTGGAAATAAGGACAATTTTTCCTAAGATACCTGGGTCTTGGAACACCAGATGGAAGATGCTGCGGGACCTGGTGCGCGACATTGTTCCTAATGGGCCACCTGCTAACGCCATTGAAGACATGCTTTCGCAGATTGCTGATGCTTTTGTTGCTGGTGTGGTGAATGCTGCATGTAACTGGCACGCCATCGTGCGTTAAACACTGTGGAAGTCAAGGGTGTTCAACAGCGCCTTGAGCGCCAGTGTAATATGTGGATGCCAGGATTTGATTCTGGTGCGATTGGGTGGTGTCACAGGCCTGCACAGCTGCAGCTCCTGGGCGGAGAGTGGCACTGATACGTGGAACAAGTCACACATTGATGGACAGATCATTTCTACGACAAAGTTCTGGACATGATAACACATTCTCAGGCTGATCCTCCGTTTCTGTTGAGGAACCTGTGAGGGGTGATACCCTGTGTTTGTTTTTTGTGACAATGAGCTGATATACCTTTGTATTGATACCAATATGGGACGGTGACATTTCCTTGTTGTTTAATGGTTAGCTTGATATGTGGAATGTTATCTAGTTGTTTTTTAAATCATTGTTACCGTTGACTGTTTAATAAACAAAATATTCTCAAATGCATTCCCGTGGGTACACATGCCATGACCCAGGCCAGTATCATTGCCCAGCATTCCAGTCAAACTGTGAGGCCTGGACACTTTTGTCTGGGGGCGTCAACACCACAGAGGCAGCAGCCAGCAATCAAACACCCAAGAGCTGGGCTTCGGCACTGGGGATTTCCCCAGAACCAGAAGGTCAATGTGTGGAACAGAGGAGGGTTCCCCCGGGTGTTCCCGGCAGGGGTTTGGGGTCGAGGGGCTTCTGATGTGGCTGGGGGTGAGTGTCCAGCACGGGGTCTTCCAGCGCCACTGGCTCAGTGGATGGCACTCTGAGAGAAGGGGGAGGTACATAAAGGTGGGGGAGGCTTGGGGGATATAAAGGTCCCGGGGTGGAAGACCTAACTGATTGTCAGTTTCTCCTTCTCCAATTCCTTACAGATACCACAATGGATGGTGTAATTGATCCCGCAGCGGCAGCCCAGTTGGCCAGACTCTGGGGAAGGCGGCAACGGTGTCGACAGAGGCTCAAGGTGGCACCCCATGTGCAGGGGGCCGCCGCACATCCTGAAGACCCGGCTGTCCATCAGTCTGGGGAGGGACACAGAGGGGAGGCCAGTGACAGCCCAAGGTGTATAGGCATCGTTGGCCATTCGAGGTGATGTCGATGCCGCAAGAGCTCAGCCTCAACAAGGAAACGGTACGGCACCTGTGCCATGTCCTTGCAGACTTGTCACCCTGTGGACGAGGTGGACACTTGCCCCCGGTGAACGTAAAGGTCGCCACAGCCCTGAACTTCTTTGCCACCGGTTCAAGCGGGTCTTGTGAGGCACATCCCAAGCTACAGCCCACAAGCGCATGCATGAGGTCATGGATGCTCTGTTTTCCGGGGCGGCTGACTATATAAACTTTGAGCTGGAACAAGCCCATCAAGATGTCCAGACAGCAGATTCTCCGTCATAGCTGGGCTGCCCCAGGTCCAAGGGTCAATAGATGGCACCCATGTGCTTTACGCACACCGGGGCATCAGAGAGTGCCCTTCATTAACAGGAAGGGCTTCCACTCCCTGAATGTTCAACTCATGTGTGACCACTGCATCACGATCATGCAAGTGTGTGCAAGCTTCCCAGGGAGTGTGCACAGCAGCTACACCCTGGGGCAGTCAGAGATCCTCGGCGTCTTCGAGGACCACCCCAGGATGATGAGTTGATTCTTGGGGGATATGAGGTACCAGCTGAGATCCTGGCTAATGATGCCAGTACAGAGGCCAGAGACAGATGTGAAGACCCAATATAACAAGGCCCACGTTGTCACCCGTGCTGTCATTGAGCGGTGCATCGAACTGCTGGAAATGGGGTTCTGATACCTTGACCACTCTGGTGGGGCACTGCAGTACACCCCCAAAGGGGTCTCCTGCTTTGCAGTGGTCTGCTGTGCCTTCCAGAACCTGGTACAGCAGCTGGGTGATGTGCTGGAGGAGGAATAGGAGGTACTTGCGGTCTTGTCTGAGAAGGATGAAGATGAACCGGACCAGGAGGGGCTGGAGGATGAGCCCGTGGAGACCCCATGGGAGCAGTCGGAGAATGGATAACGGGCGGCAATGAGCGCCCGGCATGCCAGAGGACCAGGGAGGCTCTTATCCTCACCGCTTCTCATAGGACAAGGCTTAGTCCGTCATCTCACCCCCAATCCTCCCTCCTCCCAATCCCTCCTTCCCCAATCCCACTTTCCCCCCAACCCCTCCTCCCCCAATCGCCCTTTCTCCCCAATCCGTCCTCCTCCCCTCTCCCTCCCCATTCCCCGACAACTCTGCCCCACACTCCCAGGGTATGTGTAACATGACCCCAGGGTGATGGGCCTGTGTCGGCACTGTCAGCAGGTCAGTGTACAAGGCAGGAGAGTGATGGTTATCCACTGTGAGGCAAGCTCTGGTGCTCCTCAGTTTATGCCAGTCTGTCTCCTGTCTTTCTGCTGACCGCGTGCACACACACATCACCTGCATGTCGTCTGCGTTGGGGGCTCTTGCGGGTGGACCATTCTGCCCGGGGCCGAGGGCTGGGGGGAGCGGAGTGGAACGGGGATAGTGGTGTGGGCCGGCCGGCTGTGAGGAATAATGTGACAGAGGCTTCACATGTATCAGGTGTAACATGTTTTATTCATGAACATTCAAAACCCGCATTGTCCCGAGCTACGGACGGTTATCCTCCACCCTCCCCCCCCCCCCCCCCCGCCCTCCACCCCCCCCCCCCCCCCCCCCCCCCAGTGTACACTCAGTGATCCTCAATCTTCTTAAGCTTCCATGCCCTGCCGCTACAACGAGGTGTGTTCCAGCAATCACGTCAGAGGTGGGGGCAGCTTGTTGCTTCCCACGCTACAACCCCTCCTGAATTTCATTTTCTTTTTAATGTATTTTATTCCAAACATATTCAAAAAACTTACAATTTTACAGTCTGTGCACACTTTCCCCCTTTTTCACCTGGCGATTCCCTCCCCCCACAACGAACAATTCCTCAAACATGGCCATCAACTGTCCACGCCGTGTCTCAAGCTCTCCACTGATCCCCTCAATTCGAACTTAATCGTCTCCAACCGGAGGAAGTCGTATAGATCCCCTAGCCAGGCCGCCACCCCCGGCAGCGTTGTCGACCACCATTCCAGCACAATTCTTCGCCAGGCAACCAGAGAGTCGAAGGCCACGACATTGGCTTTCTTCCTCTCTATCAGCTCCGGCATTTCCAATACCCCAAAAGTTGCCATCGTCGGGTCCATCTCGGCCTCTACCCCCACAATCGTTGCTAGCATCCCGAACACTCCTGCCCAGCATCTCTCCAGCTTCTCAAAGCCACAGAACATATGCATGTGGTTCGCTGGTCCTCGCTCACACTTCTCACACTCACCCCCCACCCCCAGAAAAAACCCACTCATCCTCGCCCGAGTCATGTGCAGCCTGTGTACCACCTTAAACTGTATCAAGCTCATCCTCGCATATGAGGAGGTCGAATTCACCCTGCGCCATGCCTCGCTCCATACTCCCTGACCTATCTCCCCCCCCCTGTCGTGTTGGGTGTTCTGATGCACAAATGATTCAACACGGCTGTAGATGGTACAAATCTGTTTTATTGTCTAAAGAACGGTAACGACTAACTGCCGGCCTGGGTACGTGCTTCACCAGCTAACCTGTGGACCCAGCCCGATCACTATCATAGTGAGGCACTCAGCACATGGTCTATGTCTGAGTGGCGCGCTGTGAGCTCTGTGCTCTGAGCTATCTCCGGGTAGAATGAGCGGGAACTGTGGTGTTCCCCGTTTTATAGTGCGTGTGCTCTCACTGGTGATTGGCTGCGATGTTATGTGTGTGCTGGTTGGTCCAACTGCCTGTCCATCAGTGTGTGTGATTGCACCATGATATGCTGATGTGGATATCATGACACCCCCTAACCCCTCCTCCCATATCTCCTTGCTCCCCCAGCCACCGTATATGCCCCCAATCCTTTAAAAAAAATTTTTTTTAGAGTACCCAATTAATTTTATCCAATTTAGTGTGGCCAATCCACCTACCCTGCACATCTTTGGGTTGTGGGGGCGAAACCCACGCAAACACGGGGAGAATGTGTAAACTCCACACGGACAGTGACCCAGAGCCGGGATCGAACCTGGGACCTTGACGCCGTGAGGCAGCTGTGCTAACCACTGCACCGCCGTGCTGCCCCCCCAATCCTACCCTCCCCTTCCATGTCCGGAAGCAGCAACCGTTCCAATAGGGCATACTTCTACAGCCTCGGAAACCCTTTCCACACCTTCTGTGTAAAGTCCCTCGCTTGTATATACCTAAATTCACTTCCCTTCGGGAGCTCTACCCTCTGCAGCAGCTCTTCTAGACTTGTGAACCTCTTCCCCGAATACAAACCCCTTGCACTCACAAGCCCCACCTCTCTCCACCTCCTGTACATATCATCTGTCTCCCCCGGCTTAAACCTGTGGTTCTCACACAACGGTGTTAACACCGACATCCCCGACATCCTGAAGTGTCTCCCCAGCTGGTTCCACACCCTAATCGTTGACTGCACGACCAGGCACTCGTGTACCTCCTCGGTGCCAGTGGTAGCACCGCCTTCACCATGACCCTCAGGCTGGAACCCCTACAAGACTTTTCCTCCACCCTAACCCATTCTAACCCCTGTCCTTCCCATCACCGTCTCATTTTCTCCACATTCGCTGCCCGGTAGTAGTGCAGCAGATTTAGTAACACCAACCCCCCTTTCTGCCTCTGTAGCAGGGTCTTCATTACCCTAGGCACTTTCCCCACCCATATGACCTCCAAGATCACTGGGTCCAGCTTCTGGAAAAAAGCCTTCAGAATAGAAACAGGTGCCGCCACTCCACCCGGTCAAAAGCCTTCTCCGCACCCACAGACACCACTACCTCTGGTACCTGTCCTCACGACGGGGTCATGATCACATTCATTAGCCACCTTCTATTGCTTGAGAGTTGCCTACCCCTCACGAAGCCCATTTGATCCTCTGCAACCACCCCCAGGATGCATCCTTCCCCACCACTAACTTAACCAACACTTTCACGTCTGTATTCAACAGTGATATGGGCTTGTATGACCCATACTCTAGCGGGTCCTTCCCTTTCTTTGGAATTAGCGTGATCGTCGCCTGTGACATTGCCATTGGCAGCTTCCCCTTCTCCAGAGCCTCGCTAAACACCCGCAATAGATATGGTGCCAACTCCATCGCAAATTCCATATAGCAGTGTTTTTCAAACTTTTGTTCTGGGGACCCGTTTTTACCAACCAGCCAACCTTCGGGACCCAAACCGGCCGACCTTCACGACCCACGCCGGCCGACCCTCACGACCCATGGGAGCCGACCTTCGCGACCCACGCCAACCGACCTTCGTGACCCACTCCAGCTGACCTGCGCTACCCACGCCGGCCCACCTTCACGGCCCATGCTGGCCGACCTTCGCGGCCCACGCCGGCTGACCTGCGCGATCCACTACTTTCTCTTACCTTTTAATGTTTAGGTGAAATGTGGTGAACCTCCAATTTCTAGAGGATGAAAACATTTTCAGTTTCTGCATTTTTTTCCTATAAAATTTTATCAAATAAAAACTCCCCCGAACTTGTAAAAAAATGGCTGCGACCGTAAAAAAAAATGCAGCCGCACTGCGCATGCGTGCGCTCACCGGTGCGCATGCGCAAAACTCTGCTCCAGTCCGGAGGGGTCCAGAGAGTGTGGGGAAACCCCCCTACACCCTCCAGACCCACGCTACCTGCATCCTCCAACCTCCATTGTGCCAAATCCTCCGTCCCCCATCAAAGTTCAGTTCTCCCCCATGCCCTTTAATAAAGTAATTGACCTCCTCTGAGGTTTCAGAATAGTACTCCCGGCCTTCAAAAGTCACTCACAGTTTCACCGGGTACAGCACCCCAAACCTGACCTGCCGTCGGTAGATCGCCTCCCTGGACCTGTTAAATCCAGCACGCCTTTTTGCCAGCTCTACTCCAATGTCCTGGTAGATTCGGACCATGTTCCCCTCCCATTCACAGTTCCATTTCTCCCTGGCCCTTACAATCACCGCCTGCGGCAGCTCCCCCGCTCTTGGTTTCTACTTTAGGGACCTGTGTGCTCTATCCACCTCTGGGGCCTTGTCCAGCACCCCCTCCGCCACCAACCCTGCCAGCATCCTCAGGACGTATCTCGCAGCACTCGTGCCTCCCACACTTTCAGGCAGGCCGACGATATGCAGATTCTGCCTTCTGGATCTGTTCCCCTGCTCCTCTATCTTTGCTCTTAACGACTTGCAAAGGTCCCCCAGGAGCCCCTCCTCCGTCTCCAATGCCACCACCCAATCACTGTGGCCAGACATCACCCTCTCCAACTCCCAGATCTGCGACCCCTGAACGTCCAAGCACTTCTCAACTCTCTCCATCGAGCCTTTCAGGGGTATAACCGCACCTTTGGTGGTCTTCGATCAGTCTCCCTGCATTTCCTTTCCTTGTTGGCGGAAAGCCTCTTTGATGAACGGCATCAGCTGCTCCATCTCCAACAAGCAACGACCCTTCCCCCATTTTTCCAATTGTTGCTGCGCCACAGGTCTCTTCCAATTCCTTGACCAGGTCTTTAACCTTCTTCTGCCAGGTCTGATAACCAGCTGACATGCCAGTCCCGGGGGGAAACTTCTCCACACCTTCAGCTATACTTTCCCAACAAAATTCTCCCATATTCGGGTAAATAGAGCTCAAATCCACACCTTTGAGCCAGAGTTGCCCTGTGTGTGACCACTCAGTCCATGGCCGCCTCCGGAGGTCCCCCTGCTGAATCTCATGGCCATGCCCTAGCGGCTGCATCAGCTCTGGGAGAACCATGCCCAGAGGCTCAGTATCTGACTGGGACTCTGCCGAGTCCTAGGAGCCAGCAAACCTCTGACTGCTGACCTCCTTGGATGTTCCTGCCTCCACCTGATGTTCATCAGCAACTGTGTGGTGCTCACCGCATCGTGACCCAGAAGCCTGTCAACTACTGTCACTCACCAAGGCGTGTTTCTCAGCGTTGGTGGAGGGTGGGGGTGACAGCTATGATGCCTTGACAGTGGCATCCTTAAAACGCCCCTCTGAGGTGTTCTCTTGAGTGGTGGGTGGGGATGAGGGAGCACCTAGATGGTCTGGCCCACCAGATGGAGATCCTGCAAGAGAAGGGACATATGGTTAATGAGAGGGAAGGACTTGAGACAGATCATCTGGGTGAAGGGGCAGTGGATCCTCACTTCTACGGCACAGGCCAACCTGGTTGTCGGTGACTGCTCTATTCTCGGACAACCTCGCGATCTCCGGGGCCCGTTCCTCATAGGGGGTGAGGACTCTGATGTCAGGAGCCTCACAGCGTGTCTGGGCCCTTTCCTGCCCATTATGGACTAACTACTCCTGCGTGGACAAAGAGAGGGCATTGTGAGCCACATGTTTGGTGCATCGGGGGGAGGGGTCTATGGCAGGTGGCATGTGTGGGCACACTCTTGAGCATGGAGGTAGTTGGGACTCTTGGTTTACTTACTTCTAATAAGAGTCCTGGGAATGGACGGCTGGATTTATTTCCCAACCCTGATTGTCCTTGAGAAACCTCCTCAGTGAACCACTGTTGTCCACGTGGTGATTTACCCACAGTTTGAGGAAGGTAGTCCCAGGATTTAGATCCAGCGAAGGAACGGAAGTTTATTTCCACGTCAGAATGGTGTGTACTGAGGGTGCTTCCTGTTTATTCTCTTATTCCCACTTTCTTTTATTTTGCCATGATTACTTTGATCCATGGATGATTCATGGACATGTGTCTTGAAGGCTAGCAGCAGAATTCAGAAGAGAACACTCTGCTACTTCCTGCTGGTTGGTACAGGGGCTGCAGACTTGTCGGCACCAGATAGAGAGATGGGGTGGGACTTGGTTTGATTGATTGACCGGTGGCCAATGAATTGGTCCAAAAGGCTGTATTCTGCCTAGCAGCAGGTGGTGATTGGATCCTATCCCAGCGGAATGCTTTTCAGAGTCCCAAAGAATTTCAGTTTTGATTCTGGCAGTGGTAGAACTTGCCAACTCGCTCCAGAAACGCTGCCATGAGCGCTGTATTTCTGAACTTACAGAGAAGCCATGACTAGTTGCAAAGCAAAGACTTGAACCTGCTATCTCTCTCTCTCCGGAGTACTGTATTCTGGAAACTGCAGAGTACCTGGATGAATGAATCTGCAGAGAAAACCATTAAAGGCTGCAAACAGAGACTTTAACCTTCAAGCTTGCTGTGAAGAAAGGTGTGCTAAAAACACCATCTGAAACAAGAATTTTTTTTTTTCCTTTTTTTATGATTTTGATCCCTCTCCACTTTGCGGGGCTCCAACTATTTTGATTGAACCAAATAAACAGAGGGACAAATTAAAAGGGGCAGCCCCTTAAAGTGACACTGCCTTAAACAAAAACAAAGAGCAAATGAAACTTAAAGCATCAAACCAAAATATGATTAAAAGGTTTGATAAAGCACTCTGTACCCACCGGGCACGTTGTGGCAGCTCCAGATGTGCAGAGACAGCCTTGGAAACCCATTTGCAGTTTAGAGCCTTTGAACTGGCAGAGTTACAGCAGTAACTGGGGGGCCTGAGCTGTATTATGGGCACGATACACTCAGTCTGGGGGATCAAGAGATGAGTTAAACAAAGGAGATTACAATGGGATGACAGAAGAGCTAGCTAAGGTAGACTGGGAGCAAAGACTTCATGGTGAAACAGTTGAGGAACAGTGGAGAACCTTCCAAGCGATTTTTCACAGTGCTCAGCAAAGGTTTATAACAACAAAAAGGAAGGACAATAGAAAGAGGGAAAATCGACCGTGGATATCTAAGGAAATAAGGGAGATTATCAAATTGAAGGAAAAAGTGGCAAAGATTAGTGGGAGACTAGAGGACTGGGAAATCTTTAGGGGGCAACAGAAAGCTGCTAAAAAAGCTAGAAAGAAGAGTAAGATAGAGTATGAGAATAAACTTGTTCAGAATATGAAAACAGACAGTAAAAGTTTCTACCAATATATAAAACAAAAAAGAGTGGCTAAGGTAAATATTGGTCCTTTCGAGGATGAGAAGGAAGATTTAATAATGGGAGATGAGAAAATGGCTGAGGAACTGAAGAGGATTTTTGGGTCGGTCTTCACAGTGGAAGACACAAATAACATGCCAGTAATTGATGGAAATGAGGCTATGACAGCTGAGGACCTTGAGATGATTGTTATCACTAAGGAAGTAGTGATGGGCAAGCTAATGGGGCTAAAGGCAGACAAGTCTCCTGGTCCTGATGGAATGCATCCCAGAGTGCTAAAAGAGATGGTTCGGGAAATTGCAAATGCACTCGTGATAATTTAATAAAATTCACCAGACTCTGGGGTGATCCCGGCGGATTGGAAATTAGCAAATGTGACACCAATGTTTAAAAAAGGAGATAGGCAGAAAGCGGAATATTATAGGCCAGTGAGCTTAACTTCGGTAGTAGGGAAGATGCTGGAATCTATCATCAAGGAAGAAATAGCGAGGCATCTGGATGGAAATTGTCCCATTGGGCAGACGCAGCATGGGTTCATAAAGGGCAGGTCGTGCCTAACTAATTTAGTGGAATTTTTTGAGGGCATTACCAGTGCGTTAGATAACGGGGAGCCAATGGATGTAGTATATCTGGATTTCCAGAAAGCTTTTGACAAGGTGCCACACAAAAGATTGCTGCATAAGATAAAGATGCATGGCATTCAGGGTAAAGTAGTAGCATGGATAGAGGATTGGTTAATTAATAGAAAGCAAAGAGTGGGGATTAATGGGTGTTTCTCTAGTTGGCAATCAGTAGCTAGTGGTGTCCCTCAGGGTTCAGTGTTGGGCCCACAATTGTTCACAATTTACATAGATGATTTGGAGCTGGGGACCAAGGGCAATGTGTCCAAGTTTGCAGACGACACTAAGATGAGTGGTAAAGCAAAGAGTGCAGAGGATACCGGAAGTCTGCAGAGGGATTTGGATAGGTTAAGTGAATGGGCTAGCGCCTGGCAGATGGAATACAATGTTGACAAATGTGAGGTTATCCATTTTGGTAGGAATAATAGTAAAAGGGATTATTATTTAAATGATAAAATATTAAAACATGCTGCTGTGCAGAGAGACCTGGGTGGCCTAGTGCATGAGTCACAAAAAGTTGGTTTACAGGTACAACAGGTGATTAATAAGGCAAATGGAATTTTGTCCTTCATTGCTAGAGGGATGGAGTTTAAGACTAGGGAAGTTATGCTGCAATTGTATAAGGTGTTAGTGAGGCCACACCTGGAGTATTATGTTCAGATTTGGTCTCCTTACCTGAGAAAGGACGTACTGGCGCTGGAGGGTGTGCAGAGGAGATTCACTAGGTTAATCCCAGAGCTGAAGGGGTTGGAATATGAGGAGAGGTTGAGTAGACTGGGACTGTACTCGTTGGAATTTATAAGGATGCGGGGGGGATCTTATAGAAACATATAAAAATATGAAGGGAATATATAGGATAGATGCGGGCAGGTTGTTTCCACTGGCGGGTGAAAGCAGAACTAGGGGGCATAGCCGAAAAAAAAAAGGGAAGTAGATTTAGGACTGAGCTTAGGAGGAACTTCTTCACCCAAAGGGTTGTGAATCTATGGAATTCCTTGCCCAGTGAAGCAGTTGAGGCTCCTTCATTAAATGTTTTTAAGATGAAGATAGATAGTTTTTTGAAGAATAAAGGGATTAAGGGTTATGGTGTTCGGGCCGGAAAGTGGAGCTGAGTCCGCAAAAAAATCAGCCATGATCTCATTGAATGGCGGAGCAGGCTCGAGGGGCCAGATGGCCTACTCCTGCTCCTAGTTCATATGTTCTTATGAGTTCAAAAAGATCGAGGAGATTTAGATACTTTGGGCGGGATTCTCCGTCGCGCCAACTGGCCAATGGGATTTCGGATTGTTGGCAGCCCCACGGCATCAGGATATCCCTGGGCGTGGGTGCGCTGCCGGTGTAACGGAAAATCCCGGCAGTGAAGAATCCAGCCCCTTTGTACTTATGCAGATAGCTCACCCATACCCAAAGTTTTACAATCCTCCAGGTCCCATATTTGCTTTAGGCCCAATCGTGCACGTCTCTGCAACCGTACTAAATAGAGCCACGGATGACAGGGCAACACGGTAGCACAGTGGTTAGCACTGTCGCTTCACAGCTCCAGGGTCCCAGGTTCGATTCGCGACTTGGGTCACTGTGCGGAGTGTGTACGTTCTCCTTGTGTCTGTGTGGGTTTCCTCCAGGTGCTCTGGTTTCCTCCCACAGTCCAAAGACATGCTGTGAGGTGGATTGGCCATGATAAATTGCCCTTAGTGTTCAAAGGTGTTGTTGGGTTACGGGTATGGGGCTTAAGTGGGGTGCTCTTTCCAAGGGCCTTGGCAGACTCGATGGGCCGAATGGCCTTCTTCTGCACTGCCTAAGAAAGCTGCAGCTGGGTGCATATGGAAGGGAGAAAATGGGCCAAATGGTCTCTTCACTTTGGGGCCAAGGCAGCTGCGTCCACCAATGGGAGGGGAAGGGACAGAGCAGGGATGTTAAAGAGAGCAGATTTGGAAGCAAGCTGATTTCTAATGATGCACTCAAACTTACAGTGTTGTTGCTGATGTTGTTTGTGTCAAACATCTCCTCAGCCTTGATTTTTCTCATCCTGAATATAGGTTTTCAATCCGGATTAATCCAGCACTGCGCCAAGCAGAGACCTCAGCCTTTCCCATGGCAGCCTGGGACACAAGTGACATGCCTAGACTTGTGTGTCATCAAGAGAACAAAGAGAACTTCATTTAGCTCCTTGTGGGAAGTTCCTTTGAGGACGTGGCATTCAAGCAACACACTACCATCCCCACTTCTTCCTCTTAATGCCTCCTCCTTTCAGTAACTGCCACAATATGTGTGTGGGGACCCAGACTTTGGACTTTCCCACTTGCTGACTTTGAAGAGAAATTCAATGTGGATGCTGTCTAAGTGCGGAAGTTATGCTTTTGTTTGATTTATTCTCTGAGTGTGGACATTGCTGGAAAGGCTGATGTATATTTCCCATCCCTATTTATATTTCGTCAGGTAGTGGTGAGCTTCATCTGGGACCTCAACATTCCCTGCAATGAAAGTGCTCCCACAATGCTGGATTTGGGAATACAGGGCAACATTTCAAAGTCTGCAGATGGCATGCAATTCAAAAGTGTGATAAGCAAATGAAAGGGATTATATCAGATTTCAGGAGATGTAGACTGGTGAAATGTGTGGACACATAGCAGATGAATTTAAAGAGTTAAGGCGGCAGTACAGATGTGTAGGCTATTACAGTGCCAGAGACCTGGGTTCGATTCCCGGCTTGGGTCACTGTCTGTGCGGAGTCTGCACGTTCTCCCCGTGTCTGCGTGGGTTTCCTCCGGGTGCTCCGGTTTCCTTCCACAAGTCCCGAAAGACGCGCTGTTAGGAAAATTGGACATTCTGAATTCTTCCTCTGTGTACCCGAACAGGCGCCGGAATGTGGCGACTAGGGGCTTTTCACAGTAACTTCATTTCAGTGTTCATGATGGTCGGATGTGTCTCCCCTTATATCGGAGTCACAGGTCACTTGACAATAGTAGTCATGTAAGACAATAAAGATTATTATTATTATAGTAAGGGTAGGGTGCGAACTGTGATTGCATCCCATGACCTGTCCCCACACTCCAGCCAACACATTCACCTTTGTGAAATACCAACTTCCTCCATAAATTGAACATAAGAACCAGGAGCAGGAGTAGGCAATTCAACCTCTTGGGCCTGCTCTGCCATTCAATTCGATGTCCTCAACTCTACTTTCCGGCCACAGGGCGAAATGCAAGAGAAGCAAGACGCCGGCAAGTCAACCAGTCTCCGACGAGGTGGGTAACAAATCGAAAGAATGAGAGCTGTACAAAGGAAATGGACACTTGTCCGGCACAGCATGTAAATGGACACTTTAGTAAAACTTCCTCACATTATCAGCTACATGTAATGAATGTATAAAGTTTAATGTTTAATGTTACCTGTAAAAAAAAAGTTACCTCAATATTTTGTGAGGAAGGGAGATGTGGTGATATGCCTATGGGCCATATCATACTTGGAATGCGCGCAACCTCCAACCAGCAGGTGGCGGTACAGACACACCATGCAGTCTCTAGTCGGAGGTCATGTGACCTGTGACTCCGATATAAGGGGAGACACATCCGACCATCTTCAGAAGAAGATTGACATTGTAATAAGATATACAAGTGAATGGTCAGTGCTAGGTGCAAGTTCCAGAGGAGTAGTTAGTAGACTCCATGATAATGTGCTGTGTATCAGATTGTTATCTTACCACACGAGACTCAATAAAAGATTCTGCTTTGGACAAGTCAAAGTGTATGGTGGATTCCTTCATGAAGTACAAAGGGCCAAACACAGCACTTCTTCGGGGAACAATGCTTATCGAAATGCTTTATCTCTTCATCAAATTTCTTGTGACCCTCCTCATTCATCATCTGCATATTAGAGCGAGACAGCTCGTCTCTCTCTAATGTGCAGATTCCCGACGTAACTTGAGGTTTTGGGATTTATCCCCTTTGCCTCAGAGACCTCAGGCGAATGCTGTTCAGCAAATGGGGGCCAGACGGAACGGCACTCGTGCGGGTCTCCCATGGGATAAGCTATGCACCCTGGCACTGCTGGTGCCACCTGGGCACCTTGCAGTGCCAACTGGGCACACTGACAGTGCCAGGATGCCAAGTTGGCATTTTTTCTGTGTATGCGATCGGGCTGAGGTGCCCAAAGTGGGGGTTGGGGGAGGACAGGGGACGCTCTCGTAGTGTGTTCGGGCTGCGGGGGGGTGGGGTGGGGGGGGAGTTTGGGGAACGTTGCAGGGGCCTCGGAGATTGGGACGCCCAATCACTGGGAAGTTGTGGCAAGCGGAGTTCCCATTGTACAAAAACTCTCTGTGCAGCCTCGGCCCGCGTTCCCTATTCAGGCCCCTTATACTATGCAAATCGTGTTGAAGAGCCATTTGTTCCTCAGCAGTGCGAGTGCCGGGAAATACGCTGATAATCTCAGCTCACTAGGAACTTTGTTCCCCTTTTGGAGAATTGCACCCTTTCTCTCTGTTGAGGCCGCATTTAGAGGGATTTCCTGCTGGCGAGCCTCGTGGATCAGGGTGCCATTTTGAAAGGCTGCTCTGAACTGCCCCCCCCCACACCCCACCACTTTTGTGACTTCCCTCACCACCCCAATCTTGGGGAGACCCCGGGAACCCCACTCAACCTGGCAAGCTCCCCCTGGACCCGACCTCTGCAGTGCCACCCAGGCTCCCTGGCAGTGCCACCCAGGCTCCCTGGCAGTGCCAAGGTACCCAGGTGACACGGGTAGTGCCACAGTGCCATCCTGCCCTGTCTCCAATCACCCAATGATCTCCAATGGCCTGGGAGACACCCCCCACCCCCAGATGCCATTTCACCTAGCCCACCTATGTGTGGACCAACATGAAATGGCGCCATAGCGAGGACTCCCAGGCTGATGAACCCCGGGCGCCAGGTGAGTCTGGAATCTGGGTATTTAAGTTACTCTAATGGCTCATTTAATGTGCGGATCTGGATTTCGCCCAGTGGGAGCGAGGTCCAGATCGCGCCACATTGCGAGTTTCATTGAATCTTGCCTCTCGCAAGATTCAACAGCCTCGTTCCAACACCAGGTCAGGCACGGCAAGGCTGCTGACTCTCACCCGATGGCTTTATTGTGAAGGTGTTTGGAAATGATGGGCAAAGGTCAATTGATGGCTGGAGATAAAACGTCTCCTGGAATAGCTTCACTCTGAGTTGGCAACCCTAACCCTAGGCCTCATCATACGCCTTTCCTTAATAAACCAACATTAACACTGGCCCATCCAAAATGATTTTTAAAACATTAGCTAAAAAAAAGCAAATTTGATTGAAATCAGAATGGAAGTTCCAAGTGGGGCCGACGAGACGTGTGGAGCTGTTACACCACACAGGCCAAACGAGCCAGAAGAAGCTTTTGATTACAAAGCTAAAAGATTGTTATTTTAGGCCTCATTGCAAAGGCTGTGTTGGCTTGTGTATGAAGTTGCAAAAATGGTGTGTTCAGCTCCAACAATCTGATAACAATTGAGAATTTCCTAATAAGGTGAATCTCACAAAGTGATAACTTGCAATGCGGAACTGATCACAGAAGCTAGTGCCTGCTGACTCAAAACAGACTTCGCCCTGTGGTGGTGAGAAAACGTCTTTCCATAAGTCTAAGAGGGGATGGATTCCTTCAGCTGAACACAAGCACACACACACATCGGACATATACTATATATATAGAGAGGCTCACACACATACACTTATCCATATATGGAGAGACATACAACCCCAGATCTTGCTGCTCCTCCATCCCATTTAAAATTGTACTACTGAAAGATTCGAAAAGAAAGGACTTTGTCTTTATTTAATGCATTCTACCACATTACGGTATCTCAAATCACTTTACACTCAGTTTATCCCTTGAGTCATTGTCATGTGGCAGGCAAGTTCTCACAAACAGCAGTGTGATATTGGCTGTTTTTAGGTGTTGATTGATGGATCAATATTGGTCAAGGGTGACTGACTTCCCTGCTCTTCTTTGAATAATGTTGTGGAATCTTTTACAGTCAACTGGGAGGGCGGATGGGCCTCGGTTTAACATCTCATCTGAAAGATGGATTTAGTTTATCTGCACAGTTATGTCCGCCAGTGAGATCGTGGTGACTTGTCATTGAAAAGCCCCAACATAGCTACATTTGTACTGATTTGAATTTACAGCTCCCGATCACCAGTATTCCAACAGATTATGCAAACATCTCCGGTCCATAGCCAACTCTGATCAAACAAGAGAATTAATAAGTATACAGGGATAGAGGGACCTGGGGTTCATATTTGAAGGCGGCAGGAAATATTGAGAGAGTATTTGGTGAAGCACTTTGGATCTTGGTCTTCGTAAATAGAAGTATTGAGCACAAAAGCAGGGAGGTTACGCTGAAATAAAAACAGAAAATGCTGGAAATATTCCACAGATTTGGCAGCTACTGTGAAGAGAGAAAAAGCAGAGTATCTTTTAAATGAATTTAGAGTACCCAATTAATTTTTCCAATTAAGGGGCAATTTAGCATGGCCAATTGACCTACCCTGCACATCTTTGGGTTGTGGGGCGAAACTCACGCAACACAGGGAGAATGTCCAAACTCCACACAGACAGTGACCTAGAGCTGGGATCGAACCTGGGACCTCGGTGCCGTGAGGCTGCAGTACTACCACTGCGCCACCGTGCTGCCCAGAAAAATTAGAGTTAACCTTTCAGGTTGATGGCCCTTCATCAGACGATGAAAAGTTTGAGATATTCTGGAGGATTCTTCATTGACCCTCTGAAAGAGCATCCTATCTAGACCCACTTTCCCACCCTCTCCCGTAACCCTAGATAACCTATTCATCTTTGGGTACGAAGGGGCAATTTATCATGGCCACTCCACCTAACCTGCGGGAGGAAACCGGAGTATCCAGAGGAAAACCGCATAAACCTGGGGAGAACGTGCAAACTCCAGACAGATAGTCACCTAAGGCTGGAATTGAACCAGGTCCCTGACGCTGTGAGACAGCAGTGCTAAGAAGGTGAGGGTGCAGAGATATACCAGAATGGTTCCACACAAGAATTAGGAGTAGACGTAGGCTATTTAACCCCGCGAGCCAGCTCCATCATTTAATAAGATCGCAGCTGATCTGACTGTGGCCTCAACTTCATTTTCCTGGCTGCCCCTCCCCCCACACACACCCTGACAATCCTTGACCCACTTGTCAGTCGAAAATATATCTCTTTCTTGAATAAACACAATGTTCAGCCTCTAGTGATCTCCAGAGAAAAGAATTCTGCAGACTAATGACCATCTGAGAGAAAATAAAATTCTTCTCATCTCAGTTTTAAATGAGAGATCCTAATTTGTAAACTGTGCCCCCAAAGTTCAGGTAACGTATCTTTGGGGCAGCACGGTAGTATTGTGGTTAGCACAATTGCTTCACAGCTCCAGGGTCCCAGGTTCGATTCTGGCTTGGGTCACTGTGTGGAGTCTGCACATCCTACCCGTGTGTGCAGGTTAGGTGGATTGGCCATGATAAATTGCCCTTAGTGTCCAAAATTGCCCTTAGTGTTGGGTGGGGTTACTGGGTTATGGGGATAGGGTGGAGGTGTTGACCTTGGGTAGGGTGCTCTTTCCAAGAGCCGGTGCAGACTCGATGGGCCAAATGGCCTCCTTCTGCACTGTAAATTCTATGATAATCTATGATAAAGGTCCACCCTGTTGAAAATGGGTTATGTTCAGCTAAAGACAGACCCAGCAATGTTCTATTGGTATCAGAACCAGAAACTAACAGATATTTTTACAATGCATGTTGCTGACTTCCTGCAGGGAATTTCTGGGCTGCACGGTAGCACAGTAGTTAGCACTGCTGCCTCACAGAGACAGGGTCCCGTTTTCAATTCCCACCTTGGGTGATTGTCTATGTGGAGTTTGCACTTTCTCTCTGTGTCTGTGTGGGTTTCCTCCGGTTGCTCCGGATTCCCCCCACAGTCCAAAGATGTGCAGGTTAGGTGGATTAGCTAAAATTGCCCCAAAGTGTCCAAAGGTTGGGTGAGCACGGTAGCACAGTGGTTAGCACTGTTGCTTCACAGCTCCAGGGTCCAGGTTCTATTCCCAGCTTGGGTCACTGTCTGTGCGGAATCTGCATGTTCTCCTTGTGTCTGCGTGGGTTTCCTTCGGGTGCTCGGGTTTCCTCCCACAAGTCCCGAAAGACGTGCTGTTAGGTGAATTGGATATTCTAAATTCTCCGCCTGTGTACCCAAACAGGCGCTGGAATGTGGCGACTAGGGGATTTTCACAGTAACTTCATTGCAGTGTTAATGTAAGCCTACTTGTGACAATAAAGATTATTTTTTTTAAAATCAAATGTAAAGACGTCCCGGGAATTAACCGGTTCCCCAGCAAGAAATCACATTGGTGTTGTTTAGTACTCCTTTGTAAAAACATAACGCTGGCGCAATGGCTGCTGAACGGAACAGTGGAGGTGAGTAGAACATAGAACAGTACAGCACAGAACAGGCCCTTCGGCCCTCGATGTTGTGCCGAGCATTGTCCAAAACCAAGATCAAGCTATCCCACTCCCTGTCATTCTGGTGTGCTCCATGTGCCTATCCAATAACCGCTTGAAAGTTTCTAAAGTGTCCGACTCCACTATCACAGCAGGCAGTCCATTCCACACCCGAACCACTCTCTGAGTAAAGAACCTACCTCGGACATCCCTCCTATATCTCCCACCCTTAACCTTATAGTTATGCCCCCTTGTAACAGCTTCATTCACCCGAGGAAATAGTCTCTGAACGTCCACTCCATCTATCCCCCTCATCTTATAAACCTCTATTAAGTCGCCTCTCATCCTCCTTCGCTCCAATGAGAAAAGCCCTAGCTCCCTCAACCTTTCCTCATAAGACCTACCCTCCAATCCAGGCAGCATCCTGGTAAATCTCCTTTGCACCCTTTCCAATGCTTCCACATCCTTCCTATAGTGAGGTGACCAGAACTGCACACAATACTCCAAATGTGGTCTCACCAGGGTCATGTACAGTTGCAGCATAACCCCACGGTTCTTAAACTCAAGCCCACTGTTGATAAACGCTAACACACTATAGGCCTTCTTCACGGCTCTATCCACTTAAGTGGCAACCTTCAGAGATCTGTGGACATGAACCCCAAGATCTCTCTGTTCCTCCACATTCCTCAGAACCCTGACGTTGCCCCTGTAATCCACATTCAAATGTTTCCTACCAAAATGAATCCCCTTGCACTTATCAGGGTTAAACTCCATCTGCCATTTTTCGGCCCAGCTCTGCATCCTTTGCAATGTCTCTTTGCAGCCTGCAATAGCCCTCCACCTCATCCACTACTCCACCAATCTTGGTGTCATCAGCAAATTTACTGACCCACCCTTCTGCCCCCTCTTCCAAGTCTTTGATAAAAATCACAAATAGCAGAGGACCCAGCACTGATCCCTGTGGTACACCGCTGGTAACTGGTCTCCAGTCTGAAAATTTTCCATCCACCACCACCCTCTGTCTTCTATGTGATAGCCAGTTACTTATCCAATTGGCCAAATTTCCCTCTATCCCACACCTCCTTACTTTCTTCATGAGCTGACCATGGGGAACCTTATCAAACGCCTTACCAAAATCCATGTATACGACATCAACTGCTCTGCCTTCATCTACACACTTAGTTACCTCCTCAAAGAATTCAATCAAATTTGTAAGGCAATACTTACCCTTCACGAATCCGTGTTGACTATCCCGGATTAAGCTGCATCTTTCCAAATGGTCATAAATCCTATCCTTCAGGACCTTTTCCATTAACTTACCGACCACCGAAGGAAGACTAACCGGCCTATAATTACCAGGGTCATTCCTATTCCCTTTCTTGAATAGAGGAACAACATTCGCCACTCTCCAGTCCTCTGGCACTATCCCCGTGGACAGAGAGGGCCCAAAGATCAAAGCCAAAGGCTCTGCAATCTCATCCCTTGCCTCCCAAAGAATCTTAGGATATATCCCATCTGGCCCAGGGGACTTGTCGATCCTAAGGTTTTTCAAAATTGCTAATACATCTTTCCTCAGAACATCTACCTCCTCCAGCCTACCCGCTTGTATCACACTCTCATCCTCAAAAACATGGCCCCTCTCCTTGGTGAACACTGAAGAAAAGTATTCATTCAACGCCTCTCCTATCTCTTCTGACTCCATGCAGAAGTTCCCATGGTCCTTGACCGGTCCTAACCTCACCATGGCCATTCTTTTATTTCTCACATAAGAGTAAAAAGCCTTGGGGCTTTGCTTGATCCGACCCGCCAAGAACTTCTCATGCCCCCCTCCTAGCTCTTCTAAGCCCTTTTTTCAGCTCATTCCTTGCTACCTTGTAACCCTCAAGCGACCCAACTGAACCTTGTTTTCTCATCCTTACATACGCTTCCTTTTTCCTGTTGACAAGACATTCAACCTCTTTTGTGAACCATGGTTCCCTCACACGGCAATTTCCTCCCTGCCTGACAGGGACATGCCTATCAAGGACACACAGTATTTGTTCCTTGAACAAGCTCCATTTTTCATTTGTGCCTTTCCCTGAGAGTTTCTGTTCCCATCTTATGCTCCCTAATTCTTGCCTAATCGCATCATAATTACCCTCCCCCAATTATAAACCTTGCCCTGCCATATGGCCCTATCCCTCGCCATTGCAATAGTGAAAGACGCCGAATTGTGGTCACTATTTCCAAAGTGCTCTCCCACAAACAAATTTAACACTTGGCCCGGTTCATTACCCAGTACCAAATCCAATGTGGCCCGATCTTTTGTCGGCCTATCCACATATTGTGTCAGGAAACCTTCCTGCACACACTGTACAAAAATTGCCCCATCCAAACTGTTCGACCTATAGAGGTTCCAATCAATATTTGGAAAGTTAAAGTCACCCATGACAACTACCCTGAGACCTCCACACCTATTAATAATCTGTTTTGCAATTTCTTCCTCCACATATCTATTACTATTTGGGGAGCTATAGAAAACTCCTAACAACGTGACCGCTCCTTTCCTATTTCTAACTTCAGCCCATATTACCTCAGTAGGCAGATTCCCCTCGAACTGCCTTTCTGCAGCCGTTAAACAATCCTTGATTAACAATGCTACTCCTCCACCTCTTTTACCAACTTCCCTACTCTTACTGAAACATCTATATCCCGGAACTTCCAACAACCATTCCTGACCCTGTTCTAACCATGTCTCTGTAATGGCCACAACATTGTAGTCCCAAGTACTAATCCACGCTCCAGGTTCACCTACCTTATTCCGGATGCTCCTTGCATTGAAGTAGACACACTTCAACCCACCTTCCTGTCTGCCGGTACACTCCTGCGACCTTGATACCCTCCTCAGTACCTCACTACTCTCAACACTGGCTTCTGGACTACAGTTCGTTTTCCCATCCCCCTGACAAATTAGTTTAAACCTCCCTGAAGAGCCGTAGCAAATTTCCCTCCTAGGATATCGGTGCCCCTCTGGTTCAGCTGCAAACCGTCCTGTCTGTACAGGTCCCACCTTCCCCAGAATGGGCTCCAATTATCCACGTAACTGAAACCCTCCCTCCTACACCATCCCTGCTGCCACGAGTTTATCTGCACTCTCTCCCTGTTTCTCAACTCGCTAGCACGTGGCACCGGCAACAAACCAGAGATGACAACATGGTTTGTCCTGGCTCTCAGCTTCCACCCTAGCTCCCTAAATTCCTGTTTTAAATCCCCATCCCTTCTCTTACCTATGTTGTTGGTACCGATGTGTACCACGACTTGTGACTGTTCCCCCTCCCCTTTAAGGATTCTGAAAACACGGTCCGAGATGTCACGGACCCTGGCACCCGGGAGGCACCATACCATCTGTGAGTCTCTTTCGTTGCCACAGAACCGTCTATCTGTCCCTCTAACTATCGAGTCCCCAATAACTATTGTTCTCCTGCTCTCCCACCTTCCCTTCTGAGCCACAGGGACGGACTCAGTGCTGGAGATTCGTTCACTGTGGCTTACCCCTGGTAGGTCGTCCCCCTCAACAGTATCCAAAGCGGTATACTTGTTACTGAGGGGAACGACCACAGAGGATCCCTGCACTGACTGCTTCCTCCCAGCCCCTCTCACCGTCACCCATCTATCTACATTCTTCAGAGTAACTACATTCCTGAAGCTACTATCTATGACCACCTCTACCTCCTGAATGATCCGAAGTTCATCCAGCTCCAGCTCCAGTTCCCTAACGTAGTTTCTGAGGAGCTGGAGGTGGGTGCACTTCCCACAGGTGAAATCAGCAGAGACACTGGTGGCGTCCCTCGCCTCAAACATTCTGCAGGAGGAATATTGCACTGCCTTCCCTGCCATTCCTTCTAGATAACTTGCAGATAAAACAAGAAAAAGAAAGAAAGAAAGAGCTTACCTGATATTCACTCCACCCCTTAGGTTAGAGGAGGTGGAAGGGTGGGGGACACTCCAGGTGCAGTGTCTCGGGTTTAGGAACCGCCCAACTTAAATACAGGTAAAAATAAAACACTCAAACAGCAACTATTGCGCTCCGCGGATATGGCGGTCAATATGGTCGCCTTCATTAATTCTAATTACCTTTGCTCTAGAGTCGCCAGGTATCTTTCGAACCGAATACTGATCAAAGACTCGATACACCAGTTAGTTAGATCAAAGTCAAATGCTTATTTATTTACACACACAGTTAAATATAATCATGCACAAATACTACAGACTAAACTATCACTACTGCTAAAACCTATACTTAACTTTGGGCCCCTACTCAGTCAGATGAACAATGGCCGTTGTTCGGTTCTGAGGCTGCTGGGGTGGAACTGGTACGGGATAACAGCTAAGGACGTCTTGCAGTTTTGGTCTTGTCTGGGAGCTGCGGCTCTAATCAACAGACAAACCCCGAACCTGCTTGTTTTCTCAGTATTGTCCATTTTCCCTGCAATTTTTGCAAAGTGTCCATTTTGTAATCGGGAAGTGGCCATCCCAGATAGCTACACACCCTCCTTGCGATCCTCAATGCGAAGCGTGAAGGATCACATTAATGCATCGTCTTCGTTCTCTGACCAAGCGGGGCACCCGTAAGCACTTCACGGGCTCTACACTGCACTATCCTATGAAACGCAATTTTTTCCTAAAATCATTTTACTTACATACATCAGTATAAAACTCTACGGGGTGCTATGACATTCAGGCAAGTGTTACAAAATAAGAAAACTGGAATCTCTAACTATCCTCAATAAACTATCTCCACTCAAACAATCAAAAATTATCTACAACCCTTTAAATTGTACAAATAGCAACAACACAAGTTTCTCTGGTTTGGCAGTCAAGCACAGAGGTTTACATTTCTTTTTTGAATAAGACACAAATAAAGAAAAGCGGATGCACTTTAATTCACTCGAGGGGTTGGGGGGTTTGGTGAAGTCCAAAAATAGGGGACCGAAGCGTGTATACCGTGCGAGAGCGGTAGGCTCTCCTTCGCCATTTTCTGAGTCTAAGTGTCTGCACGACACTGCAGAGTATCACCAGTACTAAGAGTGATTCTACTGTGTACGATAGTGAATACCAGGTTAGAAACTTGTCACACCAGGTCGGGGTGTCGGTAACTGTCTTGGGGTTAACTATCTCAGGATGTAGTGTATGGTAGGGGTGGGAATCATTCACGGCCTGTGTGGTAGGGGTCAGGGGGGTAGCATCCGCGTGCAACTGAAGAGATCCCGCTAAGATCCAGGTGAACATGAATCTGATATTCATGAAGGTTGCCTTCGACTTTCTGTCTTCTTCTTTTTCTTCTTCTGGGGTTCCTGAGGATCCGGAGTTCTATGGACACAAGCATAATATCTGTTATTATCTTGCTTAAGATCTCGTATGTCTGTCTGTCTGTCCTTTGTTGCCAATTACCCATTATAATTGGTCACCATCTGTGACTCCCTCATTTAAAAAAAAAACAAATGTTTGGACCAGACACCCGAGAAAAATACTGACACAGTGCGAGCCGTCTTGCAGCCTGTGCGATCTATCATCCTAGTGTTTGAGGATGTAAATAGCATTCGGAAGCAACCTAAGGGTCGCCAAAAACAAACAAAAGAATTTTGAACGTAACGAGCCAATATGGGCCGCGGCGGGTAAGAAATGGGTGGAATCCCCGGGTAGGACGGTGACCAGTGGCATTTGTGCTCTACCAGAACAAAGCTGACCAAAGGGGGGTCCTCAGGCAGGGCGGGGACCAGTGCTGTTTCTCCACTGCCTGAGTGACCGGCAAGAACGGGTAAGAATGTGGTCGTCGTGGGGGGCTGCCCCTCGTGATCGAATCAGGAGAGCAGCTATGAGTGGTGTCTGTGGACAAACTAGTTCCTCTGAATGGTTGTCTGTGGACAAACTTGTTCCATTAACAGCCATTGGTCGTCAAAAGGGTGGTGGCGTGGGGCCATGAAAAACTTTCAAATTTACAAGCAACAAACATGTACATTAAACGAACAAACCATACAACAAACTTGGTGCAGGTTCCATCAGAAAGGACACTGTATCTCTCCATCGGTTCCTTTTTTCCCATCAAGTGGACACCTCATTGCTCAGTAGCGAACAGGGTCGCAAAGGGATTCGTTTGGTGGGAGTCAGACTCGATGTCATCATCTTCTCCCGGCTGCATACTCTTGACTGGAGTAGTTTGGCTAAAGCTGCTTGGGGTGAATTGGGGTCCATCTCATCATTCCAGATGAGCCTGAACGAATTGTCGCGGTGTCAGAATCATGTGTCGAGGTTGGAGCTGCTAGGTTTTAATCCGTAATCGTCGGGCGGTGGGTCTGGGTCAGGAGCTTTGATGTATGTGATTTTGAAGGGGTCGCTGGAATCATGCTCTGATTCACTGGGAGTGGGGCCTGGTGCAGGGGTGTAATCGTAACGTGGTGTGCTGTGGCTGTCGTCATTGTGATCGCTATCACTGTCGCTGTCGCTGCTGGTTGAAGGAAGGGAGAGGTGGAGTCGTGCCTCTGGGGGTGGAGGTGAAGATGTGTCTGAGGACGGGCTGGACTTGATCTTGTATACAGAGGGGCTGACTTTGTCCGAAATGGAGTACGGTCCAGAAAATATGGGGGAAAGGAATGAACTGGGGTTGTATGGGGAAAGCATCACTTACTGCCCTACTACGAACTCGGTGGCGTGTACCTTTTTATTGAAACAAGCCTTGCTTTGTTTCCTCCTGGTCCCAAGTCTCACAGCTGCTGCGAGCTGGGCTGCCTTTATATTCTCAATTAGCTGCTGTCCAGCATTTTCATGCGCGAGGGCGGTGACTGCGGGGCTGGCCAAATCCAGTCCTAATAAATACTCTGTCCCTTTCATGGGGCGTCCGGTCATGAGGGTGTGGGGGGTATATCCTGTGGACGGGGATACTGTGTTTCTTCGGAACATTAAAGCAAATGGGAGAACTGAATCCCAGGTGCTGTTGTTCTGTTGCAACATTTTTCTGAGGGTGGCTTTTAAAGTCCTATTCATCCTCTCTACAATGCCGCTTGACTGGGGGTGGTAGGCTTTGTGAAACTTTTGCCTGATTCCGAAAATTGTCAGGACGTTTCTCATTACTCTTCCTGTAAAATGGGAGCCTTGATCGGATCTAGACTGCGTGGGAGGCCCCATCTTGAAAAGATGTGCTGTGTTAGTATTTTAGCTGTTGTCTTGGCCGTATTCATTCTTGATGTAAAAGCTTCCACTCATTTTGTGAAGGTGTCGATAACCACCAACACATACTTGTAACCATTTCTGGAGGGGGGTAGGGGTCCTATGTAGTCTATCTGTAAATTCGTCCAGTGGCCATTAACGGGGCGGGTGTGACTAAGCTGAGCCTTTTTTGCATATCTGTCAGGATTGTTCTGGGCACAGATCAAGCAATTTTCAATGTAATGGGTTACATCGGCTTTTAAATCAGGCCTCCAGCAGAGATGTCTGAGCTTGGTTAGGGTGGGTTCAATGCCTTGGTGCCATGATTGTCATGGAACTGACAAATAATCTGGGGCGGGATTCTCCGCAATCGGAGCGATGTCCGCCGACCAGGGCCAAAAACGGCGCGATCGCGCCGCCCCAAAGGTGTGGAATTTTCCGCAACTTGAGGGGCCGAGCCTTCACCTGGAGGGGCGAGGCCCGCGCTGGACTGATTTCCGCCCCGCCGGCTGGCAGGAAAGGCCTTTGGCGCCCCGCCAGCTGGCACGGAAATGACTTTGCCGTGCGGCGCATGCGCGGGAACGCCAGCGGTCGCTCACGGCATCCCCGCGCATGCGCAGTGGAGGGAGTCTCTTCCGCCTCCGCCATAGTGAAGACCGTGGCGAAGGCGGAAGGAAAAGAGTGCCCCCACGGCACAGGCCCGCCCGCGGATCGGTGGGCCCCGATCGCAGACCAGGCCACTGTGGGGGCACCCCACGGGGCCAGATCGCCCCGCGCCCCCCCCCCAAGGACCCTGGAGCCCACCTGTGCCGCCTTGTCCCGCCGTTCGAAAGGTCGTT
Organism: Scyliorhinus torazame; assembly: GCF_047496885.1. Classification (NCBI taxonomy): domain Eukaryota; kingdom Metazoa; phylum Chordata; class Chondrichthyes; order Carcharhiniformes; family Scyliorhinidae; genus Scyliorhinus; species Scyliorhinus torazame. The sequence goes on along the minus strand of NC_092714.1, from coordinate 173,582,349 downwards.
CAATCCACGCCGGCTGGCGTGGGTTGACAGCGGCAGGACTTCGGCCCATCGCGGATCGGAGAATCGCCGGGGTGGTCCCGCGACCGGCGCGATTTCCGCCGACCGGCGCGGCGTGATTCCCGCCCCCGCCGAATCTCAGGTGGCGGAGACCCGGTGGGGGGGTCGGAGAATCGCGCCCCTGGTTCCTGTCCTGGCCGGGAACTACATAAATGCCGTCTTTCAAAATCACACCGTCATGTGGGGTTATTGCGTTCTTAAACTTATCGTACGGGGCTGGGGAGGTTCCTTTTAAAACTTCCCTGAGCTTTTCATCTTCCTTTTGGGCTTTCGCTAGATCCTGAACATTGGTCTGTGAGACCTGAACCGTGTGTACTGGGGTGCTCTCGGGGGGGGGGTTCCAAAAGTAACCATGCATGGAACCTGCCTTCTCTAGGGAGTCTGCTTTAACGTTACCGGGGGGGCGATGAACGGTGATGACTGCGAACCTTAATTATACCATATTTCCTATCTTTAGTTGTCTCTAGGATATGCCGGAGTAATGGGGCTGAGGGTAGTGGCTTTCTGGCTGCGGAAACAAATCCTCTCGTTTCCCACAGGGGTTGGAATTCCATTAAGCTATTACAGACATATAAGCTGTCCGAATATATGTCTGACGGGTTTGGAAACGAGTCTGGGTGGTCTACAATGTAAGCTATGGCTGCCAGTTCTGCTGCCTGCGAGCCTCGATGTCCTGGCAACTTTAGTGACATCTCAACTAGGGCGCGTCCCTGCGCGTCCTCTACATAGATGCCGCAACTGGTGATTCTCTTTCCATTCAAAGCTTGTGGAGGAGCCATCTACATAAATTTTCAGGAGTGCGCACGTGTCTGTGGGCTGGGGTCTCTGGGGCGTATTTCCTGCTTTAGGTATAAATGGGCCTGTATTATGGTTTGTGGTGATGATCTCACACTCGTGTGGGGTACCTGCATATTGAAAATTATCGGCTCTGAAAGTGAGGGTTTTGGTTCTTTTGACTGTGATGTCCCGTCCCTGTAAAAGAAGGGTCCAACGGGCTGCGCGGATTTGGCTGACTGTGCCATCCTTAAGTCGACTGTCTAACAATAGCTGTGTTGGGGTGTGTTCTGTGAGGATGGTGATGGGGTTGAGTCCTGTAATGTAGGCGAAGTACTGTCCTGCCCAAAAAACTGCGAGCAGATGCCTTTCACAGGCAGAAAATCCTTTCTCTACAGGGTCTAACACGCGTGAGGCGTATGCCACGGGGCGTAATTGGTAATGGCGTTCCTGGAGGAGCACGGCCGAAAGGGTTCGGTCGGTGCTTGCAACTTCATTGCGTACGGAGAAAGTGGATCTGGGACCTGCAGTGTGGGCGCTGTGCTGAGGGCTCTCTTTAAAGCATCCACAGCATCCGTGTGCTGTAGAAGCCATTCCCAAGGTGCCTTCTTCTTGAGAGGCTTTTGTGGCGAAACCATCAATATGGTTTCGGCAGTAGCCATCCAGTCCTAAAAATGACCGGAGGGCTGAGACATTGTGGGCAAGGGGCAATTTGACAATCGAGTCAATTCTCTTTTGCTCGATCTCGCGTTTACCATGTGTGATTACTGTACCCAAGTAAATCACTTTTTCCTGCAAAATCTGGGCATTCTTGGGGTTGACTTTACATCCAATTTCTTTTAGGAGTCCTAGGAGTTCGGTGAGAACCTTGATAAACAACAGGTGACAATATGAGGCTCAATCATGGGTTGATCGCAATTTTATTGGATAAGTTTGAACACGACAACGTCAGGGATTGGATCGAGTCCAACTGGGGTGGGCTATTGATTTTTGGAAATTGTGTAATTGATGTGTTTTTATCAGTGTTCAGCAGATCGATTTTGGCATTATCCAGGCCCATCTCTCGTGTACACAAAACCAAGCTTGGGATAATAAAGAGCCGTCTTATCCAAGATTGTTGTGCGTCTGCTCTGTTTATTAAGCTAAGGCCTAACAATAAGGGTCGATCTCCTCGTTAAGGCTGACTCCCACAGATGACAAGATGACATGCTGCTTGAGCTGGAGAAGGGGAAGTGGAGCTCTTTCTCTCTTTTGGCGTGCTCTGGGTCAGTGTGATTTTCCACTACTGAGGAATCTACTGGTGAGGGCTGCAGAGGGGGGGAGAGGGGCAGATTGATCCGAATGAGTGGTGTTTGCTGCTACTTGCTGCTTTGTTTGCTGCCGCCTCTTTGCGTTTGTGGCTTGGAGTAAGGAAAGGTAGGTTGGGAAGATGACCTACTGCCTGGGCTGGAGAAGGAGAAGGGGAGCTCCTACTCTCTTCTGGCGTGCTCCGGGTCGGTGTGATTTTAGGCTGCTGGGGAACCTACTGCTGGGAGCTGCAGGAGGCAGAGAGAGAGAGGCAGATTGATCTGAATGAGCAACTTGGTGAAGATGTTGAAGAAATGCTTTTGTGGATTCCTGGTGATTTTATTGCAAGTCTGATGAGTGCAGCGCGTCACTGCGAGTCAAACACTGGACATCGAGGCTGTTTTAGCGTGCCTCGAATGCCAGTGGGACGTGTGGGTACAGTGCTTTGGTTCAGATGAAGTTAGGCCGTATAAGAAGGCCGGTTCAATGGAGGCTCATGGACAGATATGTAAAACGGCCACACTGCAAGGATCCTCCATTCTATTGAGGACCTGCGAGGGGTGATACAGTGGGTTTGGTTTTCTTTGTACAAATGAATTGTAGCTTTGTGTTTAAACCGATATTCTATAGCGGAAAGGTGCCTGTGTGTGTATGGCACAGTGCCTTTTCCTTGTTGATTAATGGTTAGTGTGATTTATGGACTTGTTTTCATCTTTTTGTATAAAGTTATTGTTGACCATTTAATAAACAAAATATTCTCAAAGGGTTTCTCGTGGGTACACGGACCATGTCTCAGACGATGATTACTGCATCGCATTTCAATCAAACTTTGACGACTGAACAGTTTGCCTGAACTCTAGAAGCATCAGCACCATCGAGGCAGCAGCCAACAATCGAACACTCAAGAGCCGGACTTCAGCACTGGGGATATCCTCACCACCAAAGGTCAGGTGGGGCATCTGAGCACGGTCTTCCGAATATTCCCGGCTGGGGTCTAGGGGCTCCTGCTGTGGCTGGGGGTGAGTGTGCAGAGTGAGGTGTCCCAGCACCACTTGCTCAGTGGATGGCACTCTGAGAGAAGACGGGACGTATAAGGGTGGGGGTAGGCTTGGGGGATATGAGGGTCCTGGGGTAGAAGCCCTAGCTGATTGTCAGTCTCTCTTCTCCAATTCCTTACAGATACCAAAATGGCTGGTGGTGTCAATCCCTTAGAGGATGCCCTTGTGGTGGTGGTGGAAGCCCAGGCGGCCAGACGCTGGAGAAGGCAGCAGTGTCAATGCAGGCTAGAGGCAGCATCCCATGTGCAGGCTGCACATGCTGAAGACCCGGCCACCCATCAGGTTGAGGAGGAACCCAGAGGGGGAGGCCAGTGACAGCCCAAGGTGTACAGGCGTTGTTGGTCTTTCGAAGAGATGATGGACAGCATGTGCCGTGGGAGACTCCGTCGCAACAAAGAGACAGTGCAGCACCTGTGCCATGTCCTTGGGGACTTGGCATCCCGTGGAGGAGGACACCCCCTCCTGGTGACCGTGAAGATCATTGCAGCTGTGAACATTTATGCCACCGGTTCATTCCAGGGCTTGAGCCCTGAGGTCACGGGTGCCCTCTATGCCCGGGCAGCAGACTATATCAAATTTGAGCTGGATCAAGCCCACAAGATGCCCGGCTGCAGGATTCTCCGCCATTGCAATGTCCACCTGTGTCTGGGGCATGTCCCTCAGTGACTGGAACATAAGTTCATAAGATACAGGAGCAGAATTAGGCCATTCATCCCATCAGGTCAGCTCTGCTGATATGTTCCTCATCTGTCACCTACAATTGTTGCGATTCATTTTTCCCGCGTGTAGTGCAACCCCACCCACAGGTTTCCCGGCCGGGTGGGGTGTCTTATGTTGGAGGGCCTATTGACAAGCGGCGGAAGCAGAGAATCCAGCCCCCAGTGAACAGCGCGCCACTGAGAATCACGGGGCTGCGGGACAGGAGAATCCAGCGCAATATTTTCAATATAACTATTGTAATCAGCTACATCGAGGCAGATTCACCAGATGTGCCTCTGTGGGTTCAAGAGACACTTCAGAGAATTAAATGCTGCATTTTGGATGGCGCTCTCAGGGCAGGTACTGAGGTGTTGGGCGGGATTCTCCGTCCAGCGACGCCGGAATGGCAAAACACGATTGGGCGCAGAGTCGCGCTTCAGCCGAACGTCGAGGTTGGCGCCGGGCACCCAGTGGAATGCCATGCTCTGGCGCCGGCGTGGGCATGCAAATTGTACAGTACCAGCCATTAGCATCTCATTAACGAGCCCGATCCGATAGTCAGGGGCACGGTGGTGGTGGTGGATAGTCTCCAGCCTCCCCCGATGCTTTGCCTCCGCCAGGCGGAAGTGACGACGGCGAGGTTCACTTGCGGTATTTAGAAAAGGGGACCAGGTGCCATGGCCAATGAGGGAGAGGGAGGAGGGAAGTAAAGTTTCCAGAGCCACGGTGGGCTGCCAGTTGTGTCGCTGGTTGGAGGGGACATTTTCCAGGGCCGGGGGGAGTAGTGGAGGGTGACCAGTGGAAGGGCCATGGGGTTGGGGCGTCACCCTGGAACCAGGGTGGCAGGGCACGGACCACCGCTGCCATCTGGCTGCGCACTCAATTGACTGCCTACCGTGACACGTGAATGCGTAGAGTATACCGGTCATAAGGGTGCCCCCCACCGCCCAGCCACCCAGGCACCCCCAGATCCCAGCCACTCTATCAACGGGACGTGTGTGGCCCAGCGCAGCAAGTGCCCACCATGGGTTGACAGCTCACAATGCAACCATTCATGGGGCTGCCCTACTGAAAAGGGATGCAGGAAGGGGTTGGGGATGCCGAGCGCACCCTGAACAGCAGTCGTATGCACCATGGCCCTTGTCATGCTCCTTGGCACACTGCACCCCGAGGGCGGGTGCCCCGCCAGTGGCACTACCATACACCCTGCCCCTGCACAGGTGGGACAATCCTTGCGGCACACAGAGGACCCATGGCACACTCCAGCTACAGTCTCAATGGGTGCCCAGCCCCATCGCCCAGGCCCGTCCACACTCCCTGCCTCCTGGTGGCACCCCACTGGCGGAGTAGCACGAGGCCCACCCAAGGAGGGCATGGGATAGGGGCTGCAGAGCTTGACACTGGCAGGAGTAGGCGGCAGGGTAGGAGGCTCCGGTGACGGGCACCGGTGGAGACGGGGTGCCATGCGGAGGGAGGAGTGTAGGGGGGTAATGGCCAAGGGGGCGGGGGCAGGATCAGGAGGGGAGAGGGGGACATGTGGGAGCATGGGCTGCAGCATGGTCTGTTCGACCTGGGTGGGCACGGGGGTACTCACCATGCTAACATGTCTGTCCTTTACCCTCTACAATGGATTTTGGTGGACTGCCGTGTGTGGTTGGTATCTGCCTGACCGCCGCAGCCCTGGCAGCACTGAGGCTGCATGAGCAGGCATTACCTTTGCACCCAAGGCCTGCACCGCGGACCCCATCATGCGGTACCGCCTCCTTGCTCTGCAGGAGGTTTGACTCCTCCAACTGCACCTGCAGGCATTGGATGGTTGCTGACAGCCCCTCATGTAGTCCCCGGCTCTGTGCCTGATTCTGCAACATTGATGGGACAGTCGTTTCCAGAAGCCTGAGACCCATCTGGACGCAGCTAGTCCCTGGGGTCGGGCCGCCCTCCAACCATCCACCCCCTCGGGGGTTCCTACCTCCACATGACGTGCTGCTGTATGTGTTTGGTGTGCACCGGATCATGCCCTAGGAGCCTCTTCACTAAAGTGCCAACTGAGGTGAGTGTTGCCGGGGTGGTAGAGGGTGTAGGTGACAGCAGTGACATGAATTCGGTATTGACCGTGGACATGTGGGGTTGCGGCGGAGGGCATGGGGCCCCGGATGGTCCCGTCCCGTCGTCCGATGGGTTGCCGGGTTGCGGCTGAGGGCGAGGGACACCACCCGCTTCTGCCTCTTTTGGAGGTTACCCTGCAAGTCAAAAGACCGTGGTAGGCTGTTGTGTGTGGGGAGGGGTGACTCACGTGCCATTGGGACGTCACAACGCGTTGGGGGCCCACTTGGTTGTGCCATGCAGACCTCCATTCGGCATCTCCCATCCCGCCGACCAGGTCCTCTGCGACGGTGCGGGGCCGCAGGTCCGGCAGACCCCGTCCAGCTCTCTTTCCTGCTCCCTGCGGTTGTGGGCCACCTTTTCCTGGGGAGATAGATAATGCACAGTGTGAGACACTCGGACGTGGGCAGCACAGGGGGTCAGCGGCTGGTGGCCTGTGTGTGCAGGGCACCTGTCAATGGCAGGCAGTATGAGTGTTGGCATGTGGTGTAGGGCGGGGTGTGATTAGGCTGTCCTTTACCCTCTACAATGGATTTTGGTGTACAGCCGTGTGTGGTTGGTATCTGCCTGACCGCCACAGCCCTGGCAGCACTGAGGGGATGCAGTCACCCTCTGGGGCGGGGGGTGGGGGGAGCGAGGGGGAGGTGCTGGGGGTATGCATTGTAGGGTGGGGCTGTGTGGAACAGGGGTTGGTGCCAGGGCACGGTGGTGGTGGTGATTCACCCTGGCCATCCTGAGGAGGTCGTCCAGCTTCTTCCGGAACTGCTGCCCGATCCTGGTGTTGGGGCCCACGGCGCTCACTGCTTCAGCGACCTGTGCCCAGGCCCGGCTTGTTAATTTGATGATAGAAATCTTTCTTTCCCTCTCATAGCTCCTAAATTCGCTTTTTACAAGTTTGAACCTTTGGCCCTTTTGTCATTGAGGATCGGACATCCCTACTGACACTGATTTGGATATGATTTGCCTGGCAGTTGGAGTCATTTATTACTGGAAGCTGAATTATTGACTTCCTCAATCAAATATATTCAAATTCAGTATTTATCCTGCAAACCTGCTGTGTGAAGAGGCTGTCAGTGCAGTGTTTAAGCCTCGACCCCCCCATGGCAAATTGCTCACTGAAGAGATTAGCTGATAGTGATTTGCTTCTAACAGGAAACTGGTTTTCGGGCGCAAATCAGCCGTCAGTAACTGAATGCGCAGATTGGTAATAACAACTGTCTCACTGACAGGCACCTTCATCCATCGGGAATCTGCAGCACAATATTTTATAGAAATGATTTGCTGTCACTATTTTCAGTTACTTTGAGAGATCGACTTCGTCCCTCTTGAAAATGTTAAATGACTGTTAATTCACCCCAAAAAGATAATTCCAAACGTTTCTCGGATTTTATTTCACTCTGATATCTGATTTAAATGTTTTGCCCACTGGTCTTACCTTTGATGGTGTTGATAAAGCACTCTCACCTCCAGGCCTGAAGGCCATGAGTTCAAACCCATCTCCGGGGATTTGAACGCACAATCCTGGCACTGAATACAGGGCTGAGGAGGGAGTGCTGGAGGTCATGCCTTCCAGGTGGAGCGTTTCGAGGCCCTGTGTGCCTTATCTATTAGATGTAAATGATCACATCGCACTAAGTAAAGAAGAGCAGGGCAGTTATTGCTTGTGTTTGCTGGTGTTTAGGTAATGTTTGTCAATCTAGCCATTATCATCTTGCTGTTTGCGGGAGCTTACTCTGCACAAATTGGTTGCCACATTTTCTGCATTACAATAGTGGCTCCACGACTATGTGCTCAGTTACCTGTAAAGCACCGTGGGACACCTTTAGTCACAATAAGTGCTCGCTAAAGATAAGTCTTTGATTTATAATTATGCCATCGTCTCTCATTAGCCTGATGTACTTTCCAGTAAAAGTGTTCCAAAATGTTTGTGGAATGGTGACCACACTGCCAAGGCAGAATTTATTGCTAACCCTGGTTTCCCTGAAATCATTAAGATCATCCATTTAGTGTAGGAATGGAGCGGCTCAGAGGCTAGACCATTGAGTTCCCTTCCTGGAAGATCTTTGTCGGCCCCTCGGAGAGGGATTTAACCTTATCAGAGGTGATTTGAGATTAAACAGCTGTTTCCAAAAAATGTTGTGATTATTTATCAATCCCTCTGTGATCTTGCACTGCAATTTGGGTAATTCCCTTCTCCCCCTCAAGACAATTCTTTTTTCTGAATTCCACCCTCCATGTTCAGCACAGTGGCCTTTTGCAAGGCGCTCCCCTCTTTCTGATAGCCTCAAAATTAAAATTTCATCCTTGTGTTCAAATCCTGCATGATCTAAGCCCTCTCTATCTCAGTAGCCTCTTCCAACTCTCTGAGATCCCTATGCCCTCAAACACTGCCTTCTTGTGCATCCGCCTTCTGTTGTCTAACTGTTGCCAGCAAAGCCTGCAGCCCTTGCAGGTCCAGCGGACATTCCCCAAACCTTTCTGCCTCTCTTTCCTTCTTTAAGACATTTTTAAGGCCTATCTCCATGAACAGGTTTCCAATTGTTTCTTCTTTAGCTTGACGTCAATGCTTGTCTGATCCCGATCCCGTGAAGGGACTTGGGACATTTAGTAATAATCTTTTTAAAAATCTTTTTATTTGCATTTTCAAATTTATAAACGGTTATGCCCATTGTTGGCCGTGTTTATTCACAGTACAATACAGAAAGGTTTGTTTTTTCCTTCCCTTAATTTCCCCTATTTACATTCTGCTGCCCCCTGGCTCGGCGTGTGATCCTCCTTCCCCCCCCCCCCCCTCCCCCCAACCTGCCCCATCCTGCCCCTCACCCCCCCAACCCCCGTGAGTTCCACGGTTGGTTTTGGGGGGTGGGCGTTTCCCCCCCCTACCTCTCCCCTTCCCCCTCCTTTCTTTTCTTCCCCCGTTAACTTCGGCTGTATTCCTCCTGTGATTGGGGGGGGGGCAGGGTTGGCCCCTCCCTCCGACGTTATCCCTTTTGTGTCCCTCCAGCCCTTTCTCCTCATCCTCCCCTTCCCCCCGGGTTGCGCGTTCCTGTGGTTCCCCCTCTGTCTATATTTTGTTTTACCCTCTCCCTTTTCTTTCTAACTTTCCCCATCTTATTCGTTGTTGCTGGCCTCGAACATGTTCTGGAACTGGCCGACAAACTGTTGCATGCGTTTAGGAAGCCTCCCTCCGACCCTCGGGTGGCATACTTAATCTTCTCCAGGTGGAGAGGTCAGCGAGCCAGTCTGCAGCTGTGGGTGGTGCTGCCGATCGCCAGCCGAGCAGGATTCTCCGGCGTGCGATTAGGGAAGCGAAAGCGAGGGCGTTGGCCCCCTTCCCCATGTGTAACTCAGGCTACTCCAATACCCCGAAGATTGCCACTATTGGGCATGGCTTCACCCTCGCCCCCATAACCTTGGATATTGCCTTGGAGAAGGCTGTCCAGAACCCAGCAATTTGGGGCATGCCCAGAACATGAGGATGTGGCTGGCCGGGCCTCCCTGGCCCCATTCGCATTTGTCCCCCACCTCCGGGAAGAACCTGCTCTTTCGGGTTCTGGTCAGGTGCGCTCTGTGCACCACTTTGAGCTGTATGAGGCTGAGCCTTGAGCAGGAGGAGATGGAGTTGGCCCAGTGCTTCGCTCCAGAGTCCCCACCCCACTCGAATGCTTGATTGACCTCTTTTGGTTCTGCTACCAGCCTGCCTCTGTCATCCTTTACCTGCGCTATTTCCCTCATGACTGCCTGCTTTCTCAGCTGGTGAGCCAGAAGGCGGCCAGCCTTGTCCCTGTGTTCATAGAAGGTCCCCCGTGTCTGGCAGAATTGGTGCACTGCTTTCCTGGTGGATAGCAGGTTAAAGTCCATTTGTAGATTTTTCCTCTCCGCCAGAAGCTCTATGGTCGGGGCAATGGAGTACCTTCTGTCAACCTCCAGAATGGAGTCAACCAGCTGCTGCCTGGCTGCCCTCTCTTCCGTATCTCTGCTTGCCTTGTAGGCTATGATCGCTCCTCTAATCACGGCCTTCAGTGCCTCCCAGAACGTGGAGGGTGAGACCTCCCCGTTCTGGTTGTTATTAAGGTAATCGCCTATGGCCCGTGATGTTTTCTGACAGAAGGCCTTGTCGGCCAGGTGGTCTGTGTCTAGCCTCCATGTGGGGCGCTGGGCGCAGCCCGTCTCCAGTCTCACATCCATGTAATGTAGAGCGTGGTCGGAGATGACTATCGCGGAGTATTCTGCGCCTATGATCCCTCAAGCACCGATTTCCCCGCTGCAAAGAAGTCGATCCGGGCGTATACCTTATGCACCTGCGAGAAGAACGAGAACTCCTTTTCTCCCGGTTGCAGGAACCTCCATTGTTCCACCGCCCCATCTGCTCCATGAATATTCCCAACTCCCTCTCCATGCCTGTCTTTCTCCCCATTCTGGGGTTTGATCGATAATCAGTCCCATAATCAGTCGGTGTGTGTCGATGTCGGGGATTTCCGCCATGGTCTTTTTATAAATTCTGTGTCATCCCAGTTGGGAGCGTACACATTTACCAGTATGACCGGTGCCCCTTCCAGGACGCCGCTGACCATGACGCACCGTCCCCCTGGGTCCGTAACTGTCTTGGTCTCCGTAAATCTCTCCTCTTGCTGATCTGCATGGCTACTCCCCTAGCCCTCGTCCCGTAGCATGAATGGTACGTCTGTCCCACCCAGCCCTTCATTACCAGCAGTCGGTCCTTCTTCCTCAGGTGTGTCTCCTGTAGGTAGATTATGTCAGCCTTCAGGCTTCTTAGGTGGGCGAAGACTCTGGTTCTTTTCACCGGGCTGTTAAGTCCCCTTACGTTCCAGGTAACAATCCTGGTGGGGGATTTCTGACCCCCTCGGTCCTGCGGGATCAATTATACTTACCTGGTGGACGCGCCCCTGCACTCCGGAGTTTCCCTTTGTTAGGGGGCCGTCCAAGAGAGCCGGTCACCGCTCTCACCATGAAATCGGGCCCCTGCGCTCCGGGGTTTTGCTTTGTCTAGGGGACACCCAACATGGCTGCCAACTATGTGTACGCCACGTGGGTCCGCCCCTGCAATCCGGGGTCTCCCTTTGGAAGCTACTTGCGGCGCCATCTTGGTTCCTTGCCCTGCTCCATGCCCGCCGAGGCGTATGTCCGTCCCATTGCCTAGCCTTATCTGTCTTTTTGTTACCTTTCTGTTCTGCATTTCCATTCCCCCCTTCCCCTATTCCCCCCTGTCCCCCATCCCTCTATTCCCCCCTTTCGTTCTCCCCCCCTTCTGCCCTGTTCCCCCCCCCCTTTTTGGCCAGGCGTTCCCTCTCCCCTGAGAAGTGCGCCGCGGCCTCTCTTACTGCCTGTCTTCCCGTGCTAGCCCTCCTCGCTAGCACGGTGGCTCCCCACCCAGTGCTGGTCTTGCCCTAGCCCTGTTTTACCTACCCATCTCCACCCCCTGTCTCACCCCCTTGCCTGCTTCCCCTATTCTCGCTCCCCTTTCCCTGTTTCTCACCTTCAAACTGGCAAAAGAGACGAACACGAAAACGAGGCAGCACAGTCCAGTGCAAAAAACATACTCCATGTTATAGTCTTTGTTTTCGGTCCGGCCTCCACTCTCATTCCCTTTCTTCCTCTGTCCCTGCTACTTTCACCGCTGCCGCGTCTGCTCTCCGTCCAGGTCACAAACTCATTGGCTTCCGCCGAGGTGCCGAAGTAATGTTCCTTCCCCTGGTATGTCATCCCGAGTCTGGCCAGGAAAAGCATGCCGAATCGCACCCCTTTTTTGTAGCGCGACGATTTCGCTCTGTTGAATTCGGCCCTCTTTTTTCCCAGTTCCGCCCCAATGTCCTGGTACACCCTGATTCTGTGCCCTTCCCATGAACCATGACCTCATCTGTCGGGCCCACCTCAGGATTTCTTCCCGGTCCTGGAATCGGTGCAGCTTTGCAATCACCGCCCTCGGCTGCTCCCCAGTTTTGGGTTTAGGCCGGAGCGACCTGTGTGCCCTGTCCAACTCTGAGGAGTTTGGAAATCCTTCCCTCCCAACTAGATTGCCCAGCATTTGGGTGATGTAGCCTATTGGGTCTCATCCCTCAATCCCCTCTGGCAGGCCCACAATGCCCACATTTTGCCGTTGGACCTATTCTCTTGGTCTTCGACCTTCCCTTTAAGTTCCCCTGCGCCGCCACCAACCTCTTCACTTCGGCCTCCAGAGCCACGATCCTGTCGCTGTGGTCCGTTGACGCCTTCTCCAGGTCCAGGATCGCCTTCTCCTGGGCCTCCACCTGTCGTGTTATTCACCCTGGGGTAACACGGACTGCAACAGGGTGCAGATGAACTGTAAAGCATACACCAAACGTAGGCGTTGGTTCAATATGATTTATTGAACTTCAGTAACGAAGCGCACAGTTGGCTGTGGGTTGACACTCTACCACTCTAAGTGTACTAACTCTAACTTACTAGACCAGGCTAGCTCTGATCCATGTGTAGAAGGTGCTGACTGATATATACACCCTGACTGTCACTACAGTTGTCACCAGTGGAAAGAAGCGGAGTGCTGATGCCTCGTGTGTTTTATAGTTGGAAGCCCCCCTCTGGTGTTCTGTCTGGTGATTGGTTGTGTTCTGTCCTGTATGTTGATTGGCTAACCTGGGTGTCTGTCACTGCCTGTTTTTACCTCATGATGTGCATGGGTGCATATTATGACATTCCCCTTTTTAAAAAAAAATTGTCGGTTGCTTAGAGCATATACGACATATTTACAGCAAATGGCGAGTGAATGTAAGGTGTCTAGCATGCAGATACAGAACACTATGTACAAAGGAAATATTTATAAGTCCAATCTCTGGGGCTGGCGTCGGATCCTTGTCGACTGCCTGAGACGTGGAGGTGGGGACAACGGCGCCTCGACGGGCGGGATTGCAGCCAGAGTGGTGGCCTTGTGGAGCGAGGTGTCCAGAAAAGGCATAACTACAACTGGGAACGTGAGATCTGATGGTGGGCAGGCAAGTTTGAGTAGTGCCCTTCTGTTGCGCCTGACAATGGATCCATCAGCCATGCGAACCACAAACGACCTGGGAGCAGCCTGTCGAACAACAACAGCTGGAGCTGACCAGCCTCCACCAGGCAACTTGATGCGAACAGTATCTTCCCCTTTGACCTTCCCGTTAGATTGCGGGTAATGCGGGCTCGAGGTAATGTGCTTGAACTGGTATCGCTTCACGAAGTTGGACCACTCTTGGCTGTAGAAGCAGGGACCATTGTCGCTCATGACCGTGAGCGGAATACCATGCCTGGCAAATGTCTCCTTGCAGGCCTTGATGACAGTCCTTGTTGTGAGGTCGGGCAGTTTCACCACTTCGGGGTAACTCGAGAAGTAGTCAGTTATAAGCACATAGTCACGCCCATTGGCATGAGAAAGGTCGATTCCAACCTTAGACCACGGAGAGGTCATGATCTCGTGTTGCTGGAGTGTTTCTTTGGGCTGAACAGGCTGGAAACGCTGGCAAGTCGCACAATTGAGGACCATGTTGGATATGTCCTGGTTGATTCCAGGCCAATAGACAGCCTGCTGGGTCCTGCGCCTGCATTTCTCGATACCGAGGTGTCCCTCGTGGATCTGTTTGAGCACTAAGCTCTGGAGGCTGCGAGGATTAACGATACGATCCAGCTTGAGGAGGATCCCCTCGACAACTGTTAGGTCATCCTTGACATTAAAGAACTGGGGACATTGCTCTTTCTGCCAACCATTTGCAAGGTGATGTATGACGCGCTGCAAAAGAGGGTCCTTGGCAGTCTCTTCTCGAATGTTGACGACTCGTCTGTCTGAGGCCGGGAGGTTGCTGACACACAGTTGCACCTGTGCCTCAATTTGATGGATGAAGTAGACCACAGGGCGAAGTGATGGCGCGAGACAAGGCTTCCGCAATGATTAGCTCCTTGCCCGGTATGTAAACCAATTTGAAATCATGCCTACGGAGTCGAAGGAGAATGCGCTGAGGCCTGGGTGTCATGTTATTCAAGTCCTTGTGAATGATATGGACTTGGGGTCTGTGGTCAGTCTCTACTGTGAAGGTTGGTTGACCGTAGACGTAATCATGGAACTTTACAATACTGGTGAGGAGGCCCAGGCACTCTTTCTCTATCTGAGCATACCTCTGCTCAGTGGGAGTCATGACCCTGGACGCATAGGCCACTGGAGCCGAGGACGAGGAGTCATCCTTCTGGAGGAGCACCGCACCAATGCCGTCCTGGCTGGCGTCCGTGGAGATTTTTGTCTCCCGTTCTGGGTCACAAAACGCTAGTACCGGAGCAGTGGTGAGCTTTGCCTTTAACTCGAGCCACTCTGCTTGATGTGTGGGTAGCCACTGGAAGGCTACCCTTCTTCACCAGATACCTGAGAGCCGTGATGTGTGATGCGAGGTTGGGAATGAACTTTCCCAAGAAGTTAACCATACCCAGGAAGTGGAGTACCGCCTTTTTGTCTTCCGGGGTCTTCATGGTGTTAATGGCCTTGACTTTGTCCCAGTCCGGTTGCACGCCCTGCTGGGAAATTTTAACCCAAAAACTTCTTTTTTTTTAACAAACAATTTTATTGAGGTATTTTAGGCATATAGAAAAAGTGACATTGTACAGTACAAACAAAAAAGTCAAGACACACATTAAACATAGTGCAAACCACGGCTCTGTTCACGCATGGACCTGCCTCAATATCCCCCTACTCTACTCTACTCTACACTAGACCCCCCCACACCCACCCCCCCACCCCCACAACACCCCCGCTGACGCTTACTCCTCTGCGAAGAAGTCAATAAATGGCTGCCACCTTCGGGCGAACCCTGATAGCGAACCTCTCAAGGCAAACTTGACTTTCTCTGGGCCAAGAAAGCTCGCCATGTCCGACGGCCATACCTCAACCCTCGGGGGCTCTGACTCCCCTCATGCTAACAGTATTCGTCGCCGGGCTACCAGGGAAGCAAAGGCCAGAACGTCGGCCTCACCTTCTGGACTCCCGGGTCCTCCGAAACCCCAAAGATTGCCACCTCCGGGCTCATTACCACCCCAGTTTTCAATACCCGGGACATGACATCTCCCAATCCCTGCCAATCCCTGCCAAATTTAGGGCACGACCAGAACATGTGTACATGGTTAGCCGGCCCCCCGCCGCATCTAGCTCACTTGTCCTCCAGCCCGAAGAATTTGCTCATCCGGGCCACCGTCATGTGGGCCCGGTGCACGACCTTAAACTGGATCAGGCTGAGTCTGGCGCATGTTGCAGTCGTGTTTACTCTGCTCAGGGCTTCTGCCCAGACACCGTCCTCCATCTCCCCCCCGAGCTCCTCCTCCCACTTGAGCTTCAGGTCCTCAGTCTGCATATCCTCAACTCCCATTAGTTCCTTGTAGACGTCTGAGACTCTACCCTCTCCCACCTCACCCTAGAAACTACCCTGTCCTGCCTCCCCTTCGGCGGGAGATGTGGGAAGGACGGCACCAGTCTGCGCACGAAATCCCGCACCTGTAAGTATCTAAAGTCTTTCCCTCTCGCCAGCCCAAACTTCTCCTCCAGCGCCCTCAGGCTCGAAAGCTCCCTGTCAGGAACAGATCCCCCATCCTCACAATCCCCGCCCTCCTCCTCAGTCGATACCCCCTGTCCACGTTCCCCCGGGCAAATCGGTGGTTGCCGCAGATTGTGGTCCACACCGATGCTCTTACCTCCCCTACATGCCTCCTTCACTGGCCCCAGATCCGAAGAGCCGCCACCACTATCGGGCTGGTGGAGTACCGTGCCGGCGAAAGCGGCAGAGGCGCCGTGACCAGGGCTGCTAAGCTAGTGCCCCTGCACGAAGCAGCCTCCATCCGCTCCCCAACCGACCCTACACCCGCCATCCATTTCCTTATCATCGCTATGTTCGCCACCCAGTAATAGTTGTTGAAGTTCGGCAACACCAGCCCCCCTTCTCCTCTGTTCCTTTCAAGCATCACCCTCTTCACCAGCGGGAACTTCCCTGCCCGTACAAATCCCGGAATAATTTTATTCAGCCTCTTAAAGAAGGACCGCAGGATAAAGATGGGGAGACACTGAAAAACCAACAAGAACCGCGGGAGAATCGTCATCTTAACAGTCTGCACCCTCCCCGCCAATGACAGCGGGAGCACATCCCACCTCCGGACCTCCTCCCTCACTCATTCCACCAGTCAGCACAGTTTGAGCTTGTGCAACCTGCCACAGTCCCATGCCACCTGAATCCCCAAATATCGGAAACTCTCCCCCACTAGCCTGAACGGCAACCCCTTCAGCCTACTCTCCTGCCCCCTCGCCTGAATTACAAACAACTCGCTCTTAGCCATGTTCAGTTTGTATCCGGAGAACCGGCCAAATTCCCTCAGGGTTGCCATAATACTGTCCATCCCCATCATTGGGTCCGACACATATAACAGCAGATCATCCACGTATAACGAGACTCTATGTTCCACTGACCCCCGGACCAGCCCTTTCCAGCCCCTAGAAGCTCTCAGTGCAATTGCCAGCGGCTCTACGGCCAGCGCAAACAGCAGTGGGGAGAGGGGGCAGCCCTGTCTTGTCCCACGGTGCAGTCTAAAGTAGTCCGATGTCTCCTGTTTGTCCTTACACTCGCCTCCGGGGCCTGATACAATAGCCTAACCCAGTCGATGAACCCCGCCCCGAACCCGAACCGTCCTAGTACCTCCCACAGATAATCCCACTCGACCCGGTCAAAAGCCTTTTTTAGCATCCATGGCTACCACTATCTCTACCTCCCTACTCTCCGGGGGCACCATAATCACGTTGAGCAGCCTTCTTATGTTGGCCACCAGCTGCCTCCCCTTTACAAACCCGGTTTGGTCTCCACAATTACATCCGGTACACAGTCCTCAATTCTAGTCGCCAGAATCTTGGCCAGTAACTTGGCGTCTACGTTGATCAAAGAGATCGGCCTGTATGACCCACAAGCCTCCGGGTGATCACCCAAAAACTTGATTGATGACATGCCAAAAGAGCATTTGGCCTTGTTCAACTTGAGGCCGTTGGCATGTATGCGTCTAAAGACTTGTTGGAGACGAGATATGTGTTCCTCTGGGGTCATGGACCATATAATGACATCATCAACATAAACCCGCACACCCTCAATGCCCTCCAGCATCTGTTCCACGACCCTGTGAAAGATTTCAGAGGCTGAAACAATACCAAACGGCATGCGGTTGTAACAGTACCTTCCGAAAGGTGTATTAAACGTGCAGAGCTTCCTGCTGGACTCATCCAGTTGTATCTGCCAGAAACTACGCGATGCATCTAACTTCGTGAAGAATTTGGCATGTGCCATCTCACTGGTTAGCTCCTCCCGCTTCGGGTAGTGTTCCCGCATTATGTTTCGGTTAAGATCCTTGGGATCTATACATATGCGCAGTTCTCCAGAGGGCTTCTTCACACAGACCATCGAGCTGACCCAGTCAGTCGGTTCCGTCCCTTTAGAGATTATACCCTGGTCTTGGAGCTCCTGTAGCTGTGCCTTTAAACGGTCCTTCAGAGGAGCCGGCACTCAGCGTGGTGCATGGATCACAGGCGTGGCATCAGGCCTGAGTAAGATTTTGTAGCGGTACGGCAGCGTGCCCATCCCACTGAACACATCCGGGTATGTGACTGGATTTTGTCAATGTCAGCCTGAAGATTCATGTTGGCAGAGGACATGGCATGTACGGGCTGGACGAGATTGAGTAGCTTGCATGCATGGGCACCAAGCAGGGAAGCCTTGTCAGGCTTGACGATGTCGAATCGCAGTGTGGCTTTGATGGCCTTGTTGGAGACATGCAGGTGACAAGACCCTAACGCAGTAATGGCATTGCCATTATAATCAAGCAGCTGGCAGGCCGGCGGAAGAATTTTTGGCTGCCTTTGGATGCGAGCAAGATCTAGTTGAGATATGAGATTGGCTGAAGCACCAGTGTCCAGCCTGAACCGGATGCTGCATTGGTTAACGTGTACGACAGCACGCCATTCGTCCGCAGAATCCACGATGAGGATGGGTAGGCGTGTTGCTGAATTTGAGGAGGCCTTGTCATACATGGTAATGATGCCTACACGATATGGGGACTCCAGGCAGTCATCCTCTGGATCCGTGGTGTTACTAGGTTCCGAATCCAGCAGCCCTTGCTGCTCACTTCGAACGTGTTTGTGTTGGAACTGGGATCGCTGGCCCACGATCGGAGGTGAAGACCTGCACAAGGCTGCATAATGGCCAGGCTTCCCACAATTTAAACATCGCCTGCCTCTTGCAGGGCATTGCTGCTTTAAGTGGGCGGTTCCGCAGTTCGGGCACGTCATGATGTGCTGGGCTGGTCCTGGGAGGATAGAACAGTTACATGGTAGTACAGTATTGGACAGTATCGTCCTGTTACAACTATTTACAGAGGGTATAGGAAAAACAAAATGTTCATTGGACATGTGCAGTGTGGTCTTCAGCCGCTTCGTTCACCCGTCTGTGGTGCGCATGCGTGGAACCCTGGGAAAAGTGCGCGAAATGGTCGCCTTCATCGATGCTAAGGCGTCGCATTCGGGCGATGGCCTGTACACTCTCTGCCTCCTGGGAGGCAAGTTGGTCCTGTACTGCCGATTTAAGGGGGGAGTAGTGACTTTTTGCCTGTTCATGCACTTTACACGTCTCGATGGCGGCTGGCAGGGTCATGTTTTTTATTTTTAGGAGCTGCTCCCGCAGGGCGTCGGAGTGGACGGTGTGGCGCACAAAGACTCCGTGAGACGAATAGAGTGAAGTCGATGAGGCTTTATTAAGCCTGTCTGTTCCCCAGCAGCCCGATAGTAAACTGGCCTGCGGGGGAAGGCACCGGCTTCTTATACTTCGCCTTCAGGGTGGAGTATGAGGTCAACGGCCAACCAGGACCCGGGATCTGTCAGCCAATGACATTAGGGCTTCCAGTCCCACATGACCCCCAATACATACTACCACATTCACCCCTTGTCAAAAATGAACCCGGCGGGGTGATGCTTCGTATGGTGGTAAGGGTTTACAGGGCTGGTCCTGGGAGGATAGAACAGTTACATGGTAGTACAGTATTGGACAGTTTCGTCCTGTTACAACTATTTACAGAGGGTATAGGAAAAACAAAATGTTCATTGGACAGTCCATCTTTGTTTTACATCGACGCCACGAGTCGGTCGGGCGGTCTGGTCGTCCGTGTCGATCGTCTCGGCCCCGGCGGTGGTGGTGGTGCTTGTACCAGCGTTGTCGCCTCCGGGAGCCGCACGGTTTCAGCTGTCGGTGCAAAGGGGAGGGGGACTGATCCTCCTGGGAAGGGGGCAGTCGCGGGGTGCGGCGGTGGCAGGAAGGGGGGCGGTTGGGTTGATGGTGTCGGGGGGGTGTGCGTGTTGCCGGCGGGCGCCAGATCCCGCAGGGAGACCGTGTCCTGTCGGCCGTCGGGGTACTCCATGTAGGCGTACTGGGGGTTTGCGTGGAGGAGGTGAACCCTTTCGACCAACGGGTCCGCCTTATGTGACCGCACGTGCTTTCGGAGCAGGATGGGTCCTGGGGCCGCCAGCCAGGTCGGTAGCGACGTTCCAGAGGAGGACCTCCTAGGGAAGACAAGGAGACGCTCGTGAGGCGTTTGATTAGTGCTCGTACATAATAACGACCGGATGGAATGGAGAGCGTCCGGGAGGACCTCCTGCCACCGTGAAACTGGGAGATCCCTGGACCGTAGGGCCAGTAGGACGGCCTTCCAGACCGTGCCGTTCTCCCTTTCTACTTGCCTTAATCAGGTGCGCTCCATCTGGCCTGAAAAAATGCGGTTTGCATTCTGCGCAGATGTGGCAGTCCCTTGTGACTGTACGGACCTCCTCTAAGGAGTATGGGAGATTGCGGGACTTGATGAAGTGGTAAAACCGAGTGACCCCCGGGTGGCAGAGGTCCTCGTGGAGGGCTTGGAGGCGGTCAATTTGTGCGTTGGCACATGTGCCGCGGGATAGGGCATCGGACGGCTCGTTCAGCTTTCCGGGCCGGTACAAGATCTCATAGTTGAAGGTGGAGAGTTCGATCCTCCACCGCAAGATCTTGTCGTTCTTGATCTTGCCCCGCTGTACATTATCGAACATGAAGGCTACCGACCGTTGGTCAGTGAGGAGAGTGAATCTCCTGCCGGCTAGATAATGCCTCCAATGTCGCACAGCTTCCACTATGGCTTGGGCTTCCTTTTCCACTGAGGAGTGGCGGATTTCTGAGGCGTGGAGGGTACGGGAGAAGAAGGCCACGGGTCTGCCCGCTTGGTTAAGGGTAGCCGCTAGAGCTACGTCAGAGGCGTCGCTCTCGACCTGGAAGGGGAGGGACTCGTCGATGGCGCGCATCGTGGCCTTTGCGATGTCCGCTTTGATGCGGCTGAAAGCCTGGCAAGCCTCTATCGACAGCGGGAAAGTCGTGGTCTGTATTAGGGGGCGGGCCTTGTCTGCGTACTGGGGGACCCACTGGGCGTAGTATGAAAAGAACCCCAGGCAGCGTTTCAGGGCTTTTGGGCAGTGCGGGAGGGGAAATTCCATGTGTGCGCGCATACGTTCGGGGTCGGGGCCTATTATCCCATTGCGCACTATGTAGCCCAGAATGGCTAGCCGATCGGTGCTAAAAACGCACTTGTCCTCATTGTACGTGAGGTTCAAGGCTTTGGCGGTTTGGAGGAATTTTTGGAGGTTGGCGTCGTGGTCCTGCTGATCGTGGCCGCAGATGGTTACATTGTCGAGGTACGGGAACGTGGCCCGTAACCCATGTTGATCAACCATTCAGTCCATCTCCCGTTGGAAGACCGAGACCCCGTTTGTGACGCCAAAAGGGACCCGTAGGAAATGGTATAATCGCCCGTCTGCCTCGAAGGCTGTGTACTTGCGGTCGCTTGGGCGGATGGGGAGCTGATGGTAGGCGGACTTGAGGTCCATGGTGGAGTAGACTTTATACTGGGCAAACCGATTGACCATGTCGGATATGCGGGGGAGAGGGTATGCGTCTAGTTGTGTGTACCTGTTGATGGTCTGGCTATAGTCAATGACCATCCTTTGTTTCTCCCCTGTCTTCACTACTACCACCTGCGCTCTCCAGGGACTATTGCTGGCCTGGATTATGCCTTCCTTTAGTAGCCGCTGGACTTCGGAGCGAATGAAGGTCCGGTCCTGGGCGCTGTACCGTCTGCTCCTAGTGGCGACGGGTTTGCAATCCGGGGTGAGGTTCGCAAACAAGGACGGGGGTTGCACCTTGAGGGTGGCGAGGCCGCAGATAGTGAGTGGGGGCATGGGGCCGCCGAATTTAAACGTAAGGCTCTGTAGGTTACATTGAAAATCTAAGCCCAGCAAGGTGGGGGCACAGAGTTGGGGAAGGACTTTAAGTTTGTAGTTTTTGAATTCCCTCCCCTGTACCGTTAGGGTAACTATGCAGAATCCCTGGATCTGTACGGAGTGGGATCCTGCAGCTGGACAAATCTTTTGTGTGCTGGGGAAGGTAGTTAAGGAACAGCGTCTTACCGTGTCGGGATGTATAAAACTTTCCGTGCTCCCGGAGTCGACTAGGCATGGCGTCTCGTGGCCGTTAATTAGTACCGTTGTCGTCGTCGTCTGGAGAGTCCGGAGCCGAGCCTGATCGAGTGTAACCGAAGCGAGCCGTGGTTGTAGTAGTGGGGTGGGGTCCGTTGTTGCCGTCCAAGATGGCGTCGGGGATGGACAAAATGGCCACCCCCATACATCGCACGTGGCTGAGGGGTCACAAGATGGCGTCGGGGGTGGACAAAATGGCCGCCCCCATGCGTCGTACAGGTCGGGGGCGGTCCAAGATGGTGGCGCCCCTCCTCCCCTCGTGGTGGTCGGGACCCAAAATGGCGGCGTCTGCGGGTCGCACATGGTGTGCTGGGGGGCCTGGGGAGCGCTAGGACCGCGCGGAGTTCCTGCATTGCGAGCGCCCGGGCCGCGGGCGCTAGGACCGCGCCGAGTTCTTTGACTGCGAGCGCCAGGGCCGCGGGCGCTAGGACCGCGCGGAGCTCCCTCGCCGGGGACAGCGATGGTCGGGGCCCAGGCCGGCGGGTCAGTACCGCGAGCGCTGGGACCGTGCAGAGCTCCCTCGCCGGGGACAGCGGTGGTCGGGGCCCAGGTCGGCAGCGCCGGCGGGTCAGTCGTGGGGCTGCGAGCGCTGGGACCGTGCGGAGCTCCCTCGCCGGGGACAGCGGTGGTCGGGGCCCAGGTAGGTTGCGCCGGCGGGTCAGGCGTGGGGCGCGGGACGGGGGTGAGGGTGGCGTTCGGGATGCGAAAAACCCCCTCCTCTCCGTGGAGAGTGTTGGCCGGCACCCAAATCGGGAGCGCCGGCGGCGGGTCGTACATGGACTGTGGGGAGGGGGGTTGGGGAGCGTAGGCGGCGTGCAGGGCTCCCAGTTCTCCCGGGACCGCGGTGGTCGGGACCCAAAATGGCGGCGCCTGCGGGTCGCACATGGCGTGCTGGGGGGGTTGGGACGCATAGGCTGCCTGTAGGGCTCCCTGTGGCCCCGGGACGGCGGCGACCTCGCGGGATCGGCACACCACCGCATAATGGCCCTTTTTCCCGCAGCTTTTGCAGATGGCTGCGCGGGCCGGACAGCGTTGTCGGGGGTGCTTCGCCTGGC
The DNA here is from genome assembly GCF_047496885.1 of Scyliorhinus torazame. Lineage (NCBI taxonomy): Eukaryota > Metazoa > Chordata > Chondrichthyes > Carcharhiniformes > Scyliorhinidae > Scyliorhinus > Scyliorhinus torazame. Next base: position 173,559,736 of record NC_092714.1, on the reverse strand, counting down.
CGCAGAAAAAACAGCAGGCGCCCCCGGTGCGACTCGGCGTTTGGACTGCGCAAGCCTGTGGGGTGTCCGGGGGGGGGGGGGGGGGTAGGGGGTTTGCCGCGGCAGGTACGTACGGGGCCCAATGGCCTGCCGCGCGGTCGGGGCCGTAGGCGCGGGTATTACGCGCGGCTACGTCCAGCGAGGCTGCCAGGGCCCATGCCTCTGAGAGTCCTAGCGACTCTTTTTCTAGAAGTCTTTGGCGGATTTGGGAGGATTGCATACCTGCCACAAAAGCATCGCGCATTAACATGTCCGTATGTTCGTTTGCATTCACCGACGGGCAGATGCAGGCTCTTCCCAAAATCAGCAGCGCGGCGTAGAACTCGTCCATCGATTCTCCGGGAGCTTGCCGTCTTGTCGCGAGCTGGTAGCGAGCGTCGATTTGGTTAACTGGGTGAACGTAGAGACTTCTCAGTGCTGTGAACGCCGTCTGGAAATCGTGGGGGTCTTCAATGAGGGTGAAAATCTCCGTGCTCACCCTCGAGTGCAGGACCTGCAGTTTTTGTTCGTCTGAGACTCGGCCTGTGGTCGATCTGATGTAGGCCTCGAAGCAAGTCTGCCAGTGTTTGAAGGCTGCTGCCGCATTCACTGCGTGGGGGCTGATCCTCAGGCATTCTGGAATGATCCTGAGCTCCATAGTCCTTTTTTGGCACGCTTAATAAATTGTGGCGCACAAAGACTCCGTGAGACGAATAGAGTGAAGTTGATGAGGCTTTATTAAGCGTGTCTGTTCCCCAGCAGCCCGATAGTAAACTGGCCTGCGGGGGAAGACACCGGCTTCTTATACTTCGCCTTCAGGGCGGAGTATGAGGTCAACGGCCAACCAGGACCCGGGATCTGTCAGCCAATGACATTAGGGCTTCCAGTCCCACATGACCCCCAATACATACTACCACAGACGGCAAACACGATCTGATCCCTGATGAGGGAATTAGCGGTGTCACCGTAGTTGCAGGATTGCGCTAATATGCGGAGATGAGTTAGAAAGGATTGGAAAGGCTCATCCTTACCCTGAAGGCGTTGCTGGAAGACATCGCGCTCAAAGCCCTCGTTCGTTTTGACTTCACAGTGACTGTCGAATTTGGCTAACACGATCTGCAACTTGGTCTTATCCTCGCTGTCGGCAAAAGTGAGCGAATTGAAGATTTGGATGGCCTGGTCCCCCGCATTCGATAGGAGCAGCGCAGTTTTTCTGGCATCGGACGAGTCTGGCAGCGGTGGGGAAGAAGCTGTTCCTATGTCTGGATGTGTGGGTCTTCAGACTTTGTATCTTCTGCAGCCATCTGGGATGGCCACTTTCCGATTACAAAATGGACACTTTGCAAAGATTGCAGGAAAATGGACAATACTGAGAAAACAAGCAGGTTCAGAGCTTGTCTGTATATTGGAGCCACAGCTCCCAGCCAAGACCAAAACTGTAGGCCCATTAGCATACTAATGGTCCATCTCCGGGAACAAAAGAGTAACATTTGAGGAACCGATACTAAGGCAGACACCCCGGCGTCAGAAGAGACCAAAACAAAGCAGGCCAATGGCCACCTAGGACACGCACCTACCTCTTTATTGGTTGAAATCAATAGGAATTATCAAGAAATGGCCCAATTGATTGGGGCCAAGTTCAAGGCCCGCCCAACAGAGTGCGAAGCCCCTTTGGGTATAAGAGGGAGCCCCCAAGAGAGAATCGTTCTCTTGGACCCAGCTCTCACCGAGGAGAGACCTGTCCACCAGCTGCACCAGAAGCAAGTAAGTCCAAGGTCAACGCATGCTACCAGACAGACGGCCTTAGCTGTTCCCCTTTACCACTTCGACCCCAGCAGTCTCAGAACCGAACAACGGCCATTGTTCCTCTGACTGAGTGGGCGCCCGAAGCTAAGTATAGGGTTTAGCAGTAGTGATAGCTTAGTCTGTAGAGTTTTGTGTATGAGTATATTTAACTGTGTGTAAATAAATAAGCATTGACTTTGAACTAACGAACTGGTGTATCGAGTCTTTGATCAGTATTCGGTTTTGAACCTTGTGGCGGTATCGAAAGATACCTGATGATTCTAGAGCAAACGTAATTAGAATTAAGGAAGGCGACCATATTGACCGCCAAATTCAGAGCCAACCAAAGAGAGCAACATTTACTGGCGACCTCTGATGGGACTCGGCCTAGAAGTGGCCTGGTCACATAGAACTTAGAAGATTACAGCGCAGTACAGGCCCTTCGGCACTCGATGTTGCGCGACCTGTGAAACCACGCTAAAGCCCATCTACACTATTCCCTTATCGTCCATATGTCTATCCAATGACCATTTGAATGCCCTTAGTGTTGGCGAGTCCACTACTGTTGCAGGCAGGGCATTCCACGCCCTTACTACTCTCTGAGTAAAGAATCTGCCTCTGACATCTGTCCTATATCTATCTCCCCTCAATTTAAAGCTATGTCCCCTCATGCTAGACATCACCATCCGAGGAAAAAGGCTCTCACTGTCCACCCAATCTAATCCTCTGATCATCTTGTATGTCTCAATTAAGTCACCTCTTAACCTTCTTCTCTCTAATGAAAACAGCCTCAAGTCCCCCAGCCTTCCCTCATAAGATCTTCCCTCCATACCAGGCAACATTCTGGTAAATCTCCTCTGCACCCTTTCCAATGCTTCCACATCCTTCCTATAATGCGCCGACCAGAATTGCATGCAGTACTCCAAATGCGGCCGCACCAGAGTTTTGTACAGCTGCAACAGGACCTCATGGCTCCGAAACTCAATCCCTCTACCAATAAAAGCTAACACGCCGTACGCCTTGTTAACAACCCTCTCAACCTGGGTGGTAACTTTCAGGGATCTTTGTACATGGACACCGAGATCTCTCTGCTCATCCACACTACCAAGAATCTTACCATTAGCCCAGTACTCTGTCTTCCTGTTATTCCTTCCAAAATGAATCACCTCACATTTTTCTGCATTAAACTCCATTTGCCACCTCTCAGCCCTGCGCTGCAGCTTATCCATGTCCCTCTGTAACTTGTAACATCCTTCCGCACTGTCCACAACTCCACCGACTTTAATGTCATCTGCAAATTTACTCACCCATCCTTCTACGCCCTCCTCCAGGTCATTTATAAAAATGACAAACAGCAGTGGCCCCAAATCAGATCCTTGTGGTACACCACTAGTAACTGGACTCCAGTCTGAACATTTCCCATCAACCACCACCCTTTGTCTTCTTCCAGCTAGCCAATTTCTGATCCAAACTGCTAACTCACCCTGAATCCCATGCCTCCATATTTTCTGCAGTAGCCTACCATGGGGAACCTTATCAAATGCTTTACTGAAATCCATATACACCACATCAACTGCTTTACCCTCATCCACCTGTTTGGTCACCTTCTCAAAGAACTCAATAAGGTTTGTGAGGCACGACCTACCATTCACAAAACCGTGTTGACTATCTCTAATCAAATTATTCCTTTCCAGATGATTATACATCCTATCTCTTATAAACCTTTCCAAGACTTTGCCCACAACAGAAGTAAGGCTCACTGGTCTATAGTTACCGGGGTTGTCTCCACTCCCCTTCTTGAACAAGGGGACTATATTTGCTATCCTCCAGTCTTCTGGCACTATTCCTATAGACAAAGATGGCTTAAAGATCAAAACCAAAGGCTCAGCAATCTCCTCCCTAGCTTCCCAGACCTAGGATAAATCCCATCCGGCCCAGGGGACTTATCTATTTTCACACTTTCCAGAATTTTTAACACCTCCTCCTTATGAACCTCAAGCCCTTCTCACAAGTGTGAGAACGATACTGATCAAACCTCTGAGATTCGGAAGTGTGTTAATGCATGCGTACTAACAGGGATATAAGGTAAACCTGAGAGATTTTGTTGCGTAAAACTGTCAGGAGTTTTGTAGGCCGGAAAATAGCGTAAGCCGTACCTGTGTTTACATCACCACTTTATCACCCCCTGTTCCAAATTCAGTAGAGAACCTAGAGAGAGTGAGAAATGGCAATGAAGGCAATGGAACGCCTTATGAACCCCAAGAATTTGAGGTCGCAGCGACCAGTAGAGTAGGACAGTGTCCCGTATGGGAAGAAGAGATCAGGAAGTATTTCAAAGGGAAAGGATGGCCTTTTTGGAGTGAATTCTGCGCCAATGACGAAACAGGTCCCGGAAGTATAGGACATACTTGGTGGGAGAACCTGTTAGAGATTCATAAGAAGAGCTTAGGGAAAGCTCGCAAGCCGATGGCAATCATGTCCTGCTTGGCACAATTGCGAGGCACAGAGGAGGTTCGTTAGGACGCTCCGCAGAGAGATTGAGGAGAGAGACAGAAATAGTGAGGGAGATGTGAGCGAATTTGAGAAGGAGAATAAGGATTTACGAGAACAGTTAGCAGCGAGGGACAGAGAGGTGGATGATGCCAAGCGGGCACACCAGTCTTGTCTCGCCAATTTGAGTAGTTTTCAGACCCAGTACGATAAGGCCTATCAGGACACACAACACGCGGTCTTGGTAAGACAAGAAACCGAGCAACAGGTAGAGTAATTGCAGAAACAGTGCAGCGATTTAAAAGCAGCCCTACGAGCACTCCACACTTCCACGACGGAACAAAGGCAGTGCTCTGTAGATCACGCAAAGTGGCGGAAGCAAATTGCAGAAATGCAATCTCTTTTTTCTGTCCAGAATGGGTTTCAAAGTACGTTAGGACCCCAGTTAGACCAGGAAAACGGCCCCGATTGGCAGGAGTTAAATGAAACTGCCCACAGATACGTACATGGGACATGTACACAAGAAAACCCCCAAAACAGGAAAGCACCCCAACCCCCGACTGAACAGGCAGAACTCACCCCCATGAACCCTGTAACCACACACCGCAAGGCCGCAGCAGAAGGAAACACAGATTCCCTATAAACAACCCCGTTAACCGTGACCCAACTATGGGACGCGTGTGGAAAGATTACACCGTTCCTTCCCACATCAGACACCCCCCAGTTTTTCGCTAGAGTTAAACAGCAGGCTACCATGTTCGGCCTGGACGAAAAGGAGCAAGTGAAGCTCACAGTTTTAAGCCTCGACCCTTCAGTCATGGTAGCCCTTCCCAACCCACAAAATGTAGGAGGAGGCACACTCCAAGAAATGCACACAGCGATCCTTGATGCGATCGGCTATCACAGAGGAGACCCTGTAGAAGGCCTAAACAAGTGTAGGCAAAATAAAACAGAGCACCCCACAGCGTTTGGTGGACGCTTGTGGATACATTTCACAGCAGTTTTTGGAGAGTTAGCCCGCGCCCATTTGTCCGCGGATAATATGGCCGAATGGACTCAAATCCTAGTCTCTCATGCGATAGAGGCAGGACAGAGAGCTTGCGCAAATTACGACCCCTCAGACGAGGCCCACAATGAGAAATGGGTTTTGAAAAGATTGTCCCGCACTTGGGAACAATCCCTCCAAGGAAAAAAACGCATTTGCAAAACCAGAGGAAGAGCAGGCAGACATGAATCCAGTTAGGACGCACCAGAACCCCGCATGGGCAAATGAGGGCAGGAACAGCCCACCGCAGCCTAAATCCCAGAAATGCTACAATTGTGGACAATTAGGATACTATGCACGAGATTGCAACACGCCCCAAAAGCAGCAGAGAAACCAGCAGACAGGCACCCTAAATAAGAATAGGGCAAAGCCAATCCATAGTGTTAACGCCCGTTCAGAGAACGCAGACATATACGGCACCGACTGATGGTGTTCGGACTCCCCAACTTGGGTCTGCGACACCCTTTGTGACAAGTCCGGTAGACCGATAGTAGCAGGCAAAGTCCAGGGACACCACGTAGAATTTCTTTGGGACACAGGAGGGTCCCGCACCACATTCAATTCCTCCATGATGTTTCAACGAGACACGTGGCCCACAACAGACACCATCACACTCAACGGCTTTACAGGTAATTTACAACAAGGATACATCACAAGCCCTGTAGCGATACAAATAGGGAACATTCCGACTAAACACCCTGTAGTTTTGGTCGATCTACCCCAGACAGCAGAACACATCCCTGGAATCGACTTTATGAGCTCCCACAACCTCTCATTTGATCCGGTAAATAAATGTGTATGGAGAATGGCAAAGGCATCACGAGCCCCCGCCTCGCTCACAGTAGGAGAGTATGCAAACAGAATCAGCCCAGTAGGAGACTTCTGGTTCGACCCTCGAGCCATTAGTCAGGACAAACAGGTTGGGCAGTCCTACAGCAACACAAAGCAGCATTTGCACAGCACGAGCACGACTGTGGCAAGATAGCTGGTTTAGTGAACATTACAGGTCCCGACCCCAGACCCCAAAAGCAGTACGGTTTTTCCCAAGAAGCAGAGGGAGAGATCTCCAAAGTAATAGAGAGTCTGCTTGATCAAGGCGTACTCAGATCAGTAGCCTCCACAAACAACGCACCAATTTGGCCCATCAGAAAACCCGATGGATCATGGCGACTGACCATTGATTACCGGGAACTGAACAAAGTAACCCCAGTAGCAGCCCCCACCGTAGCCACGAGTCCCGAGACCATGCTCAAACAGGGACTCTAGTCAAAAAAAATTCCGGTTTTGGACATTAGCAACGGCTTTTGGTCCATTCCATTGGATAAAGCATGCCAATACAAATTCGCCTTTACATTCCAGGGACAACAATACACGTGGACGTGCCTTCCACAAGGCTTCCACAACACCCCCTCCATTTTCCGCGACCCGATTGTCTGGTCCAGTATGTAGATGACTTGCTATGACAGACAAACACAAAGGGAGAGCACATTTCACTTCTCGCCGAATTCCTAGGACTCCTAAAGCAGATTGGATATAAAGTCAACCCCAAGAAGGCCCAGATTTTGCAAGAAAAAGTGATTTACTTGGGTACAGTAATCACACATGGTAAACGCGAGATCGAGGAAAAGAGAATTGACTCGATCGTCAAATTGCCCCTTCCCCATAATGTCTTAGCCCTCTGGTCATTTCTAGGACTGGTTGGCTACTGCAGAAACCATATCGACGGTTTCGCCACAAATGCAGCGCCCCATCCGACCTTCTCAAGAAACAAGCACCTTGGGAATGGCTTCCACAGCATACAGATGCCGTGGATGCTTTAAAGAAAGCCCTCAGCACAGCCCCCGCATTACAGGTCCCAGATCCACTCTCCCCGTACGCAATCGAAGTAGCAAGCACCGACCGAACCCTTTCGGCCGTGCTCCTCCAGGAATGCCATGACCAATTAGGCCCATGGCATACGCCTCACGCGTGTTAGATCCTGTCGAGCAAGGATTTTCTGCCTGTGAAAGGCATCTGCTCGCAGTTTTTTGGGCAGGACAGTACTTTGCCTACATTACAGGACTCAACCCCATCACCATCCTCATAGAACACACCCCAACACAGCTATTGTTAGACTTAAAGATGGCACAGTCAGCCAAATCCGCACAGCCCGTTGGACCCTTCTTTTACAGGGACGGGACATCACGGTAAAAAGAACCAAGACCCTCACTTTCCTAGCCGATAATTTGCGATATGCAGGTACCCCACATGAGTGTGAGATCATCACCACGAACCATAATACAGGCCCATTTATACCTAAGTCAGCTCCCAGGAAAGCAGGTAAAACACCCCAGACACCCCAGCCCACAGACACGTGCGCACCCCTGAAAGTTTATGTGGCTGGCTCATCCACAGTTTAGTATGGAAAGAGAATCACCAGTTGCGGCATCTATGTAGAGGACGAGCAGGGACACGCCCTTGAAGAGATTTCATTAAAGTTGCCAGGACATCTAGGCTCACAGACAGCAGAACTGGCAGCCATAGCTTACATTGTAGACCACCCTGACTCGTTTCAGACCCCAGCAGACATATATTCGGACAGTTAACATGTCTGTAACAGTTTAATGGAATTCCTACCCCTGTGGGAAACTAGTGGATTTGTTTCCGCAGACGGAAAGCCACTACCCTCAGCCCCATTACTCTGGCATATCCTTGAGACAGCTAAAGATAGGAAATATGGTATAATTAAGGTTCGCAGTCATCACCGTTCTTCCCCCCCCCCCCGGTAACGTTAAAGCAGACGCCCTAGAGAAGGCAGGTTCCATACATGGTTACTTTTGGAACTCCCCCGAAAGCACCCCAGTCCACGCAGTTCAGGTCTCACAGACCAACATTCAGGATCTAGCGAAAGCCCAAAAGGAAGATGAAAAGCTCAGGGAAATTTTAAAAGGAACTTTCCCAGCCCCGTACGATAAGTTTAAGAATGCAATAACCCCACATGACAGTGTGATTTTGAAAGACGGCATTTATGTAGTTCCCAGCCAGGACAGGAACCAGATTATTTGTCAGTTCCATGACAATCATGGACATCAAGGCATTGAACCCACCCTAACCCACCTCAGACATCTCTGCTGGTGGCCTGATTTAAAAGCCGATGTAACCCATTACATTGAAAATTGCTTGATCTGTGCCCAGAACATTCCAGACAGATATGCAAGAAAGGCTCAGCTTGGTCACACCTGCCCCGTTAATGGCCCCGGACGAATTTACAGATAGATTACATAGGACCCCTACCCCCCTCCAGAAATGGTTTTAAGTATGTGTTGGTGGTCATCGACACCTTCACAAAATGGGTGGAAGCTTTTCCATCCAGAACAAATACTTTTCCATCCAGAACAACAGCTAAAATCCTAACACAGCACATCTTTACAAGATGGGTCCTCCCACGCAGTATAGAGTCCAACCAAGGCTCCCATTTTACAGGACGAGTAATGAAGAATGTCCTCACAATTTTCGGAATTAGGCAGAAGTTTCACATAGCCTACCACCCCCAGTCAAGCGGCATTGTAGAGAGGATGAACAGAACTCTAAAAACCACTCTCAGGAAAATGGTGCAACAGAACAACAGCACCTGGGACTCAGTTCTCCCCTTTGCACTGATGTTCTTACGAAACACGGTATCCACGTCCACAGGGTACACCCCCCCCCCCCCAACACCCTCATGACCGGACGCCCCATGAAAGGGACAGGGTATTTATTAGGACTGGATTTGGCCAGCCCCGCAGTCACTGCCCTCACGCATGAAAATGTTGTACAGCAGCTTATTGAGAATATAAAGGCAGCCCAGCTCACAGCAGCTGTGAGACTTGGGACCAGGAGGAAACAAAGCAAAGCTTGTTTCGATAAAATGGTACACGCCACCGAGTCTGTAGGAGGGCAGCAAGTCATGCGTTCCCTATACAACCCCAGTTCATTCCTTTCCCCCAAATTTTCCGGACCGTACTCCATCTCTGACAAAGTCAGCCCCTCTGTATACAAGATCACATATCCCAACGGCAAGTCTGCGTGGTTTCACATAAACCAGCTTAAGGCTTATGGCTCGCAGAACAACCATTCACACCACATTTCGCTCACAGCAGCAGATGAGCACGCCCCACCCACAAATGACGTTTCCTTCCCTCCCCCAGCCAGTCCAGCCCGTCCTCAGACACATCTTCACCTCCACCCCCAGAGGCACGACTCCGCCTCTCCCTCCCTTCAACCAGCAGCGACAGCGACAGTGATGGCGACAGCAATGACGACAGCCACAGCACACCACGTTATAATTATACCCCTGCACCAGACCCCACTCCCAGCGACTCCGAGCATGATTCCAGTGACCCCTTTGAAATCACATACATCAAAGCCCCTGACCCAGACCCACCGCCCGCCGATTACGGATTAAAACCTAGTAGCTCCAACCTCGACACATGATTCTGGCACCGAGACAATTCGTTCAGGCTCGTCCGGAATGATGAGATGGACCCCAATTCACCCCACGCAGCTTTAGCATGACTACTCCAGTCAAGAGTATGGCAGCCGGGAGAAGATGATGACATCGAGTCTGACTCCCACCAAACAAATCCCTTTGCGACCCTGTTCGCTACTGAGCAATGAGGTGTCCACATGATGGATAAAAGGAACCGATGGAGAGATACAGTGTCCTTTCTGATGGAACCTGCACCATGTTTGTAAGGTATGTTTGTTCGTTTAATGTACATGTTAAATGGTGTTTCTGAATTTAAAAGTTTTCACGGCCTCACGCCACCACCCTTTTAACGCCCACTGGCAGTTAATGGAACAAGTTTGTCGACAGACAACCATTCAGAGGAACGAGTTTGTCAGCAGACAACCAATCATAACTACTCTCCTGACTTGAAGGTAATCACGAGAGGCAGCCCCCACGATGACCACATTCTTACCCGTTCTTGCCGGTCGCTCAGGCAGTGAAGAAACGGCACTGGTCCCCGCCCTGCCTGAGGACCCCCCTCTGGTCAGCTACGTTTGGGTAGAGCACAAACGGCACTGATCACTGTCCTACCCAGGGATTCCACCCAATCTTACCCCCAGCGGCCCATACGCACCCCATTTTGGCACTCTTAGTTCAAAACCTTTTTTTGTTTGTTTCTGGCGACCCTTAGGTTGCTTCCGTATGCTATTTACATCCTCAAACACTAGAATGGTAGATTGCACAGGCTGCGAGACGGCTCGCACTGTTTCAGTGTTTTCCTCGGATGTCTTGTCCAAAATATTTGGTTTTAAAAAAAAAAAATGAGGGAGTCACAGATGGTGACCAATCATAATGGGTAATTGGCAACAGAGGACAGACAGACAGGCATACGAGATCGTAAGCAAGTTAATAACAGATATTATGCTTGTGTCCACAGAACTCCAGAACCTCAGGAACCCCAGAGGAAGAAAAAGAAGAAGACCGACAAAAGGAAAGATGAAGACAACCTTCATGTTTTTCACCTGGATTTTCGCGGGAACCCTTCAGTTGCGCGTGGACACTACCCCCCTGACCCCTACCACACAGGCCGTGAATGATTCCCACCCTTGCCATACATTGTACCCCAAGATAGTTACCCCCGAGACAGGTACCGACATCCCGACCTGGTGTGACAAGTTTATCACCTGGTATTCACTATCTTACATCGTAGAATCACTCTTCGTACTGGCGATACTCTGCAGTGTCGTGCAGACACTTAGACTCAGAAAATGGCGGAGGAGAGCCTCCCGCAACCGCACTCCGGCATACACATTAGATCCCCTATCTTCAGACTCCAACAAACCACCCAACCCCTTTAAGTGAATTAAAGTGCATCCGTTTTTTGTGTGTGTTTTGTTCATTTAATAAATAAATATAAATCTCTGTGCTTGACTGCCAAGCCAGAAAGACCTGTGTTGCTGCTATTTGTACAGTTAAAATGTTGTAGATTATTTTTGATTGTTTAAGTGAGGGTACTTTATTGAGGATAGTTAGAGGTTCCACTTTTTAAAAATTTTGTAATGATTGTCTTAATGGCATAGTGCCCCGTAGAGTTTTATAATGATGTATGTATATAAAATAACTTAGGTAAAGTTGCAATTCATAGGACAGAGCAGTGTGGAGCCTATGAAGTGCTTATCGGTGCCCAGCTTGGTCAGAGAACGAAGCCGATGAAGTACTGTGATCCTTCACGCTTCGCGATGAGGATCACAAGGAGGGCCTGTAGTCATCTGGGATGGCCACTTTCCGATTACAAAATGGACACTCTGCAAAGATTGCAGGGAAAATGGACAATGCTGAGAAAACAAGCAGGTTCAGAGCTTTTCTGTATATTGGAGCTGCAGCTCCCAGACAAGACCAAAACTGTAGGTCAATTAGCATACTAATGACCCATCTCCGGGAACAAAAGAGTAACATATGATCCATCTCCGGGAACAAAAGAGTAACATTTGAGTAACCGATACTAAGGCAGACACACCGGCGCCAGAGGAGACCGAAGCAAAGCACCTAGGACACGCCCAGCCATCAGGGCACCCCTTTATTGGTTGAAATCAATAGGAATGATCAAGAAACAGCCTAATTGATTGGGGCCAAGTTCAAGGCCCGCCCAAAAGAGCGCGAAGCCCCTTTGGGTATAAGAAAGAGCCCCCAAGAGAGAATCATTCTCTTGGACCGGCTCTCACCGAGGAGAGACCTGTCCACCAGCTGCACCAGAAGCAAATAAGTCCAAGGCCAACGCACGCTACCAGACAGCTGCTCTTAGCTGTTATCCCTGTACCAGTTCAACCCCAGCAGCCTCAGAACCGAACAACGGCCATTGTTCCTCTGACTGAATGGGCGCCCGAAGCTAAGTATAGGCTTTAGCAGTAGTGATAGTTTAGTTTGTAGAGTTTCGTGCATGAGTATATTTAACTGTGTGTGTAAATAAATAAGCATTGACTTTGAACTTACTAACTGGTGTACCGAGTCTTTGATCAGTATTCGGTTTTGAACCTTGTGGTGGTATCAAGAGATACCTGGCGACTCTAAAGCAAACATAATTAGAATTAAGGAAGGCGACCATATTGACCACCATGTTCCGAGCCAACCAAAGAGAGCAACACTTCTGTCTGGTGGAAGGGTCTGGAAGAAGCCCCATCAACACTGATATTGAGACTGTATTGAGCACTCCCCATCAACACTGATATTGAGACTGTATCTAGCACTCCCCAGCAACACTGATATTGAGACTGTATCTAACACTCCCGATCAACACGGATATTGTGACTGTATCTACTAATCCCATCAGCACTGATATTGAGACTGAATCTACTTATCGCCATCAACACTGATATTGAGACTGTATCTACCAATCCCCATCAGCACTGATATTGGGACTGTATCTACCAATCCCCATCAGCACTGATATTGGGACTGTATCTACCAAACCCCATCAACACTGTTATTGAGATTGTATCTACCAATCCCCATCAACACTGTTATTGAGACTGTATATACCAATCCCCATCAACACTGTTATTGAGACTGTATCTACCAATCCCCATCAATGCTGTTATTGAGGCTGTATCTACCAATCCCCATCAACACTGTTATTGAGACTGTAACTACCAATCCCCATCAACGTTGTTATTGAGACTGTAACTACCAATCCCCATCAACGCTGTTATTGAGACTGTATCTACCAATCCCCAGCAACGCTGTTATTGAGACTGTAACTACCAATCCCCATCAACACTGTTATTGAGACTATCTACCAATCCCCATCAATGCTGTTATTGAGACTGTAACTACCAATCCCCATCAACGCTGTTATTGAGACTGTAACTACCAATCCCCATCAATGCTGTTATTGAGACTGTAACTACCAATCCCCATCAACACTATTATTGAGACTATCTACCAATCCCCATCAATGCTGTTATTGAGACTGTAACTACCAATCCCCATCAATGCTGTTATTGAGACTGTAACTACCAATCCCCATCAATGCTGTTATTGAGACTGTAACTACCAATCCCCATCAACACTGTTATTGAGACTATCTACCAATCCCCATCAATGCTGTTATTGAGACTATCTACCAATCCCCATCAACGCTGTTATTGAGACTGTAACTACCAATCCCCATCAATGCTGTTATTGAGACTATCTACCAATCCCCATCAACACTGTTATTGAGACTGTGGCTGGATTCTCATATTTTGAGACTAAGTGCAGATGCCGGGTGTTTTTAAACACATGCACTAAACGGCACCCGCGTGACCGTCTGCTGGGGAGGAGGTTAGATCATGGGTGACAACTCAATAGGGGGTCCTTCCTGTTAATGGCATGGAGATTGGACCTAATTGGTGATTATTGGTTTCTGCCATGGCAGGGTCCAGATCTCGCCAATGGGAGAGGGCCAGTTAGATCAGAAATAATCGGCGCCCGGCGTGGTTCCAGATTTCGGCCTCACACGTGATCTAACCGGCTCACTCGTTTTCGCGCCCAGTGCGATGTGACCAGTCGATCCACCCTCTATCTACCAATCCCCATCAGCACTCATATTGAGACTGTATCTAAAATAATAATAATCTTTATTATTGTCACAAATAAGCTTACATTACACTGCAATGAAGTTAATGTGAAATTCCCCTAGTTGCCACACTTTGGCGCCTGTTCGGGTACACCTACCTAGCGTGTCTTTCAGGACTTGTGGGAGGAAACCGGAACATCCGGATGAAACCCATTCAGACACAGTGACCTAAGCCAGGAATTGAACCCGGGTCCCTGGCATCAGCACTGATATTGAGACTGTATTTAGCAATTCCCACCAGCACCGATATTGAGACTGTATTTAGCACTCCCTATCAGCACTAATATTGAGACTGTATCTACCAATCCACCACCAGCACCGATATTGAGACTGTATTTAGCACTCCCTATCAGCACTAATATTGAGACTGTATTTAGCAATTCCCATCAGCACCGATATTGAGACTGTATGTAGCACTCCCTATCAGCACTAATATTGAGACTGTATCTACCAATCCACCACCAGCACCGATATTGAGACTGTATTCGGCACTCCCCACCAGCACTGATATTGGGACTGCTGATTGGCTACCTGCCAGGTCCATCAAAATTACATCACGGGGCCCTGCCACATAGCATATTCCAAGGAGGGGAATCCACTTGGGCCAGTTCAACTAGCATATTAACCCAGGGGTGATTTCAGGTTAAAACCCAAAGTCTGCAATGTTGGAGCAGCCAGCAAGACAGGAATTAAAAAGTACACAAGGATCAGACAAGGATTTAAAAGAGGTCCCTTACAATGTTGAGTCTGTAAATACCAATGCCCATCAGTACTAACATTGAGTCTGTGGATCCCACGGAGGCTGCCCTTGCCTGACTTGCGGCAGCTGAGGCAGGCAGAAGCAGGAACATAGAACATAGAACATAGAAAATACAGCACAGAACAGGCCCTTCGGCCCACGATGTTGTGCCGAACCTTTGTCCTAGATTAATCATAGATTATCATTGAATCTACAGTGCAGGAGGCCATTCGGCCCCCTGAGTCTGCACCAGCTCTTGGAAAGAGCACCCTACCCAAACTCAACACCTCCACCCAACACCAAGGGCAATTTGGACATTAAGGGCAATTTATCATTGGCCAATTCACCTAACCCGCACATCTTTGGACTGTGGGAGGAAACCGGAGCACCCGGAGGAAACCCACGCAGACACGGGGAGAACGTGCAGACTCCGCACAGACAATGACCCAGGCCGAAATCGAACCTGGGACCATGGATCTGTGAAGCAATTGTGCTATCCACAATGCTACCGTGCTGCCCTTAAGAACAAATAAATCTACACTATATCATTTTCCCGTAATCCATGTACCTATCCAACAGCTGCTTGAAGGTCACTAATGTTTCCGACTCAACTACTTCCACAGGCAGTGCATTCCATGCCCCCACTACTCTCTGGGTAAAGAACCTACCTCTGATATCCCTCCTATATCTTCCACCTTTCACCTTAAATTTATGTCCCCTTGTAATGGTGTGTTCCACCTGGGGAAAAAGTCTCTGAGTGTCTACTCTATCTATTCCCCTGATCATCTTATAAACCTCTATCAAGTCGCCCCTCATCCTTCTCCGCTCTAATGAGAAAAGGCCTAGCACCCTCAACCTTTCCTCGTAAGACCTACTCTCCATTCCAGGCAACATCCTGGTAAATCTTCTTTGCACCTTTTCCAGAGCTTCCACATCCTTCCTAAAATGAGGCGACCAGAACTGTACACAGTACTCCAAATGTGGCCTTACCAAAGTTTTGTACAGCTGCATCATCACCTCACGGCTCTTAAATTCAATCCCTCTGTTAATGAACGCGAGCACACCATAGGCCTTCTTCACAGCTCTATCCACTTGAGTGGCAACTTTCAAAGATGTATGAACATAGACCCCAAGGTCTCTCTGCTCCTCCACAATGCCAAGAACTCTACCGTTAACCCTGTATTCCGCATTCATATTTGTCCTTCCAAAATGGACAACCTCACACTTTTCAGGGTTAAACTCCATCTGCCACCTCTCAGCCCAGCTCTGCATCCTATCTATGTCTCTTTGCAGCCGACAACAGCCCTCCTTACTATCCACAACTCCACCAATCTTCGTATCGTCTGCAAATTTACTGACCCACCCTTCAACTCCCTCATCCAAGTCATTAATGAAAATCACAAACAGCAGAGGACCCAGAACTGATCCCTGCGGTACACCACTGGTAACTGGGATCCAGGCTGAATATTTGCCATCCACCACCACTCTCTGACTTCTATCGGTTAGCCAGTTCGTTATCCAACTGGCCAAATTTCCCACTATCCCATGCCTCCTTACTTTGTGCAGAAGCCTACCATGGGGAACTTTATCAAATGCCTTACTAAAATCCATGTACACTACATCCACTGCTTTACCTTCATCCACATGCTTGGTCACCTCCTCAAAGAATTCAATAAGATTTGTAAGGCAAGACCTACCCCTCACAAATCCGTGCTGACTATCCCTAATCAAGCAGTGTCTTTCCAGATGCTCAGAAATCCTATCCTTCAGTACCCTTTCCATTACTTTGCCTACCACCGAAGTAAGACTAACTGGCCTGTAATTCCCAGGGTTATCCCTAGTTCCTTTTTTGAACAGGGGCACGACATTCGCCACTCTCCAATCCCCTGGTACCACCCCTGTTGACAGTGAGGACGAAAAGATAATTGCCAACGGCTCTGCAATTTCATCTCTTGCTTCCCATAGAATCCTTGGATATATCCAGTCAGGCCCGGGGGACTTGTCTATCCTCAAGTTTTTCAAAATGCCCAACACATCTTCCTTCCTAACAAGTATTTCCTCGAGCTTACCAATCTGTTTCACACTGTCCTCTCCAACAATATCGCCCCTCTCATTTGTAAATACAGAAGAAAAGTACTCATTCAAGACCTCGCCTATCTCTTCAGACTCAATACACAATCTCCCGCTACTGTCCTTGATCGGACCTACCCTCGCTCTAGTCATTCTCATATTTCTCACATATGTGTAAAAGGCCTTGGGGTTTTCCTTGATCCTACCCGCCAAAGATTGTTCATGCCCTCTCTTAGCTCTCCTAATCCCTTTCTTCAGTTCCCTCCTGGCTATCTTGTATCCCTCCAATGCCCTGTCTGAACCTTGTTTCCTCAGCCTTACATAAGTCACCTTTTTCCTCTTAACAAGACATTCAACCTCTCTTGTCAACCATGGTTCCCTCACTCGACCATCTCTTCCCTGCCTGACAGGGACATACATATCAAGGACACGTAGCACCTGTTCCTTGAACAAGTTCCACATTTCACTTGTGTCCTTCCCTGCCAGCCTATGTTCCCAACTTATGCACTTCAATTCTTGTCTGACAACATCGTATTTACCCTTCCCCCAATTGTAAACCTTGCCCTGTTGCACGTACCTATCCCTCTCCATTACTAAAGTGAAAGTCACAGAATTGTGGTCACTATCTCCAAAATGCTCCCCCACTAACAAATCTATCACTTGCCCTGGTTCATTACCCAGTACTAAATCCAATATTGCCCCTCCTCTGATCGGACAATCTACATACTGTGTTAGAAAAGCTTCCTGGACACACTGCACAAACACCACCCCATCCAAACTATTTGATCTAAAGAGTTTCCACTCAATATTTGGGAAGTTAAAGTCGCCCATGACTACTACCCTATGACTTCTGCACCTTTCCAAAATCTGTTTCCCAATCTGTTCCTCCACATCTCTGCTACTATTGGGGGGCCTATAGAAAACTCCTAACAAGGTGACTGCTCCTTTCCTATTTCTGACTTCAACCCATACTACCTCAATAGGCTGATACTCCTCGAACTGCCTTTCTGCAGCTGTTATACTATCTCTAATTAATAATGCCACCCCCCCACCTCTTTTACCACCCTCCCTAATCTTATTGAAACATCTATAACCAGGGACCTCCAACAACCATTTCTGCCCCTCTTCTATCCAAGTTTCCGTGATGGCCACCACATCGTAGTCCCAAGTACCGATCCATGCCTTAAGTTCACCCACCTTATTCCTGATGCTTCTTGCGTTGAAGTATACACACTTCAACCCATCTCCGTGCCTGCAAATACTCTCCTTTGTCAGTGTTCCCTTCCCCACTGCCTCATTACATGCTTTGGCGTCCTGAATATCGGCTACCTTAGTTGCTGGACTACAAATCCGGTTCCCATTCCCCTGCCAAATTAGTTTAAACCCTCCCGAAGAGTACTAGCAAACCTCCCTCCCAGGATATTGGTGCCCCTCTGGTTCAGATGCAACCCGTCCTGCTTGTACAGGTCCCACCTTCCCCAGAATGCGCTCCAATTATCCAAATACCTGAAGCCCTCCCTCCTACACCATTCCTGCAGCCACGTGGTCAACTGCACTCTCTCCCTATTCCTAGCCTCGCTATCACGTGGCACCGGCAACAAACCAGAGATGACAACTCTGTCTGTCCTGGCTTTCAACTTCCAGCCTAACTCCCTAAACTTGTTTATTACCTCCACACCCCTTTTCCTACCTATGTCGTTGGTACCAATGTGCACCACGACTTCTGGCTGCTCCCCCTCCCCCTTAAGGATCCTGAAGACACGATCCGAGACATCCCTGGCCCTAGCACCCGGGAGGCAACATACCTTCCGGGAGTCTCGCTCGCGACCACAGAATCTCCTATCTATTCCCCTAACCATTGAATCTCCTACAACTATTGCTTTTCTATTCTCCCCCCTTCCCTTCTGAGCCCCAGAGCCAGACTCAGTGCCAGAGACCTGGCCGCTAGGGCCTTCCCCCGGTAGGTCATCCCCCCCAACAGCATCCAAAACGGTATACTTGTTTTGAAGGGGAACGGCCACGAGGGATCCCTGCACTGTCTGCCTGTTTGTTTTTTTCCCCCTGACTGTAATCCAGCTATTCTTGTCCTGTACCTTGGGTGTGGTTACCTCCCTGTAACTCTTCTCAATCACCCCCTCTGCCTCCCGGATGATCCGAAGTTCATCCAGCTTCAGCTCCAGTTCCCTAACACGGTCTTTGAGGAGCTGGAGTTGGGTGCACTTCCCACAGGTATAGTCAGTGGGGACACCGGTGGTATCCCTCACCACCCACATCCTACAGGAGGAGCATGTAACTGGCCTAGCCTCCATCCCCTCTTACCTTACAGAATATATCTGCTGTGTGGACTAACTAGATCTCCGCCCTCCGACTCTGCTCCCAGTCAGCTACACTTCCTGTAAACTCCTGGCTCTCTTCGCACTCTTTGCGGAAATGTCGGAAACAAAATGAAAGGAGCACCTTACTCCCTCCTCACCTAACTCCCTCGGTCACCAAACTCACTCTCACTATCGCACTCAAAAAGCACCAAATTCAGCACTCAGTGCAAACAAAGTCTGCACTGTAGGGGATCACTTTTATACTGTGAATCTAGCCTCTGAAAAACTGGCCTAATCCAATTAACTAATTAACAAGCTCCAGCTGCAAGTGCCTAGAAGTAGAAGCCTGTTTAAAGCTGATTGAAAATTCACCTTCTTCTAAACCAAACAGCAACTTTTAAGTTAATTAACTAAATAAAAGAAAGACTAAACTTTAGATAAAAATGAAGCCTTATACTCCCTCGGTCACCAAACTCTCACTATCGCACTCAAAAAGCACCAAATTCAGCACTCAGTGCAAACAAAGTCTGCACTGTAGGGGATCACTTTTATACTGTGAATCTAGCCTCTGAAAAACTGGCCTAATCCAATTAACTAATTAACAAGCTCCAGCTGCAAGTGCCTAGAAGTAGAAGCCTGTTTAAAGCTGATTGAAAATTCACCTTCTTCTAAACCAAACAGCAACTTTTAAGTTAATTAACTAAATAAAAGAAAGACTAAACTTTAGATAAAAATGAAGCCTTATACTCCCTCGGTCACCAAACTCTCACTATCGCACTCAAAAAGCACCAAATTCAGCACTCAGTGCAAACAAAGTCTGCACTGTAGGGGATCACTTTTATACTGTGAATCTAGCCTCTGAAAAACTGGCCTAATCCAATTAACTAATTAACAAGCTCCAGCTGCAAGTGCCTAGAAGTAGAAGCCTGTTTAAAGCTGATTGAAAATTCACCTTCTTCTAAACCAAACAGCAACTTTTAAGTTAATTAACTAAATAAAAGAAAGACTAAACTTTAGATAAAAATGAAGCCTTATACTCCCTCGGTCACCAAACTCTCACTATCGCACTCAAAAAGCACCAGGAGATGGTAGCAAGGTCAATGCAGGCTGGAGACGGCACCCATATGCAGACTTGGCCTTCCATCAGGGACGTGGTCCCGATGCCTGGACTGCTGTGGTGGTGCCCTGCAGTACGACCCCCCAACACGGCCGCCGCAAAGCACCCTGCCTAATGTAGACAACACGGCCTTCGCAAAGCACCCTGCCTCATGTAGACAACACGGCCTTCGCAAAGCACCCTGCCTAATGTAGACAACACGGCCGTCGCAAAGCACCCTGCCTAATGTAGACAACACGGCCGTCGCAAAGCACCCTGTCTAATGTAGACAACACGGCCGTCGCAAAGCACCCTGCCTAATGTTGACAACACGGCCTTCGTAAAGCACCCTGCCTCATGTAGACAACACGGCCTTCGCAAAGCACCCTGCCTAATATAGACAACACGGCCGTCGCAAAGCACCCTGCCTAATGTAGACAACACGGCCGTCGCAAAGCACCCTGCCTAATGTAGACAACACGGCCGTCGCAAAGCACCCTGCCTAATGTAGACAACACGGCCTTCGCAAAGCACCCTGCCTCATGTAGACAACACGGCCTTCGCAAAGCACCCTGCCTCATGTAGACAACACGGCCTTCGTAAAGCACCCTGCCTCATGTAGACAACACGGCCTTCGCAAAGCACCCTGCCTAATGTAGACAACACGGCCGTCGCAAAGCACCCTGTCTAATGTAGACAACACGGCCGCCGCAAAGCACCCTGTCTAATGTAGACAACACGGCCTTCGCAAAGCACCCTGCCTAATGTAGACAACACGGCCGCCGCAATGCACCCTGCCTAATGTAGACAACACGGCCGCCGCAAAGCACCCTGCCTAATGTAGACAACACGGCCTTCGCAAAGCACCCTGCCTAATGTAGACAACACGGCCGCCGCAAAGCACCCTGCCTAATGTAGACAACACGTCCGCCGCAAAACACCCTGCCTAATGTAGACAACACGTCCGCCGCAAAGCACCCTGCCTAATGTAGACAACACGGCTGTCGCAAAGCACCCTGCCTAATGTAGACAACACGGCCGTCGCAAAGCACCCTGCCTAATGTAGACAACACGGCCTTCGCAAAGCACCCTGCCTCATGTAGACAACACGGCCTTCGCAAAGCACCCTGCCTAATGTAGACAACACGTCCGCCGCAAAGCACCCTGCCTAATGTAGACAACACGGCCGCCGCAAAGCACCCTGCCTAATGTAGACAACACGGCCGCCGCAAAGCACCCTGCCTAATGTAGACAACACGTCCGCCGCAAAACACCCTGCCTAATGTAGACAACACGTCCGCCGCAAAGCACCCTGCCTAATGTAGACAACACGGCCGTCGCAAAGCACCCTGCCTAATGTAGACAACACGGCCGCCGCAAAGCACCCTGCCTAATGTAGACAACACGGCCGTCGCAAAGCACCCTGCCTAATGTAGACAACACGTCCGCCGCAAAGCACCCTGCCTAATGTAGACAACACGGCCGTCGCAAAGCACCCTGCCTAATATAGACAACACGGCCGTCGCAAAGCACCCTGCCTCATGTAGACAACACGGCCGTCGCAAAGCACCCTGCCTAATGTAGACAACACGGCCGTCGCAAAGCACCCTGCCTAATATAGACAACACGGCCGTCGCAAAGCACCCTGTCTAATGTAGACAACACGGCCGTCGCAAAGCACCCTGCCTAATATAGACAACACGGCCGTCGCAAAGCACCCTGCCTAATGTAGACAACACGTCCGCCGCAAAGCACCCTGCCTAATGTAGACAACACGGCCGTCGCAAAGCACCCTGCCTAATATAGACAACACGGCCGTCGCAAAGCACCCTGCCTAATGTAGAAAACACGTCCGCCGCAAAGCACCCTGCCTAATGTAGACAACACGGCCGTCGCAAAGCACCCTGCCTAATATAGACAACACGTCCGCCGCAAAGCACCCTGCCTAATGTAGACAACACGGCCGTCGCAAAGCACCCTGCCTAATGTAGACAACACGTCCGCCGCAAAGCACCCTGTCTAATGTAGACAACACGGCCGTCGCAAAGCACCCTGCCTCATGTAGACAACACGTCCGCCGCAAAGCACCCTGCCTAATATAGACAACACGGCCGTCGCAAAGCACCCTGCCTAATGTAGACAACACGGCCGCCGCAAAGCACCCTGCCTAATGTAGACAACACGTCCGTCGCAAAGCACCCTGCCTAATGTAGACAACACGGCCGTCGCAAAGCACCCTGTCTAATGTAGACAACACGGCCGTCGCAAAGCACCCTGTCTAATGTAGACAACACGGCCGTCGCAAAGCACCCTGTCTAATGTAGACAACACGGCCGTCGCAAAGCACCCTGTCTAATGTAGACAACACGGCCGTCGCAAAGCACCCTGCCTAATGTAGACAACACGGCCGTCGCAAAGCACCCTGTCCAATGTAGACAAAGCCGGAGTTGAATATTTTCCATTGAATCTACAAATGCCCATCAGCACTGACCTGGTTGGAGACAGTGGACATCTTCTGCATGTAGGTTTGCCGTACCTCCATCGAGGTGTTCACCTGGCCTTTGCAACTGAAGAATCCGACGCTGCCCGTACCCGATGGGAGGGTTGGGGTCACTCGGGAACACCCCAACCGAAGTCTAGTGTTGGTCCTGTCAGCCCCCCATGTAAAAAGTGCATTCAACTAATTGACATATACTGAAATTAATTACATTTCATGAACCAATAATCTGGCAGGAACGTGGGAACTCCTTTCCCCAGGCTCTAGGGAGGGATGAGATTATCCTCCCGACAACCACCTGATGCATCGGATCCTTGCCCCCACCCACATCCCCGAATAATATCTGCAAACAATATGGTGATTAGTGCTTCGAACAGCCCCTCAGACTGGTCACTGTAATGGCTTTGATCAGTGGCCTCCTCATTCATGAGGGCAGGAGCTATTCACCCCTCGAACCTTCATCTGCAGAATTGGTACATTGGAAAGTGTTCAGATTTATATGGACCAAAACAATGAAATGTTAACACAGAGTGTCTCTGCAGCCAGGTGACAGCCGATACCGTATTGAGCGACAGCAGCTAGGGATTATGTAGCTGTTTGAGAGTGCGATTAGGAGTTTGCACTGATGGTCTTTCAGATGACATGGCAGCGTTAGCTGCAGTTGTTCCAGCAATAATTTGATGGCTTAACCTCAGTGACACCAAACTGACAGAGGGGAATGTTCCAGTCTATTGTTTGTGTGTTTGCTGTTTTAGGGGAAGGTCATTCTCATCAGTTTGTGCAAGAAGAGCATCAAAGAAATGCAGCGTCAGGGTGTTGACCACTGACAGGGCTGATCAATCTCTGAGTGGGCACAGGATTGATCATGGTCTGTGTGGGCACAGGACTGACCACTTGCAGAGCGGGCACAGGATTGACCACTGTCAGAGTGGGCACAGGACTGATCGCTGTCTGAGGGGGTACAGGAGTGACCACTGTCAGAACGGGCACAGGATTGACCACTGTCAGGGTGGGCACAGGACTGGCCACTGTCAGAGCGGGCACAGAAGTGACCACTGTCAGAACGGGCACAGGATTGACCACTGTCAGGGTGGGCACAAGACTGACCACTGTGAGAGTGGGCACAGGAGTGACCACTGTCAGAACGGGCACAGGATTGACCACTGTCAGGGTGGGCACAAGACTGACCACTGTGAGAGTGGGCACAGGACTGACCACTGTCAGAACGGACAGAGGATTGACCACTGTCAGGGTGGGCACAAGACTGACCACTGTCAGAGCGGGCACAGGAGTGACCACTGTCAGAACGGGAAGAGGATTGACCACTGTCAGGGTGGGCACAAGACTGACCACTGTCAGAGCGGGCACAGGAGTGACCACTGTCAGAACGGGCACAGTATTGACCACTGTCGGGGTGGGCACAGGACTGACCACTGTGAGAGTGGGCACAGGACTGACCACAGTCAGAGTGGGCAGAGGACTGACCACTGTCAGAGTGGGCACAGGACTGACCACTGTCAGAGTGGGCACAGGACTGACCACTGTCAGAGTGGGCACAGGACTGATCACTGTCAGAGTGGGCACAGGATTGATCACGGTCTGTGTGGGCACAGGACTGACCACTGGCAGAGCGGGCACAGGATTGACCACTGTCAGAGTGGGCACAGGACTGATCACTGTCTGAGGGGGTACAGGGTGACCAATCTGAGAGTGGACACAGGACTGACCACTGTCTGAGTGGGCACAGGATTGATCACGGTCTGTGTGGGCACAGGACTGACCACTGGCAGAGCGGGCACAGGATTGACCACTGTCTTGGTGGGCACAGGGTGACCAATCTCAGAGTGGACACAGGACTGGGAAATGTCAGAGTTGACACAGGACTGAGCACTGTCTGGGTGGCCACAGGGCTGACCACTGTCTGAGTAGGTAAGGACTAAGCACTGACTGAGTGGACACAGGACTGACCACTGTCAGAGTGGGCACAGGACTGACCACTGTCTGAGTGGGCAAAGGACTGACCACAGTCTGAGTGGGCACAGGACTGACCACTGTCAGAGCGGGCACAGGACTGATCACTGCCAGAGTGAAAACAGGACTGACCACTGTCAGAGTGGACACAGAACTGACCATTGTCAGAGTGGACACAGGACAGACCACTTTCAGAGTGGACACAGGACTGACCACTGTCTGAGTGGGCACAGGACTGACCACTGTCTGAGTGGACACAGGACTGACCACTGTCTAAGTGGGCACAGGACTGACCACTGTCTGAGTGGGCACAGGACTGAACACTGTCTGAGTGGGCACAGGACTGACCACTGTCTGAGTGGGCACAGGACTGACCACTGTCAGAGTGGAAACAGGACTGACCACTGTCTGAGTGGGCACAGGATTGATCACGGTCTGTGTGGGCACAGGACTGACCACTGGCAGAGCGGGCACAGGATTGACCACTGTCTTGGTGGGCACAGGGTGACCAATCTCAGAGTGGACACAGGACTGGGAAATGTCAGAGTTGACACAGGACTGAGCACTGTCTGGGTGGCCACAGGGCTGACCACTGTCAGAGTGGGCACAGGACTGACCACTGTCTGAGTGGGCAAAGGACTGACCACAGTCTGAGTGGGCACAGGACTGACCACTGTCAGAGCGGGCACAGGACTGATCACTGCCAGAGTGAAAACAGGACTGACCACTGTCAGAGTGGACACAGAACTGACCATTGTCAGAGTGGACACAGGACAGACCACTTTCAGAGTGGATACAGGACTGACCACTGTCTGAGTGGGCACAGGACTGACCACTGTCTGAGTGGCCACAGGACTGAACAATGTCTGAGTGGACACAGGACTGACCACTGTCTAAGTGGGCACAGGATTGACCACTGTCTGAGTGGGCACAGGACTGAACACTGTCTGAGTGGGCACAGGACTGACCACTGTCTGAGTGGGCACAGGACTGACCACTGTCAGAGTGGAAACAGGACTGACCACTGTCTGAGTGGGCACAGGACTGACCACTGTCTGAGTGGCCACATGACTGACCACTGTCTGAGTGGACACAGGACTGACCACTGTCAGAGTGGACACAGGACTGACCACTGTCAGAGTGGACACAGGACTGACCACTGTCTGAGTGGACACAGGACCGAGCACTGTCTGAATGGACACAGGACTGACCACTGGCAGAGTGGTCACAGGACTGAGCCCTGTTTGAGTGGACACAGGACTGACCACTGTCTGAGTGGACACAGGGCTGACCACTGTCTGAGTGGACACAGGACTGACCACTGTCAGAGTGGACACAGGACTGACCACTGTCGGAGTGGACACAGGACTGACCACTGTCAGAGTGGAAACAGGACTGAGCACTGTCTGAGTCGACACAGGACTGAGCACTGTCTGATTGGGCACAGGACTGAGCACTGTCTGAGTGGACACAGGACTGACCACTGTCATATTGGACACAGGACTGACCACTGTCAGAGTGGACACAGGACTGAGCACTGTCAGAGTGGACACAGGACTGACCACTGTCATAGTGGACACAGGACTGAACACTGTCAGAGTGGACACAGGACTGACCAATGTCAGAGTGGACACAGGACTGACCACTGTCAGCGTGGACACAGGACTGACCACTGTCAGAATGGACACAGGACTGACCACTGTCTGATTGGACACAGGGCTTAGCACTGTCAGAATGGACATAGGACTGACCACTGTCTGAGTGGACACAGGACTGACCAATGTCAGAGTGGACACAGGACTGACCACTGTCTTAGTGGACACAGGGCTGAGCACTGTCAGAATGGACACAGGACTGACCACTGTCTGAGTGGACACAGGACTGACCAATGTCAGAGTGGGCACAGGGCTGACCACTGTCTTAGTGGACACAGGGCTGAGCACTGTCAGAGTGGACACAGGACTGACCACTGTCTGAGTGGACACAGGGCTGAACACTCAGAGTGGACACAGGACTGACCACTGTATGAGTGGACACAGGACTGACCACTGTCAGAGTGGACACAGGATTGACCACTGTATGAGTGGACACAGGACTGACCACTGTCGGAGTGGACACAGGATTGACCACTCTTGGGATTTCCCAAGACTAACCATGATTTTGTGAAGAATTTGTCGTTATAACTTGGACACCAAGGCCCAATTTCCGGCAGAGTGTGTCAGCGTGGATGATCCTCTATGGTGACTGAAATGGGATCTTGAGTTAAAATTCTGGTTTGGTGCAAGACATCATCTTGGTAAAGTAGTTATACGTGCATGAGGAACAGTCACCTGGAGGCGTCTTCATCAAGTTGATTGTCTTTTAAGATGCCTGCCCTTGTCCTAGTGCTCCTTAAGCATGACTTAAAAAGATGCACAATACTTCATGTTCACTTGTTGCAGGATTTGTGAAGAGGACCCTCTGAAAGGAGGGAGATTGTCTGGCACACTTAGTCAAGATTTCACCAGTACGACTTCCGGTGGCAGCCATGGAGGAGTAGGTAGCACATTTGATAGCTCTGAGCCTGTAACGGACTTTTGGACCTTTTCCCCCCGTTTTCTTTCGGATTTTATGGGATAAATCAGTGAACAGTGAGGCAGTAAGGAGAAATCCCCCTCCAGTGTATGGAGAATTGGACCAGAAGTGGCTGTGTGAGATGACAAAGACCAATAAGGGAGTAAGCAGAGCTGGTAACACGGGACAGCATGGCGGAGAAGCAGGGCCGCGGGGAGACGGCACAGTGGTCGACGGAGCAGCTGGTGAAGTTTTTCGAGGATTGCTTCGCCAAGCTGAAGAAGGACACGCTGGACCCGATTAAGGCTTCGATTGATCAAATGGTTCAGAATCAGGAAACACACAGGAAAGCGATCCAGGAGGTCGAAGAAAAGTTGTCCGAGCACGAGGAGTATTTAACCGTGCTGGAAAGCAAGGTGGGGATGATGAACGACCGCCAGAAAAGAATCCAGGTGAAGTTGGAGGACCTGGAGAATAGATCCAGGAGGCAGAATTTCAGAATTGTTGGCCTCCCTGAAGGCAGTGAGGGATTGGATGCGAGGGTCTAAGTGACATACATGTTGGAGAAGTTGATGGGGGCTGGGGCGTTCCCTCGGCTCCTGGAATAGGACAGAGCTGCCCTCCCGAGGAAGCCCCGAGCGAACGAGCCGCCGAGGGCCATGGTGGTACGTTTTCACCGTTTCATGGACAAGGAACACATTTTGCAGTGGGCCAAGAAAGAACGGAGCAGCAAGTGGGAGAACTGTGAGTTGTGCCTCTATCAGGACCTGGGAGCGGATTTGGCCAAGAGGCGAGTTGGGTTTAATCGGGCAAAAACTACCCTCTTTAAGAAGGGGGTGAAGTCCGGGTTGCTGTACCCAGCCCATCTGTGGGTCACACATGAGGAACGGGACTTCTACTTCGAAACACCAGACAAAGTATGGACCTTTATTAAAGAAATGAAGCTGGAGGCGAATTAAAAGACACTGGAGAAGCACTGTGGCAGCGATTTGTGGTGCTGGATTGTGTAAATTTAAGTAGCTCTATGCGAAATAAGGGGCTGTGTGGATGGTTAAAGGTTGATCTGTCTTGTAGGGACCTTGTTAGAGGGGGGGATGGGCTTTGAATTTAGTTCTGCTTTTTGGGTGACTATTTTTCTAAAGTGACTGTTTCTTTACTGTTTTTTCTGTTGTTTGTTTACTGGGGAGTATGATGCTTTTAAAATGTTTATTCATGTGGGGGGGAGAGAGGAGAGAACAATAGGGCGACAGACTGCTTGGTGCCAGAGGCGGGAGCTATCGAGTCAGCATGGGTCTGCTGACTCTCAGAAGCGCAGTGGGGGGGTGAGCAGGTGTTAAGCTGAAGCTTGACTTTGGGGATTGGGTTTCTAGTGTTGTTGCTAGGGGGGGGGAGCTGCTTTGCTGACAGGGGAGGAACTGTTACTAGGGGACAAATGGGAGGTCGGGAACTGCGACAGTCCGAGCGGGGACTCGAGGAGGCGAGCTTGAGGCTGGCCTAAAAAGGGTGATGGCTAGTCGGTGGGGGGCGGGGTTGGAAGCCCCCCCCCCCCCCCCCCGTCCAGGCTGATCACATGGAACATGAGAGGACTGAATGGGCCGGTCAAGAGGGCTCGCGTGTTCGCGCATTTGAGGGAACTGAAGGCGGACATGGTAATGCTACAAGAGACACACCTAAAGGTTACAGACCAGATGAGATTGAGGAAGGGGTGGGTTAGCCAAGTGTTCCACTCAGGACTGGACTCAAAGACCAGGGGCGTATCGATCTTAGATCAGCAAACGAGTGGCATTCGAGGCAGGGGGAATTGTGTCAGACAAGGGGGATAGGTACATAAAGGCAAGTGGGAAGCTGGAGGGGGCGCGGGTGGTACTTGTCAACATATATGCTCCGAATTGGGACGACATGGAATTCATGAGGCGGGTGTTAGGTAAAATCCCAGACTTAGAGTCACATAACCTGATCATGGGAGACTTCAATACAGTCATTGATCCGGAATTGGACCGGTAAAATCCAGGACAGGGAGGAGGCCGGCCGCGGCAAAGGAATTGAAGGGTTTTATGGAACAGATGGGGGGAGTAGACCCATGGAGGTTTGCACGGCCGAGGACGAAGGAGTTTTCCCTTTTCTCACATGTCCACAAGGTATACTCTCGCATCGACTTTCTTTGTTCTGAGCAGGGTGCTAATGCCGAAGGTGGTGAATACTGAGTACTCGGCAATCGCAGTGTCGGATCATGCCCCGCACTGGGTGGATCTACGGGTTAGTGTGGAGAGAGGGCAATGCCCGCTGTGGAGGCTGGATGTGGGGTTGCTAGCGGACGAAGCGATCTGTGGGCGGGTTAACATGTCCATCCAGAACAACCTGGAAACAAATGATACGGGAGAGGCTTCTGCAGTGACGGTCTGGGAAGCTTTGAAGGCAGTGGTCAGAGGGGAATTAATCTCGATACGGGCCCACAGAGAAAAGGAGGAACAGGTTGAGAGGGATAGATTAGTGGAGGAGATCCTCCAGGTGGACAGGAGATACTCGGAGGCTCCGGACGCGGGGCTACTGAGGGAGCGGTGGAGGTTACAGGTGGAGTTTGGGCTGTTGACCACAGGGAAAGCAGTGGAACAGTTGAGGAAGGCAAGGTGGGCGATCTATAAGTACGGGGAAAAGGCAAGCAGAATGTTGGCGCACCAGTCAGGAAAAGAGAGGCGGCCAGGGAGATAGATAAAGTAAAGAGTAGAGACGGTAATACTGTCCAATATATTTAAATGCACCGGAAGCCTGACTTCCATCCCTGAATTCTTTCCTCAAACCAGGGATTACAATAGCTTCAAAATCACTAGACCCACCCCACAAAAAATCCCCATGTGGGCTTCTACTCCTATTAGTATTCGTAGTCTTACTCATGTTCCGAGATCTTGATAAACTACGTCCCCTCTCCCGCCTGGTATCTTGTTCTGTATTGCTACTGCTTGGTCTTTCCCTTCTGCTGTGGGATGTCCTTTCAGTAGTTCAATAGGTTTCCTGCGGATCTGTTCACTATCCGAAGTACTATCTGAACTGTGCCCTCCATTTTTGAACTTCGTTTTCCCAATCCATTGTCTTGACTCCTTCCCCTGAATGCTGTACATTCAACCAATGTTTATACTTTCCAGTGACCTTCCCTGCTCTACTAATAACAGTTGCATACTTCCATTGACTAGACCCTTCATGCAAGTATGTCACTTTTATACCAACTTTTGGCAGTTGCCCTTTCTGAAAAATGGCCTGTTCTAATTCATCAGAAGTGTTGTGTTCCTCCACAGAAACCCTGTCTATATTAGTTAATTGGTCCTCATAGTTCTGTGACACATGCGTACCAGATGACTCTGGTTCCTCGTCATGTCTGCCTGCTCTGTCTAAATTTGAAAATTTGTAATCTGTACCCATTATCCTTGATGAATGTACCCTAACAGTTTGATTGCCATGTTGCAAAATAATTGTTTTGCCATCTATGCCTATGATCTTCCCTGGGCCTTTCCATTCATTAGAATTGTCTCTCTTATAGTATACCATGCCTCCTTGCTGAAAAACGGCATCTGATGGCCGTACGTTATGTCTTAAAGCTCTGCGATTTCTTTCAGAGACTTCTGCTTCCAAAAAAGTTTTTCTACTGCTATGTAATGCATTTAAATGTTCAGCAAAACCAGAGCTAATTGTAGTCCCCTCCAAAGCTGGAGGCTGGTCATCCAAAATGGACGGAATTTTAGGATTTCTACCAAACACTAATTGATAAGGACTATAGCCCCCAACCATCTGCAATGAATTCTTTGCATGTACTGTCCATGCTAAAGCTGAATTTAGCCTGCAATTTGGTCGATCTGCCAAAATTTTCCGAAGTATGTCGTCGATGAGAGGTTGATTTCTTTCACAGACACCATTACTGAATGGGCTTTCTTCAGCCGTATTCACAACTGTGATATTCATGTTTTCACACATATCCTTAAACTCATCATTAGCAAATTCTCTCCTATTGTCCGTAAGGAATTTTGCCGGTGGACCCATTCCTGTCCCTATCCATTTTTCTGCGATTTGATCCAGAATTACTCTTTTGTCTTTACTTCGTACAATTGTTGATTGACTAACTCTGGTTGCTAAATCTACAAAATGCAAAATAAATATATTATTTGCTTTATCCCAGATCTTAAGGTCCATGGTCACAATGTCGTTAAAATCCCTGGCCAAAGGTAGGGTTACTATCGGTCGTGCTGGTGTCCTTCTGTACTTCCTACAAACTTCACAGCGGTCACTAACATGTTCTATCAGTTTAGTATAGACGTCATCCCTTACCCCTGCATCCTTTAATACATTTTTCAGATTCCGAGGAGACGGATGTGCAAATTGCCTCTGCAGTTTTAACACCACAAGCTTTTTATCAGCTAAAGTCCCATTTTCAACTGCTATTAACACATCCTTAACTACTCTACTTGAAATATTATTTGTCAGTTATGGAATACAATAGTGTCCCGACTGTGTAAATTGTAAGTCCACCGTATTTCCAAAAACTGTTGCCTTATCCTGTTCCATATCCAGTTTCATGTGTGCTTTCTTCATCGACGGTCTGCTCAGAAGCAAAGGTATCTCACTTGATACAACATCCGTGCTAATGAAATGATTCACTCCAGCAATATTGCAAGGGATCACCACTCTTTTCAGCGACTTCAGAGTCTTCTCTTCCCCAAATCTGAAACTTGTGGAACTTTCAAATTCCTTAACCTTGTTACGATTTTCAGCATTCAAAGAGTCCAGGTAGCATTTTAACCAGTCAATTCCACACACAGTAGATGTGCAGCCACTGTCCAAAACAGCACAGTTGAAGGATTCTGCAAGCAACACCCTCATTACCGACGTAAAACTGCTTGTCAATAGGACAATGCCTTCTTTCTAGTCACTATCTTTGTCCTCTTCTGACTCTTCCGTGTCATGTGTCGCTTCAAACACTCTATCATAACGAGTTGGACAGTTGAAAGCATAATGGTATTGAGAGTCACATCGAAAACATCGATTTATCATGCCCCAATCATTTCTGGGGTTCATCTTCCTATTGTAGGTTCGAACTGGGTTTCTGTCTTCATAATTTCCTTGTCTCGGTCTCCTTCTATAGTCTTGAGCCCTGTTCGTAGCCATACGATTTTGCCATCCTGTTAGTAGTGTATCTTCCATATTCTGCCTTATTGCAGGCTGACCTATTTGCGTCATCAGAGCCATCGGAATCGAATGTTTTCCCAGAAACTTTTGTAAAGCTTTTGTCATCTGTTTGAATAAGGTATCCTTATCAGTAAACTGAACTCCTGTCAAAACCAGGAGCCGATCCATGTTGCTCACTCTAGCACAGTCAAGTAATTTAAAGGCCAACACAGACTGTGGAAATTCCAGGTTGTGTTTCTGCAGTCTTTTATATAGTCTGCCAAATTCCATTATATAGTCTTCCATGGAGATATCCTCCATTTTCTGGAACTTATCAAAATCTGACCATGCTTCATACGCACTTAACAAGTCAACTTTCTTATAAATCTTATTCTTATAATGTAATAAAGTCTCCAGACCTTCTTCTGAGTCTAACTCTTCCAATTCCAGCTCAGAAAGCACTTTGTTTCGGATTTTACTGCCATATGGTAGAGAAAGAGCCAATGCCATACCTTGTTTTCTCTTTCCCAAAGCAGTTACCTTAGTCCACATAACTATTGCACTTCTCCATTGGTCGTACGATTCCCTTTCAGAAAATAAGGGAGGATAGTCATATCCAGCCACCTTTATCCTGGGTTCAACCATATATCCCTTTTTTCTTTTCTCACTCCTTGGTTTGATCTGGAAAAGTTGTATCTTTCGACCCTTCACATTTACACAGCAACCATCCTCTGCTACCAATTGTTAAACGTTTTAGTTGCTGTAATATGAAGAGTCTAAAGTTCTGTCCCTTTTTCATAAACACACATTTATTTCATTCCAACAGCCTTAGCACAAAACTCTAACTATACATCACCTGACAAGAGGCCACCTGAAGCCCCTTTACATATCAGTGTCAATTAATGGATACTTAACATAAATGAGACAACTAATTGCAATGTCTCTTAACCCATTACTTAACAGTTACCATTTGCTCTGGCCATAGAGCCAGAGGCCATGGCGTTAAGAGCTCTACGCAGGTGACCTGCTCTTGTACATTTTGCACCCGTTGGAGGGGATGGGGGAAGTAATGCAAATCTTGGGGGAATTTGGCAATTTTTCAGGGTATAAATTGAACATGGGGAAAAGCGAGATGTTTGCGATCCAGGCAAGAGGACAGGAGAAGAGACTGGGAGTGCTGCCGCTTAGAATGGCAGGAAAGAGCTTTTGATATCTGGGAATCCAGGTGGTCCGGAAATGGGAGGTACTACACAAGTTAAACCTATCCCGGTTGGTAGAACAAATGGAAGGGAACTTTAAGAGATGGGACATGCTCCCGCTATCACTGGCGGGGAGGGTACAGACCGTGAAAATGGTGGTCCTCCCCAGATTTCTGTTTGTCTTTCAGTGCCTCCCCATCTTCATCCCTAAGGCCTTTTTCAAGCGGGTGAATAAGGTTATTTTGGACTTTGTGTGGGCGAGTAAAACCCCACGAGTGAAGAAAGTGTTGCTGTGGCGCAGTCGGGGGGAGGGTGGGTTGGCGCTGCCGAACCTTTGCAATTACTACTGGGCGGCTAATAAAGCCATGATTTGGAACTGGGTAGTGGGGGAGGGTTCGGTATGGGACTGGGTGGAGGCGGCGTCATGTAAAGACACCAGTCTGGAAGCATTGGTAATGACACCTCTGCCGTTCTCGCCGGCCCAATATTCCACAAGTCCAGTGGTAGTGGAGGCTCTGATAATCTGGGGGCAATGGAGGAGATATAAGAGAGTGGAGGGAGCATCAATTTGGACCCCGATTTATAATAACCACAGGTTTGTACCG
The DNA here is from genome assembly GCF_047496885.1 of Scyliorhinus torazame. Taxonomy (NCBI): domain Eukaryota; kingdom Metazoa; phylum Chordata; class Chondrichthyes; order Carcharhiniformes; family Scyliorhinidae; genus Scyliorhinus; species Scyliorhinus torazame. Next base: position 173,525,620 of record NC_092714.1, on the reverse strand, counting down.
GGTGGCTAGATGGCGGGTTCCGGAGTTGGAAGAGGGCAGGAATTCGAAGGATGGGGATCTATTTATAGATGGGAGCTTTCCAAGCTTGAAAGTTTTGGAAGATAAATTTAAATTGCCAGCAGGGAATGGTTTTAGGTATTTGCAGGGGCGAGACTTCCTGAGAAAACAGGTGCTGGCCTTTCCATTGCTGCCACAATGGGGATACAGGATAGAGTAGTTTCCAGAACCTGGGTGGGAGAGGGGAAGGTATCGGATATTTAAAGGAGCTTTCGGAGGCTGAGGAATCTCTGGTGGAGGAGCTTAAGGGCAAGTGGGAGGACAAGCTAAGAGGAGAGATAGAGGCGGGGCTATGGGCAGATGCCCTAAGCAGGGTTACTATCTCCTCATCATGTGCCAGGCCTAGCCTGATACAATTTAAGGTAGTCCACCGGGCACACATGACAGCGGCTAGGATGAGCAAGTTTTTCGGGGTGTAGAGGATAGGTGTGCGAGGTGCGCAGGAAGCCCAGCAAATCATGCCCACATGTTTTGGGCATGCCCGAAGCTTAGAGGGTTTTGGCAGGATTTTGCTACGGCAATGTCCATGGTACTAAAAACATGGGTGTTGCCGAGTCCGGAGGTAGCGATCTTTGGAGTGTCCGGGAGTTCAGGGTGCAAAAGAGGCCGACGTCTTGGCCTTTGCCTCTCTGGAACCCGGAGATGGGTCTTGTTAATGTGGAGGGACTCGAAGCCCCCGAGTGTGGAGACCTGCGTTAGTGACATGGCTGGGTTTCTCAGTCTCGAGAAAATAAAGTTCGCCTTAAGAGGGTCAATGGTTGGGTTCACCCGGAGGTGGCAGCCGTTCGTCGACTTTCTCTGAGAAAATTAAAATGGCAGCAGATGCAGTATTCCAAGGGGAGTGGGGGTGGGGGACGGGCGGATTGTTGTTGTATGTGTTATGGGCCAGAGTTTAGAGAACCCCAAAGTGTATCATGGAGTTCACCTGACCCACAACTTTTAATAGATTGTGGTATGGGGAGCACACAGCCCACTCTACACTTTAACTTAAGGCATGGATCGGTACTTGGGACTACGATGTGGTGGCCATCACGGAAACTTGGATAGAAGAGGGGCAGAAATGGTTATTGGAGGTCCCTGGTTATAGATGTTTCAATAAGATTAGGGAGGGTGGTAAAAGAGGTGGGGGGGTGGCATTATTAATTAGAGATAGTATAACAGCTGCAGAAAGGCAGTTCGAGGAGTATCACCCTATTGAGGTAGTATGGGTTGAAGTCAGAAATAGGAAAGGAGCAGTCACCTTGTTAGGAGTTTTCTATAGGCCCCCCAATAGTAACAGAGATGTGGAGGAACAGATTGGGAAACAGATTTTGGAAAGGTGCAGAAGTCATAGGGTAGTAGTCATGGGCGACTTTAACTTCCCAAATATTGAGTGGAAACTCTTTAGATCAAATAGTTTGGATGGGGTGGTGTTTGTGCAGTGTGTCCAGGAAGCTTTTCTAACACAGTATGTAGATTGTCCGACCAGAGGAGGGGCAATATTGGATTTAGTACTGGGTAATGAACCAGGGCAAGTGATAGATTTGTTAGTGGGGGAGCATTTTGGAGATAGTGACCACAATTCTGTGACTTTCACTTTAGTAATGGAGAGGGATAGGTACGTGCAACAGGGCAAGGTTTACAATTGGGGGAAGGGTAAATACGATGTTGTCAGACAAGAATTGAAGTGCATAAGTTGGGAACATAGGCTGGCAGGGAAGGACACAAGTGAAATGTGGAACTTGTTCAAGGAACAGGTGCTACGTGTCCTTGATATGTATGTCCCTGTCAGGCAGGGAAGAGATGGTCGAGTGAGGGAACCATGGTTGACAATAGAGGTTGAATGTCTTGTTAAGAGGAAAAAGGTGACTTATGTAAGGCTGAGGAAACAAGGTTCAGACAGGGCATTGGAGGGATACAAGATAGCCAGGAGGGAACTGAAGAAAGGGATTAGGAGAGCTAAGAGAGGGCATGAACAATCTTTGGCGGGTAGGATCAAGGAAAACCCCAAGGCCTTTTACACATATGTGAGAAATATGAGAATGACTAGAGCGAGGGTAGGTCCGATCAAGGACAGTAGCGGGAGATTGTGTATTGAGTCTGAAGAGATAGGAGAGGTCTTGAATGAGTATTTTTCTTCTGTATTTACAAATGAGAGGGGCGATATTGTTGGAGAGGACAGTGTGAAACAGATTGGTAAGCTCGAGGAAATACTTGTCAGGAAGGAAGATGTGTTGGGCATTTTGAAAAACTTGAGGATAGACAAGTCCCCCGGGCCTGACGGGATATATCCAAGGATTCTATGGGAAGCAAGAGATGAAATTGCAGAGCCGTTGGCAATGATCTTTTCGTCCTCACTGTCAACAGGGGTGGTACCAGGGGATTGGAGAGTGGCGAATGTCGTGCCCCTGTTCAAAAAAGGAACTAGGGATAACCCTGGGAATTACAGGCCAGTTAGTCTTACTTCGGTGGTAGGCAAAGTAATGGAAAGGGTACTGAAGGATAGGATTTCTGAGCATCTGGAAAGACACTGCTTGATTAGGGATAGTCAGCACGGATTTGTGAGGGGTAGGTCTTGCCTTACAAATCTTATTGAATTCTTTGAGGAGGTGACCAAGCATGTGGATGAAGGTAAAGCAGTGGATGTAGTGTACATGGATTTTAGTAAGGCATTTGATAAAGTTCCCCATGGTAGGCTTATGCAGAAAGTAAGAAGGCATGGGATAGTGGGAAATTTGGCCAGTTGGATAACGAACTGGCTAACCGATAGAAGTCAGAGAGTGGTGGTGGATGGCAAATATTCAGCCTGGATCCCAGTTACCAGTGGCGTACCGCAGGGATCAGTTCTGGGTCCTCTGCTGTTTGTGATTTTCATTAATGACTTGGATGAGGGAGTTGAAGGGTGGGTCAGTAAATTTTCAGACGATACGAAGATTGGTGGAGTTGTGGATAGTAAGGAGGGCTGTTGTCGGCTGCAAAGAGACATAGATAGGATGCAGAGCTGGGCTGAGAAGTGGCAGATGGAGTTTAACCCTGAAAAGTGTGAGGTTGTCCATTTTGGAAGGACAAATATGAATGCGGAATATAGGGTTAACGGTAGAGTTCTTGGCAATGTGGAGGAGCAGAGAGATCTTGGGGTCTATGTTCATACATCTTTGAAAGTTGCCACTCAGGTGGATGGAGCTGTGAAGAAGGCCTATGGTGTGCTCGCGTTCATTAACAAAGGGATTGAATTTAAGAGCTGCGAGGTGATGATGCAGCTGTACAAAACTTTGGTACGGCCACATTTGGAGTACTGTGTACAGTTCTGGTCGCCTCATTTTAGGAAGGATGTGGAAGCTCTGGAAAAGGTGCAAAGAAGATTTACCAGGATGTTGCCTGGAATGGAGAGTAGGTCTTACGAGGAAAGGTTGAGGGTGCTAGGCCTTTTCTCATTAGAGCGGAGAAGGATGAGGGGCGACTTGATGGAGGTTTATAAGATGATCAGGGGAATAGATAGAGTAGACAGTCAGAGACTGTTTCCCCGGGTGGAACACACCATTACAAGGGGACATAAATTTAAGGTGAAAGGTGGAAGATATAGGAGGGATATCAGAGGTAGGTTCTTTACCCAGAGAGTAGTGGGGGCATGGAATGCACTGCCTGTGGAAGTAGTTGAGTCGGAAACATTAGGGACCTTCAAGCAGCTATTGGATAGGTACATGGATGACGGTAAAATTATATAGTGTAGATTTATTTGTTCTTAAGGGCAGCACGGTAGCATTGTGGATAACGCAATTGCTTCACAGCTCCATGGTCCCAGGTTCGATTCCGGCTTGGGTCATTGTCTGTGCGGAGTCTGCACGTCCTCCCCGTGTCTGCGTGGGTTTCCTCCGGATGCTCCGGTTTCCTCCCACAGTCCAAAGATGTGCAGGTTAGGTGAATTGGCCAATGATAAATTGCCCTTAATGTCCAAATTGCCCTTGGTGTTGGGTGGAGGTGTTGAGTTTGGGTAGGGTGCTCTTTCCAAGAGCCGGTGCAGACTCAAAGGGCCGAATGGCCTCCTTCTGCACTGTAAATTCAAGGATAATCTATGATTAATCTAGGACAAAGGTTCGGCATAACATCGTGGGCCGAAGGGCCTGTTCTGTGCTGTATTTTCTATGTTCTATGTTCTACAGGTGTGGTACAGCAGAAATGGAAAAGTATTTTTTAAAGCAAAACAATGTTTATTCTATGAACTTAAGTTAACCTTTTTAAAACAGTACGAAGTCTTACAACACCAGGTTAAAGTCCAACAGGTTTGTTTCGATGTCACTAGCTTTCGGAGCGCTGCTCCTTCCTCAGGTGAATGAAGAGGTCTGTTCCAGAAACACATATATAGACAAATTCAAAGATGCCAAACAATGCTTGGAATGCGAGCATTAGCAGGTGATTAAATCTTTACAGATCCAGAGATGGGGTAACCCCAGGTTAAAGAGGTGTGAATTGTCTCAAGCCAGGACAGTTGGTAGGATTTCGCAGGCCAGATGGTGGGGGATGAATGTAATGTGACATGAATCCCAGGTCCCGGTTGAGGCCGCACTCATGTGTGCGGCACTTGGCTATAAGTTTCTGCTCGGCGATTCTGCGTTGTCGCGGGTCCTGAAGGCCGCCTTGGAGAACGCTTACCCGGAGATCAGAGGCTGAATGCCCTTGACTGCTGAAGTGTTCCCCGACTGGAAGGGAACATTCCTCCCTGGTGATTGTTGCGCGATGTCCGTTCATTCGTTGTCGCAGCGTCTGCATGGTCTCGCCAATGTACCACGCTTCGGGACATCCTTTCCTGCAGCGTATGAAGTAGACAACGTTGGCCGAGTCGCACGAGTATGTACCGCGTACCTGGTGGGTGGTGTTCTCACATGTAATAGTGGTATCCATGTCGATGATCTGGCACGTCTTGCAGAGATTGCCATGACAGGGTTGTGTGGTGTCGTGGTCACTGTTCTGAAGACTGGGTAGTTTGCTGCAAACAATGGTTCGTTTGAGGTTGCGCGGTTGTTTGAAGGCAAGTAGTGGGGATGTGGGGATGACCTTGGCAAGATGTTCATCGTCATCAATGACGTGTTGAAGGCTGTGAAGAAAATGACGTAGTTTCTCCGCTCCGGGGAAGTACTGGACGACGAAGGGTATTCTGTCGGTTGTGTCCCATGTTTGTCTTCTGAGGAGGTCGGTCCGGTTTTTCGCAGTGGCGCGTTGGAACTGTCGATCGATGAGTCGAGTGCCATATCCCGTTCGTACGAGGGCATCTTTCAACGTCTGTAGATGTCTGTTACGCTCCTCCTCGTCTGAGCAGATCCTGTGTATACGGAGCGCTTGTCCACAGGGGATGGCTTCTTTAATGTGTTTAGGGTGGAAGCTGGAGAAGTGGAGCATCATGAGGTTATCCGTGGGTTTGCGGTAAAGCGAAGTGCTGAGGTGACCGCCCTTGATGGAGACGAGTGTGTCCAAGAATGCAACTGATTTTGGAGAGTAGTCCATGGTGAGTCTGATGGTTGGATGGAACTTATTAATGTCATCGTGTAGTCGTTTCAGTGATTCTTCGCCGTGGGTCCAAAGGAAAAAAATGTCATCGATGTATCTGGTGTATAACATCGGTTGAAGGTCCTGTGCGGGGAGTAGGTCCTGTTCAAACTTGTGCATGAAGATGTTGGCGTATTGGGGTGCGAATTTGGTCCCCATGGCTGTTCCGTGCGTCTGGATGAAGAACTTGTTGTCGAAGGTGAAGACGTTGTGATCCAGAATGAAGCGGATGAGTTGCAGAATTGCGTCTGGAGATTGGCAGCCACCCACCAGGTACGCGGTACATACTCGTGCGACTCGGCCAACGTTGTCTACCTCATACGCTGCAGGAAAGGATGTCCCGAAGCGTGGTACATTGGCGAGACCATGCAGACGCTGCGACAACGAATGAACGGACATCGCGCAACAATCACCAGGCAGGAATGTTCCCTTCCAGTCGGGGAACACTTCAGCAGTCAAGGGCATTCAGCCTCTGATCTCCGGGTAAGCGTTCTCCAAGGCGGCCTTCAGGACCCGCGACAACGCAGAATCGCCGAGCAGAAACTTATAGCCATGTTCCGCACACATGAGTGCGGCCTCAACCGGGACCTGGGATTCATGTCACATTACATTCATCCCCCACCATCTGGCCTGCGAAATCCTACCAACTGTCCTGGCTTGAGACAATTCACACCTCTTTAACCTGGGGTTACCCCATCTCTGGATCTGTAAAGATTTAATCACCTGCTAATGCTCGCATTCCAAGCATTGTTTGGCATCTTTGAATTTGTCTATATATGTGTTTCTGGAACAGACCTCTTCATTCACCTGAGGAAGGAGCAGCGCTCCGAAAGCTAGTGACATCGAAACAAACCTGTTGGACTTTAACCTGGTGTTGTAAGACTTTGTACTGTGCTCACCCCAGTCCAACACCGGCATCTCCACATCATGGCTTTTTAAAACATACAGTGAACATCTCAGCAACCATTAATTCAAATAGAACCCCCAAAGAATACAACACTATGTAATCCTTTAAGCTTTCCTTTTAACAGGTATAAGACTTAAAACACCTTTTACCAGAAGCACATCAGGTTAAAGTCACTACTGTTATTAGTTTTAAATCACCAGGATCGATTTATAGTCTTTATATTACACATAGACTCTAATACACCTTCTGGCTGTGACTGCAGCTATCCAGCTCTGAAAACGAAGCTAAAACACACCCTGCAGCAAACAGCCTAAAACGAAAGCAAAAAAGCTGACAGCCAGCCCAGCTCCACCCCCTCTCTGACATCACTGCAGTAATAAACACCCATTTCTTAAAGGTACTCTCACTACAGATATTCATATACACACCTACTTATAAACACCCACTTCTTAAAGGTACATTTCTTAAACACCCATTTCTTAAAGGTACTCTCACATGATATATGGTTGAGGTGTGTGAAGATTGGGCTGGAGGGGGGGGGGGGGGGGGGGGTGCGGGGGGGGGAATGTTTATTTTACCATGTTGATGTCATTGTTTATGTTACTGTTATAAAAATTTTCAAATACCTTAATAAAATATTATTTTAAAAAAAGATTTCACCAGCACTCAAGCAACATTTACTCCACAAATTCTCTGATAATTTCACCTGTAAAAAAGTGCTGGGTTACTTCAATTTTCAGTTAACCTGTAAGAGTTACCAAGAGAAAGGCAAGACTTCATCATGGGCATCTTGCTCGGAAGGGGGGGGTCACACTAATTTTGGGCGAGGAATAAGGCGAGGCATGAGGCCAGGCAAAATAGCACTGGCACCAGTTACTTCATTTGAGTGGCACAGGAGGGTGAGGAACCGTGCTTTTCCCCACCCAGGTACAGAGCATCCCTCCTCCTCTGGAGTCCTCCAGTAGAATCTACGAATGTGACGCTTGAGAATGCACGCAGGCCCTGAGACATTGTGCAACATGCCACCGATGATCGGCATCCAGTCCAAGTCACATCTTTGTTGGAAGTGAGCATTCACATCTTTGCTCCACAAAAATGAGGGCCAAACATGCAGGTGTCTGAGTTAGTGCCTGGAAGCACGTTTGAATTCTGATAATCAGTATAAACTTTAATCCCCAAATAGTGTGTGAAATCTAGGCTTACAGACAGGCCTGTCTTATTGACACTGCACATGTTTTCATCTTCTGAACAAAAGGAGTCCTCCTGTGTTTCTGCATCGTCAGCCTTTCCCAGAATGGGAAATGGGAATTAGGTCCTCTCCAATTCAGGAATATTGGGCTATTGGTTGGAAAAGGATGTGTAAAAGGAGTTTTATATTCTTAATGTTTGCTAACTGTTACAGCCCACACAGGCTTTACGGGGTAGGGATGATTAACTACCCCATGGATCTTGCAGAATACGAGCTTCCCGCTGAGAGGGTGGGGGACCTTTAACAATCTCTGGTTATGTATAAATAGAGTCGGCCTGTAAGGCACCACCTAGTGAACACCCAGCAGGGAACTACTGGAACTGTATATAATAGTAGCTGTAAAATAAACTAAGTTTTTGTTTCAACCAACTCATTGTGGACACCAAGTGGCCCTTACAAAACTAACCATTCACCAAATCCCACATTCTACTCTGGATATTTGATTAATCGAGAGTTTTATTCAAGTGGAACTTTGTCAAAAATTGAAAAATCTTCCCACAGCATGTTTCATGGCCTCTTTTATCTCTGACATTCTCAAAGAAGTTAAGACTAACTGGAGGCCTACTTGGGTTTCTCAGAGTCTGAAGCACCATCCGTATTGCTACAAGTGTCACTGTGATAGAAGACAGAGGCTGATGTACAGTGGTGACACCAACAAGGTCACACACAGGGGCTGGGAGCCAGACCTCACATTGTTCTTGGCCCGTCTCCAGGCAAGGTCCGCCTCAACTGAAGTGAGCGGGGCAGGGGGAGGGGGTTATCATAGAATCTATGCATGCCTTGGCTTCTTGGAGTCCAGGAACCGACAGATGGAGGTCACAGAGAAAGGGAGATTAAGAGATACCCTCTGAACAAATGTCTGATGTGAATTCTTTTTAGAAACAGAGTTAATCCCTGGCTGTCACACCACATCACTAAAAGATCAACTCAGTCACAAATGGATTTAACTCTCCATTCCAATAGAATGGGGCTGAGGCTGTTCCCAACCACTCACTCAGTTCTGGTTAGAGCACGATCCAACCCTAAAACATTCCAAGAGTTCTGCGTTCCTCCAACTCTGTCCTCTGACAGAAGATACCAAGGATGAGAAACTAGTGGCGTGATTCGCCGCCCCCCGGGCCCCCCCCCCCCCCCCCCCGGCCATGTGTTTCTCGGTGCCGTGCAGTTCGCTGGCGTTGTCAAGGAAGACGCAACAGGGAACTATAGGCTCTCCAAGCTTGCGAGTAATTCAAAAAAGGCATCATGTTGCTGTGGAAAAAACAGCGATTTAACAGATGTGTTCAAAATTCTGAGGTATTTCATTGAGTACATAAAGAGAAACCATTTCCTCAGGCAGGAGGGATCGGTGACCAAAGGACAAGAAATCGAAGGGCGATGAGAATTTTATTTTACACAGTGCGCTGTTCTGATGTGGAATGCACTGCCTGAAACATTAATAGACTCAGTGGAAACTCTCAAAAGGGAACTGGATAAATTCTTGAAGGGGAAAATCTTCAGGATCATGGGAAAAGGGCGGATGAGTGGGATAAATTGGAGAGCTCTTTCAAGGAGCCAGCAGAGATGATGGGTTGAATGGCCTCCTCCTGTGCTGCCTGATTCTATGAGTTGAATTTTTGGGCCTTGCCAAGGTTGGGATCGGAGGCAGAGGGGCCTCGAAAAGACCAGTGCCAGCCTTGTAAGCCACTTTCCCGACACTTCTTGCAGCGCTGCCTATTCTTTTGCTGAATTCAGGGCTGGAAGAGCAGCCCATGCAGCAAGCAGGCAATTAAGGACATTAATAATCTTGTTAAAGGATGCCAGCTTCCAGAATTTTCCAGTTGTGCTTCAGTTTCCCATTTTTACTGCCTCGTAACAGTCACCCAGCGGGAAACCCAGGGCCCCAGCACTTCGGGCAGGCTTACTGCAGGCCTACAGTGACAGGACACCTTCATGTTGAAGCACCAACTCAGTTACTTACCCTCTCTGTCAGCCTGCTGTTCCTATCAAACTGGAGAGTCCCTGGTTGGCTCGCCACCTTCATGAACCTGCTTGCCACCATTAATTATTTAGGGAACCTGTTGCCATGTCATGGGGTTCGCCCATGAAAATCCCAGCGAGTGACAGCTCAGCACCTGGAAAAAGTCTCAATTGACTTCTATTTCCAACTCTAAAGAGAAACTAGCCCCATGGTTCTATGATTCCTACATGTCCTTCTCTCCATGTGTGACCATGGCTTCAGCAGGCTGGGTCCCATGCTTTGCAATTTCTTCCTAAACAGTCACTTGGTAGTATGGAACTTGAATATTTCTGAAAAGAGAGACATGTTGTCCAAGTTTTACATCTTGTGCTCATCAATGCCAAATTTTAAACAATCACAACAACATATACTATAGAAGAAAATGGAACTGATTGGTTGACAGGTTGACTCTCATTAGCTGAGATGTTGCCATGGAGAAAGCAATGGGGAACTGCAGGCCATCCAACTCCTGGGTAATTCAAAAAAGGCGTGAGGCTTGGATACATTCCTTTTGTTTGCAGAGAATGGGCCTCTGTGTATGAATGTATGCCGTTTCTAGTGAGTGTAAATGAGCCATGTTATGAGATCGACTAATTATCTTAAGTTGGTTTTAGTGTCGCTATCAGCGCACTCAGGATTGTTCAGTAAGTGCTGTCCAATTATGGAATCACATGTAACAGTGGATCTTTTATTTTTGGTTTTTCAAATGTGAGCTGGTCGAGGACATTCTGTACTCTATCCATTACGAGCAACTGAAGGAACATGCTATTTCATTCAATCAGTCTATCATTGGGACGTCCGGTCTTTGTTGCCAGCATCGCACCAGCACCAAAATTCTCAAACGATGTTGCTCAGTTGTGTGGTAGACGGAACAACCTTTTGGACTGATGGCAGCATCGTGTTACTGGAAAAGGTCACTCATGCAGCACTGCATAGTAGCAGTGTGAATTGTCTTGCATCTGCAACAGTGATGGGATCATCTTTTCCAGGAGCGCAACATCAAATGACCCATTTTCCATCCTCCCACTGCGTGGGGAGTGAACCTTGATGCCACCACTGTGGGAATCGGAGCATTGGAACATTTTAAAGTTGTTTGACACTGCTGTCCCACTACTTCACCTCCCTCTGCTCACTTCACACCCTCCGTATGACCAAACTGTCAGTACCTCACTATTTGGCTTGGTATCATCATTTGTACCATTTGGTCTCAGGATGTTTCTGTACGCTATATAAATGCAAGTTGTTGTTTTACTTGACATCATCATCATTGTTCAAATTTATCATGCAGTTTAACATTTTGCTGCAAGTGATAATTTCCATTTGTGGATAAAAACATCTTTCGGTCATATGGTGGCTCGAGACACTGTAGACTTCCAGTAGTTAACAAAGGGGTTTATTGATTAAAGACAAAGACAGTTAGATAACAGGCACAGAACGCTATACAACAGGGGGTATTCTCCACTGCCTGCCCCAGTACCGGAGTTCCTGATGCGGTGGAGAATCTCATGTAGAGAAAAAAATGGGATCGCCGCCCGTCCGATGCTCCGTTCTCCCGCTGGTGATGGTTTGCAGCCCTTGTCAGTAAAGGTAAAGTCACTATAGTCCCAGATGACCATAGGCTGCTTTGAGGGAGAGAGCTGACGGGTGGTGATTTAGCCTGAGGTTTACCACATCTCAGGCGAGGGGCAAGGTTGAGAAGGCGGGGTCAACATGAATAACCTAAGCCGGAAATGAACCCGTGCTGCTGGCCTCGCTCTGCATCACAAACCAACTGTCCAGCCAACACTAAACCAGCCCCCGTGCCAGTGGGACGATGCAAATGGGTCATTTGATATTGTGCTTCTGGAAAAGATGATCCCATCATTGTTGCAAATGCAGAAGCAGAGCCAGGATCTACAGGAGGGGGTGTCAGCAACTTTGTAGCTCCTGCAAGTCCAGCTGGAGGAGTCCAGTTACCTTCAGGTGCAGGAGATGGTGCTGACAATGTGTGGCACCCAGGTCAACACTGAAAGGGTGGCGTCCACGGTGCAAGGCGCCAGTGCCATGTGTCAGAATGCCCAAGGCCTCGGCACACTGTGCTTTCGATGGCTGAGGCACAAAACAGGGGAACACAGTCATAGGCAAACATGTCCAGGGCCCACATAGACATTGCTGCGGTGCTCCAGAGCTTAGTGCAGCGCACAAAGACTCCGTGAGATGAATAGAGTGAAGTCGATGAGGCTTTATTAAGCGTGTCTGTTCCCCCGCAGCTCGATAGTAAACTGGCCTGCGGGGGAAGACTCCGCCTTCTTATACTCCGCCTTCAGGGCGGAGCTAGAGGTCAACGGCCAACCAGGACCCGGGATCTGTCAGCCAATGACATTAGGGCTTCCAGTCCCACATGACCCCCAATACATACTACCACATTCACCCCTTGTCAAAAATGAACCCGGCGGAGTGATGCTTCGTGTGGTGGTAAGGGTTTACAGGGCTGGTCCTGGGAGGAAAAAAAAACATTCACAAGGCAATACAGTATTGTACAATTTTGTCCTGTTGCAATTATTTACAGAGGGTATGGGAAGAAAAGCAAAATGTTCTTGTGAAAAGTCCATATTTAGTTTTAGATCGACGCCACGAGTCGGTCGGGTGGTCTGGTCGTCCGTGTCGATCGCCTCGGCCCCGGTGGTGGTGGTGCTTGTACCAGTGTTGTCGCCTCCAGGAGCCTTACGGTTTCAGCTTGGGCTTTATCCTTGGTCGGTGCTGAGGGGAGGGGAACCGATCCTCCTGGGAAGGGGGCGGTCGCGGGGTGCGGTGGTGGCAGGAAGGGGGGGGTTGGGTTGATGGTGTCGGGGGGGTGTGCGTGTTGCCGGCGGGCGCCAGATCCCGCAGGGAGACCGTGTCCTGTCGGCCGTCGGGGTACTCCACGTAGGCGTACTGGGGGTTTGCGTGGAGGAGGTGAACCCCTTCGACCAACGGGTCCGCCTTATGTGCCCGCACATGCTTTCGGAGCAGGATGGGTCCTGGGGCCGCCAGCCAGGTCGGCAGCGACATTCCAGAGGAGGACCTCCTAGGGAAAACAAGGAGACGCTCATGAGGCGTTTGATTAGTGCTCGTACATAATAACGACCAGATGGAGTGGAGAGCGTCCGGGAGGACCTCCTGCCACCGTGAAACTGGGAGGTCCCTGGACCGTAGGGCCAGTAGGACGGCCTTCCAGACCGTGCCGTTCTCCCTCTCTACTTGCCCGTTCCCCCGGGGGTTGTAGCTGGTCGTCCTGCTTGAGGCTATGCCCTTGCTGAGCAGGAACTGGCGCAGCTCGTCACTCATGAAAGAGGACCCCCTGTCGCTGTGGACGTAAGCGGGGTAACCGGACAGTGTGAAGATGCTGTTCAGGGCTTTAATGACTGTGGCCGCGGTCATGTCAGAACAGGGAATGGCAAAAGGGAAGCGGGAGTATTCGTCCACCACATTAAGAAAATATGCGTTGCGGTCGGTGGAGGGGAGGGGCCCTTTGAAATCGAGACTGAGGCGTTCAAAGGGGCGGGAAGCCTTAATCAGGTGCGCTCCATCTGGCCTGAAAAAATGCGGCTTGCATTCCGCGCAGATGTGGCAGTCCCTTGTGACTGTACGGACCTCCTCTAAAGAGTATGGGAGATTGCGGGACTTGATGAAGTGGTAAAACCGAGTGACCCCCAGGTGGCAGAGATCTTGGTGGAGGGTTTGGAGGCGGTTAATTTGTGCGTTGGCACATGTGCCACGGGATAGGGCATCGGACGGCTCGTTCAGCTTTCCGGGACGATACAAAATCTCATAGTTGAAGGTGGAGAGCTCGATCCTCCACCTTAAGATCTTGTCGTTTTTGATTTTGCCCCGCTGTGCATTATCGAACATGAAGGCTACCGACCGTTGGTCCGTGAGGAGAGTGAATCTCCTGCCGGCCAGGCAATGCCTCCAATGTCGCACAGCTTCCACGATGGCTTGGGCTTCCTTTTCTACTGAAGAGTGGCGGATTTCTGAGTCGTGGAGGGCCCGGGAGAAAAAGGCCACGGGTCTGCCCGCTTGGTTAAGGGTGGCCGCTAGAGCTACGTCGGAGGCATCGCTCTCGACCTGGAAGGGGAGGGACTCGTCGATGGCGCGCATCGTGGCCTTTGCAATATCCGCTTTGATGCGGCTGAAGGCCTGGCAAGCCTCTGTCGACAGAGGGAAGGTCGTGGTCTGTATTAGGGGGCGGGCCTTGTCTGCGTACTGGGGGACCCACTGGGCGTAGTATGAAAAGAACCCAAGCAACGTTTCAGGGCTTTTGGGCAGTGCGGGAGGGGAAATTCCATGAGTGCGCGCATACGTTAGGGGTCGGGGCCTATTATCCCATTGCGCACTACGTAGCCCAGAATGGCTAGCCGATCGGTGCTAAAAATGCACTTGTCCTCGTTGTACGTGAGGTTCAAGGCTTTGGCGGTCTGGAGGAATTTTTGGTGGTTGGCGTCGTGGTCCTGCTGATCGTGGCCGCAGATGGTTACATTGTCGAGATACGGGAACGTGGCCCGCAACCCATGTTGATCAACCATTCGGTCCATCTCCCGTTGGAAGACCGAGATCCCATTTGTGACGCCAAAAGGGACCCGTAGGAAATGGTATAATCGCCCGTCTGCCTCGAAGGCGGTGTACTTGCGGTCACTTGGGCGGATGGGGAGCTGATGGTAGGCGGACTTGAGGTCCACGGTGGAGAAGACTTTATATTGGGCAATCCGATTGACCATGTCGGATATGCGGGGGAGAGGGTACGCGTCTAGTTGTGTGTACCTGTTGATGGTCTGGCTATAGTCAATGACCATCCTTTGTTTCTCCCCTGTCTTCACTACTACCACCTGCGCTCTCCAGGGACTATTGCTGGCCTGGATTATGCCCTCCTTTAGTAGCCGCTGGACTTCGGACCGAATGAAGGTCCGGTCCTGGGCGCTGTACCGTCTGCTCCTAGTGGCGACGGGTTTGCAATCCGGGGTGAGGTTCGCAAACAAGGACGGGGGTTGCACCTTGAGGGTTGCGAGGCCGCAGATAGTGAGTGGGGGTATTGGGCCGCCGAATTTGAACGTAAGGCTCTGTAGATTGCATTGGAAATCTAATCCCAGCAAGGTGGGGGCACAGAGTTGGGGAAGGACGTTTAGTTTGTAGTTTTTGAACTCCCTCCCCTGCACCGTTAGGGTAACTATGCAGAATCCCTGGATCTGTACGGAGTGGGATCCTGCAGCTAGTGAAATCTTTTGTGCGCTGGGATAGGTGGTCAAGGAACAGCGTCTTACCGTGTCGGGGTGAATAAAGCTCTCCGTGCTCCCGGAGTCGACTAGGCATGGCGTCTCGTGGCCGTTTATTAGCACCGTTGTCGTCGTCGTCTGGAGTGTCCGGGGCCGAGCTTGATCGAGCGTAATTGAAGCGAGACGTGGTTGTAGTAGTGGAGTGGGGTCCGTTGTTGCCGTCCAAGATGGCGTCGGGGATGGACAAAATGGCCGCCCCCATACATCGCACATGGCTGGGTGGTCACAAGATGGCGGCGGGGTGGACAAAATGGCCGCCCCCACGCGTCGTACAGGTCTGGGGCGGTCCAAGATGGCGGCGCCCCTCCTCCTCTCGTGGTGGCCGGTACCCAAAATGGCGGCGTCTGCGGGTCGCACATGGTGTGCTGGGGGGGCTGGGGAGCGCTAGGACCACGAGCGCTAGGACCGCGAGTGCTAGGACCGCGAGCGCTAGGACCACGCGGAGCTCTTTCACCGGGGACAGCGGTGGTCGGGGCCCAAGTAGGTGGCGCCGGTGGGTCGGGCGTGGGGCGCGGGGTGGGGGTTAGGGGGGCGTTAGGGACGCACAAAACTCCCTCCTCTCCGTGGTGTGTTGGCCGGGACCCAAAGCGGTAGCGCCGGCGGCGGGTCATACATGGGCTGCGGTGAGGGGGGTTGGGGAGCGTAAGCGGCGTGCAGGGCTCCCTGTTCTCCCGGGACCGCGGTGGTCGGGACCCAGAGCGGCTGCGCCTGCGGGTCGTACATGGCTTGCTGGGGGGGTTGGCGCGCGTAAACAGCTTGCAGGGCTACCTGTTCTCCCGGGACAGCGGCGACCTCGCGGGACCGGCACACAACCGCATAATGGCCCTTTTTCCCGCAGCTTTTGCAGATAGCTGCCCGGGCCGGGCAGCGCTGTCGGGGGTGTTTCGCCTGGCCGCAGAAATAACAGCGGGCGCCCCCGGTGCAACTCGCCGTTTGGACCGCGCAAGCCTGTGGGGTGTCCGGGGGGGGGTAGGGGGTTTGCCGCGACGGGTACGTACGGGGCCCAATGGGCTGCCACGTGGTCGGGGCCGTAGGCGCGGGTATTACGCGCGGCCACGTCTAGGGAGGCTGCTAGGGCCCGTGCCTCTGAGAGTCCTAGCGACTCTTTTTCTAGAAGTCTTTGGCGGATTTGGGAGGATTGCATACCTGCCACAAAAGCATCGCGCATTAACATGTCCGTGTGTTCGTTTGCGTTCACCGACGGGCAGCTGCAGGCTTGTCCCAAAATCAGCAGCGCGGCGTAGAATTCGTCCATCGATTCTCCGGGAGCTTGCCGTCTCGTCGCGAGCTGGTAGCGAGCGTAGATTTGGTTAACTGGGCCGACATAGAGACTTTTCAGTGCTGCGAACGCCGTCTGGAAATCCTCCGCGTCTTCGATGAGGGAGAAAATCTCCGTGCTCACCCTCTAGCGCAGGACCTGCAGTTTTTGGTCTTCTGTGACCTGGCCGGTGGTCGTTCTGAGATAGGCCTCGAAGCAAGTCTGCCAGTGCTTGAAGGCTGCTGCCGCGTTCACTGCGTGGGGGCTGATCCTCAGGCATTCCGGAATGATCCTGAGCTCCATAGTCCTTTTTAGGCACGCTTAATAAATTGTAGCGCACAAAGACTCCGTGAGACGAATAGAGTGAAGTCGATGAGGCTTTATTAAGCGTGTCTGTTCCCCCGCAGCTCGATAGTAAACTGGCCTGCGGGGGAAGACTCCGGCTTCTTATACTCCGCCTTCAGGGCGGAGCTAGAGGTCAACGGCCAACCAGGACCCGGGATCTGTCAGCCAATGACATTAGGGCTTCCAGTCCCACATGACCCCCAATACATACTACCACACTTCGCCTATTCACAAAGAGACATTCATGGTTGAGGGCATCGAGAGCAGTGGCCAAGCACTGACTGACCTTAGCCAGTCACAGAGCGACATGCCACAGGCACAGAGGTCCATGGCCGAGGCAGTGAGAGACATGGCTCACTCGCTGAGGGACATGACCCAGTCTCAGTGCTCCATGGCTGAGGGCATTGAGATCATGTTTCAGATTAGGGTGGGCCTCCTGAACTCATTCCAGCCTCAACTCCATCCCATGGTGTAGCCCAGGGGCTATGTGAGCACCCCGAAGGTGGAGGAAGTGATGGGCCCCATGATGACTCCTCCGGCAGAGGAGATGATGGAACACTCAGCTCTTCCGAATGCCCCCACTCGACAGTGGTGCATCTCATGGGCAGCAGGCAGAACAGGGTAAAATACATGCAAATCGTGGTTTTGCATGGTGCCACTGGCGCGGGACGTGTAGATCACTGCCCCACTGGCGGGGAACTGGAGCAATGCAACAGGATTGGCACCTCCTGCTGATCCCTTTTTTCAGCTGTCACTCCATTCTCCGACGAATTGGGAAAGCCGTTACTAGTGTCAGGCAATAGAGCATCCACCCCATAATGTGCATGTTTGTAAGGCATTTTACAGCCTTACAAGAGGATGGACACTCAGGTGCTCTTCGATAAGTGCCATTGCCCAGTTTTCAGATCCCTGACTCATTCAACGTTCTAAACTTCCCGAAGGAACAGATGGAATAATAGAAAAGCCAACCAATCAGCACAATTGTGAGTCTGGCACAGGGGAAGATCCCGAGTTCTCGGAGATTACTGTTTGGCACTGGTACATTCCACCAACTCTTCCAATTCAGTGGCGTAAACAGCAATGTGACCATAAATGGTTGAAGCTGTGATCACACTCAGGCTGCTTTGTTAATGACTCACTGACTTAATGGCATTATGCTTACAAAAGATTCAATAATCTGAATATCCAAATTATACGAGGCATCGGCACACTTTGCTGTTTAAGCAATCAATTCTTAAAACCATTGCAAAATATTCCCTTCTCTGAGAAAGGCGAACAGTAAGGGGGCTTGGGTAAGAGCTGACTTGCAAAATTGCCCACGTGAAGATGTGTTTAAAATCAGGGGATGATGTACTTTAAATGCATGTGCAGTGAAACATAAACAGCTGTTAACAGAGAAAGGTACAGAGCTCTGAAGAAGAGTCATACGGACTGCAAACGTTGGGCTGGATTCTCCGTCCTGCCGCGCCACATTTCTGTTTTACCCCGCCGGCGGGATGCTCCGTTATGCCGGCTAGTCAATTGGGTTTCCCATGTTGGGGCAGCCCCACACCGTCGGGGAACCCCCCGGCTGCCGGCAAACCGGAGCATCCCGCCAGTGGGGAACCCAGACCGTTAACTCTGTTTCTCTCTCCACAGATGCTGCCAGACCTACTGAGTTTATTCAGCATTCTCTGTTACATACTTGAAAGTGAGAAGATGTTTGCTTTAGTGGGGAAGAGCATAACTGGAAGCCGGTCCTATAAGACATAAAGTGTACAGGAAGAAATAATGGGGGCTTGCGAGAAAGGTAAGACAATAATCATGGATGATTTTAATCTCCATATAGACTTGGCGAATCAGATTGGCAAAGGGAGCCTGGATAATGAGCTCACAAGTGTTTTCAGGACAGTTTCTTACAGCACCACATTCTACCATCAACCATAGTGCAGGCTGTACGAGATCTGGTAATGTACAGTCAGACAAAATTAATTAATGACTTCATAGTGAAAGCGCCCTTAGAAAACAGGATCATAACCTGATTGAATTTCACATTCAGTTTGAGGGAGAGAGAAGTGGATCTAAGACTAGTGTTTTAAACTTAAATAAGGGCAATTATGAGGGCATGCAGACAGAGCTGGCTGACCTCCTAGGTTAAGGAGTTGCTGCAGTGGATAATTAAGGAGATACTTCAGAGACTGGAAATTGGGGACATAGTTTAAAAATAAGGGGTCTCCCATTTAAGTTGGAAATGAGAAGATTTTTTGCTCTCAGATGGTGGTGAATGTTTGGAACTCTCTTTCCCAGAGATCGAGGGGGACAGGGGGAAACAGGAGGCTGGATTCCCCCCCCCCCCCCACTGCAAAAATGCCACGGGCGAGCCGCATACAATGGAGAACTCCATTGACCTTGGGTGGGATTCTCCGGTCGCCAGGCGGACGCGGCTGGAGAATCCCGCCCAGGGTCAATGAAGAATTTTAAGGAAAAGGTTAGATTATTGGCTAGCAAGGGAGTCGAAGGTTATTGGGAGTAGGCAGAATGTGGATTTAAGACCGCAATCAATTCAGCCATGATGTCGGAGGAGGCTCATGGGGTTGAATGGCCTACTCCTGCTCCTAATTCGTATGTCTGCATCTATGTACTCTCAAGAGAAGGGTTAATATCAGAAGCATAGACGGTACCGATGTAGTAATGATGTGAGATAACATTACAGAAATAAGAGAGATCAGGAAGGAGAAAAGCTCCAGACTCAAGCAGCATACTTTGGAAAAATCCCCATCTAGAACCTAACCACACAACAAAATATTTAGCCTTCGACAGGGTTGACTGGGAATTAATTTTGGAACTCTCCCAAGTCCGGCCTAGCCTTGTTCAAGTCTGGCTGGTGAGGCAAGGGGCCATTTATGAATCCCTTGTTTCAGGCTTGTGATTTAGTGTCGCAAACCCCTGCAATCATTTTTAAACATGAGTCAGAAACACCCTGAAAGTGGCTGTGAGTCTGCTGCTGCAAAGAAAGCAAGAAAAGATCAGTCTAGCAGTGAAATTGGATATTTTAAAATGTCTTGAGACTGGGGAATGAGCCTTGTCATCCTCTGCAATTGTCCAACAGGTTTGAGGTTTTCTCAGCTTCCTGGGATGAGAGTGGGTGGTTCAGGGTGGATGAGCTGGCTGACCATGGCATTTTGGTACAAGAAGCCATTCAAGTGGGGGGAGCACATAAGAAGGAAGTGGAAGGAAGGGACAGTATAGTCAGGGGGATTGACACTTCTTTTCACAAAGAGTGAGAGTCCAGACAGCTGTGTTTCTTGCCCGGTGCCAGATTTGGGAAATCTCCTCAGGGCTGAAGAGGAACATGCATTGGGAGGGGGAGGACCCAGTGTTCATGATCCATGTAGGTACCAGCGACATAAACAGGACAAGGAAGCAGGTTCAGCATAGTGAGCATGAAATTAAGCAGCAAATTAAGAAGCAGAACCTCAAAGGTAAGAATTTCGGGATTGTCACCTGAGCCACATGCGAATTGGCAAAGGACAAATAAGATTGGAGAAATGAGTAAGTGACTCAAAGACTGGTGTGAGAAAAGTGGGTTCCGGTTCGTGGTGCACTGGCACCAGTACTGGGGAAAGTGGGAACATAAGAACATAAGAACTAGCAGCAGGAGTAGGCCATCTGGCCCCTTGAGCCTGGTCCACCATTCAATGAGATCATGGCTGATCTTTTTTGGACTCAGCTCCACTTTCCGGCCCGAAAACCATAACCCTTAATCCCTTTATTCTTCAAAAAACTATCTATCTTTATCTTAAAAACATTTAATGAAGGAGCCTCTACTGCTTCACTGGACAAGGAATTCCATAGATTCACAACCCTTTGGGTAAAGAAGTTCCTCCTAAACTCAGTCCTAAATCTACTTCCCCTTATTTTGAGGCTATGACCCCTAGTTCTGTTTTCACCCGCCAGTGGAAACAACCTGACCGCATCTATCCTATCTATTCCCTTCATAATTTTATATGATTCCAGAAGATTCCCCCTCATCCTTCTAAATTCCAATGAGTACAGTCCCAGTCTACTCAATCTCTCCTCGTAATCCAACGCCTTCAGCTCTGGGATTAACCTAGTGAATCTCGTCTGCACACACTTCAGCACCAGTACGTCCTTTCTCAGGTAAGGAGACCAAAACTGAACACAATACTCCAGCTGTGGCCTCGCTAACACCTTATACAATTGCAGAAGAACCTCCCTAGTCTTAAACTCAATCGCTCTAGCAATGAAGGACAAAATTCCATTTGCCTTCTTAATCACCTGTTGCACCTGTAAACCAACTTTTTGCGACTCATGCACTAGCACACCCAGGTCTCTCTGCACAGCAGCATGTTTTAATATTTTATCATTTAAATAATAATCCCTTTTGCTGTTATTCCTACCAAAATGGATAATCTCACATTTGTCAACATTGCATTCCATATGCCAGACCCTAGCCCATTCACTTAACCTATCCAAATCCCTCTGCAGACTTCCGGTATCTTCTGCACTTTTTGCTTTACCCCTCATCTTAGTGTCGTCTGCAAACTTGGACACATTGCCCTTGGTCCCCAACTCCAAATCATCAATTTAAATTGTGAACAATTGTGGGCCCAACACTGATCCCTGAGGGATGCCACTAGCTACTGATTGCCGGAGAATTCAGCAGCCGGCGTCGGAGTGGCGGGGCGGGATTCACGCAGCCCTCCGGCGATTCTCCGACCGGCGGGAGGGTCGGAGAATCCCGCACTAGGACCTGAATATTGAAGGATATGTGACATTTAGGATGGACAGGAAGTTAAGAAAAGGTGGAGGGGTGGTTCTGTTAAGTATCAATGGTATTAGTACATTGGAGAGATCTGACCCAAGTTCAGGAAACCAGGACATAGAAGCGGTTTGGGTTGAGATGAGAAATGATAAAGGCAAGAAGTTCCTTGTGGGACATCCCTAATTGTAACCACACAGTAGGACAGAGTATAAAAGAAGAAATAATAGATTAAAAGCAAATTACTGCGGATGCTGGAATCTGAAACAAAGACAGAAGATACTGAACAATCTCAGCAGATCTGACAGCCTCTGTAGAGAGAGGACGGAGCTAACATGTCGAGTCTGTATGATGTCATGTTCTGCAGACTGGCCTACACGATTGGTGAACTACAGAACAACTAGTTTAAATAATTTATTTTGAAACAACTGCGTGATAAAGATAACTAGGGTGAAGAAAATAATGAACTACTAACACTAACTATTCTCGAGCTACTGCAAAATACGTCCATTCTCCAACACGACTTACTCCCAACTCCCCAGACACAGGGTCACGTAGTGGGTTTTTTCACTGCCACCTGCTGGTTGGAGGTCATGTATAATATCATCTACAGAATTGCTTTATGCATATCATCTCTTTGTCAAAGTGACAAAGAGATAATGGGAACTTGTCAGAAAGATACAGCGATAATCTTGGGGAATTTTAATTGGCATACAGACTGGGAAATTCAGATCGGCAAAGGTAGCCTAGATGATAAGTTCAGAGAATGTTTTCGAGATACTTTATTATTTTTCCTTAAGTAACTTACAGCAGTAGTTTTGCAATAAATGAACCTTTAGCTTGTTTAAGACTAAAGCTTGCAGCTGGTTATTTTTAAATTGAATCACTCTCAAATTAAACAGGGGTACTTACACACACACAAATTCTTAGCTCACAGTCCACTTTAAGGAAATGTCTTTTACATGGTCAAGACAAGAATCAAAGATATTATTTTCTCAAAAGGTTATCCAGGGATGGCCTGATAAAATACAGCAAGCACAGCCACTAATATGCCAATACCGGTCTATCAGAGGCAACTCACTAGAAGATTGCTGTGGGGGCAGAGAAGAGGGTCGGAGGGGGACCGTTGGGAGGGGGGGTGGGTGGTTGGATGGCCAGATCCAGAATAATTGTATCCACAATTATGCAGAAGGAACTTCTCCAGAAGATGCATGAAGGCCACATGGGAATAGAGAGGTATAAACTCTGACCAGACCAGCTGTGTACTGAATAGAACATAGAACATACAGTACAGAAAGAGGCCATTCGGCCCATCGAGTCTGCACTGACCCACCTAAGCCCTCACTTCCACCCTTTCCCCGTAACTCAATAACCCCTCATAACCTTTTTTGGACACTAAGGGCAATTAAGCATGACCAATCCTCCTAACAATGAGCGCAACATCGAGGGCCGAAGGGCCTGTACTGCGCTGTAATATTCTATGTTCTATATTCTAACCTGTACGTCTTTGGACTGTGGATGGAAACTGGAGCACCCGGAGGAAACCCACGCAGACACGGGGAGAACGTGCAGACTCCGCACAGACAGTGACCCAGCGGGGAATCAAACCTGGGACCCTGGCACTGTGAAGCCACAGGGCTATCCACTTGTGCTACCGTGCATAGGCATCTACAAGGACATAGAATGGTGTCTACGTGGATTATCCATCTCATGTTTGCAACCAATAAATGAATGTTTTCAAAGTAAATTTTTTAAAAATATCAAGAGTTTCCTGCCAGGTTACTCTGAGCAGGAGATTGGTCTTTAATTCCTGCGGGAGATGGCCGTGTAGTGCTAATGTCACTGGATTAGTAATCCAGGAGCCCAGGGTAATGCTCTGGGAACAAAAGTTCAAATCCCACCATGGCAGCTGGTGGTGTTTAAGTTCAATTAATACAATCTTGAATTAAAAGTTAGTCTCAGTAATGGCGACCATGACAATTATTGTTAACTGTTGTAAAAATCCATCTGGTTCGCTGAGGAAATCTGCCATCCTTACCTGATCCGGCCGACATCTGACTCCAGACCCACAGTAATGTGGGTGACTCTTCATTTAAGGATTACATAATTACCAGCTCTTTGGAGGATGAGGTCACACATGAATTCTGCTCATGAGGATGAGCACTTTGAGAGGGTGAGGCTACAGAAGGAGATGGCTGTTTGTATGCTCAATGTAATGTTTGGTCCACTTGTAGCCCTGCCAGAAAGCATGTGTGCAATGTCAAGAAGCATGGCAGAGTCCAACACCAGCCTGGCACAGGGCTTTGTCTGGAGTGTGGAGTCCATCCAGCATGGACATGGTGGCCAACTCCATGGGACTTGTGGACCCGATCGGGATGCAGCATCTGATCGCCACAGAGACATTTATGATGCCTACAGGAGGCCATCCAGCCCATCAAGTCGATGTTAGCTCTCTGCAGCACCATCCAGCCAATCCCATTCACCCACTTGATCTATGTAGCCCTGCATGTTTATTTCTTTAAAGAGTCCATACAATTTCCTTTTGAAATCATTGGTCATTTCCCCGTCCACCATCTTGTAGGCAGTGCCTTCCAGCCATTATCACTTGCTGTGTTAAAATCTTCTTCCTCCCAGTTCCTTGCATCTCTTGCCCAATAACCCCTATAACTCTTGTGCCATCAGTCTTTGTCCACCTTATCTGAATCTGCCATCGTCATGCAGGCCTCTCTCAACTCTCCTTCCTTTGTTCCAAATCCCAGCTTCACTGTAGTACAGTGGTTAGTATGCTGCCTAACAGTGCCAGGTTCGATTCCGACCTTGGGTGACTGTATGGAGTTTGCATGTTCTCCCCGTGGGTTTCCTCTGGGTGCTCCAGTTTCCTCCCACAGTCCAAAAATGTGCAGATTAGATAGATTAGCCATGCTAAATTGCCCCTAGTGTCCAAAGATGTGCAGGTTAGGTGGATGGGGCGGGATGTGTGCCTAGGGAGGGTGCTCTTTCAGAGAGTCGGTGCAGACCCGATGGGCTGAATGGCCTCCTTCTGCACTGTAGGTATTCTATGATTCCAATGTAGCACAAGCAGAGTCCACCCAATATCAGCAAGATCAGCTTGCTGCCATCATAGAAGCAGGTATGATTGCTCAGGGGGTTTGCGGGATCATTCAGAAACCTGTCCATCAACAGATTGATCGGATCAATGAAACATCCTGGGGGCATGACATTTAAGGAGAATGACCCTGCAGTCTTCTCTCAGGATGCCGCCATTTTGTCAGCCAAAAAAACAGCAGGAGAATCCGACAGCTGGTGGCGGGGCGGCGGAATTCACGCCGCCGCCCCCCCCCCCCCCCCCCCCCACCCCCCCCCCCCCCGCTAGCCGGGTCGGAGAATCCCGCCCAAGGTGTGGGATGATTGGTAAATGGGGAATTGGGGTTCTAGTTAGTGGTATCACTGCCAGATGAGTTGTTCAGGGGCACACTGTGTTTGTTGCCTCCTTCCTTCCTCTTCCTCCTCCTCCACTTCCTCCTTCAGCTTCTCAGGGTACAGCTGGTGTTAAGGGACGTCCCCTCATGATGGTGAAGCAGCATAACAGAGCCGCATGAATCTTAGCACCTGCTTTGCTGAATAGCGAGGGACTCGCCCAGAGCAGAGGTCTGTGTGATTGCATTTTGTGTGACTACATGTAGCTTTCTTTATACATGTAGCTCAGATGGCTGGATGCCTGATCTGTGGAGCGAGGCCAACAGCGCGGGTTCAATCCCTGTACCGGCTGAGGTTATTTATGAAGGCCCCCGCCTTCTCAACCTTGCCCCTCGCCTGAGGTGTGGTGATCCTCAGGTTAAATCACCACCAGTCAGCGCTCCCCTTCAAAGGGGAAAGCAGCCTATGGTCACCTGGGACTATGATGACTTTACATGCTGTGCCCATGTGTGGAATGTGCACAGTCATGAGTTGTGTTGTCAGCAAATAGCCCTTGTCGCCTAGTAGAAAACCTTGGGTTTTTAGTGGTGGTTCAGATACTGATGGAACAGCTGACTGGTGTGCGTGAAGGTATCTTGACTGCAGCCCTACATAATTCCTTACCTATTGCACACACCGTTTAGGCATTGAGGGAGCAGATACCTTCCGCCTCTGGTCCATCTTCAAGTTGGCATGACCGCCGCCTATAAAGCAATGTGTGATCAGTCAATAGTGCCATTTGGAAACCAACAATTCTTGTTTTGTCTTGCAAGACAAAATGAATTATAGCCACGAAGGAGTCCAATGCATAAAATATCATGGCCACAATTACCCTCAGAGCCACTGGCAATGCTGCCCTTGCCCTGCTCTGAGATTACAGTTGTGGCTGCAGCATGGGGCAGATTTTATTAAGGATGTCCTTAATGAAGTGCAGATGTCCTACACGTTGGTGAGAATTTTCCAGAGGTTCATGCTGACGGGATCTTCTGGTCCTGCCAATGTGAACGGAGATTCCAATGCCTTGCTAGCCCCACCGCAGGGACACCAGAACGTTCCGGCTTCCTTCAGCACCAATCATACCAGCCCCTGTAGACTTCACTAACTTTAAAACACTAGAAAGCGGCATTGCTTAGTCAGGATGACTCAGTTCCAGACTTTATTATCGCCTTGGACTAAACATGGACAAAGGAGCAGAATTTCAGAGGTGAGGTGAGAATGACTGCTGAACATCAAGGAAGATTTTACCAATTGTGGCATCAAGGAGCCCTAGCAAAACTGAATGTAATGTGGATCAAGGGGGAAAGTCTCCATTGATACCTAACACAAACAAAGGCGATTGTGCTTGTTGGAAGCCAATCGTCTCAGTCCCAAGTCATCGCTGCAGGAGTTCCTCAGAGCAGGGTCTCAGGCCCAATCATCTTCACCTGATTCATCATAAGATCCTGTGTGGGGATGTTCATGGATGTTTTCACAGTTTTCAGCTCCATTTGCAATACCCCAGATAACGAAGCAGAACGTGTCCAAATGTAGCAAGGCCTGGACAACATTCAGGCTTGAGCTAATATGTAGCATTTGTGAAGCACAAGTACCAGGAAATGACCACATCCAACAAGAGACAGTCAAAGCACCTGCTCTTGCACATTCAGTGGCATTCCCATCGCTGGATCTCACACCATCAACATCCTGGGGATTACCATTGACCAGAAACTGAACTGGACCAGCCATATTAATACTGTGGCTACAAGAGCAGGTCAGAGGCTAGGAATCTTGCAGCGAATAACTCACCTCCTGACTCCCCAAGGCCTGTCCACCATCTACAAGGCACAAGTCAGGAGTGTGATGGAATACTCTCCACTTGCCTGGGTGATGCAGCTCCAACAACACTCAAGAGCCTCAATACCATCCAAGACAAAGCAGCCCACTTCATTGCTCCCCTTCCATAAACATTCACTCCCTCCACCACCTCAGTGTGTACCATCTACAAGGCTCCTTCGACAGTACCTACTAAACCCATGACGGCTACCATCTAGAACGACAAAAGCAGCAGGCACTTGGGAGCCCCACCACCTGGAAGTTCCCCTCCAACCACTCACCATCCTGACTTGATCATGGGTAGGACTCTTTTACTGTTTTCCTGTCCCACCAACTAAGGAGTCAGTGGAATGCACCCCCATCTCCCCACCCAGAACTCCCCCCCCACTTGCATGCGCCCCCCCCCCCTCCCCAATACCGGCTGGCACATGGCACTTTAATGCTCCATGGAGTATTAATTGGTTGGAAATGGGACTTCTCAATAGTTAAGATAGAGAGCGATCTTCCGGCCTTGTTACACCAGCGCTCAAGGGTAACGAGGCCTCATCAGAGGGGTGGAACTCGTGAGTGCCGGTGGCCACTATCGCCGCCCCATGGGATGGGCCCAGGTTAGCACCCAGCACCCCCTCCTCCCAGTCGGTGCCCATAGGGCCCTGGGGCTCACCTTGGGACAGAATGGCAGTTGGTACCAGCCCCGGCTGCCCCTGCACCATCTGGCTCTGCCAGTCCTGGCAGTTCCCCATGGTCAGCACCATCATGTCAACGCCCTCGGCGATGCTCCTCACTGACTGGGACACATCGCCCAGTGACCGGGCCATGCTCCGCAGTGCCTCAGCCATGCCCACCTGAGAGTGGGGCATGTCCCGTAGAAATCCATCAAGGTCGGCCTGGTACTGGGTGACATCCCCCAGTGAGGCAGACATTCTGTCGAGTCCCTCAGTCATGATCATCACCGACTGCGTGATGCCTTGGACACCTTCACTCATGGTGCCGATGTCGTGCACCACACTCTCCACTGCGGGTGCCACCCTAGCAGTGTTGGCCTCGGTGCCACTCATTGCCAGCGCCATCTCCAGTGCCCGTAGCCCCTGGGATTCCTTCAATTGGCTATGGATCTGCTGGAGTGACGCTAACATCTCCCTCTGAACACCTTGGCCGCTCCCTAACATGTCCATCAGCTCCAGGGTAACCCACTTCCACAAGCTCAGCATCAGGCTGGGACCCAGCTGGGTCCTGGGATCCGGCAGCCGTCCGACTGCTGTCTCGCCTGGGGGTTCCTGCCTCCATCAGATGAGCATCATCAGCAGTGTGGTGCTCACCAGATTGTGCCCCAGAAGCTTGACCACTAACATTTACCACCGAGGTGTGTGTATCTGCGCTGGTGGAGGGTGGGGATGACAGCTGTGCCGCGATTATAAAAGTTGCATCCTCGGAACTCTCTTCCGAGGTGTTCTCCTCAAGGTCAGTGGAGGGGGCCGCCCAGGATGGGCCGGCGCCGTCAGCTGGAGGACCTGCAGAAGACTGAACATCTGGTCAATGGGAGGGATGGGTCAGTCAGTAAGGCAATCAGTACTCACATTTGACTGCGGACCGGTGGTTCCTCACCTCTGCGGTGTCCACCAATCTCCACATGGGTGACCGCCCTGTCCTCGGTCACACCGGTCACCTCCAGGGCCCGCTTTTTGAAGGAGGTGAGGATTCTCAACTCTGGCACGCCACCGCCAGTCTGGGCCCTATTCCGTCGAGTATGGGAGTGCTTTTCCTGAGAGGACACAGAGAGGGCATCGTTAGCCAGAGGGCATCGTTAGCCACAAGCGTGGTTCACAGTTGTGTGGGAAGGGGGGGTGAAGGGAGGGTTGGATGGGTGGGTGGAGCGAGTGCTGAAGGGGGATGGAGGGAGGGTTAGGGGTCACCTGGGGGAATGCTCCCTTGGGGAGGTGGGACATTGGTGTCTACTCACCCTGGCTGCTCTGTGTAGGTTGTTGACCTTCTGCCGACACTGAAGGCCAGTCCTTGTCACATTGCCCGAGCTGACTGCTGCCGCCACCTCATCCCAGGCAGCACTGGCTGCCTTGTGGCTCACCCCACACACACCTCGTGGGAACAGGACATCCCACCAGGCCTCCACAGAGGCCTCCCTAGATCTGCATCCCCGAACCTTGGGGCCAGTCTCCTCGGGGCCATTGTTGCGAGCTGGCTGGGGTTGGCTGAGCAAGTGCAGCCTAAGTGCTGCTCGGCGTTGCTAGCGGGGGGCTGGCGGGCATGGTGCTGGCGAATGAGCTGGCGGGCCGGCATTCGGGGAGGGAGGCCTCGTTACGTGGACCAATTAACGTTGAATAGTGTTGGTGACCTCGCCGGGCCGAGCACCGGGAAACCCGCGGCAATTCTCGCTCGCTACAGCACTTAGAAACGTTTCCGGAGAATCGGGCCCAGAGGGTTGCTGTCATCTCTGTGTACCCAGCAGAGCAGCCTTAGTGCAGCAGTGGCCAAGGCAAGCAGCCTCCTGACAGGAGGAGACTGGTGCCAATTACCCCAGCTACGTCCTAGCCCAAAGGGACACAGAAAGGAACACCATTGCTGCTGCTGATGAGATAGACGTGGATCCTATGGTTTGCTGGTCAATGGCAGGGGGGGTCTTGAGAATGGGAAGGGCAGGAGCAGGTGTCTTCCGTTCTCCAGGTCTGAGAAAGGAAAAAGTAACCTTTTGGGCTTCTTCATCCTTCTGGAATCTGCTGACTGATTTCCACGTGATGGGAAACTGTAATCACCACCACCCAAACCCCAGAGAAAACGCATACAGCTGCTTGTTGATGTTAAACCCATGAGGCTCCCACCTGCCTTACGCAACCTGCTGAAGCAATTTATTGGGTGAAGCACTTTGGAGACATGTGTTGTACAAAGTTGACGAATATTTTGCTCAATTATTAGCACAGTGCAGCCTTTCCATTGTCTATAGTACAACCATTAATAAACTCTGGAAGTAACAAGCCCTTGACCTTTACCACTAAAGAGGACGTGAACAGCAGGAATCACTGCCATCCTGAAAATTCCCCTTCAAATGACATAGCAACCATCACCACGACTCTGTTGTCAAAGCCCTGGCATTCTCTACTTGATGAAGAAGCATCTTCAGCACACTCGAGTGGGCAATAAATGCTGCTGTTACTGGCGATGCCAGTGTGACGATCATGGGTGGGATTCTCCAGCCTCCCAGCCGCGTGATTCTCGGCAACGTGCCGTTCGCTGGTGGCGGGATTCTCCACTCCCGCCGCTGCCAAGGGAATTTCCCATTGAAGAGCCCACGACGTTGGGAAACCTGCGGGTGGGGGTGTGCTGCCGGTGGGACAACAGAATCCCGCTGACAGCGAATGGCCGGAGAATGCCAGCCCATAAGACATCAGAGCAGAAGCAAGCCATTCCACTCTGGATTCCCTCACTGATTAAAAATCTGTCTATCTCAGCATTGAACACACTGAACAACTCGGCCTCTACAGCTCTCTGCGGTAAAGAAATTCATGGATTCACTATCCTCAGACAGAGTATTCAGAGTCTTTCAGTCATTTATGGAACAGGGGGAGACCATTCAGTCCATCGACTCTGGACCATTGGAGCTTAGAAGATGGAGAACTGATCTGATTGAATGTAAGATCCTGAGGGGATTTGACAGGGTGGATGCTGTATGAGAGAAGCTGGAACTAGGGCACACAGTTTAAAGGAATCTCCCATTTAAGACGGAGATGAGAATAATATTTTCTCCCAGAGGGTCTTGAGTCTTTGGAACTCTCTTTCCCAGATGGGTGGAGGTTGAGCCAATGAAGACTTTTAAGGTGGAAGTAGGTAGATTCTTGACTAACAAGGGTTATGGGGGGATAGAAAGGAAAGTGGGCTTGATGTCGCAATCATAGAACCAGCATCTTACTGAATGGCGGAGCAGGCTCGAGGGGCTGAATGGCCTACTCCTGCTCCTAATTCACATGTAGAAATCTGTTCATACTTCAGTCAAGCTCCCAGCTCCTGATCACAATCCAAGGACCCGGGTTGGAGAGTCTGTGCATGTAGATCATGGACAGGCATAGCTCTGTCACAGTTCGCAATCACCCTCTAGGGACAGAATTGGAGTGTGCGGGGGAGGGGGTGGGGTGGAAGTAATCTCTGGAACTGTTTGTGCCTTTTTTGTCCTACCTGCGGCAGCAAAGAGGAAAACCTCCTGCAAATGGAAGGAGGGATATCATTTACAATTCTCTGACACGCGGGTTGCAATTCTGCTAAATGCACATTAATAACGATTAAACTCTTGAAAAGCTCTTCAGTGACATAACTCGGATTGCCATCTGGATCTCTCCTCACAGGCAACCGTGAAGGAGAAGCGGTCATGTGAGAATTACAACACGATAACGGGAACAAATTGTATCAGTATAGGCAGTTTGTTCCAATGTAACAATCAGTGAGGGAGGGCCAAGGAGGACACAAATTCAAGCTATGTAACCTCAGGTGAGGTTCCTTCCTTGGAGAATCATGAATCTCTGCAATACCTGCAAATTCCTGTGATGGATGCTGGTTCACTGAATTCCTCCAAGTAAGAGTCGAACCTGTTTCTGACCGGGGTGAAGATACAGACGATAGGCAGTGTACAACATTAATCACGCCTACCATGGTCTCTTGACTCATTCAAAAAACCTAAGGGGGTCATGAAGACTTTCCCAGGTTAATCCTCCCTAATTGACTTGTGTTTTTAACTTGTTTTCTCTCTTCTTCAGACAGAAGGAGAAACTAATTCAAAGTTGTCAATAAGCAGTACCATCAACGCCAGTACAACTGGAACTCCATGTTCAGGTATACAATTCCAGTTCAGCAAGTGCCAATCATTTCAAAGTTACACTTTTTATTTCCCTTCTGGAAACCACATTAAGTTTTGGAAAGGATGAGGATTGTATCTGTTAGGAACGGTAGCGATTGAATACATTGGGAAGTGTGGGGATTGTATACATTGGGAAGCATAGTGATTGAATACATTGGGAAGGATAGCGATTGAATACATTGGGAAGGATAGGGATTGTATACATTGGGAAGCATAATGATTGAATACATTGGGAAGGATAGGGATTGTATACATTGAGAAGCATAAGACCATAAGACATAGGAGTGGAAGTAAGGCCATTCGGCCCATTGAGTCCACTCCACCATTCAATCATGGCTGATTTCAACTCCATTTATCCGCTCTCTCTCCATAGCCCTTAATTCCTCGAGAAATCAAGAATTTATCAACTTCTGTCTCAAAGACACTCAACGTCCCAGCCTCCACCGCCCTCTGTGGCAATGAATTCCACAGACCCACCACTCTCTGGCTGAAGAAATTTCTCCTCATCTCTGTTCTAAAGTGACTCCCTTTTATTCTAAGGCTGTGCCCCCGGGTCCTAGTCTCCCCTGCTAATGGAAACAACTTCCCTACGTTCACCCTATCTAAGCCATTCATTATCTTGTAAGTTTCTATTAGATCTCCCCTCAACCTCCTAAACTCCAATGAATATAATCCCAGGATCCCCAGACGTTCATCGTATATTAGGCCTACCATTCCTGGGATCATCCGTGTGAATCTCCGCTGGACCCGCTCCAGTGCCAGTATGTCCTCCCTGAGGTGTGGGGCCCAAAATTGCTCACAGTATTCTAAATGGGGCCTAACTAATGCTTTATAAAGCTTCAGAAGTACATCCCTGCTTTTATATTCCAGGCCTCTTGAGATAAATGACTACATTGCATTTACTTTCTTAATTACGGACTCAACCTGCAAGTTTACCTTTAGAGAATCCTGGACTAGGACTACCAAGTCCCTTTGCACTTCAGCATTATGAATTTTGTCACCGTTTAGAAAATATCCATGATGCTATTCTTTTTTCCAAAGTGCAAGATCTTGCACTTGCCCACGTTGAATTTCATCAGCCATTTCTTGGACCACTCTCCTAAACTGTCTAAATCTTTCTGCAGCCTCCCCACCTCCTCCAGACTACCTGCCCCTCCACCTATCTTTGTATCATCGGCAAACTTAGCCAGAATGCCCCCAGTCCCGTCATCTAGATCGTTAATATATAAAGAGAACAGCTGTGGCCCCAACACTGAACCCTGCGGGACACCACTCGTCACCGGTTGCCATTCTGAAAAAGAACCTTTTATCCCAACTCTCTGCCTTCTGCCTGACAGCCAATCGTCAATCCATGTTAGTACCTTGCCTCGACTACCATGGGCCCTTATTTTACTCAGCAGTCTCCCGTGAGGCACCTTATCAAAGGCCTTTTGGAAGTCAAGATAGATAACATCCATTGGCTCTCCTTGGTCTAACCTATTTGTTATCTCTTCAAAGAACTCTAACAGGTTTGTCAGGCACGACCTCCCCTTACTAAATCCATGCTGACTTGTACTAATCTGACCCTGCACTCCCAAGAATTTAGAAATCTCATCCTTAACAATGGATTCTAGAATCTTGCCAACAACCGAGGTTAGGCTAATTGGCCTATAATTTTCCATCTTTTTCCTTGTTCCCTTCTTGAACAGGGGGGTTACAACAGCGATTTTCCAATCCTCTGGGACTTTCCCTGACTCCAGTGACTTTTGAAAGATCATAACTAACGCCTCCACTATTCCTTCAGCTATCTCCTTTAGAACTCTAGGATGTAGCCCATCTGGGCCCGGAGATTTATCAATTTTTAGACCTCTTAGTTTCTCTAGCACTTTCTCCTTTGTGATGGCTACCATATTCAACTCTGCCCCCTGACTCTCCGGAATTGTTGGGCTATTACTCATGTCTTCTACTGTGAAGACTGACGCAAAGTACTTATTTAGTTCCTCAGCTATTTCCTTGTCTCCCATCACTAGATTACCAGCGTCATTTTGGAGCGGCCCAATGTCTACTTTTGCCTCCCATTTGTTTTTAATGTATTTAAAGAAACTTTTACTATCATTCCTAATGTTACTGGCTAGCCTACCTTCATAATTGATCCTCTCTTTCCTTATTTCTCTCTTTGTTATCCTCTGTTTGTTTTTGTAGCCTTCCCAATCTTCTGACTTCCCACTACTCTTTGCCACATTATAGGCTTTGATGCATTCCCTAACTTCCTTTGTCAGCCATGGCTGCCTAATCCCCCCTCTGATAACCTTTCTTTTCTTTGGGATGAACCTCTGTACTGTGTCCTCAATTACTCCCAGAAACTCCTGCCATTGCTGTTCTACTGTCTTTCCCACTAGGCTCTGCTCCCAGTCGATTTTCGTCAGTTCCTCCCTCATGCCCCTGTAGTTACCTTTATTTAACTGTAACACCTTTACATCTGATTCTACCTTCTTTGTTTCAAATTGGAGATTGAATTCTACCATATTATGACCACTGCCTCCTAAGGGTCATCTACCTTGCTCCGTACACTGCGCGCATTTAAATATAGCACCTTTAATTCTCTATTGACCGTCCCTTTTTGTTTTCTTAGTGTGGTGGACCTTGGTTTACTGAGCCTTTCCATACACTGTGTCATACTTTAAGATCTTTAATCAAGTCTGGCTCATTACATAACACTAAGTCCAGAATGGCCTGTTCCCTTGTGGGCTCCATCACAAGCTGTTCCGAAAAGCCCTCCTGTAAACATTCAATGAATTCCCTTTCCTTGGGTCCACTGGCAGCATTATTTACCCAGTCCACCTGCATATTGAAGTCCCCCATGATCACTGTGACCTTGCCTTTCTGACATGCACTTTCTATTTTGTGGTGCATTTTGTGCCCCCGGTCCTGACCACTGTTAGGAGGCCTGTACCTAACTCCCATTATAGTTTTTTTGCCTTTGTGGTTCTTCAACTCTACCCACACAGACTCCACATCATCTGACCCTATGTCGTTTAGTGCTATTGATTTAATTTCATTCCTAATTGACAAGGCAACCCCGCCCCCTCTGCCCACCTCTCTGTCTTTTCGCTAGGTTGTGAATCCCTGGATGTTTAAATGCCAGTCCTGAACCCCCTGCAACCATGTCTCTGTGATGCCTACCACATCATACCTGCCAGTCACAATCTGGGCCACAAGCTCATCTACCTTGCTCCGTACACTGCGCGCATTTAAATATAGCACCTTTAATTCTCTATTGACCGTCCCTTTTTGTTTTCTTAGTGTGGTGGACCTTGGTTTACTGAGCCTTTCCATACACTGTGTCATATTTTGTGGGATGGGGACTATCGTAACCTCTCTTGAGTTCTGTCTTTTCGTGCTTTTTTGTATTCCTAAGCAGCTACGCTTCCCACTGATTACTTCACCTCTTGGTTCCCTGACTTTCCCTTCCCCCCCAATCTCTAGTTTAAAGTCCTATTGACCACCCTATTTACTCTTTTCGCCAGAACACTGGTCCCAGCTCGGTTCAGGTGGAGACCATCCCAACGGTATAGGTCCCCCCTGTCCCAAAACTGATGCCAGTGTCCCATGAAAAGGAACCCCTCTTTCCCACTCCACTCTTTCAGCCACGTGTTAACTTCCCTTATTCTTGCCTCCCTATGCCAATTTGCACTTGGTTTGGGCAGTAATCCGGAGATTATGACCCTTGAGGACCTGTTTTTTAATTTGAATCCTAGCTCTTTATAATCTCTAAACAGGTCCTCTTTTCTAGACTTGCCTATGTTGTTGGTACCGACATGGACCACAACAACTGGATCCTCCCCCTCCCTCTCCAGTATCCTTTCAAGCCGGTCAGAGATGTCCCGCACCCTAGCACCGGGCAGGCAACATACCATGCTTTATCCTGCTCACAAAGGATACTATCTATCCCCCGATAATAGAATCCCCTACAACTACAACTTGCCCATTTACTCCCTCCCCTTGAATGGCCTGCTGAACCATGGTGCCTTGGTCAGCTGACTCATCCTTCCTGCAGCCCTGTTCGCCATCCACACAGGGAGCAAGTGCCTCATACCTGTTGGACAGGGTCAAGGGCTGAGGCTCCTGAGTTCCTGACTGCTGGTTCCCTTTACCTGCCTGACTTGCAGTCACACCCTGCTGTCCCTGGCCACTGGCAGGATTTAAACTACTTACTCTGACAGGTGTGACTGCCTCCTGAAACACAGTGTCCAGGTAGGTGACCCCCTCCCGGATGTGCCTCAGTGTTTGAAGCTCAGACTCCAGCTCATCAACTCTGAGCATAGTGATTGAATACATTGGGAAGTGTGGGGATTGTATACATTGGGAAGCATAGTGATTGAATACATTTGGGAAGGGTAGGGATTGTATATATTGGGAAGGATAGGAATTGTATACATTGGGAAGTGTGGGGATTGTATATATTGGGAATGGTAGTGATTGTATACATTGGGAATTGTGGAGATTGTATACATTGGGAATATGGGGACTGTATACATTGGGACTAATGGGGACTGTACACATTGAGAATAGTGGGGACTGTATACATTGGGAAGGGTAGGGATCGTTTACATTGGGAAGAGTAGGAATTGTATTCATTGGGGATTGTAGGGATTGTATACATTGGGAATAATGGGGACTGTACACATTGGGAATAGTGGGGACTGTATACATTGGGAAGGGTAGGGATCATATACATTGGGAAGAGTAGGGATTGTATTCATTGGGGATTGTAGGGATTGTATACATTGGGAATAGTGGGGACTGTATACATTGGGAATAGTGGGGACTGTATACATTGGGAAGGGTAGGGATTGTATACATTGGGAAGGGTAGGGATTGTATACATTGGGAATTGTGGGGACTGTATACATTTGGGATAGTGGGGACTGTATACATTGGGAAGGGTAGAGATTGTATAGATTGGGAAATATGGGGACTGTATACATTGGGAATAGTGGGGATCGTATACATTGGGAAGGGTAGGGATTGTATACATTGGCAAGGGTCGGGATTGTACACATAGAGAATTGTGGGGAATGTATACATTGGGAATAGTGGGGCTTTTTTCCATTGGGAAGGGTAGGGATTGTGCACATTGGGAATTGTGGGGACTGTATACATTGGGAATAGTGGGAACTGTATACACTGGGAAGGGTAGGGATCATATACATTGGGAAGGGTAGGGATTGTATCCATTGGGAAGGGTAGGGATTGTACACATTGGGAATTGTGGGGACTGTATACATTGTGCTGTAATTGTGTGGGACAGACTAAATGGAGCACAGTCTTTTCCTATTGACCATTGTTCATGCCACTCATGCGCTCAGCCACTAATACAGATTATCAGAAGATTGTGGTGAGTGGGTGATTTCTGTCAAATCTGAGGCTGAGTCTATCACACAAACAGCTTCTGCACATATCCTAGTTGCACAATGTAGCTCAAATTATAGTTTGGCTTTGCCCTATAATAATACATTCCTGGAACAACTGCTTCTGCAAATAGATTGTTCCTCTTTCAGAGTTTATCATGTCTGTTGGATATTGTACTAATAGCACCAACAGTGAGATTACTGAGTACAGGGGACGTACCTGCTGCTCTTTTCATTCATGTGCCAACTATGACTCAGTGGGCATGCCTACACTCCGATTCAGAATGTTCTGGATTCAGATCCCACAAGGACAATAAGTTGAGAGTCTGACCTTGCCTAGCTGGCATTACAAAAGCTGAATTCCTCTTCTACATCCAGGGGCTTACCATTCACCAATAACTTTACTGGACCATTCATATAAATACTGGGGCGACAGGAGCAAGTCAGAGGCTGGGAATTCCACAGTGACTCCTGACTCCCTAACCCTTTCCAGCATGTAATGGAACTCTTCCCACTTACTTGGATGAGTTCAGTTCCCAAAACACTCAAGAAGCTTGACATCATCCAGGAAACAGCAGCGCGCTTGATCAGCAACCCATCCACCACTTTAAATATCCACTCCCTCCACCAACAATGCTTGGTAGCAGCAGTATGTGCTGCAGCAACTCATCAAGGCTCCTTTGACAGCACTTTCCAAACCTGTGACCACTACCCTCTGGAAGGACAAGGCAGCAGTGGCATTGGAATATCCCCAACTTCAAGACCTCCTTCAAATTACTCAGCATCCTGACTTGGGAATATTTCATCCTTCCGTCACTGTCGCTTAGTCAAAATCCTGGAACACCCTCCTGAACAGCACTGTGGATATACCTACACTATAGGGGCCGCAGCGGTTCAAGAAGGCAGCCCACCACCTGAAGGGCAATTAGCGATGGGCAATAAATGCTATTGTTTCCAGCAACACTCAGATCCCATGAGCAAAAGTAAAAATACAATCTCAGTGACTTTAGCACCATTATACAGGCTGAGGGAGTGCTGCTCTCGCCAAGTTGGCACCTTTTGGGATATTAAACCATATCTGCCCCCTTAGGTAGATCTAAAAGATCCCATGGCTCTAATTTGAAGAAGAGTAATAAACAAAGAACAAAGCAAAGTACAGCACAGGAACAGGCCCTTCAGCCCTCCAAGCCCGTGTTGACCATGCTGCCCGACTAAACTACAATCTTCTACACTTCCTGGGTCCGTATCTCTCTATTCCCATCCTATTCATGGATTTGTCAAGATGCCCCTTAAATGTCACTATCGTCCCTGCTTCCACCCCTTCCTCCAGCAGCGAGTTCCAGGCACCCACTATGTAAAAAACGTGCCTCGTATATCTCCTCTAAACCTTGCCCCTCGCACCTTAAACCTATGCCCCCTAGTAATTGACCCCTCTACCCTGGAGAAAAGCCTCTCACTATCCACTCTGTCTGTGCCCCTCATAATTTTGTAGACCTCTATCAGGTCGCCCCTCAACCTCCGTCATTCCAATGAGAACAAACCGAGTTTATTCAACCGCTCCTCATAGCTAATGCCCTCCATACCTGGCAACATCCTGGTAAATCTCTTCTGCACCCTCTCTAAAGCCTCCACATCCTTCTGGTAGTGTGGCGACCAGAATTGAACACTAGACTCCAAGTGTGGCCTAACTAAGGTTCTCTACAGCTGCAACATGACTTGCCAATTCTTATACTCAATGCCCCGGCCAATGAAGGCAAGCATGCCGAATGCCTTCTTGACTACCTTCTCCACCTGTGTTGCACCTTTCAGTGACCTGTGGACCTGTACACCTAGATCTTTCTGACTGTAAATACTCTTGAGGGTTCTACCATTCACTGTATTTTCCCTACCTGCATTAGACCTTCCAAAATGCATTACCTCACATTTGTCCGGATTAAACTCCATCTGCCATCTCTCCGCCCAAGTCTCCAAACGATCTAAATCCTGCTGCATCCTCTGACAGTCCTCATCACTATCCGCAATTCCACCAACCTTTGTGTCGTCTGCAAACTTACTAATCAGACCAGTTACATTTTCCTCCAAATCATTTATATATACTAGAAACAGCAAAGGTCCCAGCACTGATCCCTGTGGAACACCACTGGTCACAGCCCTCCAATTAGAAAAGCATCCTTCCATTGCTACTCTCTGCCTTCTATGACCTAGCCAGTTCTGTATCCACCTTGCCAGCTCACCCCTGATCCCGTGTGACTTCACCTTTTGTACTAGTCTACCATGAGGGACCTTGTCAAAGGCCTTGCTGAAGTCCATATAGACAACATCCACTGCCCCACCTGCATCAATCATCTTAGTGACCTCCTCGAAAAACTCTATCAAGTTAGTGAGACACGACATCCCCTTCACAAAACCATGCTGCCTCTCACTAATACGTCCATTTGCTTCCAAATGGCAGTAGATCCTGTCTCGAAGAATTCTCTCCAGTAATTTCCCTACCACTGAAGTAAGGCTCACCGGCCTGTAGTTCCCTGGATTATCCTTGCTACCCTTCTTAAACAGAGGAACAACATTGGCTATTCTCCAGTCCTCCGGGACATCCCCTGAAGACAGTGAGGATCCAAAGATTTCTGTCAAGGCCTCAGCAATTTCCTCTCCAGCCTCCTTCAGTATTCTGGGGTAGATCCCATCAGGCCCTGGGGACTTATCTACCTTAATATTTTTTAAGACACCCAACACCTCGTCTTTTTGGATCTCAATGTGACCCAGGCTATCTACACCCCCTTCTCCAGACTCAACATCTACCAATTCCTTCTCTTTGGTGAATACTGATGCAAAGTATTCATTTAGTACCTCGCCCATTTCCTCTGGCTCCACACATAGATTCCCTTGCCTATCCTTCAGTGGGCCAACCCTTCCCCTGGCTACCCTCTTGCTTTTTATGTACGTGTAAAAAGCCTTGGGATTTTCCTTAACCCTATTTGCCAATGACTTTTCGTGACCCCTTCTAGCCCTCCTGACTCCTTGCTTAAGTTCCTTCCTCCTTTCCTTATATTCCACGCAGGCTTCGTCTGTTCCCAGCTTTTTAGCCCTGACAAATGCCTCCTTTTTCTTTTTGACGAGGCCTACAATATCTCTCGTTATCCAAGGTTCCCGAAATTTGCCGTATTTATTGTTGCTAATCGTGTTTTTCTTAATTTGGCACTGAAGATGGCGGCCAATATGGTCGCCTTCCTTAATTCTAACTACGTTTTGCTCTAGAGTCGCCAGATATCTCTCGATACCACCACAAGGTTCAAAACCGAATACTGATCAAAGACTCGATACACCAGTTAGTAAGTTCAAACTCAATGCTCATTTATTTACACACAGTCAAATATACTCATGCATAAAACTCTACAAACTAAACTATCACTACTGCTAAAAGCCTATACTTAGCTTCGGGCGCCCACTCAGTCAGAGGAACAATGGCCGTTGTTCGGTTCTGAGGCTGCTGGGGTTGAACTGGTACGGAATAACAGCTAAGGACATCTGTCTCGTAGCGTGCGTTGACCTTGGACTTACTTGTTCTGATGTTGCTGTTGGGCAGGTCTCTCCTTGGTGAGAGCCGGAGCCAAGAGAGCGATTCTCTCCTGGGGGATCTTTCTTATACCCAAAAGGGGCTTTGCGCGCTTTTGGGCGGGCCTTGAACTTGGTCCCAATTAATTGGGCGTTTCCCAATCGTTCTTATCGATTTCCTCCAATAGAGGGGTGGGTGCCCTAATGGCTGAGTGTGTCCTAGGTGGCCGTTGGCCTACTTTGTTCTGGTCTCCTCTGGCGCCGGGGTGTCTGCCTTGGTATCGTTTACTTAAATGTTACTCTTTTGTCCCCGGGGATGGCTCATTAGTATGGTAAGGGTTCTGCAGTTTTGGTCTTGTCTGGGAGCTGCGGCTCCAATCAACAGACAAACCCTGAACCTGCTTGCTTTCTCAGTATTGTCCATTTTCCCTGAAATCTTTGCAAAGTGTCCATTTTGTAATCGGGAAGTGGGCCATCCCAGATGGCTACACACCCTCCTTGTGATCCTCAAGGCGAAGCGTTAAGGGTAACATTACTGCGTCGTCTTCGTTCTCTGACCAAGCGGGGCACCCATAAGCACTTCACGGGCTCTGTACTGCCCTATCCTATGAAACACAATTTTTTACCTAAAATCATTTTAACACCATAAGACCATAAGACATAAGAGTGGAAGTAAGGCCATTCGGCCCATCGAGTCCACTCCACCATTCAATCATGGCTGATTTCAACTCCATTTATCCGCTCTCTCTCCATAGCCCTTAATTCCTCGAGAAATCAAGAATCTATCAACTTCTGTCTTAAACACACTCAACGTCCCAGCCTCCACCGTGTCTGCACGACATTTTACTTACATACATCAGTATAAAACTCTACGGGGCGCTATGTCATTCAGGCATGCATTACAAAATTTTAAAAACTGGAACCTCTAACTGTCCTCAATAAACTATCCTCACTCAAACAATCAACAATAATTCTACAACATTTTAAATGTACTAATAGCAGCAACACAAGTTTCTCTGGCTTAGCATTCAGGCACAGAGGTTTACATTTCTTTATTGAATAAAACACACATAAAGAGAAGCGGATGCACTTTAATTCACTCAAGGGGTTGGGGTGTTTGGTGAAGTCCGAAAATAGGGGACCTAAA
Organism: Scyliorhinus torazame; assembly: GCF_047496885.1. Taxonomy (NCBI): domain Eukaryota; kingdom Metazoa; phylum Chordata; class Chondrichthyes; order Carcharhiniformes; family Scyliorhinidae; genus Scyliorhinus; species Scyliorhinus torazame. The sequence continues at coordinate 173,484,023 of NC_092714.1, read as the reverse complement.
CCTGTATACCGGGGTGCGAGAGCTGTAGTCTCTCCTTCGCCATTTTCTGAGTCTATGTGTCTGCACGACACTGTAGAGTGTCACCAGTACTAAGAGTGATTCTACTGTGTACGATAGTGAATACCAGGTTATGAACTTGTCAAACCAGGCCGAGGTGTCGTTAACTATCTCAGGGTGTAGTGTATGGTAGGGGTGGGAATCATTCACGGCGTGTGTGGTCGGGGTCAGGGGGTAGCGTCCGCGCGCAACTGAAGGGATCCCGCTAAGATCCAGGTGAACATGAAGGTTGTCTTCATCTTTCCGTCTTTCTGTCTTCTTCTTTTTCTTTCTCTGGGGTTCCTGAGGTTCCGGAGTTCTATGGACACAAGCATAATATCTGTTATTATCTTGCTTAAGATCTCGTATGTCTGTCTGTCTGTCCTTTGTTGCCAATTACCCATTATAATTGGTCACCATCTGTGACTCCCTCATTTTTAAAAAAAATGTTAAACCAAATATTTGGGACAAGACATCCGAGAAAAATACTGACATAGTGCGAGCTGTCTCGCAGCCTGTGCGATCTACCATCCTAGTGTAGCATACGGAAGCAACCTAAGGGTCGCCAAAATCAAACAAAAGAATTTTGAACTGAAAGTGCCAAAATGGGGTGCATATGGGCGGGTAAGAAATGGGTGGGATCCCCGGGTAGGACGGTGATCAATGCCTTATGTGCTCTACCCGAGCGTAGCTGACCAGAGGAGGGTCCTCAGGCAGGGCGGGGACCAGTGCCGTTTCTCCACTGCCTGAGCGACCGGCAAGAACGGGTAAGAATGTGGTCGTCGTGGGGGCTGCCTCTCGTGATCGAATCAGGAGAGTAGCTATCAGTGGTATCTGTCGACAAACTAGTTCCTCTGAATGGTTGACTGTGGACAAACTTGTTCCATTAACAGTCATTTGGCGTCAAAAGGCTGGTGGCGTGGGGCCATGAAAAACTTTCAAATTTACAAACAACAAATATGCACATTAAACGAACAAACAGACAACAAACATGGTGCAGGTTCCATCAGAAAGGACACCGTATCTCTCCATCGGTTCCTTTTTTCCATTATCTGGACACCTCATTGCTCAGTAGCGAATAGGGTCGCAAAGGGATTCGTTTGGTGGGAGTCAGACTCGATGTCATCATCTTCTCCCGGCTGCCATACTCTTGACTGGAGTAGTTTGGCTAAAGCTGCTTGGGGCGAATTGGGGTCCATCTCATCATTCCGGATGAGCCTGAATGAATTGTCGCGGTGTCAGAATCATGTGTCGAGGTTGGAGCTGCTAGGTTGTAATCTGTAATCGTCAGGCGGTGGGTCTGGGTCAGGGGCTTTGATGTATGTGATTTTGAAGGGGTCGCTGGAATCATGCTCGGAGTCGCTGGGAGTGGGGCCTGGTGCAGGGGTGTAATCATAACGTGGTGTGCTATGGCTGTCATCAGTGCTGTCGCCATCACTGTCGCTGCTGGTTGAAGGAAGGGAGAGGCGGAGTCGTGCCCCTGGGGCTGGAGTTGAAGATGTATCTGAGGACAGGCTGGACTGACTGGGGGAGGGTAGGAATACGCCATCTGTGGGTGGGGCGTCCTCATCTGCTGCTGCGAGCAAGATGTGGTGTGCATGGTTGTTCTGCGAGCCATAAGCCTTAAGCTGGTTTATGTGAAACCACGCAGACTTGCCATTGGGATATGTGATTTTGTATACCAAGTGGCTTACTTTGTCCGAAATGGAGTACGGTCCGGAAAATTTGGGGGAAAGGAATGAACTGGGGTTGTCTAGGGAAAGCATCACTTGCTGCCCTACTACAAACACGGTGGCATGTACCTTTTTGTCGAAACAAGCCTTGCTTTGTTTCCTCCTGGTCCCAAGTCTCACAGCAGCTGCGAGTTGGGCTGCCTTTATATTCTCAATAAGCTGCTGTACAGCATTTTCATGCGTGAGGGCGGTGACTGTGGGGCTGGCCAAATCCAGTCCTAATAAATACTCTGTCCCTTTCATGGGGCGTCCGGTCATGAGAGTGTGGGGAGTATATCCCGTGGACGTGGATACCGTGTTTCTTCGGAACATTAAAGCAAATGGGAGAACTGAATCCCGGGTGCTGTTGTTCTGTTGTACCATTTTCCTGAGAGTGGCTTTTAAAGTCCTATTCATCCTCTCTACAATGCCGCTTGACTGGGGGTGGTATGCAATGTGAAACTTTTGCCTGATTCCGAAAATTGTGAGGACGTTTCTCATTACTCATCCTGTAAAATGGGAGCCTTGATCGGACTCTATATTGCGTGGGAGGCCCCATCTTGTAAAGATGTGCTGTGTTAGTATTTTAGCTGTTGTCTTGGCCGTATTCGTTCTCGATGGAAATGCTTCCACCAATTTTGTGAAGGTGTCGATGACCACCAACACAAACTTATAACCATTTCTGCAGAGGGGTAAGGGTCCTATGTAGTCTATCTGCAAATTTGTCCAGGGGCCATTAACGGGGCGGGTGTGACTAAGTTGAGCCTTTCTTGCATATCTGTCCGGATTGTTCTGGGCACAGATCAAGCAATTTTCAATGTAGTGAGTAACATCGGCTTTTAAATCAGGCCACCAGCAGAGCAGTCTGAGGTGGGCTAGGGTGGGTTCAATGCCTTGGTGTCCATGATTGTCATGGAACTGACAAATAATCTGGTTCCTGTCCTGGCTGGGAACTACATAAATGCCTTCTTTTAAAATCACACCATCGTGTGTGGTGATTACATTTTTAAACTTGTCGTATGGGGCTGGGAAGGTTCCTTTGAAAACTTCCCTGAGTTTTTCATCTTCCTCCTGGGCCTTTGCTAGATCCTGAATGGTGGTCTGTGAGACCTGAACTGCGTGTACTGGGGTGCTCTCGGGGGGGTTCCAAAAGTAACCATGCCTGGAACCTGCCTTCACTAGGGCGACTGCTTTAATGTTACCAGGGGGAGAAAAACGGTGATGACTGCGAACCTTAATTATGCCATATTTCCTATTTCTGGCTGTCTCAAGGATATGCCGGGGTAATGAGGCTGGGGGTAGGGGCTCTCCGTCAGCGGAAACAAATCCTCTAGTTTTACACAGGGGTGGGAATTCCGTTCAGCAATTACAGACATACAAACTGTCCGAATAGATGTCTGCTGGGGCCGGAAACGAGTCAGGGTGATCTACAATGTAAGCTATGGCTGCCAGTTCTGCTGCCTGCGAGCCTAGATGTTCTGTCAACTTGAGTGCAATCTCATCTAGGGCGCGTCCCTGCGCGTCCTCTACGTAAATGCCACAATCGGTAATTCTCTTTCCATTCAAAACTGTGGAGGAGCCATCCACATAAATTTTCTGGGGTCTGCACGTGTCTGTGGGCTGGGGTTTCTGAGGTGTATTACCTGCTTTCCTGGGAGCTGCCTTAGGTATAAATGGGCCAGTGTTGTGCTTTGTGGTGATGATCTCACACTCATGTGGGGTGCCTGCATATTGCAAATTATCGGCTCGGAAAGTGAGGGTCTTGGTTCTTTTGACTGTAATTTCCCGTCTCTGTAAAGGATGGGTCCAACGGGCTGCGCGGATTTGGCTGACTGTGCAATCTTTAAGTCGACCGTCTAATAATAGCTGTGTTGGGGTGTGTTCTGTGAGGATGGTGATGGTGTTGAGTCCTGTAATGTAGGCGAAGTACTGTACTGCCCAAAAAACTGCGAGCAGGTGCCTTTCGCAGGCAGAAAATCCTTGTTCAACATGACCTAATTGGGGTCCAAATGCACTTTGAAACCCATTCTGGACAGAAAGTAGAAATTGCAATTCTGCAATTTGCTTCCGGCACTTTGTGTGATCTACGGAGCTCTGCCTTTGTTCCATCGTGGAAGTGTGGAGTGCTCGTAGGGGTGCTTTTAAATCACTGCACAGCTTCTGCAATTGCTCTACTTGTTGCTCGGATTCTTGTCTTACCAAAACCGCACGTTACGTGTCCTGGTAGGCCTTACCATATTGGGTCTGAAAACTACTCAAATGGGCGAGACAAGACTGGTGTGCCCTCTTGGCATCATCCACCTCTCTGTCCCTCGCTGCTAACTGTTCTCTCAAATCCTTATTCTCCTTCTCAAACTCGCTCACATCTCCCTCACTATTTCTGTCTCTCTCCTCAATTTCTCTACGGAGCGTCCTAACAACCTCCTCTGTGCCTCGCAATTGTGCCAAGCAGGACACGATTGCCATCGGCTTGCGAGCTTTCCCTAAGCTCTTCTTGTGGATCTCTGACAGGTTCTCCCACCAAGTATGTCCTATACTCCCGGGACCTATTTTGTCATTCGCGCAGAATTCGCTCCAAAGGGGCCATCCTTTCCCTTTGAGGTACTTTCTAATTTCCTCTTCCCATACGGGACACTGTCCTACTCTACTGGTCGCTGCGACCTCGAATTCATGGGGGCTCATAAGGCGTTCCATTGCCTTCATTGCATTTTCTCTATCTGGGTTCTCTACTGACTTTGGAACAGGGGGTGATAAAGTGGTGATGTAAACACGGTACGGCTTACGCTATATTCCAGCCTACAAAACTCCCGACAGTTTTACGCAACAAAATCTCTCAGGTTTACCTTATATCCCTGTTAGTACGCATGCATTAACACACTTCCGAATCTCGGAGGTTTGATCAGTATCGTTCTTACACTTGTGGTTTTTCTGTTTCTAATTGGATTCCAATTCAAATTTGGGTTCTCTTGGAGTGATTAGGCCACTTCTAAGTCGAGTCAGATGTTGCCAGTAAATGTTGCTAATTGTGTTTCTCTTAATTTGGCTCTGAAGATGGCGGCCAATATGGTCGCCTTCCTTAATTCTAATTACGTTTTGCTCTAGGGTCGCCAGGTATCTCTCGATACCACCACAAGGTTCAAAACCGAATACTGATCAAAGACTCGGTACACCAGTTAGTAAGTTCAAACTCAATGCTCATTTATTCACACACACAGTTCATTATACTCATGCATAAAACTCTACAGACTAAACTATCACTACTGCTAAAGCCTATACTTAGCTTCGGGCGCCCACTCAGTCAGAGGAACAATGGCCGTTGTGCGGCCTGAGGCTGCTGGGGTTGAACTGGTATGGGATAACAGCGAGGAGCGTCTGTCTCGTAGCGTGCATTGACCTTGGACTTACTTGTTCTGATGTTGCTGTTGGGCAGGTCTCTCCTTGGTGAGAGCCGGAGCCAAGAGAGCGATTCTCTCTTGGGGGATCCTTCTTATACCCAAAAGGGAATGGAGAGTCCAGCCATATGCTCTCCCGCTGGAGCTGAAGTGCATCAGTTCTATGATTCCCTTGCAGTCGCAAAGCGGGATGCAATTCAGTGCTCCACGTCATGCAAATTTATGCATGGCATGGAATACGAGGGATTCCTGGAGGAATCCCGACATCAGGCCATAATCTTGAGTGGGCGGCCTAATAGCTGAGTCCCAAGGCCGGCCACCCAACACCCTGCACCTCAAATTGGTACCAGACCACTCCCCCCACTCCCCCCCCCCAGACCACAGGTTGGCCCCACCCCCCCGTATGCAAATCGACCTTGACCCCCCGCCGCCTGGCAGCCCCCACCCCCGGATTACATGGGTTCCCCCCACCCCCAAACATGGAGCAGACTTGACATGCCACCCCAGAGACCCTATTGGAGGAGGACCCCCCCCCCCCCACTCCGGGAGTCCTGTAATCAGGGGCTGCCCACAAGGACCCCTGTAATAGGGTGAACCTCCCAGGGACCACTGTAATAGGGGGACTGCCCATCGGGACTGCCTAAAGGAACCCCCTCCACAAATGCCCTGTGGCAGACAGCATGGAGAGTCCTCTGTAGTTATCACAATTGGACTTGTCTCTCACTTCTTGAAGGTATATCATGATCGATGCATGTCTGAGATCCCCTAACATTAATCCCTCTTTCCAGATGAGTGATAGGTGGTTGTGCAGTCATGCCAGGTATGTATCTCCATCATCTTTCAGGTATTTTGGCAGGGATTCTATCTGCTCCAGAGAATTTGTTGGTTTCCTGTTGAATGGCTTGTTGAACTTTGACCTGGACTGAGGCGGTACTGAGACTGAGCTGGATGAGGTATTGAACAATGGAGCTGAGGGCATTCAGTGTGAGCCTTGGTTGAGGAGTTCTTCAGAATGTTCTTCCCATTGACTGACTTCCTGTCCTTGATGAACCGTGCTTGGGACCATGAATCACCTTGACAACAAACCAAGCATGTCCTTGGTGTCTGCAAGTTGTTGGATCTCTCATGCTCTTTCTGTCCGCCAATTGCTCTTTATTGTCCTGTTGCCTTCCGACCGACACCTGTAGGAATGCTGCCTTCTTGTTGAGGTGGGCTGAAGTTTCCAGTTAGCAACATCTTTGTTCTTCCAGTCGATTCGGCCCTCTATCTCTTGATTGTTTCATCAAACCAGCCTCCAATATGTCATCTCAGCCTTTGGCCAACTGAGGAAAAGATTATTTCGTAGAATCATAGAATTACAACACAGAAGGAGACCATTCAGCCCATCTTGTTCATGCCTGCCCGAGGGCACCCAGGTGCCCTTTCTAATCCCACCTTCCTGCACCCGGTCCATAGCCCTGTAGCTTACAGCACTTAAGATGCAGATCCAGGTACTTTTTAAAAGAGTTTAGGGTCTCTGCCTCCACCATCAACTCAGGCAGCGAATTCCAGATTCCCACTACCCTCTGTGTAAAAAAGTTCATCCTCATTCCCCTCGACTCCTACTGCCTCTTTTCTTGAATCTATGTCCCCTGATTCTAGAATTCTCTGCCAAGGGAAACAATTCTATCCTGTCCACTTTTCGCCTCATTACTTGAGGACCAGGAACTCAAACCCAAGACGAAAGTCATGGTTAACTGGGTAGCAGTGATCCCCATGCTCCTGTATGTCTCAGTCACTTGGACAACCTACAAAAGGCACCTCAAAGCACTGGAGAAATACCGCCAGGTGCTCCTCTGGGAGATTTTCCAAATCCAGTGGTGGGAAAGTCTGTCCAACAACAGTGTCTTCTCCCAAACTAACTTACCAAGTATCGAGATGCTAATCCTTCAAAACCAGCACCACTGGGCACGACATGTCGTTCCTATACCTGACGGTGGACATTCACAGCAACATGACAGTAGACTCCTAGGAGCACAGGAGAAACACTTTAGGGATGTCCTGAACGCATCCCTGAAGATGCCAAACATCTTTGAGTCATATGGCAGTCCCTGGTTTATGACTGACCAAAATGGAGAAGGTTCACCACTTGGGAAGGCAGCAAACTCATCGAGAGACATTGTTGGGAACGTGCAGAGGTGAAGTCGAGGCTTTGGAGAGGGCATTCAAACACAGGTGTCAGCTGTGCCACACATGGCAGAATCTGCCAATCGCAATGATTAGCCATCTCAAAACCCACCGAACCAGAGTGAAGTCATCCTGATTCCTGGGGAATGCCTAAGTCTTCAGAAGTACTTAGTTGTAAGGCATTTTGGGACAACCTGCAGTGTTTGCTTCGGACACTGGGAAGAACTCTCCTCTTCTTGTTCTGATAAAAATGAATTTGACAACTTGACGATTGCCAGGTTCGCTGGTTTGACAGTGCTCACTCATTGATCACCACCTCATCGCCATGCCTGTCACTTTGTGTGATGGATGGTGTGAAGCCTGCAAACAAGGCATCTGTTAATGAACCAGACACAAAAACTTCTTCCTGTTCTTATAACTGGCAGCTGCTATCGGAATGAAGTGGGAGCAACCGAGATGTATTATCTGGGGGATTACTGTCAAGTGGAAGATAAAGCAGAACCAGACTTTACTAATCAGATTAAATCAATCGTGATAAATTAGTCTAATTAGTTGCTAAATTCTCAACAACACAGGTTTCTTTCTCCATTAATCTTGGTGGTCAGAAACTCAATTAGAGCAGTGCATCTCACAGCTCTGATTGAAGGTGCTCTTCGCTCTCCTCCTTGTCTCAGATCACAAGACACAACCCAGTCTTTCCACTGCGGATGCACTTTTCAGACACAACCCCTTTTTGATGTGGACAGGGCGCTGGCCACAGTTGGGGTGTGGATTGATCTGGTGGCGGAGGTGGGTGGAATGGGGGGCGCGGGGGGGGGGGGGGGGGGGCCGGGGGGGGGGGGGCGGCGGGGGGGGCGGGGGGGGGCGCGGGGGGGGGCGCGGGGGGGGGCGCGGGGGGGGCGGGGGGGGGCGGTAATCCTATTGGATACAAGTATTCTGCTGGATGTCAACATTCTCAAGCAGTATGATTCAGTGACCGTGTTACACCCGGGTGTGGATCCACTCACGACAGGTGAATTGCGGGAGAGGTCACAATTGGGATTCACGCCTGGCGTGAACTATTTTGCGATTCACCCGGCCTGCTCCTGATGGCAAGTTCCAGAACTCGCCCAAAGATGGCGAGAACATCATTAACCCTAGTTTGCATTCATTTCAATCTCATTAACAAGATTGCAGACGAATGCAGCGGCCTCCCGGGAATTACCCGACTCCCCAACGGGAAGTCACCCAGGCATTATACAGTACTCCTTTTCAAAAACGGGAACCTGGTACCATGACTACTGAGGGGAAGTGAGGGGGTGAGTAGCCATTTCCATTTTCCGGCATACACCAAGGGCACTGAGAGAAGGTGAAGAAGTTATGGTAAAGATGGGGGAGGTTTGGGGGATTTGAGGGTCATGGGGTGGAAGCCTGAACTGATTGTTGGTCTCTATCCTTCTCCAATTCCTTCTAGATATAACAGTGTTTGCTGGTGTTGATCCTGCGGAAGCTGCCCTCACGTTGCTTGTGGCAGCCGAGGTAGGCAGAAACTGGAAACAGCAGAAATGCCAACACAGGCTGGAGGCGGCAGCACGTGTGAAGGGGGCCACCATACTCTGACGTTCCGGCCTCCCATCAGGCTGAGGAGGGACCCAGAAGGGAAAGCCAGTGATGGCCCAAGGTGTACAGACACCATTGGCCCTTCCATGAGCTGACGGACAGCATATGCTTCAGAAGACTGTGTCTCGTCAGAGGGACAGTGCGGCACCTTTGCCACGACCTCCCAGATACGTGTGAGGAGGAGGACACCTGCTCCCAGTGACATTTATGCCACCGGGTCATGCCAGGGCTTGGGCGGGGACCTGTGTGTTATATTACAGTCAACCACCCACAAGCGCACCTGGGAGGTGACAAATGCTCAGTATGTCTGGGCATCAGACTGTATCATCTTCATGCTGGTAAAGGCCCACCAAAATGCCAGGCTGCAGGATTCGCCATCATCGTCGAGATACTCCAGGTCCAGGGGGTGATCTATGGCACGTATGTCAAGCACCGGGACATCAGGGAGCACCCTATATTGACAGGATACGGTTCCACTCCCTGAATGTCCAGATTGTGTGTGACCACCACCTCAAAATCATGCATGTGTGTGCCCACTTCCCTGGGACTGTGCATGACAGCTACATCCTGGGACCCTTGAGGACCACTCCAGGATGATGGGTCGGCACTTGGGGGACAAGGAATACCCGCTGAGGACATGACTGATGACACCGGTGCGGAGTCCGGAGACTGAGGAGGAGACCCGATACAATGAGACCCTGCAATTCTGCAGCCCATACTGCCATTGAGCAGTGCATCTGGCTGCTGAAATATGGTTCCGATGACTGGACTGCTCTGGTGATGCCCTGTAGTAGACCCCCCAGAGGATCTCCTGCTTTGTGGTGGTATGCTGTGCCCACCAAAATCTGGCCCAGCAGTGGGGCGACATGCTGGAAGAGGAGGTTGAGGACGAGGAGGCAGAGGGACATGCATCTCCGATGATCTCCTCAGAGGTGGTCTCTTGGGTAGCGGGGGGAGGGGGGGGGGGGGGGCACAGCTCCGAATGGCCCGGTCTCATCAGATGGTGATCCTGCGACAGAATGGACATGTGGTCAGTGAGAGGGAAGGATAGTTTTGTGAGACATCAACAACTCACTTGAGACAAGTCACCTGATGAATTAACAGTGGATCCTTACTCCTCTGGCGCAGGCCGACCATGCTGTCAGTCACTGCTCTCTCTTCGGGCCTGCAGGGCCAGTTCCTCATTGGGGGTGAGGACTCGGATCTCTGGGACTCCTTCCCCCATTGTCGCCCTTTCCCTCTTATTATGAACTACCTTCTGCTGCGGGGACAAAGAGGGGACATTGTGAACTGCATGCTTGATGGGTCGGGGTGTGTGGGGTCTATAATAGGTGGCATGTGTGGGCACCGTACCAGGACATGAAAGGGTTGTGCTGGTGGGAGGGGTTCTGAGGAACAAGCGTGAAGATTTGCTGTTGGGAAGGTACGAGCTGTCAGCCAGTGGATTGCGGGGGGGGTGTTGGAAACTTGAGGGGTGGCAGGCGGAACCGATGCCAGGATTGAGGTGATAACTTACCCTTGCTCGTTGGAGATTGTTGTTCTTCTTCCAACATTGTACGGCGGACCTCCTGGTCATGCTGCCCGCACTGGCAGCCACTGCCACTGCCTCCCAGGCGGCATTGCTGATCCTGCTGCTGGTCCTCCAACCCCTTGGGTGCCCACCTCTCATTGATGGCATTGAGGAGCCTGGCCAGGTTGGCATCGCCAAAGCGAGGAACAGGTCTGCCTGTTGCCGTGCTTGAGTGTTGACTGGGAGTGGTGAGGATTTGTTTAAAATCATCTGCCCCTTGTTAGCGGCGAGAAGCTGAGGCATGAGTCAGGCGAATCAGACAGCAAGGGAGCTCCAGTAATATCAATAATCTCCTGGGGGCTCATTTTTGGGGCTGAGTGTGGTTGAATACAGTCCGTGATCTCGCCAGTGCAGCTGATGCAAACCACTGCGCCAAACTCACCCAAAATGACATTTCGAAATTTTTGCGCTGAATCGCGTCCCAGGGCTCAACAGAAATGCTGTGATGTGAATGAGGATGAGAATTCGGCCCTGTTATAACGTGGTCCACGGGAATAGAGTTCAAAGCCCCATTAGGTGAGAGCGCATGATAACAACATCCTTTCAAAAATACCAAGCCAGTGGCCAGCTGTACAGAATGTTTTAATTCAATGGCTTCCCCTGTCTTTACCTTCCCTTTCTTACCCCTCAAATCACATTATACTTATGATGTATTGTACAAATTGAACTTGAAACTTCGGCTAGCCAATCACAGATTGGTTTGTGTTATGAGCAGTTGGATTCTGCTAATTTTGTCAGTTAGTTGAACTGTTACACTGTTAGTGGTTAACACTGACTGATTTTTAATTTCTCTGTTTAATCTTTTAAATTAAGAATAAGAAAATAAGAGATAAGAATTCTACTGTCGGTACGGGTACCATGGAGACGGATCACAGTTCATCACAGCTGGCGGTGTGGTGGTAATGCCAGAGGCCTGGCTAATGCAGCTGGTGGGACTGGATTTCAGTCAATCAATCTGACATATAAAGTTAGTCTCAGTAAATTGCCATCAAAACCCACCTGCTTCATTCATGCCCTTTATGGAAGGAAATCTGCCGTCCTTACCGGCCTGACCGATATGTGATTCCAGATCCATTACAATGTGGTTGACTCTTAACTTTCACTCTGCAATGGCCTAGAAAACCATTCAGTTCAAGGGAAATTAGGGATAGGCAGCAAATGCTAGGCTTGCCAGTGATATCTCCATCTCATGAAGGAATAGATCATAAAACGTAGGAGCAGAAGTAGGCCTTTCGGCCCATTGAGTCTACTCGACCATTCAATGAGATCATGACTGGTCTGATATGATAATCCTCAACTCTACTTTCCCGTCTTATCCCCATAACCATTGATTCCCTTACTGATTAAAAATCTGTCTATCTCAGCCTTGAACACACTTAACCTAACCTCTACAGCTCTCTGCATTCAAGAATTCCACAGATTCACGACCATCTGAGACAGAGTCGATTCAGAAAGAATGTTCCTGCTGGTGGGGGAGACCAGAACTAGTGGTCATAGTTTGAGGATAAGGGGTAAATCTTTTAGGACTGAGGTGAGGAGAAATTTCTTCATCCAGAGAGTGGTGAATCTGTGGAATTCACTACCACAGAAAGTAGTTGAGGCAAAGATGTTGTGTAATTTCAAGAAGGAATTAGATATAGCTCTTGGAGCTAAAGGGATCAAGGGATATGGGGGAGGCGAGATCAGGGTATTGAACATGATGATCAGCCATGATCATAATAAATGGCAGAGCAGGCTCGAAGGGCCGAATGGCATCCTCCTGCTTCTATTTTCTATGTATGTTTCTATATATGAGAGAAGAAATTCCTCCTTATCTCTGTCTGAAATGGGCAACCCATTACTCTGAGATTGAGCCTTCTGATCCTAGACTCACCCACATGAGGAAACAACCTCTCAGCTTCTATCTAATCAAGTCACCTGAAGATCGTATGCGAGAAATCTTCTGACTGTTCACGTCAGCTGGATCTTCCAGTCCCTCCGAAGATACACCCCCACCACCGGTTTCCCTTGGCATGGCGTGGATTCAATGGGAAAATCCATTGACAGTGGGGGGACCAAGGGTGGTGTGGTGGCGGAGTGGTTAGCACTGCTGCCGCACGGCACAGAGGACCCAGGTTCGATCCCGGCCCCGGTGGAGTTTACACATTCTCCCCGTGTCTGCGTGGGTCTCACCCCCACAGCCCAAAGATGTGCAGGGCAGGTGGATTGGCCACGCCAAATTGGATTTTTTCTTTTAAGGACCAGAAGATCCTGCCGAGGCCAATGGCGGGCCATCTCCTGCGACTGAGGAATACACCATGGGAAGGCCAGGAAATCCCACACTCTATGTCTCAATAAGGTCACCTCTCATTCTTTTAAACTCCAATGAGTACAGGCCCAATCTACTTAACCTCTCCTCATAAGAAAATCCCTCCATACACAGGATCAATCTCGTGAACCTTCTTTCGATTGCCTCCAATGCCAGTATATCTTTCCTTGGATAAGGGGACCAAACTGTTCCCAGTATTCCTGCTGTGGTCTAACTAGTGTCTTGTATAGTTTTAGCAAGAATTTCCTATTTTTATACCCCGTTCCCTTTGAAATAAAGGGCAACATTCCATTTGCCGTCTATATCTACTCCGTTCCAGCTGTTCCACCCCTTTTATACAGTGTATAATCCAACTCATTTCTCCCTCTCTTCAACTCTGAAAACGTCATACGGACTCAAAGGTCACACAGACTCGGGCGGCACGGTAGCACAGTGGTTAGCCCTGTTGCTTCACAGCGCAAGGGTCCAGGCTCGATTCCCAGCTTGGGTCACTGTCTGTGTGGAGTCTGCAAGTTCTTCCCGTGTCTGCGTGGGTTTCCTCCCACAAGTCCTTGTTAGGTGAATTGGACATTCTGAATTCTTCCTCAGTGTACCCAAACAGGTGCCAGAGTGTGGCAACTAGGGGATTTTCATTGCAGTGATGTGGAGATGCCGGCGTTGGACTGGGATGAGCACAGTAAGAAGTCTTACAACACCAGGTTAAAGTCCAACAGGTTTGTTTCAAATCACTAGCTTTCGGAACACTGCTCATTCCCCAGGTGAATGAAGAGGTGGGTTCCACAAACACATATATAGACAAAGTCAAAGATGCAAGACAATACTTTGAATGCGAGTCTTTGCAGGTAATTAAGCCTACAGGTCCAAACGGAGGAACTGGAGAGAGGGATAATCACAAGATAAAGAGGTATGAATTGTCTCAAACCAGGGCAGTTGGTAGGTTTTCGCCAACCCAGGCCAGATGGTGGGGGGTGGATGTAATGCGACATGAATCCAAGGTCCCGGTTGAGGCCGTTCTCATGTGTGCGGAATTTGGCTATGATTTTCTGCTCGCTGATTCTGCCACCTTGGAGAACGCTTACCCGAAGATCAGAGGCTGAATGCCCTTGACTGCTGAAGTGTTCCCCTTATTGATGTCATTGTGTCGTCGTTTCAGTGATTCTTCACTGTGGGTCCAAAGGAAAAAAATGGCATCGATGTATCTGGTGTATAAAGTCGGTTGAAGGTCCTGTGCAGTGAGGAGGTCTTGTTCAAACTTGTGCATGAAGATGTTGGCATATTGAGGTGCGAATTTGGTCCCCATGGCTGTTCCGTGTGTCTGAATGAAGAACTTGTTGTCGAAGGTGAAGATGCTGTGATCCAGAATGAAGCTGATGAGTTGCAGAATTGCGTCTGGAGATTGGCAGTTGTCGGTGTTGAGTACTGAGGCTGTTGCAGCAATGCCGTCGTCATGGGGGATGCTGGTGTAGAGTGCCGAGACATCCATTGTGACAAGGAACGTTCCTGGTTCAACTGGTCCATGGGTGCTGAGTTTCTGTAAGACATCCGTCGTATCGCGGCAGAAGTTGGGCGTTGCTTGTACGATGGGTTTCAAGATGCCATCGATGTAGCCAGAAAGGTTCTCACACAGGGTCCCATTGCCTGATACGATAGGACAGCCTGGTGTGTTGGCCTTGTGTATTTTCGGGAGGCAGTAGAGATCTCCAACGCAGGGAATATGTGGGATGAGAGCACATAGGGTGCTCTGAAGGTCTGGATCCAAGGTCTCGATCAGTCTGTTGAGTTGGCGGGTGTGTTCCTTGGTCGGATTTGCGGGTAACTGTCTGTCGTGTTCCTGGTTGTTAAGTTGTTGGTACACTTCTTTGCAGTAGTCCGTTCTGTTCAATGTGGTGGTGTCCCCTCCTTTGTCTGCTGGTTTGATGACGATGTTGCGGTTGGTTTTGAGAGCGCGGATGGCGTTTCATTGTGCTTGGGTGACGTTCGGGGCTGTCTTGTGAATGCGACTGATGAATCTGGCATTGACTCGATTCCTGACGGCTTGAGCAGACATGTCGAGTCCAGGGCAGCGGCCTTCCGGAGGGGTCCAATTCGACTCTTTCTTCTTCGGTTGCTGCACCGCAGATCTCTCGGTCTGCTGTTCCGGTTCATTGGTTGTCTCATTGGGTTGCTGACCGAGAGATCTGCATTACATAGCGATTAAGTTCATGTTGAGAAGGCTCATGCATGGGCTTCCCATCCCATCATCAATTGAGGCCCTTGTAGCAAATTAATATCCAATTAGAGGCCTCATCCCACCGCTCGTAATAACCCAGTGGTGGGCGGGGGGCTCACTGCAAACACTGGAAAGTTTGCTTGTTGGCTCTCGGGGTGGAGTGGGTGTCTCCCATTCAAAGGCTCAAGTGCCTGATTGAGTGACCCGACATTGAGAAAGGGGGGGGGCCTACTAAAAGCAACTTCCTGTCCTTGCTATTGACTCCCCGATACTCTCTCATGGCCTCCACTCCGGAAATCCCCTCCCACTATCACTCACTTCTGGATACCAGCAGTAGCTGCCACCACCTCGAGGGAACTGCTGTTTAAAAGAACCAATGCCTCTGTTTGGCAGCTCTCGGTAGGCAGTCCATCCTGGGGTCCTGATCCTGGGGTCAGGCCCACCAATGCCCAGTTAAGTGCCTGATTGATATGTATGAATAGCATGCTGTCCTTGAAAGAGGTGACACATGGGGTCTTGCCAAATCTCCTGCCAGCGGCTGGGTCCATAAGACCATAAGACATAGCAACAGAATTAGGGCATTCAGCCCATCGAGTCTGTTCCGCCATTTGATCATGACTGATATGTTTCTCATCCTCATTCTTCTGTCTTGCAGCACGGTAGCATTGTGGGGGCAGCACGGTAGCATTGTGGATAGCATAATTGCTTCACAGCTCCAGGGTCCCAAGTTCGATTCCGGCTTGGGTCACTGTCTGTGCGGAGTCTGCACATCCACCCCGTGTGTGCGTGGGTTTCCTCCGGGTGCTCCGGTTTCCTCCCACAGTCCAAAGATGTGCAGGTTAGGTGGATTGGCCATGATAAATTGCCCTTAGTGTCCAGAATTACCCTTAGTGTTGGGTGGGGTTACTGGGTTATGGGGATCGGGTGGAGGTGTTGACCTTGTGTAGGGCGTTCTTTCCAAGAGCCGATGCAGTCTCGATGGGCCGAATGGCCTCCTTCTGCACTGTAAATTCTATGTATGTATGTCTTCTCTCCATAATCATTGGTCCCCTTATTAATCAAGAACCTATCTATCTCTGTCTTAAAGACACTCAGTGATTTGGCCTCCACAGCCTTCTCTGATAATGAATTCCACAGATTAACCATCCTCTGGCTGAGAAATCTGTCCCCATCTCGGTTTTAAAGGATTGTCCCTTCAGTCTGAGGCTGTACCCTTGGGTTCTAGTCTCTCTTAATAGTGGAAACATCCTCGCCATGACCACTCTATCTAGGCCTCTCAGTATTGTATAAGTTTCAAGAAGATCCCCCCTTATCCTTTGAAACGACTTTGAGTACAGACCCAGAGTCCTCAACCGCTTCTCATATGACAAGTCCTTTATTCCAGGGATCATTCTTGTGAACCTCCTCTGAACCCTTTCCAAGGCCAGCACATCCTTCCTTAGATATGGGGCCCACAAATGCTCACATTACTCCAAATGGGGTCAGATCAGAGCCTTTTACAGCTTCATCAGTACATCCCCGCTCTTGTATTCTAGCACTCTTGACGTGAATGCCAACATTGCATTTCATAATAATAATTGCTTATTGTCACAAGTAGGCTTCAATGAAGTTACTTTGAAAAGCCCCTAGTCGCCACATTCTGGCACCTATTCGGGGAGTCCGGCACGGGAATTGAACCCGCGCAGCTGGCCTTGTTCCGCATTACAAGCCAACTGAACCTGCATGTTAATCTTAAGAGAATCTTGAACTCGAACTCGGACTGTATAGAACCTTAGTTAGGCCACACTTGGAGTACCTGTATAGAACTTTAGTTAGGCCACACTTGGAGTATCTGTATAGGACCTTAGTTAGGCCACACTTAGAGTACCTGTATAGAACCTTAGTTAGGCCACACTTGGAGTATAGTGTTCAATTCTGGTCGCCACACTACCAGAAGGATGTGGAGGCTTTAGAGAGGGTGCAGAAGAGATTTACCAGGATGTTGCCTGGTATGGAGGGCATTAGCTATGAGGAGCGGTTGAATAAACTCGGTTTGTTCTCACTGGAACGAAGGAGGTTGAGGAGAGACCTGATAGAGGTATACAAAATTATGAGGGGCATAGACAGAGTGGATAGTCAGAGGCTTTTCCCCAGGGTAGAGGGGTCAATTACTAGGGGGCATAGGTTTAAGGTGCGAGGGGCAAGGTTTAGAGGAGATGTACGAGGCAAGTTTTTTACACAGAGGGTAGTGGGTGCCTGGAACTCGCTGCCGGAGGAGGTGGTGGAAGCAGGGACGATAGTGACATTTAAGGGGCATTTTGACAAATACATGAAAAGGATGGGAATAGAGGGATATGGACCCAGGAAGTGTAGAAGATTGTAGTTTAGTCGGGCAGCATGGTTGGCACGGGCTTGGAGGGCCGAAGGGCCTGTTCCTGTGCTGTACTTTTCTTTGTTCTTTGTTTGTTGACTCCTAAGTCTCTTTGTGCTTCAGATTTCCAAAGCCTTTCCCCATTTAGAAAATAGCCTCTATTCTGCCAACCAAAGTGTATAACCTTGCACTTGTCCACATTGTATTCCATCTGCCACTCTCCTCACCTATCCAAGTCCTTCTGCAGCCTCCCCATTTCCTCAGCACTACCTGCTCCTCTACATATTTTTGTATCATCTGCAAACTTAACATAAATGCCCTCAGTTCCTTCTTCCAGATCCGTCACCTGCACAGGATTCTGCCCAAAGAATCGAGTGGCTGTTAAATAATTTGGATTTATAAAGCACATTTCATGTCTTCAGGGCAGACCACAATATTTTACAGTCTATGAAGTACTTTTGTAGTGTAGTCATTCTTGTAATGTGGGAAGAACAGCAGCCAATTTGTGCACAGCAAGCTCCCACAAACAACAATGAGATCATGGTCAAATAGCCAGTATTACCAAAGATTAAGGGATAAAAATTAATATAGAGAAGGACTGCTCTTTTTTCAAATAGTGTCACCTCCACCTGAGATAGCAGAATCTGTTTGACACACTGTTTGATCCTAGAATCATCTAGAACAGAAGAGGGCCTATCAGCCCTTCTTGCCTGTAGTAGCTTTTTCAAAAAGCTATCCGATGATTCCCCTTTGCACAGCCCTTTCCACAGAGCCGTGCACCTTTTTCCTTTTGAATGTTAACATTGAATCTGCTTCCACCACCTCCTCAGACAGGTGCTTTCCACATCATAACAAGAGGTTGTGTAAACCAAATTCTCTTCATCTTCCCTGTGGCTCTTTAGTCACTGTTCCCTTTCAATCTGTTTCCTCTGGTTACTGACCCTCCTGCCACTGCAAACATTTTTCCTTTGTTACTCTATCAAAGCCCTCCAAGATTTTCTATTAAATTCCCCTTAATATTCTCTGCTCTGAGTAAAATGACCCCATAGCCGAGAAAGACCAGCTCCTCGGACAGTGGGGAGCCGGTTTGGGTGCAGGTTAATCAGTGGCATAGACCATTCGGGTGAAATGACTGTGAGTGAAGTGTGAGTTCTGTGCTCTCTTTGGCTTTGTTGAGTTCTGCAGCCTCTTATCCTCTGTCAGTCATCGTTGTACAAATTCACAAGAAGCCAAATGTTTGATCGACATGGCCAACTCGCAGCAACACGTGGGTCAGCATTTGTTGGCCCACAGCCTTTGTTCTGCTTTTAGATAAAGCTGCACGATGTACAACATTGGAATCAGTGTGAACCTGAAATCACTTCCATCGCTCAGTGACAGAGAGGGACTCTTATTTTGTAACGTGCCTCCGTGAAACACCTTGCAGTTTTGTACTGGGAGAGGGCTCACAGCAGGGCAGACCATTGGGTAATGGGGAGGGAGTTATATAAAGAGGAACTAATTGGATAAAGGAGAGAGAGTTGGGCAAAGGGGAGAGAGTTCTTTGAAGGGCAGATGGATCCATCCATCAAAACCAGGAACGCAAGGTCCCTATTGTGGCTTGAAGGGGACGCACTGATTTTTGCTAATATCTACTTGAAAGTAATTATAGCTTTTGTGAAGGTTGCAATAATGTTTACCCACATAATTATGCTGATATTCAGTCCTTGTATTTCAGCGTAAGCAGAGACAACACCTTGTTAGACATAGACATAGACATAGAACATACAGTGCAGAAGGAGGCCATTCAGCCCATCGAGTCTGCACCGACCCACTTAAACCCTCACTTCCACCCTATCCCCACAACCCAATAACCCCTCCTAACCTTTTTGGACACTAAGGGCAATTTACCATGGCCAATCCACCTAACACCTTTGGACTGTGGGAGGAAACCGGAGCACCCGGAGGAAACCCACGCAGACGCGGGGAGAACATGCAGACTCTGTACAGACAGTGGCCCAGCAGGGAATCGAACCTGGGACCCTGGCACTGTGGAGCCACAGGGCTATCCACTTCTGCTACCATGCTGCTTCTGTTATTCCAGAAGACATTGCTGATTCATTTCCTGTTAGTTTTTCAATCCATAATTCTATATATGGTTAATAATGACTGAGTGACATTAACTATAATAATAATAATAATCTTTATTAGTGTAACAAGTAGGCTTACATTAACACTGCAATGAAGTTACTGTGAAAATCTCCTAGTCGCCACTTCGGGTACACTGAGGGAGAATTCAGAATGTCCAATTCACCTAACAAGCACATCTTTCAGCACTTGTGGGAGGAAACCGGAGCATCCGGAGGAAACCTACGCAGACACGGGGAGAATGTGCAGACTCCACACAGACAGTGACCCAAGCCAGGAATTGAAAACGGTCCCCTGGCACTGTGAAGCAACAGTGCTAACCACTGTGCTACTATGCCGTCCACAGGAAAGCTATTAGGGCTCTAAGTGAGAATTATTGCAGTGTATAGCTCCTATGCAATAATGTGAAGCTCCTATGCTACCTGTGTGTAAAATGTAACTGACGAGATGAGAACCATAGAATTCCTACAGTGCAGAAAGAGGCCATTCGGCCCATCAAGTCTGCACCGACCCTCTGAAAGAGCACCCTACCTAGGCCCACTCCCCCCCTATCCCCGTAACCTGCAAATCTTTGGACTTGGAGAAACCAGAGAACCTGGTGGAAACCCACGCAGACAAGGGGAGAAAGTGCAAACTCCACACAGACAGTCACCCGAGGCCGGAATTGAACCCGGGTCCCAGGTGCTGTGAGGCAGCAGTGCTAACCACTGTGCCACCGTGCCGGCCTGGCTGAGATCCTGAGAAGAATCTGTGGAAATGCTTTCCATTGTCAGTCATGCTTAATTACCCTGCAATATTGCAGCCCTCTTTCGATAGGAACCTATAGCGATGTCTTAAATAGGTCCGATTATTGATAATCTATCACAATTGGTCCACCAGTGTTGCCGCCAAAATCAAGTGGGTTTGTGTGTGGAACTTACAGCACACCTTACATTACAGTGACTAGGAAACAAACAACAGCTCAGCATGGAATCAGGGGCAAAGTTGTGCTATCTGCATCCAGACGTCACCATGGGGATAGCCCTGTCAGTGGCTGTCATTCTCTTCCTCCAGTTAATTTTGGCACCATCCTGCTCTAGGTTCCCATCAGGAACACCTTCATTAACAGCCGCTCTGTGTGTGTGATAGACATATATAAAACTGATTAACAGCTTAAACGGCTAATATCTCAACTTCCCCAGTGACAGCCTGACGTGCAACTGTGCAATTTCGTATCACACTCCCAATGACTTCGGAAACCCTCTCCATCTGATTCAACCTTGATGTATGACTGTTGGTGTGAGGCTGAGATTTATTGCCCATCCCTAATTGCCCTTGCGAAGGTGGTGGTGAGCTGCTTTCTTGAACTGCTGCAGTCCATGTGGTGTAGGTGCACCCACAGTGCTGTTAGGGAGGGAGTTCCAGGATTTAGACTCAGTGGTGATGAAGGAAAGGCGATAGGTTTCCAAGGCAGGATGGTGGGTGACTTGGGCTTAAGGCACTCTGCATTTGCCTTCCAACAAACATCATTGAATTGCATAGAATTTAGCACACAGAAACACGCCATTCAGCCCATCTTATTGGTGCTGGTGTTAATAATTAACATCTATTTCCTTCACCATTCTTGTAGCAAATGAAAAGTATCATCTTCACATTTTTTACCATTTCATTAGTTCCAAATTCTAGGTGGTAGAAGTGACGAGTTTGGAAGGTGCTGGGATGACCAAGGACAGAGCAGTCACCGCAGAGGTGAGGATCCACCGGCCCCCACCCAGATGACCTGTCTCAAGTGAGATATGCTTGCCAGGCAGGTCTGCTGTATCCGAGGACCCAGCCGGGTCACAGGTCGATGCTGAGCCTATGGACAAGGTTATCCCGCAGTTGATGCAGATGCTGTGTGTGTGGCCTTGAGATTCAGAGGAGGATGTCAGCAACACTCCAGCGGGTCCACAGCCGATTGGAGGAGTCCCAAAGGCTACAGGCGTGGGAGATGGGGCCGTGGCACTGAGGCCAACACTGCTTGGGTGGAGACCACAGTAGAAAACCTGGAGTACGACGTCATGAGTGGTGGTGTCCAAGGCGTTGCTCAGTCAGTGATGGCCATGACTAACCACATGTCCCAGTTTCTGTTGGGCATTGCTGAGGCACTCCAGAGCATGTTCCAGGCACTGAGGAACAGGTCTCAGAGATAAGTGGAGCTTGCCAAGGCACTGCAGAGTATTGCCCGGTCACAGAGGGGCATCGCTGAGGGCGTTAACACCATGGTGTGGACAATAGCGAGCCACCATAACTGGCAGAGCCAGATGATGCAGGGCTTCCTGGAGCTCACTCCCACTGCCCCTCCATTCCAAGGCCTCCCAGGGCCCTATGTGCACCGACTGGGGGGGAGGGAGTGCCGGAGGCTGATACAGAGCCACCCTACAAGGAGACGACGGTAGCCTCCCGCTCTCCCGAATCACCTCCCTGTCGACAACGGCGCATCTCAGGGTCAGCGGTTGGAACAGAGTGGTATAGAGAGGCATGTGCCACCGGCATGGCAGCCAGGGCCCTCCGGGCTCTGGGCCGCCAGAGGACACCCGCCAGGACATCAAAGACCACAGGGCGTGGTAAGTTTCAGTCTGCCTCCACCTTCGATGTGTTTCCTGGGGACACACCTAGATGTAGGGGCAGAGCACGGAGGGCTATGCAGTTTGAGGATCACTGAGAGAGCATGGGAGGGGATTGGAGCGTGGCAGCATCGGTAGCTAGGGACAGTTACGGTCATGATCCTTCACCATTAAAACACGTGAAGCCTGTCACGTTATTCTGCATTGCAAGCCGGCCTGAAACCCCTGTTACCCTTGAGGGAGAGGGAGTGAGATGGCGGATTAAGTCACGTCCTATGAAAAGTGGGTGAGGACGAAGGCCTCTCTGGTGCTGTGGCCATGCCGGACCTTCACCCCAACCCCCTGTCCTCCATCCTAAGGCTGCTCCCGCGGGTCCTCGCAGGACTCATCCTCCAGGCCCTCCTAGTCCGGCTCCTCCTCCAGATGAGGCCGTATGTTCCTCTTCCTCCACCTCCAGCATTATTTCCCGCTGCTGTGCCAGGTTGTGGAGGGCACAGCAAACCACCACGAAGCGGGCGATGGGGGGTGGACTGCAGTGCACCACCAGAATGGTCGAGGCATCGGAACCGTATTTTCAGCAGTCTGATGCGCTGCTCCATAATAGCCCAGGTGGCCTTTTGGGCCTCATTTTAATAGGTTTCCGCATTGGTCTTAAGCCTCCATACTGGTGTCATTAGCTAAAGCTTCAGCAGGTACCCCTTATCCCCCAAGAGCCAACCAGTCACCCTGGGGTGTCCCTTGAAGATGCCAGGGATCTCTTACTGTCCAGGATGTAGCTGTCGTGCACACTCCCAGGGCAGTGCCACACGGGCACCCTGACAGTTCCAGAGTGGCAGTCACAAGGTGCCAGGCTGGAACTGCCAAGGTGCCTGGGTGCCAGAGGGAGAGCCAGGTGGCCACCCTGCCCTGACCACCCAGGGGTCTCCAATGGTCTGGGAAACCCCCAGGTGCCATTACCCCTGGTCCACGTTTGTGTGGACAAGTACTGAATGGTGCCTCGTTGAGGCCTCGCTATCAAGCGGCACTTGTACAGCATTAACCTTCCCACTGATACTCAATTTTGGTTCCATAGAGACCTGACCCCATTACAGTCATTGGGCAAACACAACAAATGAACTGAATTCCTGAGGTGAGGTGAGAGTGACTGCCCTTGGCATCAAGGCAGCATTTGATCGAGTATGGAATCAAGGAGCCCGGGCAAAACTGGAGTCAATGGTGTTACACTACCCTGGGCTAGTGCACGGTCAATTCAAGCCCCACATGCCCCGGAATCACAACACAAGTGAATTAACCAATAATTTGTATAGAAATACCCAAAATCTTTGGTCCTTGGCTGCCAAATAATTACAGTCACCAAGTTTGTAAGTTGAATGCAACTGTTTATTTATAATAGGAACAAATGTGAAATATGCAGTGAATACAGATGCTTAGCATCAATGCTTAACACCTGACTCCCACTTGTATTGCCCCACCCTTTACCCACACACACAAGACAGACAGACAAAGGGATAAAAATAATAAGGATTAAGGTCCAGGAGATAAGAGTCCTTGCTTTAGATGATGAATTCTTCAGTGCCCTTTCCTCACAGTATAAGTGTGGATTGAAGTCTCCGGGATACGGCATGTAATGGTCTTCTTTGCAGTTCAGCAGTATTTCTTGCTCACAGCTTCTCAAGAAGAGGCCCCTTGTTTCAGATCAGCCTGTTCTTAAAGAGAGCTACACCTTCTCACCCTTGCCCCTCACCTGAGGTGTGGTGATCCTCAGTTTAAATCACCACCAGTCAACTCTCCCCCTCAAAGCGAAAAGCAGCCAATGGTCATCTGGGACTATGGTGACTTTACCTATTATTGGCACCAGCCACATTAATTAATCCGAGTCATCATTGATGTCAGTCCAAACCAGCGCAGGTTTCTGGTTGAATTAAAAGCACAGGGCACTTTCCTTAAAGATTAAGCAAACAGGGGAAACAGGAGGGATCCTTACAATGGGAATCAGGGGAAAAACTCTCCTCTGGTTGGAGTCATACCTGGCACAAAGGAAGCTGGTTGTGGTGGTTGGGGCGTGTAGCGCACAAAGACTCCGTGAGACGAATAGAGTGAAGTCGATGAGGCTTTATTAAGCGTGTCTGTTCCCCCGCAGCTCGATAGTAGAATGGCCTGCGGGGGAGGACTCCGGCTTCTTATACTCCGCCTTCAGGGCGGAGCTAGAGGTCAACGGCCAACCAGGACCCGGGATCTGTCAGCCAATGACATTAGGGCTTCCAGTCCCACATGACCCCCAATACATACTACCACATTCACCCCTTGTCAAAAATGAACCCGGCGGGGTGATGCTTCGTGTGGTGGTAAGGGTTTACAGGGCTGGTCCTGGGAGGAAAACATTCACATGGCAATACAGTATTGTACAATTTTGTCCTGTTTCAACTATTTACAGAAGGTATCGGGAGAAAAGCAAAATGTTCTTGTGAAAAGTCCATATATTGATTTAGATCGACGCCACGAGTCGGTCGGGCGGTCTGGTCATCCGTGTCGATCGCCTCGGCCCCGGTGGTGGTGGTGGTGCTTGTACCGGTGTTGTCGTCTCCGGGAGCCTTACGGTTTCAGCTTGGGCTTTATTCTTGGTCGGGCCTGAGGGGAGGGGAACCGATCCTCCTGGGAAGGGGGCGGTCGCGGGGTGCGGCGGTGGCAGGAAGGGGGGGGGTTGGGTGAATGGTGTCGGGGGGGTGTGTGTGTTGCCGGCGGGTGCCAGATCCCGCAGGGAGACCGTGTCCTGTCGGCCGTCGGGGTACTCCACGTAAGTGTACTGCGGGTTCGCGTGGAGGAGGTGAACCCTTTCGACCAACGGGTCCGCCTTATGTGCCCGCACATGCTTTCGGAGCAAGATGGGTCCTGGGGCCGCCAGCCAGGTCGGCAGCGACGTTCCAGAGGAGGACCTCCTAGGGAAGACAAGGAGATGCTCATGAGGCGTTTGATTAGTGCTCGTACATAATAGCGACCGGATGGAGTGGAGAGCGTCCGGGAGGACCTCCTGCCACCGTGAAACTGGGAGGTCCCTGGACCGTAGGGCCAGTAGGACGGTCTTCCAGACGGTGCCATTCTCCCTCTCTACTTGCCCGTTCCCCTGGGGGTTGTAGCTGGTCGTCCTGCTTGAGGCTATGCCCTTGCTGAGCAGGAACTGGCGCAGCTCGTCACTCATGAAAGAGGACCCCCTGTCGCTGTGGACGTATGCGGGGCAACCGGACAGTGTGAAGATGGTGTTCAGGGCTTTAATGACTGTGGCCGCGGTCATGTCAGAGCAGGGAATGGCGAATGGGAAGCGGGAGTATTCGTCCACCACATTAAGAAAGTATGTGTTGCGGTCGGTGGAGGGGAGGGGCCCTTTGAAATCGAGACGAAGGCGTTCAAAGGGGCGGGAAGCCTTAATCAGGTGCGCACCATCCGGCCTGAAAAAATGCGGTTTGCATTCCGCGCAGATGTGGCAGTCCCTTGTGACTGTACGGACCTCCTCTAAAGAGTATGGGAGATTGCGGGACTTGATGAAGTGGTAAAACCGAGTGACCCCCGGGTGGCAGAGGTCCTCGAGGGTTTGGAGGCGGTTAATTTGTGCGTTGGCACATGTGCCGCGGGATAGGGCATCGGACGGCTCGTTCAGCTTTCCGGGACGATACAAAATCTCGTAGTTGAAGGTGGAGAGCTCGATCCTCCACCTTAAGATCTTGTCGTTTTTGATTTTGCCCCGCAGTGCATTATCGAACATGAAGCTACCGACCGTTGGTCAGTGAGGAGAGTGAATCTCTTGCCGGCCAGGTAATGCCTCCAATGTCGCACAGCTTCCACTATGGCTTGGGCTTCCTTTTCCACTGAGGAGTGGCGGATTTCTGAGGCGTGGAGGGTCCGGGAGAAAAAGGCCATGGGTCTGCCCGCTTGGTTAAGGGTGGCCGCTAGAGCTACGTCGGAGGCGTCGCTCTCGACCTGGAAGGGGAGGGACTCGTCGATGGCGCGCATCGTGGCCTTTGCGATATCCGCTTTGATGCGGCTGAAGGCCTGGCAAGCCTCTGTCGACAGAGGGAAAGTCGTGGTCTGTATTGGGGGCGGGCCTTGTCTGCGTACTGGGGGACCCACTGGGCGTAGTATGAAAAAACCCCCAGGCAGCGTTTCAGGGCTTTTGGGCAGTGCGGGAGGGGGAATTCCATGAGGGCGCGCATACGTTCGGGGTCAGGGCCTATTATCCCATTGCGCACTACGTAGCCCAGAATGGCTAGCCGATTAGTGCTAAAAACGCACTTGTCCTCGTTGTACGTGAGGTTCAAGGCTTTGGCGGTCTGGAGGAATTTTTGGAGGTTGGCGTCGTGATCCTGCTGGTCGTGGCCGCAGATGGTTACATTGTCGAGATACGGGAACGTGGCCCGCAACCCATGTTGATCAACCATTCGGCCCATCTCCCGTTGGAAGACCGAGACCCCGTTTGTGACGCCAAATGGGACCCTTAGGAAATGGTATAATCGCCCGTCTGCCTCGAAGGCTGTGAACTTGCGGTCACTTGGGCGGATGGGGAGCTGATGGTAGGCGGACTTGAGGTCCACGGTGGAGAAGACTTTATATTGGGCAATCCGATTGACCATGTCGGATATGCGGGGGAGAGGGTACGCGTCTAGTTGTGTGTACCTGTTGATGGTCTGGCTATAGTCTATGACCATTCCTTGTTTCTCCCCTGTCTTCACTACTACCACCTGCGCTCTCCAGGGACTATTGCTGGCCTGGATTATGCCCTCCTTTAGTAGCCGCTGGACTTCGGACCGAATGAAGGTCCGGTCCTGGGCGCTGTACCGTCTGCTCCTAGTGGCGACGGGTTTGCAATCCGGGGTGAGGTTCGCAAACAAGGACGGGGGTTGCACCTTGAGGGTTGCGAGGCCGCAGATAGTGAGTGGGGGTATTGGGCCGCCGAATTTGAACGTAAGGCTCTGTAGATTGCATTGGAAATCTAATCCCAGTAAGGTGGGGGCGCATAGTTGGGGAAGGACGTTTAGTTTGTAGTTTTTGAACTCCCTCCCCTGCACCGTTAGGGTAACTATGCAGAATCCTTGGATCTGTACGGAGTGGGATCCTGCAGCTAGGGAAATCTTTTGTGCGCTGGGATAGGTGGTGAAGGAACAGCGTCTTACTGTGTCGGGGTGGATAAAGCTCTCCGTGCTCCCGGAGTCGACTAGGCATGGTGTCTCGTGGCCGTTTATTAGCACCGTTGTCGTCGTCGTCTGGAGTGTCCGGGGCCGAGCTTGATCGAGCGTAATTGAAGCGAGACGTGGTTGTAGTAGTGGAGTGGGGTCCGTTGTTGCCGTCCAAGATGGCGTCGGGGATGAACAAAATGGCTGCCCCCATACATCGCACATGGCTGGGGGGTCACAAGATGGCGGCGGGGGTGGACAAAATGGCCGCCCCCACGCGTCGTACAGGTCTGGGGTGGTCCAAGATTGCGGCGCCCTTCCTCCCCTCGTGATGGCCGGGACCCAAAATGGCGGCGTCTGCGGGTCGCACATGGGGCGCTGGGGGGTTTGGGGAGCGTTAGGACCGCGCGGGGCTCCCTCATCTCTGGGGACAGCGGTGGTCGGGACCCAAGTTGGTAGCGCCGGCGGGTCAGACGTGGGGCGCGGGGGGGGGGTTTGGGGGGCGTTAGAGACGCGCAGAACGTCCTCTTCTCCGGGGAGAGTGGTGCTCTGGACCCAAAGTGGAAGCGCCGGCGGGTCATACGTGGGGACGGGGGGGGGGGGTTGGGGAGCGTAAGCGGCGTGCAGGGCGCCCTGTTCTCCCGGGACCGCGGTGGTCGGGACCCAGAGCGGCTGCGCCTGCGGGTCGTACATGGGGTGCTGGGGGGGTTGGGGAGCGTAAACGGCTTGCAGGGCTCCCTGTTCTCCCGGGACAGCGGCGACCTCGCGGGACCTGCACACAAAATGGCCCTTTTTCCCGCAGCTCTTGCAGATTGCTGCGCGGGCCGGGCAGCGCTGCCGGGGGTGTTTCGCCTGGCCGCAGAAATAGCAGCGGGCGCCCCCGGTGCGACTTGGCGTTTGGACCGCGCAAGCCTGTGGGGTGTCCGGGGGGGGTGGGTTTGTCGCGACGGGTATGTACGGAGCCCAATGGGCTGCCGCGCGGTCGGGGCCGTAGGCGCGGGTATTACGCGTGGCCACGTCTAGGGAGGCTGCTAGGGCCCGGGCCTCTGAGAGTCCCAGCGACTCTCTTTCTAGAAGTCTTTGGCGGATTTGGGAGGAATTCATACCTGCCACAAAAGCATCGCGCATTAACATGTCCGTGTGTTCATTTGCGTTCACCGAAGGGCAGCTGCAGGCTCGTCCCAAAATCAGCAGCGCGGCATAGAATTCGTCCATCGATTCTCCGGGACCTTGCCGTCTCGTCGCGAGCTGGTAGCGAGCGTAGATTTGGTTAACTGGGCGGACATAGAGACTTTTCAGTGCTGCGAACGCCATCTGGAAATCCTCCGCGTCTTCGATGAGGGAGAAAATCTCCGTGCTCACCCTCGAGTGCAGGACCTGTAGTTTTTGGTCTTCTGTGACCCGGCCGGTGGCCGTTCTGAGGTAGGCCTCGAAACAAGTCTGCCAGTGCTTGAAGGCTGCTGCCGCGTTCACTGCCTGGGGGCTGATCCTCAGGCATTCCGGAATGATCCTGAGCTCCATAGTCCTTTTTAGGCACGCTTAATAAATTGTATCGCACAAAGACTCCGTGAGACGAATAGAGTGAAGTCGATGAGGCTTTATTAAGCGTGTCTGTTCCCCTGCAGCTCGATAGTAGAATGGCCTGCGGGGGGAGGACTCCGGCTTCTTATACTCCGCCTTCAGGGCGGAACTAGAGGTCAACGGCCAACCAGGACCCGGGATCTGTCAGCCAATGACATTGGGGCTTCCAGTCCCACATGACCCCCAATACATACTACCACAGGGCGCAATCATTTCTGCTCCAGGACATCACTGCAGGAGTTCCTCAGGATAGTGTCCTAGGCCCAACCATCTTCAGCTGCTTCATCAATAACTTTTCCTCTACCGTAAGGCTAGAAGTGGGGATGTTTGCAGATGATTGCACAGAGTTCAGTACCATCCACAACTCCTCAAATACAATCAGAATATGCCCATATGCAGCCAGACATGGGCCACATTCAGGCTGGGGCTGACAAGTAGGAAGTGATATTCACACAACACAAGTGCCAGGCAATGACCAACTCCAAAAAGAGAGAATTCAACCATCTTTTCTTGATGTTTAATTGCATTACCATCGCTGAACTGTCCACCATCAACTTATTTGTGGTTACCACTGACCAGAAACTGAACTGGATTAGCCCCATAAATACTGTTGCTCCAAGAACAGATCAGAGGCTGGGAAACATGTCGTGAGTAACTCACACCCTGACCCCCCAAAGCCTGTCCACCATCTACAAGGCACAGGTCAGGGGTTTATTGGAATACTCTCCAGTTGTCTGGATGAGTGCAGCTCGAACAACACGCAAGAGGCTCAACACCATCCAGGACAAAACAATCTGCTCAATCAGAACCTCATTCATTACCCTAAAAATTCAGTCCCTCCACCACCAACGAACAGTACGAGCCATGTGTACCATCTGCAAGATGCACTGCAGGAACTCGCCAAGGTTCCTTAGATAATAATAATCGGTTATTGTCACAAGTCGGCTTCAATGAAGTTACTGTGAAAAGCGCCTAGTCGCCACATTCCGGTGCCTGTTCGGGGAAGCTGGTACGGCAATTGAACCCGCCCTGCTGGCATTGTTCTGCACGACAATGCCCTGCTGGCATTGTTCTGCACTACACGCCAGCTGTTTAGCCCACTGTGCTAAACCAGCCCCTGGACGACAGCACCTTCCAAACCCACAACCACTACCTAGAAGGTCAAGAGCAGCAGAGACCTGGGAACCCCACCACCTGGAGATTCCCCTCCAAGTCACTCACCACACCGCCTTGGAAATATATCGCCGTTCCTTCACTGTCGCTGGGGCAAAATCCTGGAACTCCCTCCCAAACAGCACAATAGGTGTACCTACACACATGGACTGCAGCAGTTCAAGACGGCAACTCACCACCACCTTCTGAAGGGCAATTAGGGATGGACAATAAATGCTGGCCCAACCCAAGAATTGAATGAAATAACGGACTGGTTTTCTTGGAGGGCGATCATACAGGAAGTCAACACAAATATGCTAAAAACTAACTCTTATGAAAAACGTTTTGACTTAATTCCCTGCCTTGATGAACACATAAGGAATAGCAGTGTAAAGAGTCAGCTGTCTCTCAAAGAAACAGCTCCCTAACGAGGGAGGTGGGGAGAGCAAACAGTCTGTGTGGGGAGGCCCTGCATTGTTGACTTTTCGACAGCTGCAAGAAGCAAATGCTGAGGAGCAATCGGCAAACAACACCTGCTGAGGAAGGAAGGGCAGTGTGAGTTACTGCTCCTACTGAGTGGAGAGAACCAATCGCTGCCTGACAGGACTCATGTACATCCTTGGTTGTGTGTGAAATGCTCCATTTGCACATGCTCCCAGCCAGGGCCCCGATGTAGCCCGATGCCCAGACCATAGAACCCCAACAATACAGAGGAGGCCATTCGGCCCATTGATTCTGACCGGCCCTCTGAATGAGCACGCTACCTAGGCCCACTCCCCCACCCTATCCCCGTAACCCCGCGCGTTGATCATGGCCAATCCACCTGACCTGCACATCTTTAGACTGTGGGAGGAAACCGGAGTGCCCGGAGGAAACCCATGCAGACACTGAGAGAACGTGCAAACTCCGCACAGACAGTGACCCAAGAAGGGAATTGAACCTGGATCTCTGGTACTGTGAGGCAGCAGTGCTAACCACTGTGCCACCGTGCTGCCATGAATCTCTCAATTTGATATTTTGAGAAAGAGGGGGTGATTCTCCCCCTTTTAAGGCTGAGAAAGAAAGAATTAGCATTTATATAGCGTCATTCATGACATCAGGACTTAATTCCCAAAGTGCATCGCAACCACTGAATCACTTCATTTAAATGAGGCCACTGTAGCAATGTAGGAAGCACAGCAGCCTACAAACAGCGATGGGATTATGACCAGGTAATCTCTCCTCCAATATTACTTTGGGATCTTTTACATCCATCAGCGAGTGTGGCTTAACATTGCATCTGAAAGACAGCACCTCTGACAGTTCAGCACCCCCTCAAGAACTGTATTGGAGTGTCAGTCTAGAGCATGTCCTCAAGACTCTACAGTGAGATGTTAACCCCAACCCTTAAGCTAACTGAGGGGGCAAGAATGTCAACCACTGAACCAGGTTGACAGACTAACAGTGTGTGCGTTGGGGGATGGGGATAGGAGGGTGGTGGGTGGTCACCATGGTGATACACACCTGCTGCACTGGGACCTCACAACCAGGCCTGGACCAGAGCCTACTCCAAAAGCCAGCACTGGGAAATTCAGGTGCGTTTCTATAGAAACCAGTGCCTCTTGGCTCTGCATGAGATTGAGAAGCCAGATCCATGATGCCACTGTCATGCGAGAATGCCTTTAAGAACTGGATGTTTAAGCAATGTACCTTTAAGAAAACAGTGATGTCATAGAGTGGGTGAAGCTCAGCTCAGTTCAGCCATTTTGCAGGTTTTTAGTTTCAGTTTAAAAGCAGTGTCTGTGTGTTTCCAGAGAGCTGCAAGTTTTGCAGTTTGGTTTTGCAGCTTAAAACGTGCCTGGCTGGCTTTGCTGAGCGCAGTTTAAAAGTACCTGGCTGTTTTGCTGGAGCTGAAGGCAACCAAGCTAATACATCTCTGCCATTCTACAGAAAATATATATATCCTTTAACCTGATGTGATACTGTTTAAAGGTGTTAAGTCTCATGGAAGTTTGAAGGAACATTTTAAGGAATGATTTACTGGTTCATCAAGTAGTATTGCCGGTAGGGTATAGAAAGGAGGTGTTGCGAGTTGCACATGAAGTACCAGTGGGAGGTAATTTGGGAATAAGGAAAACTCAAGCTAAAATCCAGAAACATTTTTATTGGCCTGGACTACATAAAAATGTAGTTCAATTTTGTCAATCATGTCACACATGTCAAGTGATAGGGAAACCTCAAGCAGTGATAAAACCAGCGCCCTTAATACCCATTCCAGCATTTGAAGAACCTTTTACAAGGGTCCTAATCGATTGTGCAGGACCGCTTCCTAAAACAAAAAGTGGGAATCAATATCTTTTGACTGTAATGGATGTGTCTACTCGGTTTCCAGAGGCCATTCCAGTACGTAATATTACAGCTAAAAGGATTGTGGAGGAGTTACTTAAATTCTTTACGAGATATGGACTACCCACAGAAATTCAATCGGATCAAGGATCAAATTTTACTTCAAAGTTATTCAAAGAAGTTATGGATAGCTTAGGAATAAAACAATTTAAATCAGCTGCGTACCATCCAGAATCGCAGGGAGCATTAGAAAGGTGGCATCAGACATTAAAGACAATGTTGAGGGCGTATTGTCAAGATTATTCACAGGATTCGGATGAAGGAATCCCATTCGTATTGTTTGCAATTTGGGATGCACCTAATGAGTCTACCAAATTTAGTCCTTTTGAACTAATTTTTGGTCATGAGGTAAAAGGACCACTTAAATTGATTAAGGAGAAATTGGTGGGTGAGAAATCGGAAATTACACATTGGATTACGTGTCAAATTTTAGGGAACGATTAAATAGAGCAGGTGAATTGGCTGGACAACATTTGAAAGTTGCACAAAATGTGATGAAACGGGTAGCGGACAAGAAATCCAAAGTTCGTAGTTTTGCCAGTGGTGATAAAGTTTTAGTATTGTTACCAGTGGTAGGGGAGCCTTTCAAACCTAGGTTTTGTGGACCGTATCAGATTGAAAGGAAATTAAGTGAGGTGAATTAGGTGGTAAACACACCAGATAGAAGGAAGACTCACCGAGTGTGTCATGTGAATATGCTTAAAAGGTACTTTGAAAGGGAAGGAGAGAAAAAGGAGGTTTTAATGATTCTAACTCAAAGTGACGAACCAAATCCAGATGACTGTGAATTTGACATACCTCAAGTTAAATTGGAAAATGAGGATGTTCTTAAAAATTGGGATGAATTGTTAAGTTACCTTCCAGAGGAAAAACGAACTGACCTGAAAGAGTTATTGATATCACATGGGCAAGTTTGTAGAGATAAATTGGGAAGTATTAAAATGGCTATTCATGATGTAGATGTGGGAAATGCTGTTCCTATCAAACAGCATCCATATAGACTTAATACTTTAAAATTGGCACAGGTTAACAGAGAGATTGAGAGTATGCTGTAGAATGGCATAAATGAAGTCGGTGGCAGCCAATGGAGCTCACCCATAGTGATGGTACCTAAACCAGACGGTACCCAACGGTTGTGGACTATCGAAAGGGAATGCAGTTACAAGAATGGACTATTATCCTATCCCACGTTTGAAGGATTGCATTGAGAAAGTGGGACAATCTGCTTTTATTTCCAACTTCCAGACATGGAAAGAACATTTTAAACATCGTATGGAGTTCTTCGATCGACTTCAGGAGGCGGGTTTAGTGATGAACCTAGCCGAAAGTGAATTTGGAAAAGCCCAAATCACTTTCCTTGAGGAGTTTCCGTTATCCTCAAGTCGAAGGGAAATAATGCGATTTCTTAGCATGAATGGCTTTGATTGAACAGTTATGCAAAGGTTTTGTGGCGTGATTACTCCACTGATGGAATTGCTGAAGAAACGTAAAAAATTTCAGTGGACAGCGGACTTTCAACAGGCATTTGACTGCCTGAAAGCTGTGATCACCAATGTTCCTGTATTGGAGCATTGCAAGGGTCTCTGTGGTCAGATTGAACTAGAGTATCTGATTCTAAAGAGAATTGCCGAGGAGTGGAGGAATGGATGGATCGTGCAGAGGCTTCGTTCAAAGAGACTGTCAATCGAGAAGGATTTTGGTTGGAGGCAGAAGAACAAAGGAAAATGGACTATATTATTATACCTGTTTGAGTGTGTTGTTTTCTTTAAATGAAATGTATATTTACTGTGTACATTTCTTAGTGGATGGTGCAAAAGTGAAAAATGAAACCATCTTGAAGTTGATGGTTTATTTTTTTTTCTTGGGGGGAGGTGTCATGCGAGAGTGCTTTTAAGAACTGGATGTTTAAGCAATGTACCTTTAAGAAAACAGTGATGTTATAGAGTGGGTGAAGCTCAGCTCAGTTCAGCCATTTTGCAGGTTTTTAGTTTCAGTTTAAAAGCAGTGTTTGTGTGTCTGTGTGTTTCCAGAGAGCTGCAAGTTTTGCAGTTTGGTTTTGCAGCTTAAAAAGTGCCTGGCTGTATTGCTGGAGCTGAAGGCAACCAAGCTAATATATCTCTGCCATTCTACAGAAAATATATATATCCTTTAACCTGATGTGATACTGTTTAAAGGTGTTAAGTCTCTTGGAAGTTTGAAGGAACATTTTAAGGAATTATTTACTGTTGCAATATTTTCTGAGTTATCATTGAAGAAAGGGGTTTTAAGAAATCCAATGTTTATTTAAGATGTTAAGTTGAGTTCATGGAATAAACAGTGTTTTGTGTTTAAAAACCCACGTGTCCATAATTGTAATCCCACACCTAGGGAAAAGCCATGTGCTCAGAAAAGCAACAAATCAATTAAAGGGTGAGGTTGGTTGAACTCCATGATACATTTTCGGGTTCTGAAAACGCCTCGCCTATAACACCACTCATTGTTTGCTGTGCCACCTTCTCAGCTATCTTCCTCCTCCTGTGTCCGGGCAGCTCGTTTCCCCCACAAGTGCTGGGACGAGGGAAACAGGTTGGAGAGCTGTAAGATGTGGTCATCTTTCTGTTGGGATCTTCGGAGGCTTCGCAATGATGATTCACTGGAGATATTGCTGCAGTAGGGTCACTGCAGCCAGCATTATCATTAGAATTTTGTGATGGAACACTTCGTATCCCACTCACTGCCTTGTGTGTTTTTGCTGTGCTGTTTGCAGAAGCCACGGTGTCACAGGTCAGATGGTGATATCGAGTGTGCAGTCAGAAACAGAGTATGCACCCCACTGGCTAAGGTCAGGAAACATGTTCCACACAAGTCTTCTCCAATCTCCCTTCATCTCAGCATATCAGCATATCCTCCTGTTCCTTTCTCCCTCCTGTGCTATTCTATTCCATTCATGCTATTCATTTCAAATATGGCACAGCATAAGTACTATTGACAAGATGCACTGCAGCAACTCACCAAGGCTCCTTCAACAACAACATCCAAACCCACAACAGCTACCATCTAGAAGGACAAGTGCAGCAGATACCTGGGAAGCTCACCACCTGAAAGTTCCCCCCCTCAGCCAAGTCACTCACCACCCCGACTTGGAAAGATATCACCGTTCCTTCACAGTCGCTGGGGCAACATCCTGGAACCTCCTCCCTAACAGCATTGTGGGTGTGCCTACACCACACAGACTGCAACAAATTCTATCCATTGTGAGAATGAATGAAAGGAGTAGGATTGACAAAGAATATAAGCCTGCACCTAAGAAGAGCTCTGAAGAAACGGATTCAGTTAAAAATAGCTGTGGATGAGTTGAACATTAATATAATCGTTTTCAATATGGAAAACAGGAGAATGATGGCAACTAGTATACTGGTTTATCCAAACTGTTGGTTAAACTCAACAAAGAAATCAACTCAAACGGAACGGGGCATTATATCAATGTGGTTTCTGAATTAGCCAGCTTCTCTTTTATTGACTATCTCTATGACTTTCTAATGAACCCTCTCTCTTTATGGCTGCAATTCTATTTTGTTATCAATGTGGGTATAAGGTGTCAAAATGCAAATGTCAAACATATTTATCAATTTGAAACTGAGTACATTAATCTCCATTTGCAGTTCTTTAATCCGAATTGTTAGGGCAAGTTCAGACATGTTCCAGCTAGAGCTGATTACATCAGAGTTCCTTTGCTTTTTCATTCACACCTTGTTTCGGCAGGTTCAGGACCGACCAGTTGAGCCGAGAGATCTCAATCTTGTTTCACGATAAGGAAACGTGTTCAGCTGGGTTGCGTGGAAACCAAGGAGTTGGCTGGTGTAAATCAGTTAGTGCACCAGCCTTTCAAAGACAGAACCTGGGCTTGCATGTATGCAGACTGAAACACCCTGGGGAAACTCCAGGGGCTGGATGTGGGCTATGCCCCTCCCAGCGCACAATTAAATTATGACATGATGATGTCGGGGCAGCGGTAAACCATCATCATGTCCACCCCCCAAATGACAGAAAACAAGGAGGCCTGGAAATGGGCCACCCCTCCACCATTTTGAAACAAATAATTAACAAACTCTCTTGTTCAAGACCCAAGCACCGGTAATTTTTTGTTACCTGCTGCAAATGGCGGGTGTCAGTGTCTTGTGAGAGTACCTTTAAGAAATGGGTGTTTTTTTATAGAATGATTGTAGTGGGTATACCTTTAAGAAATGGGTGTTTATTACTGCAGTGATGTCAGAGTGTGGGTGGAGCTGGGCTGTCTGTCTGCTTTACTTTCGTTTTTGAGCAGGCTGCTACAGAGTGAGTTTTTAGTTTCGTTTTCAGAGCTGTATAGCTGCAGTCACAGCCAGAAGGGGTATTAGTCTCTCTCTCTGTAATTTATAAACTGTAAATCGATCCTTTGGTGATTTAAAACTAATAACTTCTCTCAGTAGTGACTTTAACCTGATGTGCTTCTGTTTAAAGTTTTTTTTAAAGTCTTATGGATGTTAAAAGGACAGCTTAAGGATTACTTAGTGTTGTATTCTTTGGGGGTTATATTTGAATTGATGGTTGCTAAGATGTTCACTGTATGTTTTAAAAAGGTTAACTTGAGTTCATAGAATAAACATTGTTTTGCTTTAAAAAGTACTTTCCCATTTCTGCTGTACCACACCTGTAGAGTGGGCCGTGTGCTCCCCATACCACAATCTATTAAAAGTTGTGGGCCAGATGAACTCCATGATACACTTTGGGGTTCTCTAAATCCTGGCCCATAACAAATTGGGGGCTCGACTGGGATTAAAGTCTATCTATTGGATTAGCTTAGTGAACATAAAGACAGTGAGGGGTGAGCATATTGTGGTTGCTTTTCAGCTGTGGTATTCGAGTTTAAGTAGGGAGTGTTTTTTTGAGGATTTTTATGAGAGGTTGTACAGGTCAGAGCCACCCGGGGGAGACCCTGAGATGCAGGAATTTCTAGATGGGTTGGAGTACCCGAGGCTAGGGGAGGGGGACAGGGCTACATTAGAAGGAGCAATAGTGGAGCAGGAGATAAAGGATCCGATTGGGAGGATGCAGTCGGGGAAGGTGGCAGGGCCAGATGGGTTTCCGGTTGGCAACCCTGATGGTGGCGATGTTTTAAGAGGCGATAGGGAAAGGGGTGTTGCCACAAACCTTGGGCCAGGCATCGATTTCACTGTTGCTAAAAAAAGATAAGGATCCGAAGGAGTGTGGGTCGTATAGGCCCATATCACTTCTGAATGTGGACGCAAAAGTATTGGCGAAGGTACTGGCGGGTAGGCTGGAGGTGTGCCACCCGAAGGTGATAGGGGAGGATCTGACGGGGTTCGTGAAAGGAAGGCAGCTGTTTTCGAACATTAGGAGGGTTTTGAACGTCGTTATGGCACCGGCGGAGGGGAAGGAAACAGAGGTGGTTGTGGCATTGGACGCTGAGAAGGCATTTGATCGGGTAGAATGGGGGTACCTGATGGCAGTTCTGGAGTGGTTTGGGATTGGAGCAAGATTTGTGAACTGGATAAAGCTACTATATAAGGAGCAGAAGGCGAGTGTCCGCACAAATAATATCAGTTCGAGATACTTTTCACTCCACCGTGGGACGAGACAGGGGTGTCCTATGTCCCCCCTGCTGTTTGCACTTGCGATTGAGCAGTTGGCCATCGCATTGAGAAGTTCGGGGGCATGGATAGGAACAGTGCGGGGAGGGATAGAGCATAGGGTGTCCTCATATGCCGACGACTTGCTGATGTATGTGTCGGAACCGAGTGCGTCGATAGGAGGAATATTGGAGCTACTGCGGGTATTTGGGTCTTTCTCGGGGTACAAGCTGAACCTGGACAAGAGTGAGTACTTTGTGTTGTCTCGGCCGGGGGGTGGGGGCAGGGTTGGGGGGGCTGCCATTCCGTAGAGCAGGGACTCATTTTAGGTATCTGGGGGTGCAGGTTGCCCGGGAGTGGGGGAGGCTTCGCAGGTACAACTTCGCTAGTTTGGTGGGGAGAGTGAAAGCCGATCTGGCAAGGTGGGATGGTCTCCCTCTGTCACTGGCGGATCGGGTACAGGCGGTTAAAATGAATGTGTTGCCGCGATTCCTGTTTATTTTTCAATGCCTACCGGTTTTCCTGCCAAAGTCTTTTTTCAGGGAGATTGAGGGAAGGATTACCTCATTCATATGGGGAGGGAAGGTGGCCAGAGTGAGAAAGGTGCTGCTACAGAGGGGAAGGCAGGCAGGGGGTTTGGGTCTCCCGAACTTGTTGTACTACTACTGGGCGGCGAATGTGGAGAAGGTATGGAGATGGGTCAGAGGGGTTGATTCCCAGTCGGTCAGAATGGAGGAGAGTTTGTGCAGGGGGTTGGGGCTGAAGGAACTTGCAACAGCGCCGCTACCAATAGCTCCGGGGAAATATTCAGAGAGTTCGGTAATAATAGCTTCATTGAAAATCTGGAGGCAGT
Organism: Scyliorhinus torazame; assembly: GCF_047496885.1. NCBI lineage: Eukaryota > Metazoa > Chordata > Chondrichthyes > Carcharhiniformes > Scyliorhinidae > Scyliorhinus > Scyliorhinus torazame. The sequence goes on along the minus strand of NC_092714.1, from coordinate 173,445,227 downwards.
TTCGCCAACACTTCAGGTTGGGGGCAGGGTCAAGGGAAATGTCGATTCGGGGGAACCACAGATTTGAGCCTGGGAGGTGGAATGGAAGTTTTCGGAAATGGGAAGAGAAGGGGATGAAGACACTAAAAGATATGTTTCTTCGGGGTCGGTTTGCAGGATTGAGGGAGCTGGAAGTGAAATATGGGCTGTTTAGATACATGCAGGTTCTGGATTTTGCCAGGAAGGAGATACAGAGCTTCCCAGAGGAACTGGACTCCACATTGCTGGAGGAGGAGCTGACGACAGGGAGACTGGAGAAGTGGGCAGTGTCAGCGGTGTACGGAGCTATTTTGGAAGAGGATAAGGCACCACTGGAAGGGATCAAAGCAAAGTGGGAGGAAGAGCTGGGAGAGGTTATAGAGGAGGGGGTCTGGTCTGAGGTGCTCCGGAGAGTGAATGCCTCCAACTCATGTGCGAGGTTGGGGCTGATACAGCTGAAGGTGGTATATAGAGCGCCCCCCACGAGGGCAAGGATGAGCCGATTTTTTGAAGGAGTAGAAGATGTGTGTGAGAGTTGCTAATCACGTTCATATGTTTTGGTCCTGTCCAAAGCTAGGGGAGTACTGGAAGGAGGTGTTTAGGGTAATTTCCAAGGTGGTGCATGTGAAACTGGACCCGGGTCCCCAGGAGGCCATATTCGGGGTGTCAGACCAGCCAGGGTTGGAAACAGGTGCGGAGGCAGATATCATAGTCTTCGCCTCGTTGATCGCCCGAAGGCGGATCCTACTGGGATGGAGAGCAGCCTCTCCACCTAGTGCCCTGGCGATGTGGGGGGAACCTGTTGGAATACTTGATTCTTGAGAAGGTTAAGTTCGAACTGAGGGGAAGCTTGGAGGGGTTCTTCAAGTCATGGGCACTATTTATTATGCACTTTCAAGAACTGGATAACATCGAACATTAGTTGGGGGAGATGGGTGGGAGGGAAGTCAAAGGCGTGGTGGGGATCTATTTAAATATGTCCAAGCATTGTCAAGGTTTGATGAGAAGGAGGTAGAAGTCTTTTTCATTTCATTTGAGAAGGTGGCTAAACAAATGAAATGGCCACAGGACATGTGGGTATTACTGATTCAAACAAAGCTGGTAGGTAGGGCTGGTGAAGTGTTTGCATCACTACCAGAGGAGGTATCTGGGACATAGGAGGAGGTGAAAAAATCCATCTTAGGTGCACATGAATTAGTGCCTGAAGCCTACAGACAAAGGTTTAGAAATTTAAGGAAATAATTTGGTCAAACATACATGGAGTTTGAAAGGCTTAAACAGAGTAATTTGGATAGGTGGATAAGGGCTTTGAAAATAGACCAAACGTATGAAGCTCTCAGAGAAATTATACTTTTGGAGGAGTTTAAAAATTCAATTCCTGATGTAGTGAGAACTCATGTGGAAGAGCAGAGGGTTAAAACTGCAAGGCTAGCAGCAGAAATTACAGATGGTTATGAATTAGCTCATAATTCAAAGCTTGGTTTCCAACATCAGTTTCAGCCTGTGAGGGATAGAAACTGGGGACATGAGAAATACGCAAGTGGTAACGGTAAAGGTGATCTGATGGGAGATAATGGGAGTGTACCTCAGATTAAAAAAGAAATCCAGGAGGGTGGAAGAGAAATTAAAAGTTTCAAATGTTTTCACTGTAAGGAACTAGGCCATGTAAAGTCACAGTGTTGGTGGTTGAAGAAAAGCACTGGGAAGGCTGATGTGGTAAAACAGGATAAGACAGTGGGGTTTGTTAAAGTGGAAAAGGAAAGCCCAAGTGAAGTGAAGGAGGTGCAAAAGATTGTACAGCCTGATCAAGAAGTAATTGATCAGAAGGTGCCAGATGGCTTTAAAGAATTTACTTTGTGGGTAAAGTTTACTCATGTGTATCAGGAGGAGCAGGTAAAGAAGTCACAATTTTAAGAGATACAAGAGCTAGACAATCTTTAATGGTAAGAGATGAGGAGTTATGTAGTTTGGGAAAAATATTGCCTGAAAAGGTGGTGATATGTGGAATTCAGGGTGAGAGGAGTAGTGTTCCATTATATAAGGTAAGGTTGGAAAGTCCAGTGAAGAGTGGTGAAGTGGTAGTAGGAGTAATAGAGAAACTATCTTGTCCAGGAATACAGTTTATCTTCGGTAATGATATAGCAGGATCGCAGGTGCGAGTGATGCCTACTGTGGTTGATAAGCCAGTGGAAAATCAGCCAACTGAAGTGTTGAAGGACGAATATCGTGGAATTTTTCGAGATTGTGTAGTAACAAGGTCACAAAGTCACAGGTTAAGACAAGAGGAGACATCAAAGAGTGAAGATGAAGGTGAAATGCAATTATCAGAAACGATTTTTGATCAGTTGGTTGAAAAAGAACAAGAATAGGTGGAGGATGAGGCGGATATTTTTAGTTCAGGAAAATTGGCAGACTTACAACAGAAAGATGTAGAAATAAACCGGATGTATCAGAAAGCACACACAGAAGAGGAACCTGCGTGTCTACCAGAGTGTTATTACCGTAAAAGTGATGTCTTGATGAGAAAATGGAGACCATTACATATGCAGGCGGATGAAAAATGGGCAGAAGTTCATCAAGTAGTACTGCCGGTAGGGTATAGAAAGGAGGTGTTGCGAGTTGCACTTGAGGTACCAGTGGGAGGTCATTTGGGAATAAGGAAAACTCAAGCTAAAATACAAAACATTTTTATTGGCCTGGACTACATAAAGATGTAGTTAAATTTTGTCAATCATGTCACACATGTCAAGTGATAGGGAAACCTCAAGCAGTGATAAAACCATCACCCTTAATACCCATTCCAGCCTTTGAGGAACCTTTTACAAGGGTCCTAATTGATTGCGTAGGACCGCTTCCTAAAACAAAAAGTGGGAATCAATATCTTTTGACGATAATGGATGTGTCTACTAGGTTTCTAGAGGCCATTTCAGTACGTAATATTACAGCTAAAAAGATTGTGGAGGAGTTGCTTAAATTCTTTACTAGATGTGGACTACCCACAGAAATACAATCGGATCAAGGAACAAATTTTACCTTAAGGTTATTCAAAGAAGTTATGGATAGCTTAGGAATAAAACAATTTAAATCAACTGCGTACCATCCAGAATCGCAGGGAGAGTTAGACAGGTGGCATCAGACATTAAAGACAATGTTGAAGGCGTATTGTCAAGATTATCCAGAGGATTGGGATAAAGGAATTCCATTCATATTGTTTGCAATTAGGGATGCACCTAATGAGTCTACCAAATTCAGTCCTTTTGAACTAATTTTTGGTCATGAGGTAAGAGGGCCACTTAAATTGATTATGGAAAAATTGGTGAGTGAGAAAGCGGAAATTACATTATTGGATTACATGTCAAATTTTAGGGAACGATTAAATAGAGCAGGTGAGTTGGCAACATTTAAAAGTTGCACAACATGTGATGAAACAGGTAGCGGACAAGAAATCCAAAGTTCGTCGTTTTACCAGTGGAGATAAAGTTTTAGTATTGTTACCAGTGGTAGGTGAACCTTTAAAAGCTAGGTTTTGTGGACCTTATCAGATTGAAAGAAAGTTAAGTGAGGTGAATTATGTGGTAAAAACACCAGACAGAAGGAAGACTCACCGAGTGTGTCATGTGAATATGCTTAAAAGGTACTTTGAAAGGGAAGAAGAGAGAAAGGAGGATGGTTGAATGATTCTAACTCAAAGTCACGAACCAAATCTAGATGACTGTGAATTTGCCAAACCTCAAATTAAATTGAAAAATGAGGATGTTCTTAAAAATTGGGATAAAGTGTTGAGTTACCTTCCAGAGGAAAAACAGACTGACCTGAAAGAGTTATTGATATCACGTGGGCAGTTTTGTAGAGATAAATTGCAAAGTACTAAAATGGCTATACATGATGTAGATGTGGGAACTGCTGTTCCAATCAAACAACATCCATATAGACTTAACCCTTTGAAATTGGCACAGGTTAACAAAGAGATTGAGAGTATGCTTAGAAATGGCAGAATTGAAGTGGGATGCAGCCAATGGAGCTCACCCATAGTGATGGTACCAAAACCAGACGGTACCCAACGGTTGTGTGTGGACTATAGAAAGGTTAATGCGGTTGCAAGAACGGACTCTTATCCTATCCCACATTTGGAGGATTGCATTGAGAAAGTGGGACAATCAGCTTTTATTTCCAAACTGGATTTACTTGAAGGTTACTGGCAGGTACCTTTATTCGAAAGGGCGAAGGAGATTTCAGCTTTTGTGACTCCAGATGGTATATACCAATTCAAAGTTATGCCTTTTGGCATGAAAAACGCCCCAGCCACATTTCAACGGTTAACTAACAAAGTCGTTTCAGGATTACCCAATTGTGAGGTATACATTGACGATCTGGTAATTTTCAGCCAGACATGGAAAGAACATTTAAAACATCTGATGGAGTTATTTGATCGACTTCAGGAGGCGGGTTTGGTGATAAACATAGCCAAAAGTGAATTTGGAAAAGCCCAAGTCACTTTCCTTGAGGAGTTTCCAATACCCTCAACATGACGGGAAATAATGCGATTTCTTGGTATGAGTGGGTTTTACTGGAAATTTGTACCGAATGTTTGTAGCGTGATTGCTCCACTGATGGACTTGCTGAAGAAGCGTAAAAAATTTCAGTGGACAGCGGACTTTTAACAGGCATTTGACTGCCTGAAAGCTGTGATAACCAATGTCCTTGTGTTGGAGAATTGCAAGGGACTCTGTGATCAGATTGAACTAAAGTATCTGACTTTAAAGAGAAATGCCGAGGCGTAGAGCAATGGACGGATCGTGCAGAGACCTTCTTGTTCCAAGAGACTGTCAATCGAGAAGGATTTCAGTTGGAGGAAGAAGAACAAAAATGGACTATATTATTATACCTCTTTGCGCGTGTTGTTTTTTGAAACGAAAAAGTATATTTACTGTGTGCATTTTTTAAAGGATAGTGAAAAGATCAAAATTGAAACCATCTTGAAGTTGATGGGTTTTTTCTTTTCGTCGGGGGTGTTGTCATGTGAGAGTACCTTTAAGAAATGGGTGTTTTTTATAGAATAACTGTGGTGGGTGTACCTTTAAGAAATGGGTGTTTATTTCTGCAGTGATGTCAGGGTGTGGGTGGAGCTGGGCTGTCTGTCTGCTTTACATTCGTTTTTGAGCAGGCTGCTATAGAGTGAGTTTTTAGTTTCGTTTTCAGAGCTGGATAGCTACAGTCACAGCCAGAAGGGGTATTAGTCTTTCTTTCTATAATCTAAAAACTGTAAATCGATCCTTTGGGGATTTAAAATGAATAACTTCTCTCAGTAGTGACTTTAACCTGATGTGCTTCTGTTTAAAGGTTTTTTTAAGTGTAATGGATGTTAAAAGGACAGCTTATGGATTACTTAGTGTTGTTGTCTTTGGGGGTTGTATTTGAATTAATGGTTGCTAAGATGTTCACTGTTTGTTTTAAAAAGGTTAACTTGAATTCATAGAATAAACATTGTTTTGCTTTAAAAAATCTTTTCCATTTCTGCTGTACCACAACTGTAGAGGGGGCCGTGTGCTCCCCATACCACAATCTATTAAAAGTTGTGGGTCAGGTGAACTCCATGATACACTTTGGGGTTCTCTAAACCCTGGCCCATAACAGTCAGACATGAGAAACGTTGGGAGTGTTTTACAGCAGCTATGACCAGGCTGCACCAGGGAGGAAGACAAGCTGCTTCACTGGGACCAGGGCAGAATGTAGCAGCACATTCTGCTGGTTAAAGGGTAGAGTCGGCGACGGGGGGGGGGGGGGGGGGGAATGTTCCACTCCTGTTTTTGTCAGGCGATGAGAGCTGATAATCCCGTGAGATGCCCAAATTGCGTTTCCCGTTGATGTAAAGGCCTGACGTGATTGTCCCCAGCCCCTGCAAGCCACCAAATGGGATCCCCATTAGAATACATTTAAATCCAGGGCAGCACAGTGGCATAGTGGTTAGCATTGCTGCCTTACGGCGCTGCGGTCCCATTTTCGATCCCGGCTCTGGGTCACTGTCCATGAGGAGTTTGCACATTCTCCCCGTGTTTGCATGGGTCTCGCCCCCACAACCCAAAAATGTGCATGTTAGGTGGATTGGCCACACTAAATTGCCCCTTAATTGGAAAAATGAATTGGGTACACTAAATTTATTTTTAAAAATAATACATTTAAATCTAATAGACAGGCCTCTACCCCTGATAATCCATACCCCCTGTTACATTCTCCATTCAAGTTGGATTGAGGGCATGCTGACGTGAATTACGACAGGTCTCCAATGTGCACCCAGCAGCCAGATCCTGCCAGAGGAGCTCAGGTGAGTGAATCACTCAAGGAGGGGGGAGTGGGGGGGAGGAGGAGCGAACAGGGTCATGCATGGGCTGTACCCTGGCACTGTCCCAGTATTGCCTTAACACTGCCTGGCATTGCCCCAGCGTTGCTGCCTGGCACTACCCCGGCACTGCCCCCTGGAACTCCCAGCACTGCCATGGGCACTGCCCCCTGGAACTTCCCCAGCACTGGCCGCTGGCACTGCCCCCGGAACTTCCCCAGCACTACAACAGGCACTGCCCCAGCATTGCTGCCTGGCACTGCCCCAGTACTGCAGCCTGGCACTACACCATGGTTGCCTGGCATTCCCCCAGCACTGCCCCCTGGCACTGCCCAGTACTGTCCCTTGGCACTGCCCCAGCACTGCTCCCTTGTACCGCCCCAGCACTGCTGCCTGGCACTGCCCCAGCACTGTCCCCTGGCATTGCCCTAGCACTGCTGCCTGGCACTGCCCTAGCACTGCTGCCTGGTACTGCCCCAGCACTGCTGCCTGGCACTGCCCCAGCACTGTCCCCTGGCACTGTCCTAGCACTGCTGCCTGGCACTGCCCTAGCACTGCTGCCTGGTACTGCCCCAGCACTGCTGCCTGGTACTGCCGCAGTACTGCCCCCTGTCACTGCCCCAGTACTGCCCCCTGTCACTGCCCCAGTACTGCCCCGTGGCACTGCCCCAGCACTGCTGCCTGGCACTGTTCAAACTGGGCCATCTAGCATTTCCCCAGCACTGCCCCCTGTCACTGCCCCAGACCTGCGGCCTGGTATTGCCCCAGTACTGCCCCCTGTCACTGCCCCAGAACTGCTGCCTGGCATTGCCCCAGTACTGGCCCCTGTCACTGCCCCAGAACTGCTGCCTGGCACTGCCCAGCACTGCTGCCTGGCACTGCCCAGCACTGCTGCCTGGCACTGTCTAGCACTGCTGCCTTGCACTGTCCCAGGACTGCCCAGCACTGCTGCCTGGCACTCCCCAGCACTGCTGCCTGGCACTGTCTAGCAATGCTGCCTGGCACTGCCCAGCACTGCTGCCTGGCATTCCGAAAGCATTGCCCCGGCATTGTCCCCGGCACTGCCCCAGCACTTACCCCTGGCACTGCCTCAGCACTGCTGCCTGGCACTGCTCCAGCACTGCCCCAGCACTGACCCCTGGCACTGCCTCAGCACTGCTGCCTGGCACTGCTCCAGCACTGCTGCCTGGCACTGCCCAGTACTGCCCCCTGTCACTGCCCCAGCACCGCTGCCTGGCGTAGCCCCAGTACTGCCCCCTGTCACTGCCCCAGCACTGCTTCCTGGCAGTGCCCCAGAACTGCTGCCTGGCACTGCCCAGTACAGCCCCCTGTCACTGCCCCAGCACTGCTTCCTGGCACTGCCCCAGAACTGCTGCCTGGCACTGCCCAGCACTGCTGCCTGGCACTGTCCCAGCATGCCACAGAACTGCTGCCTGGCACTGCCTCAGCATTGCTGCCTGGCACTGCCCAGCACTGCTGCCCGGCACTGCCCCAGCACCTACCAGCACTGCTGCCTGGCACTGTCCCAGCACTGCCCAGCATTGCTGCCTGGCACTGCCCAGCACTGCTGCCTGGCACGGTCCCAGAACTGCCCAGCACTGCTGCCTGGTGCTGCCCAGCACTTCTGCCTGGCATTCACTGCCCCCGGCATTGTCTCGTAGCACTGCAGCCTGGCATTGCCCCAGCACTACCACAGAATTGTCCCTGGCACTGCCCTGGTACTGTCCCTGTCACTGCCCCCTGGCACAGCTGCCTGGCACTGCCCCGGCACTGCCCCAGAACTGCCCCTGGCTCTTCCCCAGAGCTGCCCCGGCCCTGCCCTGCCGCAGCTCTGTTGGCGGGTGTTGTGTTCTGTGGTTCCCCCGATGATGAAGACATACACAGAACATATATGTGCTCAACGAGAACAGTGATTTATTGTCAAACATGTGGAAAGATAACTAACAGATTTATATACCAACAAAGTTACTCAAGTTCCTAGGGAGCTACTCTAAGTGAGACTGTCCTACTGTACGTCCTACTACTAACTGCCGAGTCACGTCAGTCATCTGATGCATGTCTGGCGCCACCCGCTGGTAGGAGGTCATACCTATGAAGGGGTGTAGGTTAGGTTGATCTTAGATTAGGATAAGTGGTCGGCACAACATCATGGGCCGAAGGGCCTGTACTGTGCTGTACTGTTCTATGTTCTATGTTCTATATACTGATGAACAACTTTACACATTTATACAGCTATATACATTTATGCATGTATGCAAATCACCACACCGGGCACTGCTCAGTACTGCCCCCTGGCACTGCCCCAGTACTGCCCCCTGTCACTGCCCCAGTACTGCCCCCTGGCACTGCCCCAGCACTGCTGCCTGGCACTGCCCCAGTACTGCCCCCTGTCACTGCCCCAGTACTGCCCCCTGGCACTGCCCCAGTTCTGCCCCCTGGCACTGCCCCAGTACTGCCCCCTGTCACTGCCCCAGTACTGCCCCCTGTCACTGCCCCAGTACTGCCCCCTGTCACTGCCCCAGTACTGCCCCCTGGCACTGCCCCAGTACTGCCCCCTGTCACTGCCCCAGTACTGCCCCCTGGCACTGCCCCAGCACTGCTGCCTGGCATTGTCCCAGAATTGCTGCCTGGATTGCCCCAGAACTGCTGCCTGGCACTACACCAGCACGGTTGCCTGGCACTGCCCCAGAACTGTCCCTTGGCACTGTCCCAGCACTGCACCCTTGTACTGCCCCAGCACTGCTATCCCACAACTGCCCCTGATACTATCACAGAGCTGCCCCTAACACTATTCCAGAACTGCCCCTAACACTCTCCCAGAACTGTCCCTGACACTATCCCAGAACTGCCCCTAACACTATTCCTGAACTGCCCCTAACACTATCCCAGAACTGCCCCTAACACTATCCCAGAACTGTCCCTGACACTATTCCAGAACTGCCCCTTACACTATCCCTGAACTGCCCATGACACTATCCCAGAACTGCCCCGAACACTATCCCAGAACTGCCCCTGACACTATTCCAGAACTGCCTGGACACAATCCCAGAACTGCTCCTGACACTAACCCAGAACTGTCCCGGACACTATCCCAGAACTGCCCCTGACACTATCCCAGAACTGTCCCTGACACTATCCCAGAATTGCCCCGACACTATCCCTGAACTTTCCCTGACACTATCCCAGAACTGTCCCTGACACTATTCCAGAACTGTCCCTAACAATATCCCAGAACTGCCCCTGACCCTATCACAGAGCTGCCCCTAACACTATCCCAGAACTGTCCCTGACACTGTTCCAGGACTGCCCCTGACACTATCCCAGAACTGTCCCTGACACTATCCCAGAACTGTCCCTGACACTATACCAGAACTGTCCCTGACACTATTCCAGGACTGCCCCTAACACTATCCCAGAACTGCCCCCGACACTATTCCAGGACTGCCCCTAACACTATCCCAGAACTGTCCCTGACACTATCCTGAACTGCCCCGAACACTATCCCAGAGCTGTCCTGACACTATCCCAGAACTGTCCCTGACACTATCCCAGAACTGACGCCGACACTATCCCAGAACTGCCCATGAAACTATCCCAGAACTGCCCCTGACACTATCCCAGAACTGCCCCTGACACTATCCCAGAACTGTCCCTGACACTATCCCAGAATTGCCCCGACACTATCCCTGAACTTTCCCTGACACTATCCCAGAACTGTCCCTGACACTATTCCAGAACTGTCCCTAACAATATCCCAGAACTGCCCCTGACCCTATCACAGAGCTGCCCCTAACACTATCCCAGAACTGTCCCTGACACTGTTCCAGGACTGCCCCTGACACTATCCCAGAGCTGTCCCTGACACTATCCCAGAACTGTCCCTGACACTATACCAGAACTGTCCCTGACACTATTCCAGGACTGCCCCTAACACTATCCCAGAACTGCCCCCGACACTATTCCAGGACTGCCCCTAACACTATCCCAGAACTGTCCCTGACACTATCCTGAACTGCCCCGAACACTATCCCAGAGCTGTCCTGACACTATCCCAGAACTGTCCCTGACACTATCCCAGAACTGACGCCGACACTATCCCAGAACTGCCCATGAAACTATCCCAGAACTGCCCCTGACACTATCCCAGAAGTGTCCCTGACACTATCCCAGAACTGCCCCTGACACTATCCCAGAACTGCCCCTGACACTATCCCATAACTGTCCCTGACACTATCCCAGAACTGCCCCTAACACTATCCCAGAACTGCCGCTGACACTATCCCAGAACTGTCCCTGACACTATCCCAGAGCTGTCCTGACACTATCCCAGAACTGTCCCTGACACTATCTCAGAACTGCCCCCGACACTATCCCAGAACTGCCCATGAAACTATCCCAGAACTCCCCCTGACACTATCCCAGAACTGCCCCTGACACTATCCCAGAAGTGTCCCTGACACTATCCCAGAACTGCCCCTAACACTATCCCAGAACTGCCCCTGACACTATCCCAGAACTGCCCCTGACACTATCCCAGAACTGCCCCGACACTATCCCAGAACTGTCCCTGACACTATCCCAGAACTGCCCCGACACTATCCCAGAAGTGTCCCTGACACTATCCCAGAAGTGTCCCTGACACTATCCCAGAACTGTCCCGACACTATCCCAGAACTGTCACGACACTATTCCAGAACTGCCCCCGACACTATCCCAGAAGTGTCCCTGACACTATCCCAGAACTGCCCCGACACTATCCCAGAACTGTCCCTGACACTATCCCAGAACTGCCCCGACACTATCCCAGAAGTGTCCCTGACACTATCCCAGAAGTGTCCCTGACACTATCCCAGAACTGTCCCTGACACTATCCCAGAACTGCCCCGACACTATCCCAGAAGTGTCCCTGACACTATCCCAGAAGTGTCCCTGACACTATCCCAGAACTGTTCCGACACTATCCCAGAACTGCCCCTGACACTATTCCAGAACTGCCCCTGACACTATCCCAGAAGTGTCCCTGACACTATCCCAGAACTGCCCCTGACACTATTCCAGAACTGCCCCTGACACTATCCCAGAAGTGTCCCTGACACTATCCCAGAACTGCCCCTGACACTATCCCAGAACTGCCCCTGACACTATCCCAGAAGTGTCCCTGACACTATCCCAGAACTGCCCCTGACACTATCCCAGAACTGTCCCTGACACTATCCCAGAACTGTCCCTGACACTATCCCAGAACTGCCCCTGACACTATCCCAGAACTGTCCCCTGGCACTGCCTCCTGGCACTGCCCCCTGGCACTGCCCCCTAGCAGTGCAGTGCCGGGGGCAGTTCCGGCAGGTTTGTTGCATGGGGGCATTGCACGGGATGGATGATCTCTATTTTAAATTTTGTATCTCTGGACGGCTTTTGGAACCGCCGGCCTGATCTTTAAAGGGTAGTTGATCCGGTCCCGCCAGCCTGACGTGGTGGACCTGCCCCTTGCTGTTTTCTGCCACTCAGCTGAATGATATGATGGAGAAAACCATGATTGGGGCTACAGCTTCAACATTGGGTTTTCCACCTGCTGTAATACTTTTCGGGAAAATTCTGCCTGGTGTGAGATTTTTGCTTATTTTTTTAATGGAGCCGGCCATTAGAAATTAAGACAGAGTGAGAAAGCAGGGGTCCTTTAAATCTCTAAGCATGATCAACATCCTGTTAACAACATAACGCTTCTTCAGCCTGGCGTCCCTGCCCTAACTTCATCATAGCATCCCTCGATATCATAGAATCCTTACAATGCAGAAGGAGGCCATTTGGCCCATCGAGTCTGCACCCACCCTGAGAATGAGAACTCTACCCATTTACATTCCCCCGTCCACCCCGCCCTATCCCCGATTGGGGGAACGTCTGATTGGTCATGGAACCCTTCACCCATTGCCCCCTCCCCACCTCCCATCACCCCCTCCCACCAACCATCGGCCCCTCCCACCATCCATCGGCCCCTCCTGCCACCCATTGTCCCCATCCACCCTCCTCCCCTTCCCAGCACCAATCTCCCCCTAACAGTGCCCACCTCCCCCATCTACCACCCATCCCCTCCCACCCATTGCCCTCCCCACCGATCTTCCACTCCCCCACCCAACTCCCCCCACACATTTCCCCCTCCCCACCATCCATCTCCCCCCTCCCATCTCTACCTCCCACCACCCCCTGCCTCCCCACCTATTGCCACTCCTCCCCACCCATCTCCCCTTCCCCACTGCCCATCGCACCACAAACCATCTCCAGCCTAGCGAGTAGGGTGAAGGCCGACCTGCAAAGGTGAGACAGCGTTCCACTGACCTTGGTGGGCCGTTACGATGAACATTTTGCCGAGGCTTTTGTTTTTATTTCTGTGTCTTCCTGTATTGCTACCCAAGTCTTTTTTCCGGGTGGTTGAGCAGCTTATATCGGATTTCATATGGGTGGGGAAAATCCCCAAAGATTTGGAGGAGGGTTCTACAGAGCGATAGACAGTCAGGGGGGCTTGTGCTGTCAATTTGATGTGTTACTACTGGGCTGCCGACACGGAGAAGGTGTTGATGTGTGGTGTGGAGACCCAGGATCTACTTGGGTGCGGATGGAGTCTGAGTCGTGCAGACGGTCCAGTTTGGGAGCACTGGCGATGTCGTCTTTTGCTCTAGAAAAGTGCTCTTCAAATCCGCTGTCTGTCTCCACTTAAAAAATTGGGAAGCAACTCCGGCAGCATTTCAAGCTGGGGTCAGCATCAACTGGGCTCCTATTTGTATGAACCACTTGTTTGAACCGGAGAATTTGGATGTCCAATTTGGGAGCTGGAAGGGGAAGGGGCTGGAGAGAGTGAGGGATTTTTTCCTGGAGGGCCGGTTTGCCAGCCTGGAGGAGCTGAAAGAGAAAGTCGGATTCTTGAGCTCGGACGTGATCAGGTACCTCCAGGTTCGAAATTTTGTTCGACGGACGTTGCCGACATTTCCTGTGGCGCCACCTTCAACCTTATTGGATAGGATTCTTTCCTGTTCAGGGTCAGAAGAGACTAGTACGCCCAACATATACGGACAGATTTTGGGGGAAGAGTTGGTCTCAGTGGATGGGGTGAAGGCTAAATGGGACGTGGAACTGAGATCCATGCTAGATGAGGAAGTGTGGAGTGAGTCTCTCCACAGGGTGAATGCTACGTCATCATGTGCGAGGCTGAGTCTAATCCAGCACAAGATAGATGCCAGAACTAATCGTTTCTTTGAGAGGGTTGAGGATAGGTGAGCTCTGTTCGAGGGGCCCTGGAACTACATGTGCATGTTCTGATCCTGTCCCAAGCTTGTGGACTTCTGGGTCTCTTTTTTCAGCGTCATATCAGCAATCCTGAATATTGAGCTGGAGCCCCGTCCTTTAGTGGCTATATTCAGGGTTTCGAACCTGCCGGAGTTGCGGATGGGCGCAGGGGCGGATGCTCTGGCAATCACCGCGCTGGTTGCTCAGAGGCGAATCCTCCTGAGTTGGAGACTGGTGATGCCACCCCATGCCTTGGTGTGGATAGGTGACATAATGGAGAAGGTCAAATATACCATGAGAGGGTCAATTGAAAGGTTCTACCGTAGATGGCAACCATTCATATTGTACTTTAAGGAATTGGTCACTGTCAGCTGTTAGAGGGGGGTGTAGGAGGGGGAGGGACTCATTATTTGGTTTACTGTTGGCGCTTGTAATTTTTGTATATTTTGTATTTTTTCGTTATAAAATGAAAATAAAATAAAAGTTAAGAAAAATATTTTCCCCAAAAAATGAGAAGCTAGAGATTATCCTTGCTTCCTGAATAATTGAGAAGATGGCAAAGGATCGTGAGGCCCAAGGACATTTGCTCTGGTCCCACAAGATCCAGTAATGGATGGATATACCAGTTATGTGCTCGGTCTGCTTAAATCTCTGCCTCTTGGACTTGGGGACGTAACTGGAATAGGAGGAAATGAAGATTCGTCTGGGAATAAGGATATCAAAAATACTGGTCGGCAAGCAGCCCAGAGAGTGAGACCAGTGGCAGGAGCTCCCTAGGCCACGCATTTCAACCTATTTGGGACCCATTTGTGAACTGGAGACCAGTAAATGTGTGGTACAGGTGAGGGCAAGAAATGGGTGTTGACCGTTCTTCCAAAGAAAGGGCTATTTCCTTTATTAACTAACATTATTCTGGAGGATTCCAGAGGAGCCTGGCTGTGGTCTGGTGAGCAGGAGGGAGAACATGGACAGCTGCTCGCCATCAAGCAGGCTACATGGATCACATGTCAGCACCATGGTGAGCACATCATCATTGTTAACTTGCCCCAAATACAAGCTGGGCTACAAACTTTGGTGTGGCCATCGCTTGATAGCACCAGTGGGCACGGCCCTGAAATATGACTGGCCTTACGTCTCATGGAGCTGCTGTCCCATCCCTAGGTCTCATAGATATTCAGGACTTGGGGGAGGACAGGAGTGGTGAGAGTCCACAAAGTGTCAATCCACATACCAAGCTACTTAACCTCAGAAAACCTCAGTGACTTTAGACAAGGGAATGCCTGGAGGATGGGAGTGAGACTCTTAATGGAGCAAATGTCATTAAGGGACAAAAGAGATCATCCTTACAAATAAGTCAAGCATGCAAGCTGCAAACCATGACATAATCAATGGCCTAATGGTGGTAGGCTTCTCCATCATGGATTTCATTTCGCCTTTCAATGATCTGTGAAAACTCTTTGCAACTTTGAAGAAAAGCAAGTAAAACTCCTAAATATTCCAGCCTCATCACTTTAGTTAGTGAGTTCATGAACAGGCTAGCTTCCTGGTAAAATCCCCCCAGACATAGGCCCACAGCAAATAATTATCGCCAAATAGGAGCATCACTTGGACAGGTGACACGATTGGGTGGCGCGGTGGCACAGTGGTTAGCACTGCTGCCTCACAGTGCAGCGACCCGGGTTCAATTCCAACCTCAGGTGACTGACTGTGTGGAGTCTCCCCGTGTCTGCGTGGGTTTCCTCCGGGTGCTCCGGTTTCCTCCCACAGTCCAAAGATGTACAAGTTAGGTAGATTGGCCATGATAAATTGCCCTTAGTGTTCAAAAAGAATAGTGGCATGTGTTACTTGCTTTTCCTTTTGTACGAAAATAAAATTGTTTATTGAAAAAAAGAATAGTGGCGTTATGGAGGATTGGGTGTGGGCCTAGGTAGGGTGCCCCACACACAATGGACCGAATGGCCTCCTTCTGCACTGTAGGGATTCTATGATTGCTATGGAAATCACATTTAGGCACAATGCGCGTCCTTGAAGCACATCATGAGGGGAATGTAGAAGGGACTGTGTTCTGTTTTCACTAACTATGCTCTCTGCTATAGGTAACGGAGGCATTATATATTTGCATGAGATTGCTCTGACTGTTATTTTAAGGATGATGCTAGCTCAGAACTAGGACAAGCCAAAAAGGTTCCGTCAGTTTTATGTCATAAAATTAAAGCTGTTTTGCAAGGACCTTTTTCCTCGGTCTCAATTTTACCCCATTTTCTGTCAGCTTGGGTTAAACGTGAAACATTAAAACCTCCCTGTTTCTCACCACACCCAAGGTTTGCTATCTGTGGCGTGTGATCACTTTATTCTGAAGTGACAGTTAGCAGTGGTATCTGTCCAGGCACACCAGTGCTATATCACAGCACAAAGAGACGTCCAGATGTGGGACAACGTACTTACAGACTAAAATAAAAATAAAAATAGACTTTGAACTTTGAGAGACGCTGAGACATACTGAAACCTCACAGTATTGAAAATGCATGAATTGTCGCCTTTCACTCATATCGATTGTGCCCAGCAGGATTGACACTGAGATGTATATAGAACCTGTACAGTATTAGTGTGAGTCAGTCATTCTCTTTGTACCGCAGAATGCCATGAGATGAAAATAATTTTTGCAAAGGTGCCAACAGCAGTTAACACCGATTTAAACTTGCTTAATTTGGACACGAGCAGCAGGAAGTATTTCTGGCTGTCTGAAGGAAATGTGAAAGCCTGTTACACTGCAGACCTTGTGCAGTTATCTCTCCCCAAAGGCTGGGATATATTTAAACTGATAGTGAAAACGAATGCTCCTAGCAACATGCTGCAGCTGCATTCTGCTCCCATATATAGATGTCAAGAACATTTCAGTCAGCAGGTATGAAGCAGGGCTAAGACTAATCTTCCTGTGTTAGCTACTTCTTCCAGATACCCAGGTTTCTTTATTTTTTTATTTGATTCTCATCTCCCCAACCCTGAAGGTGTTGGCTATTCCTTGTGAAATGCTCTCTGATAACCTGTCCTGGGGGTGTTTGATGGGGACAGTGTCAAGGAATTTTTACTCTGCATCTAACCTTGTGCTCTACCTTACCTGGGAGTGTTTGCTGGGACAGTGTAGAATGGGTTTTACTCTGTATCTAACCCCGTGCTGTATCTGCCTTGAGAGTGCTTGATGGAGAAGGTACAGAGGGAATTTTACTCTGTATAACAATAATCTTTATTAGTGTCACAAGTAGACTTACATTAACACTGCAATGAAGTTACTGTGAAAAGCCCCCAGTCGCCACATTCCGGCGCATGTTCGGGTACACAGAGGGAGAATTCAGAATGTTTAATTCACCTAACAAGCACGTATGTCAGGACTTGTGGAAGGAAACCGGAGCACCCGGAGGAAACCCACGCAGACACGGGGAGAATATGCAGATGCCGCACAGACAGTTACCCAAGCTGGGAATCAAATCCGGGTCCCTGGCGCTGTGAAGCACCCCATACTGTACCTGCCCTGAGAGTGTTTGATGCAGACAGTGTAGAGGGAGCTTTACTCTGTATCTAACCCCATGCTGTACCTGTCCTGGGAGTGTTTGATGGGGACAGTGTAGAGGGAACTTTATTCTGCACCTAACCCCGTGTTGTACCTACCCTGAGAGTGTTCGGTGCAGGCAGTGTAGAGGTAACTTTATTCTGCACCTAACCCTGTGTTACACCTGTCCTGGGAGTATTTGATGGGGACAGTGTAGAGCGAGCTTTATTCTGTATCTGACTGTCGTATTATCAGGTATTGCAGTACCCGAGAGGCTGAAGACCATTGGTTAAATCTAGGAGTTTAACTGTTTTGTATGTAGCTCCACCCTGACAGGCGGGGTATAAGAACCGGTGCCGTCCCAGCAGCCCTCATTCTGTACCGAAGCTGCTAGGGAACAGTTCTAGTCTTTTAAAGCCTTCAGTTACGTTACTACCTCATTTAAATAGTAATTGATCGTGCATCAATTTAATAGACTACTACTTAAGCTGAAAGGATGGATCTCCGAATCAAGCCGGAGTGTCTGCAACTCAGCCCCCATGCGGAGAACTCGGCGGCGATCTTCAAGCACTGGCTGGCGTGCTTTAAAAGCTACCTCGAGACGGCCGGAGGCACACCCTCAGGGGAGCTTGCAACTAGACGTCACCTGCTTGCAACTAGACGACAAAGCCCCGGGGAATCGTTAGAGGAGTTCTACCGTGCGCTACTGGTGCTGGGCAGAAACTGTGGCTGCCCACAAGTTTCGGGGAGCGAGCACACGGAACTCCTAATCCGGGATTCCTTTGTAGCAGGTATGAGCTCCTCAGAGATCCGCCAGCGGCTCTTCGAAAAAGACACCCTGGGACTTAGAGAGGCACGGGCCCTGGCAGGGTCCATGTACGTTGCCTCCAGAAACGCGCATCCTATGTGCCCGACCACGCGGCGGCCCCCTGGGCAGCGTGGCATCCCACAGCGGCAGCCCCACAGACTTTCCCCGTGTCCCCGCAGGCCTGCGCTGTAAGACGGCCCGCGAACTCCGTCGGGCCCCGCTGTTTCTTCTGCGGACAGGCGAAGCACCCCTGCCAGCGCTGCCCGGCCCGCACCTCCACCTGCAAAGGGTGCGGCAAGAAGGGCCATTTTGTGGGGGTCTGCCAGGCACGAGCGGTGGCCGCGGTCTCCAGCGGCGACTCCGGACCGCCGCAGCAATCTTCTCTTCGGGCCCCAGGCGGCCAGCATTCACCGCCACCCCCCTATCCTAGGGCCACGTGATGCCCACGGACGCGGCCATCTTGTTCCTCGGACACCACGCTGGACGGATGGGTGCCGCCATTTTGTCCATCCCCGACCTCCATGTGTGACCCATGGGAGACGCCATCTTGGATGGGGCCCCAGGACCCCTGCACGGCCGACTACACGCTGCCCGATCAAAACCCGCAACTACTTCATCTGGCCTCGGTGACTCTGGACCAAAATCGACCTCGGACACTCTCAACGGCAACGACGACGGTCTTCATCAACGGCCACGAGACGTCCTGCCTGATCGACTCTGGGAGCACAGAGAGCTTTATACACCCCGACACGGTAAGGCGCTGTTCACTTGTTACCCACCCTGTAAACCAAAGAATCTCCCTGGCCTCCGGTTCACACTCAGTGGCGATAAAGGTGTTCTGCCTAGCAAACCTCACTGTCCAAGGCAGGAAATTCAACAATTTCCGCCTTTATGTCCTGCCGCACCTCTGCTCGGCTATACTCCTGGGGTTGGATACCTAATGTAACTTGTAAAACCTGACCTTCAAATTCGGCGGCCCTATTCCCCCCCCTTACTGTCTGCGGCCTCGCTACCCTTAAGGTCGACCCGCCTTCCCTGATGCGAACCTCACCCCGGATTGCAAACCCATCGCCACCAGGAGCAGATGGTACAGTGCCCAGGACCGGACCTTCATCAGGTCAGAGGTCCAAAGGCTACTGAGGGAAGGGGTCATTGAAGCAAGCAACAGTCCCTAGAGAGCTCAAGTAGTGGTGGTAAAGACCGGGGAGAAACATAGAATGGTCATTGACTACAGTCAGACCATCAACAGGTTTACGCAGCTGGACGCGTACCCTCTCCCCCGCACATCTGACCTGGTAAACAGAATCGCGCAATATAAGGTCTTCTCCACGGTGGATCTCAAGTCCGCCTACCATCAACTACCCCTCCATACTAGTGATCGCAAATACACTGCCTTCGAAGCAGATGGGTCTTCCAACATGAGATGGACCGAATGGTTGACCGGTACGGCTTGTGCGCAACGTTTCCGTATCTTGATAACATCACCATCTGCGGCCATGACCAGCAGGACCACGACACTAACCTCTGAAAATTTCTCCAGACCGCTAAAATCCTTAACTTAACGTATAATAAGGATAAATGCGTATATAGCACCGACCGTCTAGCCATTCTGGCCTACGTAGTGCGAAATGCAGTTATAGGCCCCGACCCTGAACGCCCCCTCATGGAGTT